>NC_136416.1:144680743-145885743 GCF_051521515.1 Lactuca serriola
GAGGTGCTTGCTTTATGAAACTGAAACCTTCTTTCTTTGATTCTTTGATCGGAATACGGATGAGATCAGAAAGGACATCATTGGGGCAAACGATGCACTAGCTTCGGTTAGAGCAAAGCCCAAAATGGCATAAACAAATGATTGTTTAGCCAATGATGGATTCCGAGCCACGGAATGAATCGAGGAACTAAGGACATTTCCAATACCAGTAGCAGCTCCCGCTGAAGCAATTGTAGCAGCTACGGCCCCTATTAGTTTTGCACCTTCTAACATATATAGTTGAGAATTCTCCTCACGCTTTTTCTTTTTCATTCACGATTTGATGTTCTATATTCCACTCTAGTCTAGATTCCTCGTCGATTCTTCCCCTCGTTCTTAATATCTTGGACATCTCAGTTTTCCATGCAACGCATTCTTTTCGATCTTGTACCCGCGCATAGGCTACACAAGCGGTACACTGAACACCAACCCAATCTCGATGAAAAAAGTAGAAGCAACTAAACTCAAGAAGGGTGACGAAGCTTCTTTGCATCCCATAGTGCTGTCGCACTAAGCGACTACCGTTCCAGAGTCGTACAACGAAGTGATTAGCATACCAGAGTGACGCAAGGCTCTAAGCTCGTACGTTATAAGTAAGCTCTTTATGCTCTCTCCGATCGCTCCTTTTCGTACCGTAGATCTTTCTTCTCTTAAGAGATTTTGAGAAGAGTGAGTGCGCTTTCGAAAGTTTCGACTTTTCGATCTTTCTTCCCTTAGCGCACAAGCACTAAGCAAGTAAACTACCTTTTTTCTTCTCTTTCGTCCCCTTTTTTTGTTTTTTTTTAATAATCCAGATATCTCCGAGAAACTACACTAAAGGGAACTGTTAAGTACAGACGATGCCTAGAAATGATAGTAACACCTGGGTCGAAATACCAAATCCCAGCTTAAGTCCAAAAGGCCTACACTTTAACTAGGAACAGAAAGGTCCGCGAAATAACCGCGTTGCTCGATCAGTTAAACCTGAGTGATGGTCTTTTGGGACGAGACATTCGTAGTGGATCCATCATAGACATTATTTTAGATGGTTCTAATTGTGGGCGATAGTCTTCAACTAGGGGGATCCGGAGTTTCCGAAATCTATACTAGTTTTCCCAGTAATGTTGTGGCTGCAATGCGTAGGCCATCGTTCTCTGATCCATTCTTTAGGTGAGAGGAAACCTTCTCTTTCAAAATGAATGGAAGGTAAAAAAAGAGGAACTGCCTGTAGATAAGTATATAGACATGCTATTTTGATGTGATGTAAGAATCGATTCTCACATAATATACTATATTAAGTGACTTACTCCCCAAAAGCATGCTATGCTCAAAGGGAGAAGCCGGTCCGCCCGATTTCAGTTGAAGTCAATTCACGGGGAAGAAAGAGCTGGCGATCTTCGCTCGTCCATCACTCCCACTTGAAGTTAAGAGGTAGTAGGAGCATGAGATGAGGGCTCACACAGAGACAAATGTTGTCAAAGCTACTAAGGAATAAAAAACCCCAGGAATTTTGTTCTTATTCATATGGGGAAGAGTGAACACTATGAATGGTGGGGCCCCCTCCTTATTTGAGTTCGCACCTGAGAATCGTATCATCAAAAAGACATTGACTGGACTTGAGAGCATTCTCATTGAGTAGGTATGATCGCCAATAACTTGACTTTGATTTCACTCTGACTTGCCCAAATCTATGAATTGCGTCATATAAGGATCAAGATAGATTACTTTTGTCATATTGATCATCAGTCAAAGGGGAGGGTTAGGCGAGAGTAGGCAACTAGCCCATCCTTGCTAGAACAATTGACTACCAGACTTGTATACAAGAATCAAAGAGACAGGGGCTCTATCGATGAGAGCTTAGGTGAAGGCTCGAATAGCTTAGTTGTTAGTTGAAAGACTCTGTATGGGATGTTCTTTCTATAGTGTGATAAACGGAGGGATCTTGCTTTCTAAAAGCCATAGTCAGGCAGAAGGCAGTGTGCAGTCAGCCAGTCGATGACGCCAGAGAGGGATTTGTCAAAGCACGGATAGGAGCTCTACCACGATATGATCTCTCTCATTGAGAAAGCGCTATCAAAGCCGCTGTCCCAATAGCTTCGTTCAGGAGCGAACAACCACTAAATTGCTTGTTAAATGGAGGAGCGGAAGGGGAAAATTCAACGACTGAGGCCAGAAGGTATGTGAAAGTAGAAGCCACGGACAGAGAGAGTGGAGGAGAGGACTGATTGAATGAATGTCATTTCACGCTGATATGAATGGGGGTTATCCCTGTCTATTCTATTTCTCCTGTCTTATTGATCAATGGTGTGCCATGAGATGCTTCGCCCGGAGGATCATTCATGGTGAAGATCCCAACATGATCTACTCGGTCAAGTCTGATTAAAGCACTCCAACCAACCCAACAAAAGAAGCAATGGGTACTACTGGAATGAAATCGGCATCTAATTTCATTTCTTAGGTCTGGGTCGGGATCCAATTCTCTTATAGAAGAAATGGATTGATATGGATTTTTCCCAGCCACATTGTCATCATCTCACTTCCTCTTGATGACAGAAAAGGAGAAGTTGCTTGACTCAGTGTACGAGGTTAATGAGGGGCTACTTAATGAAAAGATAAACCCGCCACTAGAGCGGAAGAAGGATTCTATACTCTATTTGACGATACCAGCAAGTCCGTCTTCTCGGCTGACGTGACGGCTGAATGGATTGATGATTCATCAACGGGCACAGGCCAATTCAAAGCGGCTTAGAAGCATCAAGGGAAAAACTGGGTGAAAGTCTCCCAGGTTAGTGTGCAGATAGAGGACTTCTTTCACAAGGGGGAGCGTACCAACCAAGACAAAAACAATCAGACAAGACGAACATCGTGAGATGAGCCTCAAGCCCCAAAGGAAGGGCACTCACAAAAGATCTTGCTGCGCGAGAATCAGGTCTGATACAAGCAGTTCCTCGCCTGGGACAATAACTGACGATAGATAGCGAGGGGGGGTACGAGTTCCAACTAGGACTGTCATAGGAGCGTCAAGCCACTCATGTTAGAGGAGCGGTTTTCCACTCTTAACCGTTGCACACGAAAGAGGATCGGAGGCCCCCTCAACCTCTTAATCAAGGTGCCCCATCTACATCTATGTCAGCAGCATCAACCGGGACTATACCCATTTACTATTCATACTAGGTCAAAGGAAAATCGAAAAGACCAACGACTTGTCTAAAAGAATCAAAGATCCACGAGCTGAGCTTGATCTTACAAACGCAATTTATTGATTAGTGATTTTTATCAGTCTACCAAAAAGAAAGCGAGTCCTCTGCTCGGTAAAGGAGCATTCAGGCATCGGGGGAAGAGCTCAAAGCCGAGGAGAGCCCTGTGTCCCGCTGATAAAATGGAAAGGGAAGGGCCAGCATCGATAGACGCTCGA
The DNA here is from genome assembly GCF_051521515.1 of Lactuca serriola. NCBI lineage: Eukaryota > Viridiplantae > Streptophyta > Magnoliopsida > Asterales > Asteraceae > Lactuca > Lactuca serriola. The sequence continues at coordinate 144,684,177 of NC_136416.1, forward strand.
AAACCATCGGCGGAGGGGGTCCCCCTTTTCACCAAGGAAGGGACGAGCCGCATTGACGATGAAGAAAAGGTAACACGAAAATAGAACAGCGGGTCTTTCTTTTCGGTCTTTACTGAAACAGATACACGAGCTTCATCTCATGCATGATCTTTTCAGAGCACGGGTCGGGAGGACATTGCAAAAACGCCAGTGGAGGTCTGGTCTCAAAGTCTAGTCTTTCTTCTCCTATCACTGCCTTTGGGGAACGAGCAGGTGAAGAGCTTAGTGTAACGGTCCGGAGCGCAGCCTCTTACTAAGAGAACAGATGCCACGCAAACACAGAAAAAGGGCAAGCGGGTAAAGGAGTAGACTAGCCGGCAAAAGGAAAGAAAGTCGGAATAAGCGGTTAGGCTTAGAGCTGTTAACGGATATGGAAAACTACCTTACAAAGCTGCTACCTACCTTGGAAGGTCAGCGGAAAGAGCTAGAACAACGGGAAAAGAGCTGGGAGTTCGGCTAAGGGAAGTTGGGAAGGGAATGAGGAAGGATAAGACGGAAGACGAGAAGCCGGCCAAGCAGTTGCTTTAAAAAGGCAAGCTGTAGGAGTAGGCAGTTCATAGAGGTAGTTAAAGACTCCATCTTCTGGTGGTTACTATTCGGTGAAGTAAGAGGATGCAGGAAAGGAAGAGATACAGGAAGCGGTTAGGCGGATAAGAAAGTCATCAGGTAGGTAAGCAAGCCGCCCTGGTGCCAAGCTAAGTCCCAAGCTAAAGACAAGGATCACATCGATAAGAGAAAAAGCAAAGACGGCTTATGCCGAATATCTTACCAAGCCTAACGACTTTACTTTCATACCAGGAAATCGAAGATGTGCCAAATCATTCTCTATCGAATCGTAGTCTAAAGCCAAATGAAACTGATTCCATACGAGTCAATCTATCAGTTGCAGCTAACAGATCTTGGTCACTGCATCAGCTCGATGTCAAAAAGGCCTTTCTTCATGGAGACCTCCACGAAGAGGTTTATATGAGTCCTCCACCAGGTTTTCGAGCTTAGGGGTAGAAATAAATACGGACTTAAAATAGTGGAGACTGAACCCTCTACGGAGATGATAGAAGATATGAACCGCTCAATCGATACGATAAAAAAGGAGCTCCGAAAGTTCCTCTATTCACTCTTCTTGGATGATAAGTCGAGCTAACCTATTCATAAGGTGAGCTAACCTATCCCATAAGCCCCTAGAGTTAACTTGTCTTTGACTTTTAGTTCATTACTTTATTCAGGTCGAAAAGAATGACGCAGATCATGGAGCAGGTTCTCAAGCAATCCCATAAGTGGTATGCAAGAAAGGTATCAGTATAGAAGGTTGGAAGTTTCCCAGCCTGGGGGGAGTGTCCGTGAGTGTTGGTGAACGGTATACGTACAACAGGTGAGTAAAGAGTTGTCCTTTGAGCTCTTAGCTCTTTTGGTACCGTCGGTATTGCTTCTTTCTTTCAAGTTTTCCTAGGCCTACATCCCTTGGTCCACGGATTAGCAAAGCGGGCCGATGAGATGAATTGGTTCCGGGGTATGCCTGCTGAGGTAGGCAGGGCAATAAGGGCAAGGCTACGGGAAGAGTTTCAGAACTAGGCGAGAGTCCTTCACTGCACTCACTGGAGAGAATGGATCATCTTCAATCTAGTTGTAAGGTCTTATCCCCATAAGAAGAAGTGCATTACAGAGGATAGCCCAAAGGTGGGATACTACTTAGAAATTGTAGAAAGGTATGGTGTAGTCCACCATAGGCTTGTATGGTAATGATGAAGCTGGCTGACAGCTAGAATGAACAAGAAAGTTCTGTTTTCAGAACAGTGAAGATATTGCATCTAGAAGTCAAGTATCCAAATCGTCTTGGTAGTATCAATAAAAGGGAAAGTGCTGCCGCTGGTCAACTAGCATGGTAAGTAGGTCCATGCAGCTGGCCCCGGATGTACCCTCACAATAGGGGAACCGGGTAACCAAGTCGCGATCCGAATGAATGGTAGTTCGTTGGGCCTGTCTTTTGCTCCCAGAGGTGCTGGTTCGAATCCAGTTCGTGACAACCACAAAGCCTTTGATCATAGAATATCTTGGGACCCCTGCTGGTAAATACGGGGCTCTGGCAGCTGCACTTTTTTTTTATATGATGCATCGAATGCTTCCTCTGCTTTCAGTAAAAATACCAAAAGCCTATTCTCGACGCACTCTTTCTCTTATAGCGCTCTTTCCTTCCCTTCGAGCTAGCCGGAAAAAATCCATTTCTTTTGTCTGTAAGAGAAAAGGCGCTTATTCCATGAAAGAGGAGCGCAGCGGAGTCATGACCAAACAAGAATAGCCACTTCCTTATCTACGCTATTGACTTTCCTCCCCTCGTGGGAAGTAGTAAGAGCCTTTATCTAATCTACTATTGAACCATCTCACCTGAAAGTCAGTCGCTACCTTAAGGCATGCCTTGACTCCACTCGATGGGACTTGCTTTCCTAAAGAGAAGACGAAGAGGATGACACTGGGGATCGTTCTTACTTAAAGAAATTCCCATGAGCTGCCTTGAGTTGGTAACTCAAAAATCGATGATTCTTGGCCACTGACTTACTGCTTTCACTCAAATGCCACTGATGCGTAAGACATTGAGTTGGACTACTTTCCTTCTGGTAATGCCTTTCCCTGTGGTCACCTTGCCCTTCTACTTACTGGCTTGGCTATTTCGAAGGATTCGCTTTGGCGGGTGATTTAACTAAAAAAGAATTTTTGAAAGTGGCACTCCTTCCTTGCTTATTACCCCGTAGTGGGATATTTTTTGACAATCGGTCGTAGATTCCCTGGCTTGGCTAGGAACCTAGTGCCTTCTTGTGACAACAGAAGAGAAGGAATTGCCTTTTTTCTCTCTTTTCGCCTTTGGCCTGGTCAAAGCAAAAAAGCCACTACCAACTATGATTTCCACGAAATGCTAGTCGAAGATCCACTATTTACTTATTTCTAATAAGATAGGACCATCGGAAAGAAAGTTAAGTCGAATCCCGTGCTTTCGGGTGATTCCGCATTCAAATGCTACCCACGTGAATGCTAGTCGAATCCGTATGCCCAAACCACATAAGATAAGCTATGCATCTAGATCGATTCCAAACGTGTGATTAGTAGCTGATGCAGAAAAAAGAAGAACAACTTCTTCTTCTATGATGACATCTGCAGCAGATTCAATGGCCTCGGTTTACACATTCTTTACTTGAAAAAAAGAGTGAAGTTAGAAGGATTCTCGTCAGAAGGTCAGGTCAGAAGTGGATTCCCGGTACGATACTAGGTTATGATTCCCGGGGAGAGAGAGAACTCTTATAAGAAAATGGGCCTTGAGCCTGCTTCATCGCCTTGACTTGATTCGGGCAAGTCAAAGTAAGGACTTTGCTTTTTCAAATCCCAGACAGGAAGGAAGTCGAAAAAAGATCTGCTTCAGGATCAACTGAAGCAGAAGAAGAGACCTTTTCCCCTTGGGGAATGAAAAAGATCATCTTTCTAAAAATGAAATAAGACGTGTTCACTCTGTAAGAGCCCTTGGTCTTAGTCTTAAAGAGAAGGAAGCCGGCAATAGCACAATAGCAAAGAGCAAAGAAAGGTAAGCGCGCAGAGAGAGCAGCATATAGCGCGAAAGAGTCCAAATACAAGAAAGGCAGAGCGCGAAGCTTGTGGTCCGTTCCTTTCCCAACTATAGTGGAACTTGCCCGAAGGAAATCTTTTATCTTCTTTCCGGGAAAGAGTTTGATTACCAAGTTCGATTACCATAAGTGGAAGTTCAAACCTTATATCTCCGATATATAGGATATAATGTCAGAAAAAAATCAATTTTGGTAGATAGTATGGCTTGACAACGTCGAGCTAAGACTATCGCGAAGTAAACATAGGGTCTGTCTCAGCCTTGACTATGGAATCTGATTTCCTAGCAACTAGGTTCCCCTTTTTTCCTGCAGTCTTTCCAGCTATGGATCCTACAATTCCCTATGAAGCTCCCTGACAACCCCTTCAATCCATCTTCATCTTGGCTGGCAGCCTAGATTGAGCCCTGGGACTAATCTTCCTGTTGGCTTTACTGCAGCAGTACTCACAGTGAAAGGTCAGCGGGGGGCATAGCGAAATTCCTCACCGAGATGACTGGACAACCTATCGACCAGATCGCACCAGCGGAGCGATTCAAAGCCTCTTTGGAGCGAATTCCTTTGAAGTAGTTAGTGCTCTAATTGAGTGAGTCGTGGATCATAAATGATGAGCGTAGCTTAATTTAGCTGATCTCACACCGAACTATAAATAAATAAGTGAGTGGCTCTTTATAGCCCAATGGCTACCACCGGAAGTGCGCTAAGTTAGTCACAGGGGAACCCCAAGTTCTTTCTCCGACTCTATAAAATAAACTTGGATGGCTTGCTTGCTTGTTTAGCTTGCCCCCTCTTTGAATGTGTACAATTCGAGCAAGCAAATGGCTAGCAGGGCCGAGGAACCACAATGAACGGGACGACAGAAGTTCCACAAGAATATGACCAGAGAGATATGTTCTTCTTCGTGCATGCAGGTCTGGTTCCTGAGAAAACAAATATCTATTAGTGAGTTTCGTCGTACAATATATAACCCGGGACTGGCTGAAATGAATGAATTCTCATGGTTTCCGCCGGCTAATAGGGCGAGCAGCATAATGGGGGCGGACGACGTGAGTGAGAGCCCAGACCATAGCGGCTTTAGAGACTTCTCTCTCGGCGACCAAAACGTTCTCCGGGAGGCTTTCCTTTCTGCTTTACTGTGATTTACCCATAACCATCAGCGGCAAGGATTATGGAAGAGGCCAAACCAACCCAGGTACACCACAAGTAGATACGGTTGGAGTAGCAGATCATATAGAAATAAAGACAAAGCCCGAGGCAGATCCAGACGCGTACCTAGGTGGCGCAGCATCCCTTCGAGTTGCTTGCCACCCCTTTTATCCTTTCTCCCTCCTCCGGTCGCCTTGTTACCTTTTTTGCTTTCTCACATTGACTTCTTTCCGCTTTTTCACTTCTTTTCCTTTGATTTAGCTGTATTAGTAGCTGATGATTCCTTTTTTCCAAGTGTGTCCGATTGGTATCACTCGCATAAGACTTTTCCTTTATTTGTAGCGGCCATGTGGCATAGTCCATCTTTTCCTTCTATTTTTCCCTCAAAATAGAATATATACTTGCCTTTGTACTGATTTGAATATATGTAGGAAGGCTTAGTGGAAGGGCGGCACCCTCTTTAGAGGTGCCCGAGGGGCACGGACTCTGTCTTTGACTTGGCCTTCGGCCTTGAGAACACAATGATTTCGGACTTTCTCTTTTCCGAGCCTTACTAGGCGCGTATTGCTTTCTTGTCTTTTTTAGCTTGAGGTCTATATAGACGATCTGACTCTTTGTCAAGTGAGAGTAAGAATTCTCCTATTGTGATAGCGGTTAGTGGAACGTGCAAGATAGGGCCAGCTAGGCGAGCAGGGTCAAGAAAGAAAAAAAGTCGTAGGCAGAGATGACTAAGTGAAGAAGGCATTACCCCTTATTCATTCAAAAAGGGAGTAGCGGAGAGAGACGTTCCCGAAAGGCACCTATCCGTGGGAGACAGAAGATGAATGGGGAGCCGACTAGAAGACAGATAAAGGAGCAGGCTGGAGCGGGGCTTTAGGAAGAAGGGGGCCGGAGATGGACTTGGATGATGGAAAAAGCGGTCTTCCTCGCTTGCTCCAATGCTTGGTGAATCAGTCAATGGAAAATTGCTAGCGATCTCAGAAGCACAAGGAAGCAGAAGAAAGAAGGCCTGCCAGAAAGAAGGGAGACCCCGGAACAATGTATGAAAGAGACTCTTGAAAGCTATCGAAGTGGACAATAGAGTGCTGCTTCTTATGAAAAAGCCCTCAATGCTGTGTGAAAGAGTGGCGGGGAATGACTGGGCTCAGGAGTAAAGTCAACATAGTGTGGAAAGTGGGGTCGACCTTCTAGTGCCTTGTAGGGAAAGAGAGGTTCTCTAGGCAGATAGAGAAGGAAGGGCCAATAGAGAAGAATGTTAAAATGAGAGTTGCATTTAGTAGCGTCGGTGCCTCATCCAAATGAGACTTGGAAAGCGAGATAGGGCCTAACTGGGAGGCGGGAAGAAGACTACACGAGTGGTTCGGGACGGAATCTCTTTGACTTTCTGGTGCCATAGCTTCGACTCCACCCCAGAAATAGTAATAGGAGGGAGCCGCTACTTCACCGGGAGATCGTGATGAGGAAAAAGGGGGCTTTATTAAAGTCCTCTGGGTCGTCCACTAAGTGAGGGAAAGAGGTCTCATTGGGAGAATTGGGAAGAGAGAAGGCCAGCCTCCCACTATGTGAAAGAAGAGCTTTTTCTCTCATATTCACTTCTATAGAATATATATATAATAGGTAGTTCGCTTTGCTGCAACTGAAGCCATAGATCTTGCCCTGGATGCTCCCAAGGTTCATCGGGACATTTTTTTCAACAACTGAACTAGCATCACCGTTCTTAAGCCTAGACTTGTTTTGGGGTTCCAAACCTCCTCCTATTGCCTTTACCCAGCGGCAAGACTCTTAGTTTTGTCGGAAAGGGAATGCTTATTCCCCTCTACTGTGCGGGTGCTAATACTAGGCGAAGAATTAAATGAATCAGTTCGCTTGACCAACCCGAGCCTTCGAGCCTATAGTTCTTCTGATTTGGCTAACATCCTTCGATGACAAGCCGACCGAAGGAAGACGCACCGGGAGCCTACTTCTATCTCATCAGAAGCAGGCGCATAGGCTATAGAATATAGAATCCCACCTTCTACTCTATCAGCTACTCTAATTTTGAGTTGGTCATAGGTTGACAGTTTTCGGGGCTCACTTTTTGGGTCAGAACTATTGGAAGACGAAAGATAACTTATTTAGACGAATAGTGTGCCGATGCCATTACCCCCAAAAAGCCTACATTAGCAGTGCGGGTTAAATCAAACAGAAACCAAGTCCAAGAAGACCAAGGAGGCCTTGGGGTAATAGAACAAGGGAGGAAGAAAGGAAGGAGCTTTGGCTCCAGCTCCGCAAAGGTAGACTTTTTCCAGGTTAGCTAGAGAGAGCGATATTCATCTTTTATAGCTTGTTTACCGGAGGCCTCGTTTTCAGGTTTGATAGAATAAAGAAGTAGAATAGATCTCTCTTCTTAAAGTATACAACACTTCCCGCAAGGTTCACACCGCGGAAAAGGTGAAACGTCGTCTCTGTCAAATAAGCTATGATACTCTGGTAATACCTGTTGCTGATCCTCATCTTGTACTTGTGAACAGCAGCAGAGGCCGCATATGATAGGTTATTCCAGAATCAATGTGAATATCGCCGAATAGGAGACTTCGTTGCACAATCGTGAGTCCCTTGAATATAGAGAGAAGTTTGACTTGTAAAAAAAGACGTGAGTGTCCCTAAAACTATGCCCTTGTTCTAATAGTACAAGCTCGCTATAAATCCAGTTTTTTATATATAGATAGAGAGCCCCTAGCCCGAGATACTAGTTCTCTCCAGTCTTTGACAACTATATACGAAAGAGTACGATAACAGGCCTTTCAGTGCCATCGAAAGAGCCTAACGCCTATATCCTACAAACCTCAATCTGCACGTCCGAAAGGGACCCTCTAATTCTATCATTCAGAAGCCTCAGGACCGTATCCATGAGGGTACAAAGATTTTTTTGAGTCTAGCAACCGATAGCAACTGTAGCATTAGGATCGACATTGGAAGATTTTCGTCAAGGTCATACTTAAACCGTATGATCCTTATAACTCATGATAGTTTGACTAAGGAAGCATGCATTGGAGCTTACTTGTTCTCAAAACAGGTGGTCAGGCTAGTACGGAAGTCGGTATTTTGATTCACATCACTGTATCTAAAACAGTGTTCTTCATCCTGCTTACGGAGGTATTCCGAAGCCACCCGAATTGTTGCCTGTACCAGTCTCCCTCAATCGATCAGGGTATCCTCGTATCATCCCTCTCATCGTCGGATGATGATGCGGAAGGATGACCGGGCGGACGTTTTAGTTAAGCTCTATCTGTCTCTCGGGACTCGATCGAGTCATTCTTGTGTGTACTTGTCATTCGTAATGGTTTTAGTAACTCTTTCTTGCTTTCGTCACTTGTCATTCAGGTACTAGTATCTGTAAATCAACTCCACTCTTTCTTGTACCTGGCACTAGTAAAATTGTATCTCGGTTCATGGCATGTTAAAACGACTCTATCGGCTTATAGTCATTCCTGGCACTCGGCGCATGTCTTTGATCAACACCGGTTCCGTCACTTGTATCTGGTTGAACCAGTACTTCCTTTCTGCCGTTCCTAGGGACCACCCACTCCCGTTCCTTGGTTGTTGGTGTATTGGCTCTTTGGTTTGGTTCCCGGTCAAAGTCGTGAAAGCAAGATAGGGTGAACACATCTGTATCGTAATATGGGTATGAGTATAGTATATGTACAAACAAGTAAGTGAACTACTCCTTCGATTGGTCTGCCCGCCGTTTGGTTTGAGGGCCTACATCGACTAGGCCTCCCGCTGAGTGAGGGAAGCGATCTGTCTTAAACAAGAAGATTTTCCGGGTGAACAATGAGATGGCATGTGAATGAGTGATATGGGGAGAAGGAATCAATTCTTGTACGTGTGATATGGGGTCGGTACGATACACATATGGTGAACCGTCAAAGCGAGGGATGGGGTCTAGTTAAATACGATATGGGGAGATATGGGATACAGCTAATGTCGATAAGGAAGGGAGGGAAGGAGCTCTTTCCTTCAACTCAGAGCAGAACGTTCCTTCCACAACGCAAGGCCTATTTGCTTTCGTAGCAGCCAAGGATGAGTTCGATCCATTAGGTTCTTCTATTTGTTCAGTAAAGAAACGAGAGACAAGAAAACATCTTTGATTACGATTAAAAGGAACAATCTAAAATAGACCAAGATCTATCTAATTTCGGGTCATTTCTTGGTGAACATGATCTACCATAATCTCTTCGATCCCTTCATTTATGTGCCAGAATAAAGAGAGATTTGGTAGGAAAGTGAAGATACTTTTTTTTATATGATAATCAAATGGAGTGGGAAAGCTGCAGTAATTCTTTGGAAAAGCCCGCTTCTCTTTGTCTTCGAGCTTGAATTCTTCAATCCACTGATTCGTTCCTTCATATACCTCCCCACCAATAGATAGAGACAAATGGGAATAACCGAACCACGTCTACAAAATGCCAGTACCATGCAGCTGCTTCAAAGACAACGTGATGCTCCTTGGTCAGATGACCAAGATATTGGCGAATACCACATATGATCGAGAAAAGAGTACCTATAATCACATGAAAACCATGAAAGCCAGTTGCTAAGAAAAAGGTAGAACCATAAATACTATCCGAAATTGTTGGGGGCGCTTGATAATATTCCATTCCTTGAAAGGCGGTGAATACTAGAGCCAGTGAAACGGTAGCTACTAAAGCGTAAACTGCTCGTTTTTCCTTCCCCGCGAGTATAGCATGATGAGCCCAAGTTACGGCAGCTCCGGATGAAAGGGGAATAAGAGTATTAAGAAAAGGGATTTCCCGAGGATCTAAAACCGCAATCCCTTTTGGGGGCCAAATACCTCCGATCTCTACCGTAGGTGCCAAAGAAGAATGAGAAGAAGCCCAAAAAAGAGCAAAAAGGAACATAACCTCCGAAACGATAAACAGAATAAACCCATATCGAGGTCCTAATTCTACGACTTTGGTATGATGTCCTTCCAACGTGGATTCACGTAGAACATCGCGCCACCATACGAACATGGTATATAGGATAAAGATTAGGCCCAAACTGAGAAGTGTTGCACCCCCTTGAAATGAGTGCATGTACATCACACCTCCTACGGTGGTTGCCAAAGCTCCGAGTGAACCCGAAATAGGCCATGGACTTGGATCTACCAAATGATAAGAGTGCCTCTGAGATTCAATCATAAACAACTTTGCCTCGGTTGCATGTAAACCCCCCCTTCACCCCCGCCCCCTAAAGTGGTAAAGAAGGCTCTTTGGGGTCTCTCTTTCTATCTGACATGACAAACAAATAGGAAGGGATGGTTCTTTCATTGCAAGAAGTCTAACTAGAAAAGGATCTCCCTATTACTTTGAGAAGAGAATTGTTGGTTTGACCGACGAACTACGTGGGAAAATGGATCTTCTTTCTTTTCAGAAAGCATTTTTTGAAAGTAACAATTCCATTCAGTTCGGTTTCGGAAAACTTTCCGCCGGGGCCTAACATCAAAGGCGCAGGTTGATCTCTATGCTTGAGGCTGCAATTCATTTTTACACGTGGGAAGGGCTTACTCTACTAGAGGCTCGGCTTGTTCTTGCTCCCTTCCCGTACTATTCCTCCCCACTAAAAAAAGAGCGATTGAGAATCTCGAGAACCTTTCTGAACGTCTGTCTTCGCGGGGCGATTTGAAAAGGAGTATATCTTTCTTGTAGTGCCTTCCATTCCACTATTCTGATCGAGAAAGAATCTCTTCTGAACGACCAAGTCATAATGAGATTAAAAACCGATGCTTCCTTGGCCGTGTGGAACATGGATTAGCATTATGTCATTCCTACAAGTGATCCACCATCCAGGATTGGAAGAAGTGCTATATGAGGACTTCGAGATCAAATAGAAGATGTTCCTTTCCATTCCTCGTGAGCCACTGATTTCTCCGAAACAAGAGATCAAAGTGATCTTCCTCCTTTTTCCCAATAACTCGACGGCCTTACACCATTGGGAGACTTCGAATAAACTGGAGTACATATAGGATAGACCGGTGCTAAAACCTTTTTTCAAGATATCTTCCAAACTGTTGGGCTCCTTGCTTCGGATGTTGTTCATACGGTGTGAAAGCAGTTGGTTACGTAGTTTTAGAATTCTGCTGATCCCAAGTAGTCCATCTCCATCATTGCATATGGCAATATAGAAAGTAAAGAGGAAAAGGCATGACCAGAAGAATTGTGTGAAATAAGTGAATTGATCTAGTTGAGGCATGATTGATTCAGTGATGTGACTTCTCCTGCTCCAGTAAATCAGTCTGGAGACTTGCTAATTCAATTCAATTGCCTTGGTTTTTCCAAGAAATACATGGGAAAAATAGGGAGAAAGAAATAGGATTGTGTCAACAGGCGCCTATTCCGACGAAAAACAGCCCCTTTTCTTTTTGTTTAGCCTGTTCCTATCAGATAAATTCTTAAGAGAAGAGGAAAAAAGTCCTCCGTCATAGGCGGCCGAGGGTACCTTCCTAGAGGTTCTTTTTTAATTTGAATCAGGTCTCCTCACTTATGTTTATGCTTATGATAATATATGCCGATCCCTAATCTCACAAATAGATTTCGACCCAATCTCCCATTTGTGAAGCAGATCATGAGTGTATTCCGCCTACATTTGTTAGGTTCTTTGATTCTGTAAGTTTGTCTTGTTTAGATTGCATTGCACGAGAGCGCCCTTTTTTACTTTATATAAAAAATATAGATTTACAATAAATAATAGGTAACCTTCATCAATAAACCTTGCATAAGAGATAGATCCTGCTGACTTGAACTGAGCACGAATTTCATTTGTATTTGAGCGTAAAAGCAGCATATTGCTTTGAAGGTTTCCAACCTACTGGTTCAGCCAAGAACCAGAAACCGAATGAAGGAAGCGAAGATCAGAGTCAAAATATGCCGTGGAGAAGAGCTTACTTATGAGCGGAAGACGAAGTCGCAGGGGCTAGATTGAATCCTTCTCAGGAAGAGCTGATGCTTGCTGGGTCTTTTTGTCTAGCAGCTATGGAAAAGCCTATAGTATAGGGCTGGAATCGCAAGAAAACCCAGTCTCCAACTGAAAATTCCCTCTCACTTCTATGTTGATCCTCATATTGCTTCATTCTAACTTGTGCCCTTGACTGTCCTTCGAAATTTGTATGACATTCGACTGCTCCCTGAGATGACTCTCTGCCGAGGCAACATTGGAACCTTCAGGCTGGGGCATAGGTATAAGTGTTGGAGCATAGGATAGAGGGCTTCAATTAAAATGGGGTCATTTTCATTGTGGTATGATAAGTAGTGTCGTACCACCACTCTGCTAAGGATAACCACTTATATACCACTTGTATGGCACGAGTGGCCTTCTATGCTACTCATTAATCATTAATCTGGGGTGAAATAACAGAATGATGTTAGAGCCCCCTTCAATAAGAGGTCCAGCTATTTTGCATTCCTCAGAACAAATTATCAAGCTAGTGCTACTGCCTTCCTTCGTGCGCCTTCTTTGATTTCTGTGGCTTTACTGGTACGAGCCGCGATCCCAAGTCTTATTCGCATGCTTCCGGAACTTGTTCGTCAACACCAGGTCAGCAGGTGGCTCTTTCATCAGACATGGCTATGCTCACCATATTGCAGTATAATGGGCGATATCTCCTACGTTGTCTTTGTGGATTCCCACCGAATTCCAAGTAGTCTTATCTTTCTGTGCGACTTTCTTTATAGGGATCCTGCCGGCACGGTACTCTGTTTCTAGCAAGTTCGTGAAGGTCCAGCAATTTGAAAGGGGATGTTGTACGTACCGATGTTTTTGACAGTACTACTTAGGGTCCTCAGTACGACTTCGTTTGGCCTGTGTTCCAAATTCAATGCTCAGGCAGCTCAAAAGCCTTATTCTTCAACAGGAGCTGGTCTAGTACTTCGGGGCAGTAACTCAAAGTGGTACCAGGTCAGTCCCTAACTATCTGCTTCCACTAAATACGCGGTAACGCTAACTCATGTGCTGAACACAGGGTCAGTCACGGACCTCTTAGGTTTTTTCAGAAAGAACAAAAAAATTATCGTTAAGGTCCCATAGATAGAACCTGATACGAAGTACTAAACATAAGACCTATGTAAGGGAGTCAGTCCTACTCATAAAGGTGAAGGACCAAGCACTAGATCGTTGAAAACAAAAAGAAAGACTGACTTTTAGATAACTTATTTAGGAAGGAGATATCGTAACTGCTCGCCATCGGAATAGGCTTTCAAGGCAGCTGCTAAGTCAGCCAGTAAGTAAGCAGGTAATAGTCAGCCAGCAAGCTGGGCCGTTCTTGCCAGTTCGAGTACGAGACTTCGGTGTAGTAGTACTATAATGGTTTTGACACATACTAAGGACTCCTTTTGTAAAGCAACTTCTTGTGCTTTTATTCCAGCCAACGAAGCTCCGTCTAATCTAATAGGGGCTCGGTTCGGTTCACCCATCATACCTACTAAGTCGAAGGCAGGCGAACTCGGACCAGTGCAACAAAGTTTAGACTCTCGCGATTGGACTCTATAACAGAAGAGTTTGTGCAAAAAGGAAAGGGAAAAGAAGCTTTGCAAAAGCTAAGGCCGAAGCTCTTTAGGCGATATTATAGCATAGCGCATTTCCTCATGATTAGGGTGATGTGGTTGTTCCATCGGTTTTCTTTATGGAGGGATCTCTTATTCAAGATATTCTTGAAAGGCGGATTGACAAGTGCGACGAGGAGATGGAGATTCCAGAAAAGTCTACGAATAAGTAAGTGAAGGCTTGGCTTACGTGCTCAGCTCGAGCAAGAAGAAGCTAGAAAGTCAAGCCTATTGAATGGTGGCAGAGGGAGTGGAGGTCTAAAAGTCAGAAGAGAACACTGTGCAAAGGGTACGCGACCACAACACACTGTTGTCCCTTTTTTTTCTTTCTTTTTCTTCGCACTAGGAGTAGCTGTAACTTAGCAATTCGATTGTACTCAGATCGAACATGGCAATGAATGTCAGTGTGCTCTCTGGGCCTTACTTCTTGATGACTGATCTACATTCTCAGCTGATGACATTGAATGATTTGAGGACGTTGGGCGGCCAAGCTTGCTTGCGCTTGGGCTGTTTCGCCGTGGCTTGGGGTATAACGGTTCGGAGAGATCGACGAGCACCTCACATTGCCATGCCAACCGCAGCTTTTGAATAAATTTTGGGGTGATCTTTGACCAGCCGATGCAGCGGGAATGGGATATTGAATGAAAGTCAATCGAAGAGACAAGTGACTTCCCCGCTAAGGAAATCTGCTAACACTCTAAACGATTCAAATACAGATCAAAGTCTATCACGCCCTCATAGGAATCGAGGAAAGATGGATTTTAGTAGCTGGGTAGTTCACCACTGTTCGAGCCTGATAGGTAATAGCAAATCCTAGATCACCCTTTTGAACTAAACTCAGGGTATTGATAGCAAGAAGATTCGCAGTCAAACTATCCAGTTCAGGAAGTTCTCTTGCAGGATAGGCTAATCCGAACAAAAAGCATCCTAATAAAGGAAAAAATGGTATTTAGGACATCAATCCAGAGGGGATGAAAAGGAGGCACACAACAGCTCATCCAACAGGATAGGTCTGAAAACCTGGTGCATAAAGCGTAGCTGATGAAACCGCATTCCCTTCTATTGGCTCCTACGGATGCTTTCCTTGAGTTCATCCTGCTTTGGAGAAACCTCCTTCATTCTACCTCTTTCCATTGTCTTTTCAATACCTTGGTTAGCTTCCTATTCAGCCAGTATGCCTCTTTGCACACCTTCCCTTTCGGTCATCTCACTCTTTTCTCTCATCCCCGCAATAGGGATCAATCTTTTACACCGATGTATCGTACTCTCTCCTTCCGATGCTGCAAGCTGAGATAGTTGAATTAGATGTCAGTTCCTCTAGCAGACAAGAAGGCCATCAATGAAACTCTTCTTTCATAGCTTGGCTAATTGCTTTCCTTTCCATGCTCTGGTATGAACACTATAAGGGATTGAGCTAAGAAAGCTGACTAAATCGGGTTCGAATGAGAGTCTGGCATCCTTAGGGGTCTGGCACTACCTTCCAGGTTTGGTTGGCACACAAGATATTCCTTGAACGATAGGAATCTGGGAGAAGTCAATTCCTTTTTTCAATGCTTTGGGGATCGATCACCACAAGAAGGAGCTACACATGAAGAATGGCAAGACATAGAAAGAAGGGGTTCTGCACGAATGCCCTGTTGAGGAAGAGAAGGGGTTTGAGAAGAAGGCCTTCTTGTTAGCTTTCAATTTGCCTACTTACTTCTCAGCTTTTCTGCCAAACGACTGCTACCTTTTCGATTGCTATCATCCAGTTGTGGCTTTTTTCCCCTCAGGAGTGTGCAATTGCTTGTTCGCAAAATTCCTTCCTTCATCACGTCATTGGCTACCGGAAAAACATTCTCTCACTTACCCAGACGAATTGATTTCATATCTTTTCATCTTCTGTGAGGACTGTCCTCCTAGCCTTTTCATATCCTGCTTTGAAGCAACTACACTTCCTCGTTAGCCAGTCTGGCTCTCGACCTGCTTCAGTCTCTGGCTGCTGGGACTATTGCAATACTTCGTTCTGCTACCTTCCGATGTTGCTTACTACCAATCCGATAGCTAACCTTGCTTTTTGTCTACCTTATCAGTAACTGCTATATTCGGAGACTTTACCTGAAGAAAACAGAGACATAGAACTACTCGGATTCCATGCTTTCTCAAAGAAATGCCCTTATCTCGATCTTTCTTAGAGGCTAGAGTCTAAGGAAATGGAAAGCCAGGGGAATGCTACCAACTCCCTTTACTCCCACGTTGGAAAGCATGTGAACTTGACTGAACTGAATGACCAGCCCCGGGCCGGGGTAAAAGAAGAAGGGATAAGATAAGACAGTAGCACCCACCACTCTGTCAGTAGAAGGTTATCCAGTCGATCTTCGTAAGTAAGTAAGTAAGTAACACTTTCATCGATGATTCCTCTAATCCTCTCAAGGCTTAGAAGGGAGCTGAACCATTTATCTCTATGAAATTCTTTGGCAGAGGGACTCTAAAGTGGCCTCACTTCGCTCGCCTCCCTTCCGGTCGCCTCAGCTTCTGAATCCAATCTTGAACGTTCAGTTAGGCATTCAAAAATGCACTTCTCTTTGAAGTTCCAATCAGATTGTTATGCTCGTGGTGACTTCTCAGTTAGGAATTCTCATTGCCCCTTCTAAATGGTTACAGGACTAGGGCCCTACTAGCCTCATCGGTCGATGTCTGCCGTCTCGCGATTCTTGCGTTTATGGACCGAAGGAAAATAACTCCAATCCTTCCTCAGGGAAACATGCTATATTATATGATATATCTTGGGAGTTGAAGGTCGCAGTCCCTTTCCCTCAGGTGAGTTCCTCACTTAACTTAAAAGAGGAAGGAGTCTTTGCGAATTCAGTAGCTATGCTATGTAATACACACCTGACTTCTACCTTCATGTGTCAATGGATCTTTCACATACTCCCTATTTATTATGTTTCCCTATTGGTCTCACTACCATACCAAACCCTCCCTCCGGTCGCCTCGTTCCCTTGCTTTTCCATTGCTTTGATCCTCTGTCTCTGACACCTTCCTTAATTAAGTGGAGAATTCCTTCGTACTTGAGTGTCCCAATGAGCCCGTAGGCAAGGTCATTACTATTTTAACGCATGACATGAGGTTGTCTACCTCACTAGTATTTGAACTGGAATGCCAGGCGGAGGAGTGTAACTGCCTTATCGCGCTATCCGACTTGTATGTGAAAAGCATTTCGTACTCGTAACTGATCCCTTCCTAGCGAAAGGTGTGCTCCAATGAAAAGTACACAACACTAGTAGTGCCCCTTTTGACGACCAAGTCACAATGGAAACAATGTATCTCTCTGGGGATGCGAAGAATATTTGAAAGCACTTTCGAACCATCACACGGATTCCAACCCAACTGCCCATGATATGGTAAGAACGAAATGGAAGGGAAAAAAAAGTCTTCTATGCGCAAACGTGAAAGCTCTATCAATAGAACTAGCTTCTTTTTATTTAGAACTCGCTCAATCGTGTTGATAGAAATGAGGATTCCGTCCTTCCAAAAGGCAATTTTATGTGTTCTCATCACAACGCCTACCGTTGTCCACTAAGAAGCTTGTTAAACTTTGTAAAGAGACCAAAAAAATCATTGCATTGGTTTATACTAAACAACTATTATGAAGATAAGATGAAAGTCTAGAAATTGTAAGTTTTGTGGTCTATTAACTACTTTTTCGTTAGTGTTATGATATCTATAAACTATTCTAATTGTTTTGTCCCACATCCAACGAATTCGAATCAAAATTGTCCAAAAGTGATTTGAAAACAGAATATCCTTCACGGTTCGAAATTGCCCAAAAGTTTTGTGATCTATTAACTACTTATTTGTATTTTTAATTATTTTACATATTTTTATATGTTACTTTTTATGTAATACTTATATATTTGTATTTTTACGTATTTATTTATTTTTAAAGTTTTGATATAGATGTTTATGTAACTCTTATTTATTTTAAATGTATAAATATATTTTTTACGTGTTCATATGTATTTTTACGTATTTATGTATTTTTTAAGTTTTTTATATAGATGTTTATATATTTTTATGTATTTTAAATATATAAACATATTTATATGTGTTTTAAGTACTTTACATACTTTTTATGTTTTTTTATGTATTATGTATTTATATGTATTTTTACGTATTTATGTATTTTTTTAAAAAATTTGTATAGATGTTTATGTATTTTAAATGTATAGCCGTATTAATTTTATATATTTAGGTATTTTTACGTATTTATGTATTTTTCACCATTGTAACAGATTTGCACATTTTTTTGAATATGTCTAGATGGTTTAGATAAATACGACTTGAAGTAAAAATAATACATACATTTGTATAAATAATATGGTTATACATTTAAAATACATAAACATCTATATCAAAAACTTTTAAAAAAATTAAATAAATATGCAAAAATACATATAAATACGTATTACATTAAAAAACACATAAAAATATGTAAAAAACTTAAAAATACATATAAATACGTAAAAGTAATATGGTTATACATTTAAAATACATAAAATTACATAAACATCTATATAGAAAACTTTAAAAAAAATACATAAATACGTAAAAATACATATAAATATTTAATATATAAAAAAATTAAAAATACATAAAAAAACATGTAAAATACTTAAAAATACATATATACGTAAAAACAAACTATGTTTATATATTTAAAATACGTAAACATTTATGTAAAAAACTTTAAAAATACATAATTACGTAAAAATACATATTAATATGTATTATAGAAAGAACTAACCTGTAAAAATACATAAAAAGATTTGTAAAATACTTAAAAAATTCATAAATACATATAAATACGTAATACATAAAAAATAATACATAAAATTACATAGAAATATGTAAAATACTTAAAAGTACATAGAAATACATAGAAATCACGTTTATACATTTTAAATATATAAGAACACATAACATATACATATGAAAACTTAGAAAAATACATAAATATGTAAAAATAGATATAAGTACGCAAAAAATATTTTTATACATTATATACAAATTTAGACAAAATCTATAGAAAAGTCACATTTTTTTGGAAAAATTAACAATTTGGTTTCATGTGAATAAAGTATCCATTTTCTTGAGCTAAAGTGAATAAATTATTTGTTTTCTTAGGTTAAACAGGTCAAAAGGGATAAAATTAATAAGTTATCCATTTTCTTGGCCTGAACATGTCAAAAAGCTAAAGTGAATAAATTATCCAATTTTTTAGGCTTTTCTATTCAAAAAGTTAAATGGGTGAGACTTTATGTTGAAAAAAAAATAGGACTTTAATAAATTTTTTGTCAAAATATTGAGACTTTTCTAGAGATATTTATAAAATAAAAGTGACAAAAACAAATAAACAATAACATTCATAGAATCCACATACCTTTTTATTCAGTATTCATACAGAAAAATTAATCCATAAAAATGAATTAAAATATTTATAGTTTCATTAATGTGAAGAGAACCTATTAAAATCCGATTCATTGTCTGATTTTTCTTCTTTCGAAAACAGACTTTAAACACATTACTTCATAGTTTCTTTATGTATTTATTTCTTCAATGTTAACAAAACTCATTAAAATATAATTATTCTTTAAACACACTTTAAAGACATGAAAATTTAAAACACTTCTCTCTCTAAATATACAATCTTCACCTAAAAAGCTATCATTTCTATTTTTTTTTCTTTCACAAATATACCTTCAACTCATAATACATCAAAATTGACAACACTTTTATTTTGCCTCTAAATGTACAACCTTGAGACAATTCTTCGTCATCTCTAAATACTAAAAGCTTTTGGATTGGATGTTATAGACAACAAACTTCTTATGGAACTTTAAGAAAGTATAAAGAAAAAAGATATGAAAAGAAGAAAGCAAAACTATTTAAAACATCTCCATTCTCATTCACTCTAGTCTCTATAGATAACAAAAATGAAAATAGAAAATGAAGCAAAATGAAAAGAGAAGAGAAGCAAGTGCTTCTTATATAAGTAAAATATTACAATTAAACAATCATTTAAGTATCTTATGAAGACTTTGAGAGTTTCAAATGAAAAGTGAAAAGGAGGCGGCGGATTTGGTCTCTACATTCTATTTGGTTAATCCTTCTATTGTCGGTAAGAGAGGGAAAGAAGGATAGGTAAGGTAATAAGATACGTCGGGTATATGTGAAAGCACCGGGAATGACCTACTTTAATCATTAAACAATTTTTAATAAACAAATAAGAAGTAAACCATACAAAATTAAAAAATGAAATAATAAAGCTAATATAGTGTTTTTAGGTGACACCAAACGCGCAACAAAAGTAGATCTTAAGAATTTTTCAAGCTAAAAGAAAAAAATATGAACCAAACCACAAGGACCATTCGTGTAATTTACTCAAACTTTTATAAACCATTCGTGTAATTTACTTGCACTTTTATAAACCAAATGATCCCCGAGTATTCTTTCTTGGTTCTCCGGGTTTTCTCCATGTTATCTAATATTCCTTTACGTAACACAACCAGACACCAAATCGTTGTTCCTCAAGGGCCATACAAAACTTGGAAAAATAATATAAGATCCAATTGTCAATTTCATTATATTAATAATAGTTTTTATCATCATATAAAGTATTGATTATTTATAGATTAAAAAAATATGATCAAGCAGGCCCGTCCCAGAGGGTGGGCGATAGGGGCGACCGTCCAGGGCCCATCTTTCAAAGGGGCCTAAATTTTTTATGGAAATTGCTATATTTAAAAGATATTACAAGTAATTTTATTTCAATTATTGAGTTATTATAAAAAACTTATGACATTTATGAATTTTAAGGGCCCGTTTTTTTTTTCTCGCCCTGGGCTCAAAATATGTTTGGAACGGTACTGTGATCAAGTCAACCCACATCTAACTAGATCATTACATAGCATAGCAGTTGTAAGTTGTAACACATTCGGCAATAAGAATAAATCAATAGCTTAAATTTCCATAAGTACAAACATATAAACAAATTTAAATAAATGGATAAACACTCACACGTTTCCTTCCAAAATCCTAATTTTGTAGGTCTCATTTGTACAAAACAAAGTATAAAAAAAAAAATAAAAAAAAAATAAAAAAAAAATAAAAAAAAACATTTTACCATCAAACAGCTGAGAGGTATTAGCAACCGGTCCCGTCACTAATACCCGCAATTTGTTTCTACTTGGGATCAAACTTTGTTGGGAAATGGTCACCACTATAGGCGAAGAGACTATCATTAGTATAAGGATGCTCACTTCCCCTACTCCCATCATCATATCCTGCTGAATTTGCTGCTGACTCAGCATTCGGGTTAAGACCCGCAAGTTCCATAATGCCCTCAATTTCTTTAACAACATCACTCATTGTTGGTCTCTTACTTCCGGTTTCTTCCACACACCTCAATGACACATCCACAAATCTTTCTAAACCTTTGAGTTGAGTGCTCAAACCAATGGTTGGGTCAAGGACTTCGTGAAGATTGTATAACTCTTTGCTCTTGTCCATGGCATTTCTCACTTCTCTCACAATGTACTTCCCTTTCTCGATTGGACTTCTTGCAGTTATTAGCTCTAACAACACCACTCCAAAGCTATAAACGTCACTCTTTTCTGTCAATTGTTGTGTCATGTAATACTCGGGATCCATGTAGCCCTACATCGAATAAAAATAAAGATTTAGCCATGTGAGTTAATTACATTGACCACTCTCTATCTGATCTGCAAAAGGGTTTTTCTTCTATTGGCCCATACTGCTTTGTGTGAGATGTAAATCAGATACATGGGGCCCACTAGGTGATTGGCATAAGGGTACATTGGGGTTTGGGGTTTGAAAAAGATATAATCCTAGAACCAACTGTGCTACACTTCGAGGCCTCCTTTTATCTGCTGACATAAAGAAAAGTTGGCAATGAAGGAATTACTTACCATTGTGCCTTTAACTTGAGTGGTAACATGAGTCCTATTAGCATCACCAAGTGATTTGGAAAGGCCAAAATCAGCAACTTTTGCGACTAAGCGTTCATCTAATAAGATATTGTTTGTTTTGACATCTCTATGTATGATTGGAGGATCAGCAAGATCATGCAAGTATTGCAACCCTTTTGCTGCTCCTAGTGCTATTCGAAGTCTTCTTGTCCAATCCAACCTGATTCCAGATCTCCCTGCACATGTCATGTCCAATGATTATCACTTTTGTAATTCAGACTAGTAGTACCCAACATAAAAGCTGAAATGACAATAATGGTCCCTAGACTATATATAAATACAAATATACAATAATAGCTACTTATAATAATGCTAACCGAGACAAATAGCTAACGAATAATGATGATTTTTTTTGGAAAACAAAAAGTACCTGAAAGACTATCTTTGACTGTGCCATTCACGATATACTCATATACCAACATCTGTTCACCTTGATCGAAACAGAAACCTACCAGACTCACAAGATTCTTGTGATGAACTCTTGAAAGAAGTTCAATCTCAGTTTTAAACTCAAGCCCACCCTGTGTTGATCCCTGCTTAGCCCTTTTGATTGCAATCAGTTGCCCATTCGGTAGACTTCCTCGGTATACCTACACAAAATAATTTCATTCTTAATCTTCTTTGATCTTTATATATGTAAGGAAACAATCACAAATGTGCTCACCATTCCATATCCTCCAGTTCCTATGTTGTTCGTTTCTGAGAAGTTGTTTGTGCATTTGCTAAGTTCCTCAAAAGAGAATGCTTTTGCTCCTTTCAGTTGAGGGACACCACCACTTCCAGTGGTTGTATCCCATAATGCTACAAGTTTTACGCAAAAACTATTAGAAGCCAAATTATATACTCCAAGGTACTGAGGATGATGTCAATGGCACAAAAATTGTATTTTTTTTTGTCCCACCCGAAAAAGGTCGAACAGGGTGGGACCGGGACTCACTCTTGATCTCTCTCATGTGCTAAAGACATTAAAACCCTCCTCTTCATTGTAGAAAATAGCCCTACAAAGCTTGTCCACTCTATATGGTTATGTCCATGTAACAAATGAAATCCTTAGTGGATAATGGTAAATCATACCAAAAGGCCTGCTCTCATGTGTGGCTCTTTCAGCTCTGCCTTTTTGTCGAAAAGCATACATTCCTGCAACTATCAATAACACCACAAGCACACAACCACCAACAGCTGCCCCCACAACAATTCCAGTGTTAGATGACTTCTTTCCGCTCCCTGATGATCCTGTGATATATATGACACAAAAATAAGATTTCATGATTGACGAACTATGCACAAGTATCTACAAAATGGTTATCATTCCAGCAACCCCTGAGCTGACCACACTGCCTGCTCTCAGGTACACAGTGGCCCACTAGACAACTGACATAAGTGCAACACCCACAAGGATCCCAATCCACATTGGAACTGAAACTCTCTTAGTGCAGCTATTGAGACTCAAATTCTTGCATGTTTTTGAAAAATTTAAAGCCCACATTAAGTGGAGTCATATAGACATGGAGAAGAATGTACTACCTAGTAAGAAGTCATAGTTTTCACCGATGAAAAAGTAGGTACCGAATGCTGCAGGAGGCTTGAAAGTTTGGTTGCTAAGTGAGAAACCAAGTCCAAGAATCCCGGACCTATCAAACCTATCGTTTCCAGATGGAAAAACCTGAAGGTTGATTACAAGGTAATCATCCAAATTTTTCATAGGATTCCTAACTGAAACCGAGTCCACGGGGAGTTGAGATCTCTGGAAAGATATCATCATTGCATTCCGGAGAGATTCGTAAACACTTGTATTTCCAAGATCAGAGAAGGAAGGAGCCCGGAAGAAAAGGTTGCCTGTGTATGGAAATGAACATTGACAATTTGGACTCGAAGCTTGACCCGAAGGACATGATGTAGGTACACAGTTGCTTGGAGGTGTAGAATATGTAGAAGTTGTAACTGTGGGAAGATTACAAAATTTGTCTGTCACGCCCGATTCCATACAAATTGGATTACCAGCAAGTCTGCAAATAAATTGTAACTTTTAGTTTTCTACAACAAAAGCTTTTCCTCCAGCAACCCCTGAGTTAACCCACACTGCCCAAAAGCATGATGTGAGATGTAAATGAGGCACACAACGGCCAACTAATACCTACTCCGAACCAACTGTGCTATTTGTATTAATGAATTAAACTAAAAAGGGTTATGAATTGAAAAGTAAATGTGATTTACCAAAAAAGCTTAATAAACACTCTTTCCTTTTTCAGAAGCATAATAATTACAAAACTTACATTAATTCGATATTATATTCGCTTCTTTGAGTGAAGTCACCAATTTGATTATTCCGCAAATCGACCTGCTGTAGTTGGTTGCTATGGGTAGAGCCGATATTCAAGGTGCCATTTAGTTGGTTCCCACCTAAATCACTGACAAAAAGCCGATTGCAAATAATCAGATTTCTGCATGTGAAAACACGGAAACAGAAGACAAAAACCGACCGATTCATAACTCACACATTCTGTAATTGGGGGATGCTGAAAAAGTTAACAGGGAGAACTCCTACAAGATTATTATTGGACATCTTACTGCAAAAAAATGCAAACATGTAAATAATTACCCATTGGAATTTTTAGGGGAGAAATAATGAAGATAATTAGATGGCCATACAGTGTTGTCAAAGCCTGTAATGTCGAAAACCAAGAAGGAACGGTGGATTCATCAAAAGTATTGTTGCTCAAATCCCTGGAATCACATTGAGAAATTAGACTTTTATTGATTATTACTGATTATACAAAAAGTCTTTTTCTTGATCATTGTTTGTAATCAAGATCATCATTTATAAACAGAATTAGTTGGATAAAGTCTTATTACTTACAGATAATTGAGGACGCCCAGTCCGGTTAAATTAGGCACAGGCCCAGTCAGTCGATTGTTTGACAGAAACCTATAAACAAATTTATCAGACATTAAAATAATCTTCTTGTATTCTACTTTTTCAAGTACATCAGACATTAAAATAGACTTAAGTTTCTGAAACTTACATCTCAAAAACACCAGTAAGGTTGTTGATGTTTGATGGGATATCACCAGTTAAACGATTCCTATCAAGACGCCTGATATCACATAAAAAACGCCATTAAAACACATATTTACCCTTTTAGATTTACAAAATGTCTTGCAAATGATGATTAGTTGTACTCACACGACTTCTAGTGATTTCACAAGCCCAAGGGTGGAAGGAATGGGGCCTGTAAGCTGGTTGTTTTCAAATAGACTGCTCAGAAAAAAAAAAAAAAAAAAAAAAAAAAAAAAAAAAAAAAAAAAAAAAACCAAGTCAGAAACTAAGTTAACTTCATTTGATCTTATCATTTACATATTTCAAAGAAGATTGATTGTTGTATCAAAACATACAGATGAATTAAAGTCATATTTGAGCTAAAGAGCCGAGCTGGGAGAGGGCCTGTAAGCATGTTCCTTCCAAAATGGCTGAAAATACATAAGTCAGTATAACGCTAAATCATTCATAGAGCTGATATAGAAAAAAAAATAAAATATATATATATATATATATATATATATATATATATATATATATATATAAATGACGTTATTTTGTCACAAAACTACGTTTTGTCTCAAGTTAGCGACAGATTTTCTGTGGCTAATATGATGACGGATATTCTACAAACTTAGCAACAGTTTTTCTGTCGCTAATTCCTAATTTTCTAGCAATGAGGAGACTTACAAATGTTTTGCATGAATTAGCATATCAAGACCAGGAGTTGTCCCACTAGAAACAGGTATACTTCCTGAAAGCCTGTTATCGGCTAAATCCAACCAGTAAAGATTTTCGATATTACCAATGGAAGGTGGAATCGATCCAGTGAAACGATTAGAATTCAGAGACCTACACAATCCAAATTATTGAAGAATGGGTAAATTAATCTTTATAATTAGGATTTCAACATATATTTTGGAAGAAAGTATTCATACTCACATATAGATAAGATTTTCTAGATTCCCGAGGGTGTCGGGAAGTGGCCCGCTGAAACCGCAATTAACTAGGATTCTAATAAATAAAAAATAGTGTTAGTATACGAAAAACATTTCTATAAAAAAGTTATTTTAACAGTAACCCATGAAAAGGTCCACGCTGTCTTGCCTGATAGTACTATCATGTGAGATGTAAATCGAATACACTGTCTTGCCTGATAGTATTATCATGTGAGATGTAAATCGAATACAGACACAAGTCAACTAGATGCTACAGAACCCAAAAGGAAGGAGCTCAATCCACATTGGAATTGAAGCTTCAAGACATGTGGTGTTAAGAATCAAACCTTTGACTCTTTAGCATGTAACTTATAAAAAGAAAAAGAAAATACTCACAAATTCGTTAACTTTCTCAAATTCCCAATTGCTGGAACTAGAGGCCCGGTCAAACCCGTATTGTAAGACAAATCTCTACATACAAAAAGGAATATGCTCATAAGAGACCAACATATTCAAACTAAAAAGTAATCGAAAATCCAAACGATCCTTCAATCACAAGAAACTATTAATTGAAAGAAAAACTTACAGAATCTGCAATTCAGATAACTGCCCTATGTCTCCCGTAAGCGAACCAGTCAAACCCATGCTAGCCAAAGTTCTGAAAATATAAATTAAAAAAAAAAAAAAAAACCAAGTTATTAGGCTTGTCGGGAACTTATTGTTACAAACTTTTCTTGAAGATTGTTAATGAAGGAAGGACTCACATGGAAGTGACACGGCCGTTTGTGCACCTGATTCCGTCCCAACCGCTACATGGGTCGGAGTTATCTTCCCAACTGGGTGGTGTATTCTGCCAAGCATCTTTCAGAGCTCGCAGAAATGTATCTTCATATTCACGGAAACAAAAACAATTTTTTCTAAGTAATCCACCAAAAAAGAACAAATTTCGTCCAACTTTCTAACAAAATTTTTAAGTTATATGAAACAGTTGACTTCGTTCATTCATCAGTTAAATAGAAATTCACGAATAAAACTAGTTTTGGAACAAAATACACAGGGTGAAGTTCAAATACTGATTGGTTTGACCAGAAGTAGGAAAATTAGGGAAATGGAAATTTCGATAAAATGAAATGATATGATGGTGAAGAACTTACAATCATTGTTTTGTGCTGATGTAAACGAAAATAGGATGAAGAGGATCAGAAGTGGTTGCCCTATTGTTGCACCCATTTGTGAATTGAATGTCAATGAATGAGAAACATGAAGTTGTGGAGATAGAAAAACAGATTACTAGAACTCGAAATAAGAAAGTTTCTTGATGACAGCAGGTTGGCATCATTGACTTCACCTGTTCACCATCAAATGAGAATTATTATTATATTTAATTGGAAATGTTTGAGCGTGGAGGTGTAAAGGTTTTACCGTTTACTGATTCTTTCTTTGAATTTTGCATGTTCAAGAGTCGGAATTAACGTAAGACCACTTTTATCGATTTCTTCTTTGTTTCGCGAAGATCAGACTTGGTTGTTGAATTACGAGTAATAATAATAGTGTAATTATGTTTTATTAATATAGTTATATGGATAATAAGTATATTGTTTTCAGTTCATGTAATATATTTATATATATTTTTATCAATAGTTATAAATAACATAGAACTTGTAAATTATAAAGAATATATAGTTATATATAACATATTAATGGTCTTCTTTAGAGAAAAAGTTAGTATTATTTTGGATATCTTAATATAAGTTGGTTAAGGTTCTTAATTCTTGTTTACACATATCAACTTGATATTATTATATTATTAGATCTTTTGATCTGTTCAACTTTCATTTTCTTATTTATATAGGTTTTAAGTTTGACAAGATTGTTCATGTTTGTCTTTTGTAAAACTAACCGGCCCTGTTTTTCTTGAAGGTAGTAAAATTAATTGTTAGTTTTTAAATGTATGCGATTACGTAAAAATTAAAAGCTAAACGTTTTGTATGACATACAAGCTCAAATGTTAGCTTTGAGCTATAAGCTAGCTTCTCAATAAGGTATCTCAACAAGTTTATAAAAAAAACTAATTTATAATTTTCCATAAACTTCTTTGGTATCACCAAACAACTAAATTATAATAACTTCAAAAAAATAAACTAACTTATATATCAAATAGAACCAAAAGCTCTCAAAAGCTAAAATCTACTTGAAAAGCTTTTGAATTATAACCTTTTTTAATTAAAACAAAAGTTAAAGACACATATGCCAAAAAAAAAAACAATTACAATTCGAGATTTTTCTTAAAAGTTAAAATGTAAAAGTTTTCAAAAGTGTGTTGCCAAGATACAATAAATAACGACTTTAGGTATAAAAATTCAGAAAACCAAACTATTAAGAACAGAAAATTTTAACATTAATGTGTTTTTATATTTTTTGAAGGTTGTATGTTTAATTATAATTCACAAGAAAAAAAAAAGGTTGCGAATATATATTTTATTTAAGAAGCAAATACTTATAATATTTATTCATGAAGATAACTAACATCTTTAGTCATGTTGTCTTCTACTTGTCATCTTGTCCCAATGGTCATTAATATAACTAACATATGCCGTTCTATAACAAACCAATATATTATATTTATATATAAATGAAGTAAATGCTTAAATATGGGAATATAAAATTTAATTGGTTATTCTTTTTATTCATATTTAGAACATAATTAAAAGCCCAAACAGCTATATGATTTTAGATATTGTGCTAATAGCTATATGATTTTAGATATTGTGCTTTTGTTATCGAGAGGAAGGAATCATATGAATATAAGTATAATGATGCTCAATTTCGATCGTCTTAGCTATATTAGTTTAAAAGCTATATGATTTTAGATACTGTGCTTTTGTTATCAAGAGGACGAATCTCTCTCTTCTAATAAAAGAATCATAAACTTGTCACATGTCATTTTTCTATAATTTTGAATTTTTTTTCTTTTATTCTCAAAAAATGACACATGTCTTTTTGTAATAATTTTACATTTAAATTTAAATCTTCTTCTAAATCCCTTAAAATTAGCATTATTAATATAGATTTTGAAATTCAAAATGTTTGGTAATCAATTATATGAAATGATCAATTATAAATAATCTCATATTCCATTTATTTTATTACAATTATTATTAATTTTACTTTAATTTATCAACTGTATATTATACGGGTTATAAACTTGTCAATTAATAATAGAGTTGTACACAAACTGTGCTTTATTTTTTCACAAATTCCAATGAATTTTTTTTTTATAATCAACTCGTGTACTACACGGGTTATAACCTAATCATATGAATATAAGTATAATGATGCTCAATTTAGATCGTCTTAGCTATATTAGTTTAAAAGTTAACTTTCGTATAATAATCTTTCTATTTTAATAAATGAATAAGTTTATTCTCCTATCGACAAGTGTCACAATATTAGAAATTTTCATTAATATTATATGTCACCTATCATGCCACATGTCAACCTATTAATTCTCCATATTAAATTTTAAATTTTAAATTTATCACTCTAATTACATTACATTAAATTAATAACATTAGAATAAAAAATAATATATATCTATATATATATATATATATATATATATATATATATAATAATAACATTATTATATATATATATATATATATATATATATAATAAGGTAATATAATTTTATGTATTTGTTTAGATCAATGATTATAATTTTATATAACTAAAAAAATATCTTTTAATTAATAACTTATTAAAATAATTTATTAATAACTTTAAGTTTTTATTATGAAAGTTTAATTAATTTTATAAGCGGGGGAATCACAGGTTATAAACTAGTTAGTTAATATATGGTTTGAGGGAGTGGGTGCGGTAGAGGGTGCATTCCTTTGCCACATAGGCTTGAAATATTGTCCCCTCCCTGGGTTTTGGTGCGGTAGAGACTGCACTGTGACACTCCAAGGGAGCGCTCCTCTCTTCCATATCCCATTCCAATGGACTTTGATTGGTCAGATTTTCTTAAAAAAATGTTTTTTTTTTCCTTTTTTAAATTGAGTGTGGCATCACTCCGTGGATGTGACATGAAACCACATTTTTATGGTAATTGTTGACGTGTCGTCTACGTGGCACTGAAAGGAGTGCAACTTTTATGACACCCTCCCTCTAGTCTAATAATAACTTTTGATAAAAACAATATTACAAATATTAGTCGTTGCTGATAAATAGTTAATACAATAATATCTTTTGATAAAATCGATATTACAACTACAATGACATAAAATGACATATATTATAACTAGGCGAATGTCCGCGCGTTGCGTGGGATATAAAAAAAATATTTTATATTAAAAATAACTAAATGATTAACAATTAAATAATAATTTCATAAAAAATATAAAAAATGATTTTTAGTATTATTATTATGTCGAACTATATTATAAGAGATAGGGTTGGAACTTGAAGTTGTTTTGCATATAAAAAGTTATATGATTAAAATAGAAAAAAAATTAATTTTTAAAAATAAATAAATCATTATTGTTATCTATTAAATAATAATTTCATATTATATTAAAACGTTTATATTAAATATTATCATTATGTTGAAAATACAATAATAGAGACATCTTTTTATTTATCTTAAATTTTATTATTCTGTACAACATATGATAATAGAGACAACTTTTTATCTTAAATAGTAAAAAAAATGTTTTGTATCATAAATATTACCATAGTTATGTACAACATATAAAATAGTGACGTCTTTTATAAGGTTAAAACTTTAAATTGTATTACATACAGAGTTGTAAAATTTGGCTAACACAACCAAATACTTGGCATGTTACTTAAACTCGGCCTCCAATGGAAGCAGGTTTGCCTAACTTAGCCAGAAGACACTCGGATCCTAATTAAACTCGATCCAAATCTAAAAAATACGGTCCAAAATCATTTTCAAAATTCTGAAATTTAATTGGTCACTTGTCGACAAAGCCAATCTCACCAAAAAATACACTCAACGTCCTACAAAGTTAGATGCAAGGAAGATCTTATGGCTTAGTCCCTTTGAAATATTTCACAACCTTTCCTATTTATAGGGAAGAATACATTCTCTTGTTATTCTCACGATCAATGTGGTATGAAGACATTTTAATTAAACTCATTTCTTTATTTGCCAATAATTTCATTTTGTTAAATAAAATATTAAATAATAAATAGATCTACACCAAAGTTCTTTATTATAAATCTATGTCGTGTACATAGACCTACAGTATAAGACCCCTCCTGGATTAACGGTTATAGAGCTAGGCTTTGATTCTAGGATTTTGATCCTAATGAAAGAAAAACATCCAATCATAAAACTCCCTCTTTCACCCCTTTCGATAATTCCTCACACAAATACACACGGGATAAAAATCCATAACTTCCATGACAACAATTCTTTGGCCCATAAATTCGTTGCTTTCGATGATCACTAACACGAATCTTAAATTATTAAGATTTGTAAAGCTTAGTGAATATAATTAAATATTGAAATTTAACTTAGCGTTCAAATAATGTGACTGTAATAACTCGAGTAGTTCCATAATACAATCTGATAGGGAGGATGTTCCATTCGCATATTCGAATAACTCATATATGTTGGTATTACATCGGTTGATTGTTTGTCACCTTAATCCATTATTATTGTATTTTTAACTTTTACTTATCATTGAAATTATCATTGAAAATATATTGTTTTCGTTCGTAAGTAAACTTAGTTTTAAAAATACATACACATTATTTGTCGACGATATTTCGTATTATACCATAGTATATATATATATATATATATATATATATATATATATATATATATATATATATATAGTTATAAAATACGATCAAATAACAAGATAAATTATAAAATAAAGGAAGACATGAGAGTGGATAGAACTTTTATTCCAATACTTGTGATGAATGCATCAACTTTCTAATACATATGGCTCACTATTTATACAACCAAAATAAGATGAAATATGAATGCACATTATGATGGTGCATTATTACACTCATAAAATACTTTGAAACGGTTGTTACTAATGCTAAATAATGATAGATATTTATGGGAGAAATGAGCAATCCAATGGTCATTCACAAACTATTATTTCATTACACTCACCCTTGAATGACGATTGTATCATGCCTCATTAAAACCTTAATAGGTAAAACCTCATGGGGAAAACCCTTTATTATGGAAAAATAGTACATGATTAATAATAGATATTGGAACAATTGCCTCATTAAAAACCTTGCTAAGAAAACCCAGCGCGAAAAACATAGCTAAGGAAAAGAGTACAATATGTTTCCAAATCCCCCTGATCAGCACATTACTTGATTTCCTTGAAGCGCCACATAGCAATGTTTCATACCATCTTTTCAAATTTGGATGTAGGAAGTGCTTTAGTGAAGAAATCGGGAATGTTGTTACTTGATTGAATTTTCTGGATGTTGATGTGACACTCATTTTGAAGATCATAAGTAAAAAAGGACTTGGGTGATATATGCTTGGTTATCTCTCCTTTGATAAATCCTTCCTTGAATGGATCTTTACAAGTCGTATTATCTTCATATAGTATAGTTGCAACATCCATGTTAGAAGTTAGACCACAGTTCCTGCGAATATGTTGAGTTAACTTTCTTAAGTAAATACGTTCATGACTTGCCTTATGAATTGTTATAATGTCTACTTGGTTTGAATAAAGACGAACTAAATTTTGTTTAGCATAATATCAATAAATTTTCTTACCTCCATAACTGAGTAAATAGCCTGTTTGAGTTCGAGCTTTATGTGGATCAGATAAATATCCAGCATTTGCATAACCAATTAACTTCGCATTTTATGAATTTGATTAGTATAAATTCATATCCACTGTACCTCGAAGATACCAAAGAATGTGTTAGATTTTATTCTAGTGTAACACCCAGAATCAGGGAGACCAAGAAAGGAAAGAAAAGCCCTAAGTCAAGCGAGTCAACTTGTCGAGTCCAAGGAGGAACTCGACGAGTCGGAGTGTGACCCATGTCGTAGATTAAGTGACCGACTCGGCGAGTCGGGGAGACTGACTCGTCGAGTCTGGTCTGGGTTGGGAAACCCTAATTTCGGGACTTGTCACCCTATTTAAGCATCTCATTCTCATTTCCAGGGCTTCATTTACAGCCCCCACTGTCCAGAGCGAAACCGTAGTCTCCTCCATTAAAGTGTGAGCTATTTTTGTGTGTTCTTAAGTGATTTGAAGACTAGAAGAAGAAGAAGAAGAAGAAGAAGAAGAAGAAGAAGAAGAAGAAGAAGAAGAAGTTGTAAGAGCTAAGTAGTGATTGTAGATCCAGATGGATTCCCTCTTCCTCATCACTTTCTGGTAATCAAGCTCTTACCTTGATCTATGGATTCTTAGATCTCTTCATGTCCCTTTTTATGAGACTTTTGGGACCATTCCCAAGGCCAACCCGAGTATTGAGCCTTTGAGGACGAATAGAGACTAGATCGGAGCATCTTTGAGCCCTAGGAGATCTGAGGAAGAAGCTTTTCTCAACTATGGTTTCCTTTCATGGCTTAGACCTCCATTGTAGCTTGGATTTGGTGTTTTAGCCTCATAACCCCTTGCATGCACGTAAAGTTAGCAACTTTAAGTGCTATGCTAGCATAAGGAGTCCAGATCTATGAGTTGGAAGTGTTGGAATAGACTGAAAGAGACAGAATAGAGTTGTCACAAGGAGGACTCGGCGAGTCAGTTCATGGACTCGGCGAGTCAGGTCGCAAAACCCAAACCCTTCCGTTATGAGTTGGATCAGTGGGTGGGGTTAGAAAAGGACTTAGCTAGTCTGTGTCCGTGATGGACATGAAGATCATGGTACTTGACGAGTTCAAGGATGAACTCGGAGAATCCAAGGCAATCTCCTTAGCTGATGAAGATGGACTTGGCGAGTTGGTTGAAGATAGTCCCGAGGTGTTGATGAAGGAGAACTCGTCGAGATCTCGCTAGACTCGACGAGTGGAGTCGGGGTTGTTTGGGATTTGAGGAGCATGGACTCGGCGAATTGGTGGAAAAACTCGGCGAGTCGAGTCAACTGGAAGGTTGACTTTGACCAAGACTTTGACTTTGACCAGAGTTGACTTAGTTTGACTTCTAGAGTTCAGTTTGGGACTAAATGTCATATTAATATTAGTAGCTCGGGGAGCTAGTGGAGCAGAGGTTCAGAGAACTGTCGGTCAGCAGCTAGAGGGTTATCAGCAAGTTCAGCAGTGCAGGTGAGTTTCTCTTTGTGTGAATGGGTCTAAGGCCACAATGCCGGCCCATGTTGATATGAGTCGGGAGACCCAGGGGTTAGCCCTAGGCATTGTATGCCAATATGATATATAGGATCATGGTCCATTGATAGCAAACGGGTGCCCAAGGAATGGTTTGCATGATAGAGTATACTTGTTGCCAGCGTGATACTTGTATGTGCCTGGTAGGGAGGTGAGTATGGGCGAGGTCCCGTATCTCACCAATAGCAGAGTGTGGACGGTGTTCCACATCTCATTAGCAGCAGAACAGGGGCGAGGCCCAAGTTAGGGAAAGAGTGAGTGTGGGCTGGGCCCATATCTCACTATCAATAGGAGCACAGACGGGGTTCCATGACTCATTAGTAGCAGGACAAGGGCGAGGCCCAAGATAGGCGAGGCCTTAGGACAGGATTCATTAGTATATGTTTAGCTTATGTGTAGTGATATGTTTATGTGATAGTATATGTTAGCGGGAGAGGCCCAATGACAGGAGAGGCCTATGAGAAACAGATATGTATCCGAGCGGGGCTCGAAGCCAGGCGGGGCCGTTGTAGTGGGCGAGGCCCAAGATAGCGGGCGAGGCCCGAAATAGCGGGCGTGGCCCAGTATATGTTATATGTGATTATGCAGGGTATGTGGTAGGTTGGGGAACTCACTAAGCTTCGTGCTTACGGTTTTCAGTTTTGGTTTCAGGTACTTCCGATAGCAGAGGGAAGAGCTCGGGATGATCGCATGGCACACACCATTGATTAGTCAGCCTGGGATGTTTTACTCTGATAATGAAAATATGTTTTGGAAATGATACTCTGAATTCATGTTATGACTTATGATATACTTTATGAATATGGATTTCGTAATGATTTAAAGAAAAAATTTTGGTACGGATTTTTGGAACGTTACATGTTGGTATCAGAGCCTTGGTTTGAGGGATTCGGACATACTCTCGGGTGTGTCTGAACTCAAACGACTAAGGGATTGGTCTAGAAGTTTTCAAAATGAAAAGATAGTTTTGTAAAAAGTGTTTTTAGAAATGAAACAGTTTTAGGAAAGCGAAAAGAATTTAGAAAGAAAAGAATTTTGATAAGAGGAAAGGGTGTGGTGCATGCAATCAGCCGAGCTCAAGTAAATACCCCAAAATACCCATACAAGTTTATGTTATGATTATCAATTAGTAGAACAACATGCTATATTAGGACTAAGGATCTAGGGAGGATGCCTTATGTGCCTGTTATATGTGGTTTGAGTTGGATGATAGTGCTGGTTAGACAGTAGTAGGATAGCTTGTTTAGGTTATTCCTGAGTATATGAGATTATGTTGCATGCTAGTACAGATACTTGATATCAGATTATGATTGCTTGAGTATGCTATGGTTAGATTTTCCCTTGTCTGAATGTTGCTTTCTTTGTGCATTGTGGGATTCTGAGTGATGGGAGTTAGCCATTAGGTGAATACGTCACGTCACATGTGATCAGGGTTGAATAATCTCAGAGTGCTGGATTTGGCCCTATTGCGCAGCTCTCGTTTGATTCTGACTGTTGTAGGGACGAGTCTTTTACTCGAAGGATTATCTGAGCCTCGTCACATGTGATGGTATTAAGGTGATGGCTAATTGCATCACAAGGAGGCCTTCAGCAGCTGAGGACTGGTTTGAGTTGAGTCAGAGGTTTCCCTAGGGGAAGCCTAGGATGAGATAGTGTTAGGAGCAGTAGTAGTAGAAAAAAGGACCTGGTGGAGTCAAAGCAGTTCTTGAGGAAAGTACGGATAGATGTGGAAGGTAGTATGGGCTCATACTACTGAAAGCAGAGGATCCGTACTCGATTCGAGAAAGACCGAGATGAGACTGGGAAACTTGTAGTGTGTGTATGATCCCTCAGCAGTGATGAGTATTCTGATAGTTATTGTGATATGTTTCCAGCATGGTGACATTGCGAGAGAGACCAGTGGGCAAATCAGGCGCCGGAGAGGGATCAGGCTCGGGTTCAGGGGCCGAGCAGCTCGAGGAGCGGATGAAGGAGTTGATATCAGCTGAGGTTACGCACAATATCTTAGATCAGACTCCTATGATCTTTGGCACAGTCAAGGAGGGTATACTGGAGATCTTGGATGAAAGGATGGGAGCCTTTTGTACCGAGATAATGGCTTTGATAGGAGCGTGTACTATGACATTACGAGAGTTTAGAGCTTGCAGAGCGCCAGATTATCATGGGGCTAGGGACCCTATCGCTAGCAGCAGGTGGTTGGCCGATGTTGCCAACGCATTCCGTACGAGCCGGTGTCCCGAGGGGGACAAGGTTAGACTCGCCTCCTGTCTTCTGAAGGACAGAGCGAGGGATTGGTGGGAGGAGGTTGGTCACGCCATTGGTGATGATGCCGCGTTGGACGCGATGACATGGAGCAATTTCTCGGCTAGGTTCAGGGCTGAGTTTTCGCCGATTATTGAGGTGCAGCAGCTGGCACGGGAGTTTCAGGATTTGACATGAGACTGTGGCGTAGATCACCGCCAAGTTCAGGGAGAGGGCCCTCCTTGTTCCGCAGTATGTCGTGGACGAGGAGATGAAGAAGGCCCGATATCACAAGATGTTGAGGGCTGACATCAGGGAGTGCGTGAGCAGGTCTGACTATAAGACGCTGGAAGATATGATTTCTCGGGCTAGAGAAAGGGAGATTGATTTGGAATAGATCCGGAAGAGGAAACCGGATGAGGTTCAGGTAGCCACAAGTTCGGGCAAAAGGCCCAAGGGGTCAGATTCGAGATCGAGGGATTACCATAGCCGCGGCCGATGCGGGAGGTGCGGCAGGACGCATGAGGGTGCGTGTAGGAGTGGTAGTGGTGGAGATTCAGGTTGCTTCAAGTGCGGCCGGACTAGTCATCTTAGCAGGGATTGTACTACTACCACCACACGGGGATCAGACTTCATATGTTTGCACTGCAGTCAGCGGAGTCATAAGAAGGCCAAGTGCCCCAGTTTGTTTTCGGCAGGACGGGTGATAGCACCTGCCCCTGCAACTCTGAGGATCACAGACAGCCGTCAGGGCAAAGCAGAGACGCCTGCGGTAGGAGGCGGGGCTTTTCAGATGACTACCATGGAGGCGTGAGCAACACCGGACGTATCAGGTATGCGACTGTCATTTTCTGTTTCCTTCATTCATGATTACATTGTTATGGTTCTACATCATTTTTGGTATAAGTATTTTAGAATTGGGCGGCTTTCTTGCGATTTAGTTATATGCGATCTGCATGCCTTGGATAATAAAGTGGTAGTCAGGGGGGTGCCTTATGGAAGCAGGCTATTTAGGATTCAATAACTATGGCATGCTTGCGTGGAACTCAGTAGTGACTTGCTGGATTCAGAAAGGTTTTATTGAATAATGGATCGGTTAGATCCCTAACTATGGCAAGTTTGGTTCTTCAGCAGATTGATTGCGGTATAGCAGAGAAGATTGGGAATTCTTCTCAAGCATTGAGCAGTGAGGTATAAGCAGAATAAAAGTGGGGGTGAACCCTCCGAGTGTACAATGGTAAAAGCACGCAGATCCAGGATGAGTACACGACCTTTGAGAAGGAAAAGAAGTAGCATAGCGATGGATGGATATATGAGTTCAGGGTTGGGAGTTTGAGAAACTTCCCTACATAGAGTGCATGTAATCGAAATGGTTAGCATCTGGTTGGGAATTCGGGTTGGAGGGTTGCCTATAGGACTCGAGAAAGTTGGAATGAGGATTTTTAGAATGGTTAGCATGGGATGCTTTCGGGTTAGTAGTCAGTGGTAGAGACAGCATGTAGAGCATGGTAGAGCGGCGGGACAGCCGCAACATTTTTTCGACAGCAGCCAGTGAGTATGGAAAGTGTTATAAGACTACGGGTAAGCCGTAGCATTCACTAGTAGCCAGTAAGTATGGAAGGTGTTGCAAGACTATGGGTAAGCCGTAGTATTCCCTAGCAGCTTAGTTAGCGGAGTGTGGGCGGAGGCCCGTATCTCCTAGTTAGCGGATTTTGGGCGAGGCCCTTATCTCCTAAGTGATCAAGGTGGGGATCAGGAATGGGTAGTAGATGAGAATAGTATGGAGCTAGCCTTCATAGCCTTAGAAATGTGAGACCGTAGGCGAGGCCCGTATGTCAGTAGCAGTATAGGTGAGACCTGAGAGTAGGGTTGCTCAATAATATAGCCGGGTGAGACCCGTGGGCGAGGCCCGTATGTGAGTAGCAGTATAGGTGAGACCTGAGAGCAGGGTTGCTCAGTATTATAGTCGGGTGAGACCCGTGGGTGAGGCCCGTGAGTTTGAGTAGCACAGGTGGGACCTGGTAAGGACCTTAGGGTCAAGTTAGAGGATCAAGGATCCCGACTCTTGTAGCGCCAGAGTGGCAGTGTAGAGGGGGCAGTATTAGGTAGCCTAAGTTTCCTCGGAAGTCGCTGGGAGCGACTAGAAGTTTTTGTTGGGGCTAGCGACCGGTGGGAGCCG
Organism: Lactuca serriola; assembly: GCF_051521515.1. Taxonomy (NCBI): domain Eukaryota; kingdom Viridiplantae; phylum Streptophyta; class Magnoliopsida; order Asterales; family Asteraceae; genus Lactuca; species Lactuca serriola. The sequence goes on from NC_136416.1 coordinate 144,722,318, forward strand.
GTAATCCAGATATTGATAGATCAGTAGGGACCAGGGTGGTCTTGGTTCATCCGAAAGGCGGATAAGGGACAACAGACATTTTTTGTCTGTGGCAGTGATGGTAATCAGACTATGGTGGGATACAGTTAGTTGATCGAGGGGTGCTATGCACATCACAACAGGGTTGAATAATCTCAGAGGGAAGGATTCGACCCTATTGCGCAGCTCTCGTATGAGTCTAACCGTTGCAGGGATGAATCTTATACTCTAAGGATTATCTGATCTGCTGGGATGGGTACTCATCACTAAGTTATAGTAGTAAGAAGTATTCAGTATGTATCGGCAGTAGCGACCAGCATCGGGAGTGACTAGAGTAATGGATACCATGAAGGATATGTCCTTCATAGTGATGGAGGAAATGATTAGTTATGGAACGTTGCCTTGGGAAGGCCAGTAAGCACGTAATTTAAAAGGGGGGGTGAATCCCTAGGGTGTCCAACATAAGTACTCGGGGAGTATCGGAAGGATTGTCAGTTGAGTGAGTTGTGTGCTCAGGATTGGCGGGATTAGAGTGCACTTGAGGATTGATATCTGGAATGAGTAGTTTTATTCTGAGTGACCGGACGGAAGGCCCATGGAAGTGGTCGTCCGAATTTATATTGATCAGGCAATGGTGATGCGAGCGGATTGCAGGACAGTTGGCAGTAGCGGACTTCGAGGACGAAGCCTAGTTTAAGTGGGGGAGAGTTGTAACACCCAGAATCAGGGAGACCAAGAAAGGAAAGAAAATCCCTAAGTCAAGGGAGTCAACTCATCGATTCCAAGGAGGAACTCGACGAGTCAGAGCGTGACCCGTGTCGCGGATTAATTGACCGACTCGGCGAGTCGGGGAGACTGACTCGTCGAGTCTGGTCTAGGTTGGGAAACCCCAATTTCGGGACTTGGCACCCTATTCAAGCATCTCATTCTCATTTCCAGGGCTTCATTTACAGCTCCCACTGTCCAGAGCGAAACCCTAGTCTCCTCCATTAAAGTGTGAGCTATTTTTGTGTGTTGTTGAGTGATTTGAAGACTAGAAGAAGAAGAAGGAGTTGTAAAAGCTAAGTAGTGATTTTCGATCCAGAAGGAGTCCCTCTTCCTCATCACTTTCTGGTAATCAGGCTCTTACCATGATCTATGGATTCTTAGATCTCTTCATGTCCCTTTTATGAGACTTTTGGGACCATTCCCAAGGCCATCCTGAGTATTGAGCCTTTGATGAAGAATAGAGACTAGATCGGAGCATACTTGAGCCCTAGGAGCTCTGCGGAAGAAGCTTTTCTCAGCTATGGTTTCCTTTCACGACTTAGACCTCTATTGTAGCTTGGATTTGGTGTTTTAGCCTCATAACCCTTGCATGCATGTAAAGTTAGCAACTTTACGTGCAATGCTAGCATAAGGAGTCCAGATCTATGAGTTGGAAGTGTTGGAATAGACTGAAAGAGACAGAATAGAGTTGTCACAAGGAGGACTCGGCGAGTCAGTTCATGGACTCGGCGAGTCGGGTCGCAAAACCCAAACCCTTTCGTTATGAGTTGCATCAGTGGGTGGGGTTAGAAAAGGACTCAGCTAGTCTGTGTCCGTGATGGACATGAAGATCATGGTACTCGACGAGTTCAAGGATGAACTCGGCGAGTCCAAGGCAATCTCCTTACCTGATGAAGATGGACTCGGCGAGTTGTAGAACAACTCGGCGAGTCGGTTGAAGATAGTCTCGAGGTGTTGATGAAGGAGAACTCGTCGAGATCTGGCTAGACTCGACGAGTGGAGTCGGGGTTGTTTGGGATTTGAGGAGCATGGACTCGGTGAGTTGGTGGAGCAACTCGGCGATTCGAGTCAACTAGAAGGTTGACTTTGACCAGGACTTTGACTTCTAGAGTTCAGTTTGGGACTAAGTGTCATATTGATATTAGTAGCTCGGGGAGCTAGTGGAGCAGCGGTTCAGAGAATTTTCGGTTAACAGCCAGTGGGTTATCAGCAAGTTCAGCAGTGTAGGTGAGTTTCCCTTTGTGTGAATGGGTCTAAGGCCACAATGACAGCCCATGTAGATATGAGTAGGAAGACCCAGGGGTTAGCCCTAGGCACTATATGCCAGTATGATATTTAGGACCAAGGTCCATTGATAGTGGGCGGGTGCCCAAGGAATGGTTTGCATGATAGAGTATACTTGTTGTCTGTGTGATACTTGTATGTGCCTGGTAGGGAGGTGAGTGTGGACGAGGTCCTGTATTTCACCAATAGCAGAGTGTGGACGGTGTTCCGTATCTCATTAGCAGTAGAACAGGGGCGAGGCCCAAGTTAGGGAGAGTGAGTGTGGGCTGGGCCCATATCTCACTATCAGTAGGAGCGCGGACAGGTTTCCATGACTCATCAGTAGCAGGACAAGGGCGATGCCCAAGATAAGCGAGGCCTTAGGACAGGAATCATTAGTATATGTTTAGCTTATGTGTTGTGATATGTTTATGTGATAGTATATGTTAGCGGGCGAGGACCAATGACAGGCGAGGCCTAAGAGAAACAGATATGTATCCAAGCGGGGATCGAAGGTAGGCGGGGCTTGGAGCGGCATGGACTTTGTAGCGGGCGATGCCCGAGATAGCGGGCGAGGCCCGAAATAGCGGGCGTGGCCCAGTATATGCTATATATGATTATGCAGGGTATGTGGTAGGTTGGAGAACTCACTAAGCTTCGTGATTACGGTTTTCAGTTTTGGTTTCAGATACTTTCGTTAGCGGAGGGAAGAGCTCGGGGTGATCGCATGGCACACACCATTGATTAGTCAGCCTGGGATGTTTTACTCTGATAATGAAAATATGTTTTGGAAATGATATTCTGAATTCATGTTATGACTTATGTTATGTTTTATGAATATGACTTTGGTAATGATTTAAAGAAAATTTTTGGTACAAATTTTTGGGATGTTACATCTAGTGTATTCTTGTTGGACAAGAAATATATCTTGCTAATAAGTTTACGACAAAAGATTTATTGGTTCTTGTAATAATAGTAAGATATATTAGTGCACCAATAACACTAAGATATGGTTCTTCGGGAATATGTATTAGAAAATTGATGAATTCATCACAAGTATTGGAATAAAAGTTTTCTCCACTCTCATGTCTTTCTTTACTTTATAATTTATCTTGTTATTTGATCATATTTTATAACACGTTACCAGCACGACTCTACCATAGAGCTCTAACTCCTTATTGTTCTTGCCATTTTCAGGTATGTATTTTTTTATAAGTTTACATGTAAAATGCTTACAACATATTTTATGGAATTTCTTAACTAACAACTCCTTAACATACAAGTCTTTATTTTGATTACTATTTTCATTATGGAAGACCATGCTAGAGAAAACTTTATGTACTTTTCATGCTACTAACATGCTCTTGAAGTATCAATATCATGAGAAAGGTTTAAAATAAATATGAATTAATCTCATGTCTTCTTGTGCCTAAACAAAACAATGAGTTATTGATGAAAAATCACCAATCAATCTCAACTGGTTCTAGTGCATTCTCTTAAGAGAATTCAACATCATATAATCATAATTGTCATGAGTATTATCGAGGTCATGGAGGTTATCATAATTATCATAAAAATAACAATATTACAAGTAACCACCGAAAGTTGGAAAATAACAAAAACTCACACCTAGCTAAAAGTGGTCAAGGAAAAACGAAAGTTGAAAATCATTGTGACCGATGTGGAGTGACCAGTCATTGGTCTTGTACATGCCGCTCTCCAAAGCTTTTTGTTGATCTTTATCAAGCTTCTATAAAATCTAAAGAAAAATAAAATATCAAAACAAATTTATTAAAAATGATTTTCACGAAGATCAACCAAAACTGGCATATTTGGATGTTGTGAATTATCTTGTCTACCTAGAAGGGACAAGTGATGTTATGGACCGTGATGGAAAAATAATGTATAATAGTTTTGTTTCATGTCATTTATTATGTTTTATGTCATATTTATTTCATGAGAAATGATGTCATCACAACCTTCTCAAAGTAATGAGAAAGATATATGTCCTGCGGACAATGCAAGGACCCAACATTTTTAATAATGAAAAATATTTTGCTTATTTATCAATTGGAGAAGCAAATATTAATACAATAATAGGTAATGCAAAAATTATTGAAGGCTCTGGAAGAGCGAATATAATATTACCACAATGGACAATAGTTAAAATTGGCGATGCATTATTTTCATCAAAATCACCAAGAAATTTATTAAGTTTTAAGGATATTCAATTCAACGGATATCATATTGAAACAACTAATGATGGTGATAAAGAGTATCTCAATATTACAAACATGATATCGGTAAGAAAAGTATTTTGGAAAAATTATTGTCCTCCGGATTGTATTATACAAATATTAGAATGATTGAATCTCATGCTATTGAAAATAAAAGGTATGATAACACCTTCAAAGTTTGATATGACCGGTTGGGCGATCTCGGATCAATTATGATGCGCAAAATAATTGAAACTTCAAGTGGTCATTCCTTGAAAACCAGATGATTTTTCAAGCTAATGAATTCTCTTGTGTTTCATTCTCTCATGGAAATTAATTTCGCATCAATCATTGAAAAAATTTGGGTATAAGTCGTAGTTTTTAGAAAGAATTCAAAGGGATATATGTGGACCAATTCAACCATCATGTGGACCATTTAGATATTTTATGGTTTTAATTGATGAGTCAACTAGATGGACACATGTGTGTTTGTTGTCTAGTTGTAATATGGTTTTTGCAAGATTACTTGCATAAATAATCAAACTAAGGGCACATTTCCCTAATTACCCAATTAAGAAAATTCGACTTGACAATGCCGCAAAATTTTCATTGCAAGCTATTAATAATTATTGCATGTCGATTGGATTGAACATCCTGTTACACATGTTCATACACAAAATGGTCTAACTTATTCATTTATCAAATGGATTAAATTAATTGCAAGACCATTAGTAATGCATTCAAAAATTCCTACATCGACATGGAGCATGCAATTTTACATGCAACATTACTTATACGCATCAGGCCAACCAGTTATCCTTAGTTCTCTCCTATTCAACTGGTTTGTGGTCGGAAATCAAATATTTCCATCTAAGGACGTTTAGATGTGCAATTTATTTACCCATTTATCCACCTCAAAGAAGAATTAGAATTTATGTTGGATATGAATCTCCATATATCGTAAAATATTTAAAACCATCAACTAGAGATTTATTTAAAACTATATTTGATGATTAGTATTTTGATGAATCATACTTTCTAACATTAGGGAGAAATAAAGAACCTAGAAAATAAAATCTCTTGAAAGGAATTATCACTTTCAGTTTTAGATCCTCGTTCAAGTCAATGTGAACTTGAAATAGAAAAGATAATTCATTTACAAAATGTAGCAAATCAAATTCCAGATGCATTTATTGACCCTAAGAGAGTAACAAAGTCTCATGTACCAGCTGTAAATGCTCCAGTTAGAATTTATATCCCAAAAGGAAAAAATACAACTACAAATGAATCTAAGGCACGCTTGAAGCGTGGAAAACCAACCGGTTCCAAAGATAAAAATCTTAAAAAATGAAAGGGAGCAGATATAATCGATGGTCCATAAGAGAAATCATAATCTCTTGAAAAGATTAATGAAGCTCTAGAAGAGCCCAATGACACAACAAAAGAAAATAAGGTACCTGAAAATAAAATGAAAATGATGAGATCTCAATAAATTATGTCATGACAGGAATAAGATGGAACCGAAATTAGATAGATGTCGACGATAATTTTTCATATCATACTGTGCACGAGTTTATGGAAGAAATGGGGATCTTGAACCTAAATCTATAGAGGAATGTAGAAGTAGAAAAGATTGGCCAAAATGAAAAGATGAAATCAACAAAGAGCTTAACTCTTTTATAGAATGAAAAGTTTTTGGACCTGTAGTCCATACACCAAATGGAGTAAGAATATTGGGACACAAATGGGCATTTATGCGCAAAAGAAACGAGAAAAATGAAGTTGTTAGATATAAAGCAAGACTTGTTGCACAAGGTTTTACCGAAAGGCCCGAAATGGATTATGAAGAAACATACTCTCTTTTGGATGATGCAGTTACATTCTATTATCTAATAAGTCTGGCAACACATGAAAAACTAGAGATGCGTCTGATGGATGTAGTTAACACCTATTTATATGGTTAACTTAGGAATGATATTTATATGAAATCCTAGAAGGGTTTAAGGTGCCAGAAGCACAAACTTCTAATTCTCGAAAAGTATATTTGGTAAAATTAAATAAATCTTTGTATAGATTGAAACAATAAGACCATATGTGGTTAAATTTTTTAAATGTCATTTTATTTAAAGAGGGCCATAAAAATGATCCAATAAGCCCATGTGTATTCATAAAAAGATTCAGATAAGAATTTGTCATAATTGATGTTATTGTAGATGATTTGAACATAATTAGAACTCCTAGAGAATTGGAAAAGGTTACTTCATGTTTTAAAGAAATATTTGAAATGAATGATCTTGGTAAAATGAAATTTTGTTTGGGTCTTCAAATTAAGCACACAAAAATGGAGTTTTTGTATATTAATATCTAGAAAATGTGCTTATAATGTTTTATAGGAATAACTCACATCCATGATTAACCCGATGGTGGTAAGGCACTTAGATGCCGAAAAGGACCAAATTAAACATCATAAAAACATGAAATGGTTGTTAATAATTCTAAACAATGATAGAGAGTTATGGGAGAAATGGGGAATCCAATGGTCATTCACAAACTAATATTTCATAATATATATATATATATATATATATATATATATATATATATATATATACCTATTATATCTTCAGCATTTAATATGCATTAATTACTTTCTTAAAATAACTAAAATGATTGGTCCAGAATCAGTCATACAGGCACACAATAGATAGTGAAAACAAAATAACCTAACCCTATATAGAGTTTTATATATATATATATATATATATATATATATATATACTTGTGGGTTATTATCATACTTCTTGATATGGGTTTATAATTTGTTTGTATATTTTTATTTTATCATTTCGTTTAACTCTTCATATTACCACTCTATGTCAATTAAGTTTAATACCCTAATATTTACAAGTCATGTGAGTATACATATCATATAAATGAAGTTGACAAGATATTGATAATGAAATATTCAACTATCAAAAATCACCACATAAGTTCTTAACAATACTTTTATTCATTCCTACAAGTATTATAACACTACTTTCATTAGCTTATTATTATCTAACATTTTTATTTCCACAAGTACTTTGAAAGATGTCTAAAAATAGTGTTTGTAACATATATAAATACTACTAATTTTTGTATGTGACATCAACTTTGCATGCATGTAAAATATAAATCTTTTAGTTGTTTGTAACGCCTAATTCATGGTTTGTATTTAAACTTATAAAATTTTCATTTTTATAGAGCAACTCGACGAGTTGGAGGCCACAGACTCGTTGAGTAGAGATGTTTTGGACCGCGCGTCTTGGTGACCAACTCGGTGAGTTAGGGGATATCAACTCGACGACTTAGCTGGATAAAATGAAACTCTAATTATAGGGTTTTACACCCTATTTAAACACCTTAAACCTTTCATGATAGCCTTATTTTCCAGCTTCCACTGTCCTAACCCTAAATCTAGAAACCTTAAGGCATTTGTGAGAGTTTGTGAGCCATTTTGAGTGTTTATGGTGTGTGTTGAAGCCATTAGAAGAAGCAAAAGCTTGAAGACTTAAGAAGGAGCTTGTAGATCTAGAATCCTTGCCTCATCCACGACCCTTTTATGGTATAAAGCTTGAACCTTGCCCTGTAGTTGTTTAGATCTTCTTTTGGGGTTATTTTGCTTGGTTTTGGCCCAAATATCATCGTCCTTGGGAGTTAGACGTCCGATATGGGTTAACACTTCAGATCTAGGGTATTGAGGGGTTTTCATGGCATAAAGTTGCTAACTTTATGGTCATGGAAGTCCCATGCAACCTTTAGACAATCATTTTGGCCTTTTGGAGCTTCTAATGGCCATGCATGTAGAGAAATGTAACACCGGGTTCCTGCTTGAGAAGGAAAATGAAGCTTGGGGTTTCAAGGAGAAGTAAGTAGATCTAGAGTTTGTGCTTCATTTCCGGTTTATTTGAGGAGGCCAGATCTATGTTTTGGATGTAAGCCCAAGTAGAAACGACTGAATAGATTTGGACATTAGGGGACTCGACGAGTCGTTCATACGACTCGGCGAGTTGGGCCGTGGTCCCTCAACCTTTTTTTTACTGAGAAAACTCATTGAGTCTAGAAGATGACTCAACCAATTGGACGTGTTTATGGACTTGAAGATCAAAGAACTCGACGAGTCCAAGGATGAACTCGACGAGTTGAGAGCAAAATGTCCCAACTGATATGAAGAGGAACTTGACGAGTTCCAAGATGAACTCAGCCATTTACAACTAAAATACCCCGACTCTGTATGAAAGAGAACTCGACGAGTCTAAGGAAGGACTCGACAAGTTCAAACGAAAAGTCTCGATACTGTCATAAGGAAGAACTCGGCGAGTTATAGGGTAACTCGACGAGTTAGATCGCGAGTTCAAGATTCTATGAAACATGGAACTAGACAATTTGATGGACCAACTCGGTGAGTTGAGTCAACTAGAGGTTGACTTTGACCAAAGGTTGACTTTGACTTTGACTTTGACCAGGGCGTTGACTTGACTTTGACTTTGACCAGAGATGACCCTTATAGCGTTTATGAGTATGAGAGGGTAATTAAAGGAGAATGTTATGTGTAGGAGTTGAGAGGAGTTGATCCCATCACCAAGGACAGTTCAGCTACTTCACCACATTAAGGTGATTTACCCTTCAATAGAAGCGGGTCTGAGGCACCAAGGCCAGCCTACTGGTAGGTGATTATAGTTAAGATGATTGTCTTTGTGTTAATTTTCTGGTATACCACTATCTGTTATGATTTATGTGCTAGTATACTATGTGATTATGTGATAGTGTTAGATAGGGGACTTGTCCCCATCTATGTTATTATATGGTAGTGGTAGGGGTGAAAGAGTCCCCGGAGTCGGTTGAAATAAACCGGAGGGTAGGTCGGGCACCCAGATATGCTTGACAAGGGGTAGGTCGGGCACACTGTTATGCCTGACAAGGGTAGGTTGTGCACCCAGATATACTCAACAGGGTAGGTCGGGTACCCAAATATGCATGGTTGTATATTTATTGTATGGTATGTGGTATGATAGGGGAACTCAATAAGCTTTGTGCTTACAATTTCAGTTTGTGTTTCAGGTCCTTCTTCTTCAAAGGGAAAGGAACTGGTACGGTAGCATCGCATCACACACACACACGATTTTTGCATATGAGATTCATGGGATTTGTACTATGAAATTGTTACTATGTGATGACATGATTTTGAGACTTACGATCTATGGATTTTTATCAAATGAAAGATCTTGATGAGGTTTTCTATAAGTTGTTTTATAAACTGCAATATCAAAAATGAAATTTTTGGTCCTTATTTTTGGGATGTTACAAGAAAGCTGGAACTTTACGTGATCTTTAAGTCACTAGAGACCATATTTATGACCTCATGGTCTATCTTGTAGTATTGGTGGCTTTTGGATGAAGACTTTGGCATTAGTGGGTTAGGGTTTGAGATTAATCTCATTAGGAAGGGTATTAATGGGTAAAGTTAGAAACTTTACCCTCCTAGCGGTATTTCCAGTCTAGATCTGGAGTATAGGGTGTAGATCTGAAGAATAATGTATTAATGCATTAAGAAGGATTAACAGACTAAAGAACTTGATGAGTTTATTAGAAGTGTTCCGCTTTTGTTGTAAAGGATGAACTCGACGAGTCGACCCGAGATATCGCTATTCTGTAAGCTATGGAAACTCTCCGAGTTGGAAGATAACTCGACGAGTTGGATCGCAATATCATGAATATGTGATTTATGAAAACTCGGTGAGTTGAAGGGCAAACTCGATGAGTTGAGTCAACTCAGGGCGTTGACTTTGACTTTGACTTAGACCAAAGCTGACCGTTAAGGGGATTATGAGTATGAAAGAGTGATTAAGGAAATCTTTTATGTGTAGGGGATTGAGTTGGGTTGATATTCGGAGGTGGGGATTGTTCAGTTACTTCCAGTTTTCGAGGTGAGTTACCTTCCCGATATGAGTGGGTCGAAGGCACCAATGCCAGCCCACTAGTAGTTGTTTACAATAGAGATGATTTTCGTTATGATAATTGTCTCATATGCCACTATCTATTTACATTTATGTGCTTGTATGCTATGTTATTACGTGGTAGTGGTAGGGGTGAAGTAGACCCCGTAACTAGTCGAAAGAGAACGAAAGAGTAGGCCAGTACCCACATATGCTAGGTAGTATGTGATTTATGTGCTTATATGCTAGGATATTATGTGGTAGTGGTAGGGGTGAAATAGACCCCGTAATCGGTTAAAAGAGACCGAAGGGGTAGGCAAACACCTAGATATGCTAGGTAGTTACCGGTTGAAAGAGACTGAAGGGGTAGGCCAGCACGCTGATATGCTAGGCAATTACTGATTGAAAGAGACCGAAGGGATAGGCTAGCACCCTGATAAGCTAGGCGGTGACCGATTGTAAGAGACTGAAGGGGTAGGCCATCACCCGGATATGCTAGGCAGTATGTTTATTGTATGGTATGTGGTATGATGGGTGAACTCACTAAGCTTTGTGCTTACCATTTTCACTTTTGGTTTCAGGTACTTCTTCCTCGAAAAGAAAGGAGTTGGCATGATCACAACGCATCACACTTTGGTTTTCTGCACCTGAGATCTTTGGGAGTTATACTCTGATGATTGTTTTCTTATGACATGTTTTAAGATATTGGTTTTTGAATATGATAAGGATGACAATATTGATGTTTTCAGACTACTAGTTTATATAATTACATAATTAAAAATGAAACTTTTGGTCATGAATTTGGGGATGTTACAAGTTGGTATCAGAGCCTCGGTTTAAGGGATTCGGACACACCTTCAGGGATGTCTGGACTCAAATCGAGGGTTTGAGAGATTTTTACAAGAAAAATAATTTTTCTAAAATTAAGATTAAGGGTTTTTATAAAGAACAAGGAGTGTGATGCATGGACTCGACCGAGCTCAAGTAAGTTTTCCCTAAGATACCCATACATGTTATATTATGATATGAGTTGAGAATATGTGCACTGCATGATAGATTAGGGCTAAGGATCTAGAAAGGATGCCTTGTATGCCTACTATATGTGCTTATTGAACTACATGCTAGAACTGATTATCAGTGATATGATGGCCTGATTAGGATATCCATGGTTTTGATTACACAATGCTCTAATGTTGCTTGCTTTATGCTTTTAGGAGTTCTGGTTGTCTTTAATTAACTAGTAAACAAATACATTAAGTTACATATTACAAGGAATAAATAATTTCAGAAGGTTAGGTCAAGCCCTATTTTGTAGCTCTTGTCTGAGTCCAACCGTTGTAGGGTAGGACTTCTCATTCAAAGAATTATCTGGTCTTAGTGATATGTAATGGTATTCGCGAGCTAGTTAGGAGAGATATCAGGGACTTCTTATGCTACTGATAGCGGAGAATGGGTCGGAGATTACCCTAGGGAAAGCCTATGAAGAGATTAGTGATGAGAGCTATTTGATTGAGAATTGTATTCATGGATATGAAGCGTCTTTGGTAACCCAAGGCGACCTAGGAGGAAAGTACGGATAGATGTGGAAGGTAGTATGGGCCCATACTACTAAAAGCAGAGGATCTGTACTTGACTCTTACAAAGCTGTGGAGAACCTGCAGTGGCAAAGTGTGAGACCTTTTGATGATTATGTATGACCCTGACGATTGTGTGGTTTGTTTCAGATGGTGGTGACACGTCATGGAGCAGGGGCTCAAGGTATGGGTCTGGTTCGGGTATGGGTTCTGAGCCAGTTGATGATGGATTGTGCGAGTTCATTGCATCCGAGATTACCAGAGGCATCCTTGAGTCGACCCCGGTGATTGTTGGATCGATCAAGGCGGATAGCATTGAGCTGATGGAGAATCGCCTTAGGGCATTCAGGAGTAACATAACACCTGTCCAGTTAGGGACTCGTACCCTATCCTTCAAGGATTTTAAGGGATGTGGAGCACCGGACTTCTACAGGGTGAAAGATCCTATTGTGGCTAGGCGATGGATCGCAGACATAGAGTCTGAGCTGTTGACGAGCTTCTGACGTGAGGTGTCGAAGGTAAGATTTACTTCTAGGTGTTTAAGAGAGCGAGCTAGAGACTGGTCGGAGGCAGACGGTGATACTTTGGGAGCCCTAGCCATTGAGGCCATGACCTGGTCGTATTTTGCGTCCAGGTTTTGGGAGGAGTTTACGCCAGCTGTGGAGGTTCAACAGCTAGCCAAGGAGTTTTTGGATACGAGACAGACTACTAAGATGGTGGCAGAGATTACCGCCAAGTTCAGGGAGAGGGCCTTGTTGGTGCCCCAGTACGCGGGTGATGAGGAGATGAAGAAAACCCGGTACCATGATATGTTGAGAGCTAACATTCAGAAATATGTCATCTATTCGACGTGCTCGACTTTGGATGATTTGATAGCCAGGACACGAGAGAAGGAGACTAATATAGAGCACATCAGGAAGAGGAAGGCGGAGACTGGGCAGACAACCGGGGTTTTGGTGAAGAAACCCAAGGGATTCGACTCGAGGTCGAAGGGCCTGGATGGCTGGAGCCGCTGTGGGAAATGCCGCAAGACGCATGAGGGAGTTTGTAGAGTAGGGGATCGGGCTGCTATAAGTGCGGAAAGTTAGGACACTTTAACAAGGATTATATTGCCCCTACCCCCACCATTCAGACATCAGACATGCTTTGTTTTCACTGCAATCAGTGAGACCATAAAAAGGCCAACTGCCCGAGATTGGTATCAGGAGCGCCAGTGGCGACGCTAGCTCCAACGAACCTCTTAATCATAGATGGATGCCAGGGCAAGTCAGATGCTCCTATGGTGAGGATCTGAGCTTTCTAGTTGACCGCCGAGGAGGTGCGTGTTGCATCATATGTGGTGACTGGTATGTTTCTTCTCCTACTTTTTATTTTATGTCAGTTTTGATATTTATATTCCATGTATCTTGTTTTAGGATCGTTCCTTGTGAACGGTATCCTAGTTTTCATATAATTTGACTCGGGGGCTACCTGATCCTTTGTATCACTCGCGCTTAGAAAGTGATTTGTTGGAGCTCCAAGGAAGCTGGACTGTCCCATTGATGTAGAGATTGCGGATGACAGGACTATTCGGGTCGCGAGGGTTCACCGTGGATGTACACTGCAGTAGTTCGATGAGCAGTATTTCATGGATTTGGTCCCTAGTACCCTGTGAGGGAATAAGGTTATCGTGGGTATGGACTGGTTGAGCCCCAATGGGGCAGTGATCGACTGTGAGCGGCAGCTAGTGTGAGTTAGGATGCCAAGTGGGCATGGGTTGATGATTCAAGGCGAGAGGCCGTAAGGTTGACTGAATTTGTGTTCGACAGCGAGGGCGAAACGCTACCTTCAGTAGGGTTACGTAGTTTATGCCGACTATGTCATGGATACCCGGGAGAAGGGTAAGGCGACTGTATATGATGTACCGATCGTACATGAGTTCCCGGACATGTTCCCGAAGGATTTTCCTGGGGTACCTCCGGAGAGGCAGGTAGAGTTCAGGATTGACCTACTTCCTGGTGTGGCTCCGATAGCCAAGGCACCATATCGGTTGGCTCCTCTCGAGATGTAGGAATTGTCTACATAGATGCATGAACTGCTAGAAAAAGGATTTAACAGGCTGAGCTATTTGCCATGGGGATCCCCGATCCTGTTTGTAAAGAATAAGGACGGGTCACATCGGATGTGTCTAGATTACCCGGAGTTGAATATGGTAATGATGAAGAACCGTTATCCCCTCCCAAGGACTGATGACTTATTTGACCAACTTCATGGTGCATCTCTGTTCTCCAAGATTGATCTGCGATCAGGTTATCACTAGATGCGAGTCAGGGATGCTGATGTGTAGAAGACAGTTTGTCAGACTCGCTATGGTCACTATGATTTCGTGATGATGCCGTTCGGGCTCACCAATGCTCCTGCCACGTTCATGGATCTCATGAACCGCATATGCAGACCGATTTTGAATCCGTCTGTGATAGTTTTTATCGATGACATCTTGGTGTATTCCAAGACTTAGGAGTAGCATGAGGAGCACTTGAGGGAGGTGTTGCAGACGTAGAGGAGGAAGAGACTTTTCTCAAAGTTCTCCAAGTGCGAGTTTTGGTTGCCCGAGGTGTAGTTTCTGGGGCATCTCGTCAACTAGAACGGTATACTGGTCGATCTGGCCAAGGTATAGGCCGTGATGAGATGGGAGGTTCCGAGGTCTCCATCCGAGATTCGTAGTTCTCTAGGTCTGGCGGGTTAGTATTAGAGATTCATTAGGGATTTCTCCAAGATTGTTGTTCCACTGGCCCGACTGACCAAGAAGTTGATGACTTTCCGCTGGGGGCCTGATCTACAGGTGGCTTTCGACAATTTGAGGCAGAAGTTGTGCGAGGCACCGATATTGACTCTGCCAGAGGGCATTGAGACTTTCGTAGTCTATTGTGACACGTCTATCATGGGCTTAGGCGCCGTATTGATGCAGAGAGGGTGCGTCATCGCTTACGCCTCGAGGCAGATGAAGCCTCACGAGGCGAACTACCTGACACATGACCTGGAGTTGGGGGTAGTTGTGTTTTCCCTCAAAATTTGGCGACACTACCTCTATGGGGTCAGCTGCACTGTCTACATGTACCACAAGATCCTGAGGTACTTGATGGATCAGCTAAATCTAAACATGAGGCAGCGGCGTTTGTTAAATGTGGTAAAGGATTACGGCTGTGAGATCCTTTATCACCCAGGGAAGAAAAGTGTGGTGGCCGATGCTCTTAGCCGCAAGGCGTCCGCGACTCCGATTCGTGATATATGCCTGAGGATGACAGTGCTTACTCCACTGCTGGAGCGAATTCGGGAGGCTCAGGTCGAGGGTATGAAGGAGGAGCGCCAAAAGTGTGAGTCGATGATAGGGCAGGTGGCTTTGTTCGACTATAATACCCATGGATTTTTGACCCATCATCGTAGGGTACAGGTTCCTTACTGGGGTGGTGTATGCCAGGTTCTGATCTAGGAGGCTCACAAGTCGAGATTCTCAATTCATCCCGGGGCAACGAAGATGTATTGGGATCTTCACCCTGACTATTAATGGACCTGCATGAAGCGGGACATAGCTTGGCATGTGGAGCGGTGCTTGACTTGCAGGAAAGTCATGGCTGAGCATCAGTAACCTCACAACAGGACGCAGCCGTTGGAGACTCCTGTGTGGAAATGGGAATACATTATTATGGATTTCATCACATAGCTTCCCATGACCGCACGAGGAGTAGATTCTATCTGGGTCATTCTGGATCGGTTGACCAAGAGTGCCTGTTTTATTCTGATCCAGGACAGTATATCGAGGGAGAAGCTAGCCTAAATTTACGTCTACAAGGTGGTGGCTCGGCACGAGGTGCCGGTTTCGGTTGTGTCAGACCTAGATGCTCAATTTACTTCCAGATTTTGGAAGCGGTTCCATGACGAGATGGGTACTCGTCTCCATTATAGTATAGCTTTCCACACTCAGACAGATGGACAGAGTAAGAGGACGATTCAGACTCTATAGGATATGCTGCATGTGTTAGTATTAGATTTTGGTGGGAGTTGGGATATGTATCTTCCATTTGCGGAATTTTCGTATAACAATAGTTAACACGCTAGCATAGACCGACCTCCTTTCAAGATGCTCTATGGGAGGAAATGTAGGACCCCAATCTAGTGAGGTGAGGTTGGTCAGAGAGTCATGGGGAGTACCGAAGAGGTACTCAAGACTATTAGCAAGATCGAGCAGGTCCGAAGCACGCTCCAGACTGCTCAGAGTCGGCAAAAGAGCTATGTCGACAAGTGTCGGTCGGACCTGGAGTTTCAGGTGGGAGATATGGTTCTACTGAAGGTGTCACCTTGGAAAGGTGTCATCCGGTTCTGGAAGCTACGCAAGTTGGGCCCCAGTTACATTGGTCCGTTCAGGGTTTTGGCTCGGGTAGGCTGGGTTGTGTACCGACTAGATCAACTAGCCGAGCTTAGTCAGATCCATAGTACTTTCACGTTTCCCAAATACGGAAGTTCTTAGTGGATGACTCTGCAGTTGTGCCCTTAGAGGATATTCAGGTGGACGACAGCCTGAACTACATTAAGAAGCTAGTGGCAATTGTGGATCGGAAGACAAAAACCTTGAGGAACAAGGTTGTGTAGTTAGTGAAGGTGCAGTGGCTGCACCACAAGGGGTAAGAGTAGACGTGGGAGCCAGATGAAGAGATGAGGGAGCACTATCCAGGATTATTTGAGATAGAAGACTTCGAGGACGAAATCTGAGACAATTGGGGGAGAATTGTAAAGCCTAGTTACTGTTATGTATTTAAACTTATAAATTATTCATTTGTATAGAGAAACTCGGTGGGTTGGAAGCCCCAGACTCGTCAAGTAGAGACGTTTTATACCGTGCGTCTTGGTGACGAACTCGTCGAGTTGGGGGATATCAACTCGACGAGTTGGCTGGGTGAAATGAAACCCTAATTACAAGGTTTTGTACCCTATTTAAACACATTAAACCTTTCATGTTGCCCTCATTTTCCAGCCTCCACTGTCCTAATCGAAACCCTAAGGCATTTGTGAGAGTTTGTGTGTCATTTTGAGTGTTTTTGGTGTGTGTTGAAGCCATTGGAAGAAGGAAAAGCTTGAAGACTCAAGAAGGAGCTTGTAGATCCAAAATCCTTGCCTCATCCACGTCCCTTTTCTGGTATAAAGCTTGAACCTTGCCTTGTAGTTATTTAGATCTTCTTTTGGGGTTATTTTGCTTGGTTTAGGCCCAAATATCATGGTCCTTGGGACTTGGATGTCCCAAATGGGTTAACATTTCAGATCTAGGGTCATGAGAGTTTTCATGGCATAAAAGTGCTAACTTTATGGCCATGGAAACCCCATGCAACCGTTAGACCATCATTTTGGCCTTTTGGAGCTTCTAATGGCCATGCATGTAGAGAAAACAGGAACTTTATGTGATCTTTTAGTCCCTAGAGTCCAGATCTATGACTTCATGGTCTATCTAGTAGTTTTGGTGGCTTTTGAATGAAGACTTTGGCATTTGTGGGTTAGGTTTTGAGCATAATCTCATTACGAAGGATATTAATGGGTAAAGTTGGAAACTTTACCCTCCTAAAGGCATTTCTAGTCTAGATATGGAGTATAGGGTGTAGATCTGAAGAATAATGACTAAATGCATTTAGAAGGATTAACCGACTGAATAAGTTGACAAGTTCAAAAAGGAACTCAATGAGTTGATTATAAGTATCCCGATTTTCTTGTAAAGGACGAAATCGACAAGTTAGGGGAAGAATCGACGAGTCGACCCGACATATCACGATTCTGTAAACTATGAAAACTCGCCGAGTTGGAAGATAAGTTGACGAGTTGGATCACAATATCATGATTCTGTCATTTATGAAAACTCGACGAGTTGAAGGGCAAACGATGATGTGAGTCAACTCGGAGCGTTGAATTTGACTTTGAGTTTGACTTGGACCAAAACGGACCCTTAAGGGGATTACGAGTATGAAAGAGTGATTAAGGAAATCCTTTAAGTGTATGGGATTGAGTTCGGTTGATATTCAGAGCCGACGATTGTTCAGCTACTTCCAGTTTTCGAGGTGAGTTACCTTCCCGATATGAGTGGGTCGAAGCCACCAATGCCGACCCGCTGGTAGTTATTTACAGTAGAGATGATTGTCTTTGTGATAATTGACTGGTATGCTACTATCTGTTGAGATTTATGTGCTCGTATGCTATGTTATTACTTGGTAGTGTTAGGGAAGTGAAGTAGACCTCGTAAATGGTCGAAAGACACCAAAGGGGTAGGCCAACACCCATATATGCTAGGAACTATGTGATTTATGTGCATCTATGCTAGGATGTTATGTGGTAGTGGTAGGGGTGAAATAAACCCTGTAACCGATTGAAAGAGATCGAAGGGGTAGGCTTGCACCCAAATATGCTAGGCAGTTACCGATTGAAAGAGACCGAAGGGGTTGGCCAGCACCCTGATATGTCAGGCAATGACTGGTTGAAAGAGACCGAAGGGGTTAGCCAACAACCGGATATGCTATGTAATATGTTTATTGTATGGTATGTGGTATGATGGGGGAACTCACTAAGATTTGTGCTTACGATTTTCAATTTTGGTTTCAAGTACTTCTACTTCAAAGGGAAAGGAGTCGGCTGAAGGGTTTTGAGCATTCTAACACTTCCTAAGTGTACATGCAACCCTAATAACATTGGATCTATGTTTGTCTAAAATTCATGCAAAGTTGATTTCCAAGGTTCTTGATCCTATCTAGCATACATGGGAAATATTAATAACTTAAATGTAAGATAGAATAGCATACCTTGTTGTTGCTTTTGATTCCTTGAAACCTTGTGAGCCTAGCACCCCAAGTGTGATGCCTCAAATGCTTCACACAACACCAAATGCTGTGGAGTAAACTTGGAGAGAATCTTAACACTTAAAAAAATTGGCTCTAGCCCTCAAGTATGCATGTGTGTGTGCCGATTTTGGGAGAACGTGAGCTTTATATAGTGTGTTGCATTAGGGTTACACCATGTAAACCCTAATGTAACATGACTCTTCATTTCCATGATCCATGGGTTAACTCCATGGAGCATCCTATGGGTGAAACCCAACTTGAAAATCCATGGAGCCTCTTAGCCCACTTTATAAGTTATGGATGATTTACATAATCAACCCATTATTTAATTAGTTATCTTTTGATCATTTAATTAATTCTAAATTAATTCTTGATCAAACTAATTAAATAATATTATTAATATATTAGAACTTATGATATATTAATAACCATAAGTGTTATTTCTCTCATTTAGTTTATCCAAATGCATGGTGCCATGCAACCCAAATGGACCATGCCGGGTCGGGTCAAGTACATACCAGAAATAGTTATAGACTTAGACACCTTATCCAACAGCCTCCTACTTGGATAAGTCTAATAACTATAGCTGCAAGTATGACTTCAGGAACTGATCGGCAAGCATAACTCTTTCAAGGTCTCTCGGAACTGAGAAGATGATGATAGGCCATTTAAGATAAGTGGTCATATAATCCTCTGTTCTAGATATCAGCCGGACAAATACATGGAACAATGTCTTACTTATTGTCCAGCAGTTTGTTTCCCGATTTCCGATTTGTTTGACAAAGAACTTAATTGAACACATCAACTTAGTTCTAACCGGGCCCGGTACATAGGTCAAAACAAAATCATCGAGGGGCCCAGATATCTGCTTCTAATCCAAGAAGGAACAGATAAAATTTGACTCATATGTTTGCTCTACTACTTATTGAATTATACACAAAAGCACGTTTTATAACATCGAGTTACCAATGAGTTTGCGTACAATCAATGCATAACCAACTCATAGGCAACAAATCATATCTCTAGGTTTGAAGACTTATATGATATTACTGTCTCACGATCACTCGAGATAAATTCCATGAAGTGATACCAGTGAGCGTGGGTTGATTCCAATACTCAGAACTTATGAGTACTCATGAAGTGTTGTCCCAAAACTTGAAACCTACAACCAACTTCATGATAGTATTAATTCATATCTACTTCCAACATATGACCAACTGTGGAAAATTTGAATAATATTTAAAACACAACATAATATTCTGGAAGTCAAAACATGCAAAAGAAATTATAGTAAACGATTGACAAAAGATAGCAACACTTTACTCATAAATAAACACAACTTTTATTTATCATAAATGTCAATTACACTTTACAAATTTCCAAATTACCTAACTACTAAAACTTATATCATCCTTTAGCCCTATGCTCCGAGCATGCTGAAGATGCCTAACCCGACTCAGTCCCTTCGTGAGGGGATCTGCTAGGTTCTCATCTTATGAAACCCTCTTTGCCACGAGGATTCCTTCTTATATGCGATGTCTAAGAAAGTGATATTTTCTGTCGATGTGCCTGGATCTCCCGTGATCCCTTTGTCCCTTGGATAAGGCAACAACACTTTCACTATCAGAGAAAATTTCCATAGGCTCTTTTATAGCTGGTACAACTCGAAGGTCTCCAATGAAGGTCTTTAGCCATATAGCCTCTTTCTCTGCCTCGCTCGCTGCTATATACTCTGATTTACAACTAGAATCAGCTACTGTCTCCTGCTTGGAACTCTTCCAAGTGATAGCTCCTCCGTTTAGGGTAAAGATCCAGCCTGACTGAGAGCGGAAATTATCCCTATCAGTCTGGAAGCCAACATCATTATACCCTACAACTCTCAAGTCATCACTCCCACCGAGGATAAGGACCCAGACCTTAGTCCTCCATAGGTACTTGAGGATATTCTTTACCGCAGTCCAGTGTGCCTTGCCAGGGTTCCCTTGATACCTGCTAACCATGCTCAAAGCAAAGGCTACATTAGGTCTAGTACAAGTCATAGCATACATGATCGATCCTACAACCGAAGCATAAGGTATTCGAATCATTTCTGCTATCTCAGCCTCAATACTCGGGCTTTGAGTCTTACTTAATCTGACGTTGCACTGAATAGGTAACTCTCCTTTCCTGGAGTCCTGCATGCTGAATCTCTTTAGCACCTTATCCAAGTAGGTACTTTGACTAAGTCCAATTAGTCTTTTACTCCAGTTTCTCTAGATCCTTATCCCTAGAATATAGGCAGCTTCTCCTAGGTCCTTCATAGAGAAACACTTCCCAAGCCAGGACTTAACTTCCTGCAAAGTTGGGATGTCATTTCCTATGAGTAGTATGTCATCCACATAAAGTACCAAAAAGCTAACTATACTCCTACTAGCCTTGACATATACACAATATTCATCTTCACTCCTAGAAAATCCAAACTCTTTGACTTTCTCATCAAAGCAAAGATTCCATCTACGAGGTGCTTGCTTTAATCCATAAATGGATTTCTCAAGCTTACACACTCTATTAGGGTACTCTGTACTGACAAAACCCTTTGGCTGACTCATGTATACATCTTCAGCCAACGTTCCATTAAGGAAAGCGGTTTTGACATCCATTTGCTATATTTCATAATCATGAAATACAGTGATGGCTAACAACACCCTACTAGATTTAAGCTTG
This sequence comes from Lactuca serriola, assembly GCF_051521515.1. Classification (NCBI taxonomy): domain Eukaryota; kingdom Viridiplantae; phylum Streptophyta; class Magnoliopsida; order Asterales; family Asteraceae; genus Lactuca; species Lactuca serriola. The sequence goes on from NC_136416.1 coordinate 144,743,686, forward strand.
GCCACTGGAGAAAAGGTCTCATCATAATCAACTCCTGGAGTTTGAGAGAAACCCTTTGCAACCGGTCGTGCCTTATAAGTGTGTACATTACCATCCATGTCAGTCTTCTTCTTGAAGATCCATTTGCACCCTACAACCTTACGACCTGGTACATTCTCAACCAAGTTCCAAACATGATTGTCATACATGGACTGTATCTCGCTGTCCATTGCCTCTTTCCATTTGGCTGACTCAGGGCCTGCCATGGCTTCCGCGTAACTGTTAGGTTCATCCAGACCTATCAGTGTCCCATCACTGATAGGTGTATCACCTTCCTCAGTAATATGGAATCCATAGTAATGCTCAGGTGTATTCCTAACTCTCGTGGAATGCCTTAGAGGTACAGATTTGTCAATTTGCTCAACAGGAGTTTCCTCCTCAAGTTGAGTGCTAGGGTTTGAAGTTCCTTCACCACTTGACTCTTGAATTTATTCAAGGTAAACTTGCCTCCCACTGTTTCCTTGGCTTATGAACTCTCTCTCTCTTTCTCTCTCTCTCTCTCTCTCTCTCTCTCTCTCTCTCTCTCAAGAAAGCCCTCCTAGCTACAAAGACCATATTTTCCCTAGGTCTGTAGAATAGGTAACCAAAGTGGGTAGCCGATGAAAATATACCTCTCACTTCGAGGTTTGAGCTTATCATGAGTCTCGCATCTCATGAAAGCCTCGCAACCCCAAATCTTGATGTGGTCTAGTTTGGGTACTTTACCAGTCCACATCTCATGAGGAGTTTTGGAAACTTTCTTTGTAGGGACTAGATTAAGGATATAGGCGGCAGTCTCTAAGGCATACCCCCAAAATGAGATTGGTAGCGAAGCTCGACTCATCATGGAACGAACCATATCCACCAAGGTTCGATTACGCCTCTCAGCTACACCATTCAACTGCGGTGTCCTGGGAGGTGTCAATTTTGAGACAATCCCACATTCCCTAAGATAGTCGAGGAACTCTGAACTAAGATACTCACCACCTCGATCGAATCGAAGCATCTTAATGTTCCTGCTCAATTGATTCTCGACTTCCTTTTTAAACTCTTTAAACCTTTCAAAAGTCTCTGACTTATGCATGATTAAGTAGACATATCCATGTATACTGTGATCATCAGTAATAGTCAAATAATAACGATTAGCATCCCTTCTGGCATGTTTGAAAGGTCACACACATCCGTGTGTACGAGATCCAACAAACCTTCACCTCTCTCACAAGAACCTGTGAAGGGTGACTTTGTCATTTTTCCAAGTAAGCATGATTCGCAACTATCATCTGACTTTAGGTCAAATGACTCTAGGTCTCCATCCCTTTAGAGTTGGCCTATGCGTTTCTTGCTTATATCTCCAAGACGACAATGTCATGATGATGCTTTATCCAAGTTATTATCATTAACAGAATCAATACACAATACATTATTTCCTAGGTTATCAATCACATATACAGTTTCATACACACCATCACAAGGTAATGCTTTAAAATAAAGAACATTATTAAAGAAAGCGTTAATCGAACCAACTTCATTATCAAATGAAAAGGTAAAACCTTGTTTGTACAATGCATGAAAGGAAATAACATTTCTTGCCATTTCTGGCGAATAACAACATCTAAACCCACTACTTAGCAATAAAGTATAAACTCCAATCTTGGTGACAGGTGAAACTTTCCTATTCCCCATGGTCAAGTTTATTCTTCCTTGCTCCACATTCTCACTTCTTCTTAGTCTCTGCAAATCAGAACAGATATGAATACCGCAACCGGTATCAAGGACCCAAGAGTTTGAATAGGGTGAGTTATTAGATAAGATAGTGTAAATACATGCATGGTTGGGTTTAACTTGCCCATCCTTCACATCTTTCTAGTACTTTGGGTAGTTCCGCTTCCAATGTGCCTTTTCATGGCAATAGAAGCATTCAGCCTCTTTTGAGTCAGTAGAAGGAGTGATGAAACCTTTCTTGGTTCCATTGGAAGAGGAGCCTTCAAGGGTCTTACTCTTGGTACCCTTCGAGGGGGTCTTCCTCTTCTTACCCTTCCCTTTCCCGATTGCCAAGACAGGGGCGGAGTTGGTAGGAATAGGAGTAACACCCGACTTACCCTTAAGACCACCTTCTATGGTCTTTAGGAGTTCTTGAAGTTTGCTGAGTGTGGCCTCTTCCTTATTCATGTGATATGTCATGCGGAATTGATCATAGCACGAGGGTAAAGAGTGCAAAATGATATCTATTGCAAGATCCTCGGGGAAGTTCACATTAAGCTTCAGCAAACTGTCCACAAATCTTTGCATTTTCTACATGTGGCCCGTGATGGGTTCACCATCCTTCATTCGGGTTGTTATCATGGAGGAGATGATTTCATATCTCTCTTGTCGTGCACTTTGATGGTATTTTTCCATCAAATCTTGGTGCATTTCAAAAGGGTAGAAGTCCTCATACGACTTTTGGAGTTCTGCTGTCATGGTGGCCAACATGATGCATGCCACTTTGGTAGCATCCCTTTCATGTGCCCGGAAGTCAGCGATCTCTTGGGGAGTTGCAATGGTCTCATCAATCTCCTTAAGCTCCTTATCGAGGACATATTCTTTGTCCTCGTAGCGGGTAATCATCCTGATGTTTTTGATCCATTCATTGAAGTTGGATCCATCAAAAGTGACTTTCCCACACAAGTTCATAAGGGTAAAGGAGCCACTAGGATTAGAGCCATAAGCAGCATTGTTTGAAGACATCTAAGTGAGAAGAAAGAATAGATTAGTTTAGATATAGATATAGTCCTTAATAAAACACCCAAATGTAATATTAAGGCTAGGACCCAATCACAATATATTATACTTAGAAGAGGTATGCCGTAATCTAAGTAATAACATATTTGAAAGGTAGGTGAATGGCGATTCACTAATTTCCACCAAAAATGAAATATTAAAAGATTAAGTTTTTTAATTTGGTTCTTAGAAATTCCTAGATTCTTTTGAGATTCAATGAACTTTTCAAATGCATGTTTCAATCTCAAGTGTGCCCTCCAAGTTTTCTGACTGGGATACCGAGGATCACAAAACGAGGTGTGAAGTAACCATGAAAATCACTTGGTACCCATAATTTGTATTACTCAATCGATGTGCCGGTTAACCACATGCACTCCACCGACCTGTAATAAATCTTAAGTCACCCTTTACCTACCTTGTTAAGTCCAAGTTAGTATGCCGGTTAACTACACACACTCCACTAACGACTTAAACAAAGTGTAAAGTGTAATTTCATAGATTAGCACCTTATTCACATTTTCCTAAAGTAACTAATATTGGGAATTTAATTAGAACATTTAGTTACTTTATTATCATTATACTTTTAATGAGAATTTATAAGTCCTTGTCCTACCCGTTCGGCTAACGACCCTTCACCGATCAACGAAGTGGTGGGTGAGAGTGGACACCCATTAAGTTGCCATTTTATAGGCAACAACCTTATACCCCCCTTATAGACCGGCTTCGTGAATGAGGCATATTAGCGGTAAGACGACTTGATGTTATACATATATATATTATTAACTTATAATATTATAAAGTATAAGGGTTGAATTTTAACTTTTAAAATTCTAAGGGTTGGAACTAAAGTTGTAATCCTGACTTTACTTGTTCCAAAACTTGAGGGCAAGTTTTATAAACTTTCAAAATTTTTCATTTCTTATAGGTTATGAATTAATTGAGTATTAAAAATGAAGACTCTTCATTTTTATAACCCTTGTGTTCATTTAATGGCTTTTATTAAAGTGTGACCTTTGGTTTTCCATAACTTGAGGACAAGTTATGGACTCCATTAAAACACATAATGATCATGAATTAAACTACTAAGAAGGTTACAAACAATTCCTATGATCATCTAATCTTCATAAGCTCAAGAACATGAATTTGAGCTTTTCAAGAATCATAAATTACTCATAAAACTTGTAATTTTTTATAATTGCCATTGAAAATGGATTAGCATAAACATTACACCATCTAAAACAAGTTTTAAAACACCAAAACAGTTTAGGGTAATGTTTCTAGTCCATTTCCAGCAACAAAAGTCGAAAAAATGCTGTCAGGGCCTCCTACTCGTCGAGTGCATGATCCTACTCGAAGAGTAGGATGAATTTTCACTTGGACTCGTCGAGACCCCCCATGGACTCAGTGAGTTCACTGATCAGACAACAAGATGTTTCGATTTTTAACACAATTTATGCACAAATAACAAACAAACAAGCCTAGGCTCTGATACCACTGAAGGGTGTTGAGCATTCTAACACTTCCTAAGTGTACATGCAACCCTAATAACCTTGGATCTATGTTTGTCTAAAATTCATGCAAAGTTGATTTCCAAGGTTCTTGATCCTATCTAGCATACATGGGGAACATATATAACATAAATGTAAGATAGAATAACATACCTTGTTGTTGCTTTTGATTCCGTGAAACCTTGTGAGCCTAGAACCCCAAGTGTGATGCTTCAAATGCTTCACACAACACCAAATGCTATGGAGTAAACTTGGAGAGAATCTTAACACTCAAAAATCGGCTCTAGCCCTCAAGTATTCATGTATGTGTGTGTGCCGATTTTGGGAGAACATGAGCTTTATATAGTGTTTTGCATTAGGGTTACACCATGTAAACCCTAATGTAACATGACTCTTCCTTTCCATGATCCATGGGTTAACTCCATGGAGCATCCAATGGGTGAAACCTAACTTGATAATCCATGGAGCCTCTTAGCCCATAATATAAGTTATGGATGATTTACATAATCAATCCATTATTTAATTAGCTATCTTTTGATCACTTAATTAATTCTAAATTAATTCTTGATCAAACTAATTATATAATATTATTAATATATTAGAACTTATAATATATTAATAACCATAAATGTTATTTCTCTCATTTAGTTTATCCAAATGCATGGTGCCATGCAACCCAAATGGACCATGTCGGGTCGGGTCGGGTTAAGTACATACCAGAAATAGTTATGGTCTTAGACACCTTATCCAACACCGGCATGATTGTAGCGCATCACACTATGATTTTCCGCACATGAGATCTTTCGGAGTTGTACTCTGATGATTGTTTTCTTATGATATGTTTTGAGATATTGGTTTTTGAATATGATATGGATGACACTATTGATGGTTTCAAACTACTGGTTTATATAATTACGTAATTAAAAATGAAATTTTTGGTCATGAATTTTGGAATGTTACATCATCAAGTTATATCAAAATACTTAAGTATGTATCTCCCCCCAAAACAATTGAAAAATGTAAAACGGGTCAATAAAGACTCACATTTGATGCATAATTTTCCGTTTGGTTTCGTTTGACTTCCAGGGAAGTTCATATCTCAATGCTTCACTAACTCTTGGAAGAAAATGATGGGTTTTGGTCATAAGACATCCTATCTGCTCATACAAACCCTAAAGCTTGGATCTAGGTTTCTCTATTGTACATACTTTGAATCCAAGACTTTGAACCCTATTTCTAGCATATGGAAATCAGAATTCACATGTAATTAGGTTTAAGAACATACCTTGATTGTTATATAGCAATAACAATCCAATTCCTCCTTGAATTGACCTTGGAAAGCTGAGAGTCACAAGTGTCACTCCTCTAATGGCTTACAAACACCATAAGCAAGTGGAGAAGGTATAAAGAGAGAGGAGGGAGGTTAGAATTCGTCCTTAGGACCTCTTGGGAAGGGTTAGACGAATTCCTAAGCCCTAGGGGGTTTATATAGGTGTAAAGATAAATATTTTAGTCCTTATCCTTATCTAGTTGCTTGTCCACCAAGCAACCATAAGATAAGTCCTAGAAAGCCTTATCCTAGTCGAATTCTAAGGGATTTACACCTCAAATTCGTTCACCATATATATAAGATAATCCTTACCTTATTTTGTAACTATCACATAATTACAATTCAGCCCCTCTAGTTTAATTAATTACACTTGATCACAAAATTAATTCTTAATTAATTATTGACCAATATTAATTAAACAAATATGATTTCTCCTTTAATATATTATTCTTATAACATATTAATAAATCATAATAACATCTCTCTCTTTATTTATTTCTCCAATCAAGTTGCTTCGGTGAAGGCAACCCAAAAGGACCATCCACCATCGGGTCAAGTACATACCAAAATAGTTATGGACTTAGACACTAATCCAACAGTCTCCCACTTGGATAAGTCTAACAACTATTCTGCGTATGACTTTAGATCCTGATCTGCAATCGTAGCTTTCCAAAGCCGCTGTCAACTCTGATCATATCAGATACATGTGTCCTTAGATAAGGGATCATATATTCCTCCATTCTAGATATCATATGAGACATGATTTCAAATCATTCTCTTTGTACTACTTCTCGATTTCTGATTTATGACGACTAACTAATTGAACAAATCAAATCAGTCCTAGCCCGGCCGAGCATTTACGTTTGTCATCACTAAACCATCGAGGGGCCCAAAAGATATCGCTTTTATCCTACCTTGGATAAAAGGAACGGATAAACTTTGATACAATGCTTGCTTGCACTCACTCACCGAATCACACACAACAATATGTTTTATAACACCAAGTTACTAGTGTGTTTACATATTATCAATGTGCAACCAATTCGCAAGATACAACTCACACATCTCAGTTTCAAGAATATAAGATGTTATCGTCTCACCAATCACTCGTGATACAATTCATGGAGTGATCCATGTGAGCGTGGGTTTAATCCAATGCTCAAATCATATTCGTAAGCACTCATGAACGTTGCAGCAAACATTTGCTTATGTCTAATACTCTTCTAGACAATCTACACACCAATTCACGACAGTCTTTATTCATACCTACTTCCAACATGTGAACGACTGTGGCTCTGTTCGAATAATTCGATTACTCTTAATAAATTCAATTATTCTGGAAGTCAAAACATGCAAAGTGAAACACAAGAATAATACTAATCCCATATGGCCTCAAACCTTTGAGTATAAATAAAACGCCTTTTATTTATCACCATATTGATTACTCATTATTTGTCGTTTCGGGTAATCAACTTCTTACTTGAATTCCAACACTTGTCCCATGCTCCTAACATGCACACAATGTTTACCTATGGTTCTTACTTTGTGAAATAGATCACATTGAACACATTTCCAATCCTTCTCATTTCACAACTCCAAATCCGTTTTTTCATAAGTTAAAGAATATCAAATTCTTGTTACTTATAGAATATGCTAGATTCTAACATTCTATGCAACTATCATTTCATAATGTCACTGCACCAAAGTCACAAAGACTATTGCCAATGATATTACAAAGTCCTCTATCGTAGATTGTTACAAGACAATTCCATAGACGTGATGTCTCTCACTCAAAGTACATTCTTTGAACATCCTTTTGCATAGAAGTTTCTAATCTAGTCATAATATTCAATTCCCAATATGGACACACTTCCATATGTTCCATATGACAACTCATTCTTAATAGAATCTTATCTATTCGTAATGATGTCGATACGGTCCATCCAATATGGAAACATTTCCATATTTTCCAATACTATACTTCCAACTACTCACAAGCGACCAATCCTCGTCGAACTTTGGGTTGTCCTTTGATAGTTGTTTAATTGTTTTAGTCAAAACCAATTCTAGTCCCTTTTCCCTCTAAATGCGCTCGACATTTGGAAAATTTTGGAATGGTCAAACATTAAAGCATTTGCAATCGATCCTATACCCGAAGCGTATGGGACACGACGCATAATGTTTTATTTGCTATGTTCTCAAAATTCGAATTGTGAAGAGGGATGCCGTAATCATAATCGAAATTTTAAGAACACAGTATGTACCTTTGACTAAATAATATTAACATTCCACAACCTAAGCCTTTAGCTTTGAAATGAAGCATAATATTCTCTCCCTTAATTATAGCAAAACAACTATTCCATCCTTACGACTTTGCAAAGAATGACTCTTGTTTTCTATAATTAATATTGCCAACTTGCAATACTTTCCATAATAATCATACAATCATAACTTTTATGCTCCCACTATCATTATGATTACTATAAAACAAAACACTTATGCTCCCACTAGCTTCGACATGTATTCATAAACATCTTAACTTCCAGAAAGACAATAACTATTGAATTTCTTAAGTCCATGTTTCTAATACTTAGTGCTTTTGATAATCTTTTATCAAGGCTTCTTGAACTTATACACCTTTGCCTTTGATAGTTCATATGTGTGTCTAAACACTTAAGACTAATTGCCAAACCTCACAATTCAAATTATGGAAAGGGACACCGTAACCATAATTGAATTTGAGAATGCAATTTTACAATCACTATCTTCTTAAAATCTTCCTTAGTGAAAGCATTTCCTCACAATCATTTTCATGAAGGAGGAAATCTTATGACACTTAGATTTAAAGCGGTGTATTTCTTCCTATCCATGTGAATTTGTCAAAACCAAGGTTTACGACAAATTCAAACTCATATGGACCGAACTTTGTTAATCTTGATTTCTTGCCTCATGGTAGCACAGCTGCCCACCACGTCTTCCAAGTAGTTAAGCATCTCACATTTTCCTATCAATGTACCTTTCATTGATCAAGGTGCTTTGCCTTTTATGCATTCAAAATGAGAACTCATAGGACTCACATGCATAATTAACTCAACTGGAACAGCACAGAATCAAACTATTGTCAACACGATAGGTTGTAAACCGCAACTCGTGTGCTAGTGATGATCGATAAGGTTTATTTGATTTGTTCTTGAAACCTTTCAAGACCATTAAGACTCCCACTGACTCCTTGACATATAATATTCTCTTGTCATTGACCATTTCTTGACAAACAAATATTCAAGAGTTAGTGCAGCTTTTATCAAAACACTTCATAAATTGGTACTAGTTGGTCTTTGTCTTATCCAAGATATCACAACTTACCACATTTATTGAATGTTATAAACCTTCTTAATACTTTTTCACTCAATGCCACAATCTTAACTTTAAGACTTGTTTTGGAACAAAGTATGATTGACTTTTTGATTTAACCATTTCTTCAATTCTTGATTCCTCTTCTCGGACATACAATTGTACCAAGACTCACTTATAGGATCAATTGAGATATGGTTCTTAATCATTAAGACCTATCATAAAGCATAAAAGGTACTCTCCCTTCTTCTTAGAATGGAGAAACTTTTATCTCTCTGCCTTCTTGATTCTTCTTATTCGTTCTGCTATTGATTTAAACTTTTTCAATCAACTAAGAATTACACTTAATCTTATAAGTATAATCATATTTACTAAGCCTTTAGTAAATCATGACGAATATCTTGTTAATATTATGGTGGACTTGATCAACACACAACTTTGTGTACTCGATCTCCTAGTCCTTCACTTGACACTTTGTCAATGAATTAGTCTAATTTCCAAATACTAAATTTCTCATTCATCGTGCAACCAAGTTGCGTGATTCCAAATTTCTGTCCAATTGAAACTTTGGGCGATGAGAAACTCTCCCTATTTGGTAAATTCTCAACTTTCCATAAATAACACAATAAGAACCAAATCCATTATTGCTAATAATAGAAACATTTTAACATCAATTTTTCATACACGCCATTGCAAGGATAAATAAATAAAATTTAAAATCAAAATTTATTTTATTGCGGAAAAATTTTGTCCTTACAATGCAACTCATTTGAAAACTTATGCTAATACATCTTTCTTAGCAATCTAATTCTAACTCTAAGTAGTAGCTCAAGAATCTAATCTTCGAGAAATGCGATCGAAATCCATTCCTTTACGGTTAGATTTTGCTCACTTCTTCCCTTAAGCTCCCTTTCTTTTCTTCGATCCTACAAAACATCAATTGTAATCTTATTACATTATGTATTAAGAATCTAGAATAGAAGCTTAAAAGAGTTAGTAAATGGATTTTACCTATATTAGAGCCATACGTTTCGACTCTCCCATCTCTTAGATCTCTTAGGTAAATGGGGCAGTTTCGTCTCCAATGCCCCTTCTCTTGGCAATAAAAGCAAATCGACTCTTTTGGAGTATGACATGGAACTACTTTGGACATTTCCTTTCTCTTGTGATCAAACTTTTCGATCATAGCATGTCTTTCGTTGCCATTGTCTATATCCATAGAGGTCTCGAAGGCAGATTCACCAATCAACTTTGCTTTTCTATTGCGTCAAATCATTGCTGATTCAGCAGCAATAAGCATATAGGTGAGATCTATAAGGGTCACGTCGTAGTTCATCATATAGTACTCTCTTACGAACTCCCTATATGAGTTAGGAAGTGACTGAAGAACCCAATCAACAGCCATTTCCTCACAGACAACGGATCCCAACATTCTTAACCTATCAATGTGTGACTTCATCCCTAGGACGTGTGCACACACCGGCTTTCCTTCTTTATGTTTACTTGCCAAAAGGGCTTGAGTGATCTTGAACTTTTCAAGCCTTTGAACTTGTGGGTTAGGGAGAATAATTTGAGGAGGTAGAGGAAGTGAAGCATGATTTCTTGTTCCTCGATCGAATCGTGGAATATCATCTTCATGTGGAATGCTTGATCCACGGGATTTGAGAAGACCATAGTTGTCGAACTTTGACATCTACAAAACGGGAGAAAAACGAATTCAAGTTAGTTGATAGATTGAGTCCTTGGTAGATCACCCAAATGAAATTCCAAGGCTAGGACCCAACACAATACGCTACAACCTAGAAAAGGGATGCCGTAATCTAGTTGTAGAATATTTGAAGGTAAGTGAATGACGATTCACTAATTTCCACCATGAAAAAACGAAAAAGAAATTTAAGTTTTAAATCTATGAAAACTCCTAGATCCTTTGAGATACATTGAACTTTCAATGGCATGTTTATATCTCGATATGCCCCTCATAGACCAGCTTCGTGAATGAGGCCTACTAACGGTAAGACTGACTTTTAGTTATACATATATATAATGTTAGACTTTTAATGTTATATATAGTATAAAGTGTATTTTACACTTTTTAAAATACTAGGTGGTCTAATTTAACAATTATACTTTTAATTCAATTAAATTGTAAACCTAAACATTTATGGATTTATTAAATCTCTATTAATTATACACCTTAATTAATTAATAAACCATAAGTGTGTGATTTGAACTTTTTCAAAACTATACTAGAGTTTTAGAATTTAACATTCCTAATTAAACTTTTAATCAACTTTTAAATTCCAAAACTTGAGGGCAAGTTTTGAAACATTTCAACACATTAGGGTTTCAACTATTTAAATTTCAAAACTACAAAACTTTTGCGGTTCAAATTTAAACTATAAAACCTAAAGGGCCAAATATGAAACTTTTCACAACAACAAGGATCAAATAACAAATAATTCAAATTAACATTTAATCACATAATTATCCATATTTGATGATTTATTGCAAAGTAATTTATCAATTTACTTAAAATAACTAATCAATTATCTTATAAGGAAACAATTATCTTATTAATTGACAAATATCTTCAATTAGATTAAAAATATAGTCAAATATATCATATAATCGGATTAATATTAATCTAACATGATTAGGTAATTATCCCAATGCAAAAACAGCAAGAAATCCCGAGATAAGCACTGTCTGACGCACTGACTCGCCGAGTCACCCTCTGGAACTCGCCGAGTAGGGCTGACTCGCCGAGTCCAAGAGTGACTCGCCGAGTCAGGTCGAACAGTGAGGCCAAAACACGATTTTCAGTTACATCCAGCATCAATACAATAAAAACCAATCATGTCTCTGATACCACTGACGGGTTTTGGTCATAAGACATCCTATGTGCTCATACAAACCCTAAAGCTTGGATCTAGGTTTCTCTATTGTACATACTTTGAATCCAAGACTTTGAACCCTATTTCTAGCATATGGAAATTAGAATTCACATGTAATTAGGTTTAAGAACATACCTTGATTGTTATATAGCAATAACAATCCAATTCCTCCTTGAATTGACCTTGGAAAGCTGAGAGTCACAAGTGTCACTCCTCTAATGGCTTACAAACACCATAAGCAAGTGGAGAAGGTATAAAGAGAGAGGAGGGAGGTTAGAATTCGTCCTTAGGACCTCTTGGGAAGGGTTAGACGAATTCCTAAGCCCTAGGGGGTTTATGTAGGTGTAAAGATTAAGATTTTAGTCCTTATCCTTATCTAGTTGCTTGTCCACCAAGCAACCATAAGATAAGTCCTAGAAAGCCTTATCCTAGTCGAATTCTAAGGAATTTACACCTCAAATTCGTTCACCATATATATAAGATAATCCTTACCTTATTTTGTAACTATCACATAATTACAATTCAGCCCCTCTAGTTTAATTAATTACACTTGATCACAAAATTAATTCTTAATTAATTATTGACCAATATTAATTAAACAAATATGATTTCTCCTTTAATATATTATTCTTATAACATATTAATAAATCATAATAACCTCTCTCTCTTTATTTATTTCTCCAATCAAGTTGCTTTGGTGAAGGCAACCCAAAAGGACCATGCACCATCGGGTCAAGTACATACCAAAATAGTTATGGACTTAGACACTAATCCAACAGAAAACCCATAAATATTCTATCCCGCTGAAATGATGATTATGGGCCTGTTACTGTTGCATTAAGTGTCTAAGCCCATAGCTATAATTGGTATGTACTTAAACCGATAGTAGCATGGTCCATTTGGGTTGCATATCACCAAGAAAATTTGATAGGATGAACTTCTGAGAAGAGGTTATTTATGATTCGTTAATAATTATAAGTTCTAATATATTAATATGAAATCATATGATTTAATTAGTATTGATCAAGAATTAATTTGGAATTAATTTTGTGATCAAAAGAGACTAATTAAATATATGGGGATTGATTGGTAAATCATCCATTCTTATGGTGTGGGCCAATGATCCATGATTCTTTAGGTTGGGCTATACCAATGTTACAACACATGGATGATCCATGGGGGTTTAAACCCATAGAGCCTAAAGAATATGGAAGGTCATACACATTAGGGTTTACATGGTGTAACCCTAATCTTGCCACACTATATAGGAAGCCCTTTAGCATCCAAAATGGCACACTAGTGTTCTAGGAGTTCATTAAGTCGATTTTGGTACAAGAAATTGATGGGTTTGAGCCATAAGAACTTTCCTATGTGCACATACAAACCCTAATGCTTGGATCTAGGTTTCTCTAATTGAACATGCAATGTATACAAGACTTTGATTGATAGATCTAATGAAAACATTCATATCATAACACATGAAATCAGATCTGAAAGATTACCTTGAATTGCTTGCTTGAATCTTCTTTTCCTTGGAGCTTAGAGTCACAAATGTCACCCCTCTAATGGCTTACAAACACCAACTTAGCAAGAGGATGATTAGAGAGATAGAAGAGGGTAAGAAAAGTCGGTCAGGGTTTCTCCAATCACAAGGGTGTCGATTTTCATAACCCTAAGGGTCTATTTATACTAGTGACCCTCCTAGGGTTTCACCCTTAAACCCTAATTGGATAACTTAGGCCCTAAGCAATCCAATCTCCTTATTGATAAGCCTTGGACGATTTCTAGGCCTCTCCTAACCCTAAAATCGTCCACTCCCTTATTCATAAGGAAACATAGCCCAAAGTACAACTATCATACAATTGACAGTTTATGCCCCTTTATTCAATTAATCTCTTTAAGTCACCAAATTAATTCCTAATTAATTTATGACTTATATTAATCAAATAACAGTATTATTATTCCTTATATTATTCTCATAATATATTAATAATATTTCTTCTCTCATTATAAATCATCCTTAGACACTATTCCAACAGTCTCCCACTTGGATAAGTCTAGTAACTATATATACAAGCATAATCCGATTAGCAATCGTAGCTCTCAAAGACTCTGTCAAAGTCTGATCTTATCAGTCCTGTCCTTCAGATAAGGGATCGTACAGTCCTCTGTTTAGATATCATGCAGACAATTCTATGGCACCAATTGTCCAGTAGTTGGTTTCTCGATCTCAGATTTATTTGACATAGAACTTAATCGAACACATCAATTTAGTTCTGACCGGGCCCGACACATAAGTCAAATCAAATCATCGAGCGGCCGAGATATCGCTTTTACCCTCTTAGGATAAAAGTAACAGATAAACTTCGACTTATATGTATTTACTTATTCATTAATCAATTATACACAACAAGGTGTTTTATAACCTCAATTTACTGATGCGGTTTCACATTATCAATGTACAAACAATTAACAAATAACAAACCATATATCTAGGTTTTAAGACCATATGATATTATCGTCTTGCGATCACCCTTTTTATCACATTCCATAAGGTGATTCCAGCAAGTGCAGGTTTGTTCCAATGCTCAAAACCAGTTCATAAGCACTCACGAACGTTGTAGAAAACTTTTGCTATGTCTAATACCATTTAGACAATCTACACACCAATTCATGACAATCTTCATTCATACCTACTTCCAACATATGAACGATTGTGGATTGTTTGAATAATTCGATTATTCTAAATAAATTCAATTATTCTGGAAGTCAAAACATGCAAAGTGAAACAATAGTTAAACATTTAACATAAGACAGTAACTTTACTTATAAATAATACTCCTTTATTTATTCATCAAATGTTAAAATACATTTATCTATTACAAGTTTCTAAAATTATATAATCTAATCTAATATCATCTCTCAGTCCAATACTCCTAGCATGCTGCAAATGCTTAACCCTACTCAGTCCCTTCGTAAGCGGATCTGCTGGGTTATCTTCTGATGATATCCTCCTAACCACGAGGTGTCCTTCTTCTACTCAATGTCTAATGAAATGATATTTTCTGTCGATATGACAAGATCTACCATGATCCCTTGGTTCCTTGGTCAAGGCAACCGCTCTTTCATTTTCACAGAAAATTTCCATAGGCTCCTTTATGGCAGGCACAACTCCAAGATCACCAATGAATTTCTTCAACCATATTGCCTCATTCGACGCTTCGCTCGCTGCAATGTACTCTGATTCGCACATTGAATCAGCTACGGTTTCCTGCTTGGAACTTTTCCAAGTTACTACTCCTCCATTCAGGGTAAAGACCCAGCCCGACTGCGAACGGTAGATGTCCCTGTCGGTCTGAAAGTTGGCGTCACTATACCGTCGCACCTTCAAGTCATCACTCCCCCTGATGACTAAAAACCATTCCTTGGTCCTCCGAAGGTACTTAAGGATATTCTTGACCGCAATCCAATGGGCTCTGCCAGGGTTCCCTTGATATCTACTAACCATGCTGAAAGCAAAGGCTACATTAGGGCGAGTACTAATCATAGCATACATGATTGAGCCAACTGCGGAAGCGTGTGGTACTCGACTCATTTATGCTATTTCAGCTTCTGTACTCGGACTTTGAGTCTTACTCAACTTGGCATTACTTTTTATCGGTAATTCTCCCTTCTTCGAATTTTCCATACTAAAACGTTTTAGTACTTTATCTAAGTAAGTGTTCTGACTAAGTCCTATTTGTCTCTTACTTTGTTCTCTCACTATCCTTATTCCCAAAATATAGGAAGCCTCTCCGAGGTCCTTCATAGAGAAGCACTTCCCGAGCCAGGACTTAACCTCCTGCAGTGTCGGGACGTCGTTTCCTATGAGTAGTATGTCGTCGACATACAGAACGAGGAAGCTGACTATACTCCCACTGGCTTTGACATATACACATGATTCATCTTCGCTTCGTACAAATCCAAACTCTTTGACTTTCTCATCGAAGCAAAGATTCCATCTGCGATACGCTTGCTTAAGTCTATAAATGGACTTCTCAAGCTTACACACTCTATTTGGATGCTTCAGATCAACAAAACCGTCTGGCTGAGCCATGTAAACATCCTCAGCCAACCTCCCATTAAGGAAAGCAGTCTTGACATCCATTTGCCAAATTTCATAATCATGAAATGCGGCAATAGTTAGCATCACTCTAATAGACTTTATCTTCGCAACTGGTGAGAAGGTCTCATCATAGTCAACTCCGAGAGTTTGAATAAAGCCCTTTGCAACCAATCGCGCCTTATATGTGTGTACATTTCCATCCACGTCGGTCTTCTTCTTGAAGATCCATTTACATCCAAGGGTCTTACGTCCGGGCACATTATCAACCAAATTCCAAACTTGGTTGTCATACATGGATTGGATCTTGCTGTCCATTTCCTCCTTCCATTTTGCAGACTCCGGGCCTGCCATGGCTTCCTAATAGCTATTAGGTTCATCTAGATTTATTAGTGTACCATCACTAATATACGTGTCCCTTCGGAAGTAATATGAAAACCATAAAACTGGGGTTGAACTCTAACTCTTTCGGAACGTCTAAGAGGTAAGGACTCGTCAATTGGTTCAACCGGAGTTTCCTCCTCAGGTTGAGCACCAGCGGTAGAGGTTCCTTCATCAATCGATTCTTGAATCTCTTTAAGCTCGATTTGCCTCCCACTGTCTCCTTGGCTTATTAGTTCTCGCTTTCGGAAAACCCCTCTCCTCGCAACGAAGACAACATTGTCATTTGGTCTATAGAAGAGATATCCAAAGGATTTCTGCGGGTAACCGATGAAAATACATCGCTCACTACGAGGTTCGAGCTTGTCGTGAGTATCTCGTCTTACGAAAGCCTCGCAACCCCAAACCTTGATATGTGCTAACGAGGGAGCTTTCCCTGTCCACATCTCGTGACGTGTTTTGGCAACCTTCTTAGTAGGGACTCGGTTAAGGATATGGGTGGCAGTCTTTAAGGCATACCCCCAGAATGAGATAGGTAGTGATGCACGACTCATCATAGAACGAACCATGTCTAACAAAGTTCGATTACGCCTTTCTGCCACACCATTCAACTGCGGTGTCCTAGGTGGCGTCAATTGCGAAACTATTCCACATTCTTTGAGATAGTCGTGGAATTCAAGACTTAGGTACTCTCCTCCTCGATCGGATCGAAGCATCTTCATTTTCCTGCCCAATTGATTCTCCACTTCATTTTTGAATTCTTTGAACTTTTCAAATGTTTCTGACTTTTGCTTGATTAAGTAAATATACCCATATCTACTATAGTCATCGGTAAAAGTCACATAGAAGCGGTTCCCATCCTTTGTGGTTGATCTAAAGGGTCCACATACATCGGTATGTATGAGGTCCAATAAACCCTCACCCCTTTCACATGTGCTAGTGAAGGGTGACTTGGTCATCTTTCCAAGTAAACAAGAGTCGCATGTGTCATCTTCCCTAAGGTCGAATGACTCCAGCACTTCATCCTTCTAGAGTTGGGCTATGCGCTTCTTGTTGACATGTCCAAGAAGACAATGCCACAAGGATGCTCTATCCATACTATTGGAAGAATCCATGCATAAAACATCATTTCCTAGGTTATCTACAATCATAACAGTTTCATAAATTCCATTACATGGCATTGCTTCAAAATATAAGACCCCATTTAGATAAGCATAAATTGAACCATTCTCATTATTAAAAGAAAATCTAAATCCTTGTCTAAACAAACCATGAAACGAAATGATGTTTCTTGTCATTTCTGGTGAGTAGCAACATTTATTCAAATCTAAAGTTAATCCATTACAAAGCACTAGAGAATACACTCCAATCTTGGTCACGGGCGACGATCTTCTATTCCCCATGATTAGATTTATTCTTCCACGCTCCACATCCCTATTTCTTCTTAGTCCCTGCAATTCAGAACAAATGTGGTAACCACACCCGGTATCGAGGACCCAAGAAATAGCATGAGATGAATCATTAGATTTAATTGTGTAAATACCTGCGAAAGACGGCTTGATCTTTCATTCCCTGATGGCTTGCAGGTATTCTGGGCAGCTTCTCTTCCAATGCCCTATTTTGTGGCAGTGGTAGCACTCTGCCTCCTTTGGGTTAGGGTTGGGCTTAGCAGGATCAACTTTGGTCCCACTAGAAGAGGAACCATCTCGGGACTATCCCTTGCGGTGGCTCTTAGACGGAGCCTTTCTCTTCTTACCCCTTCCTTGCCCAATTGCCAAAACAGGAGCAGCGGGTGGATTGGGAGTTGGTGCAACAGACTTGTCCTTGAGGTTGCTCTCAGCAACCCTTAGGAGACCTTGGAGCTTACTTAGGGTGACCTCTTCCTTGTTCCTGTGGTAGGTCATCCTAAATTGGTTGTAACACGGAGGCAAGGAATGAAGTACCATGTCGATAGCCAAATCTTCCCCAAAGTCGACATTCAACTTGCGAAGACGATCGACATATCTTTGCATCTTTTGCAAGTGTACGGTTAGAGATTCTCCATGTCCCATTTTAGCAGAATTCATGTTAGTGAAAATCTCGTAACGTTCCTGCCTCGCGTTTTGATGGTATCTCTCCAATAAGTCTTGATGCATTTCGTACGGATACATGTCCTCATAGGACTTTTGGAATTCGGCGTTCATTGTGGCTATCATGATGCAATGAACCTTCATCGCATCACGTTCATGAGTCTCAAAAGCAGTCATTTCAGTCGGAGTAGCGATTTCTAGATTAATCTTCTCGAGCTTCTCGTCAAGGACATACTCCTTGTCCTCGTAGCGGGCAATCGCGCAAATGTATCTTATCCATTCGCTAAAGTTCGTTCCATCGAAAGTCACATTTTGGCAAAGGCTCATCAATGTCAATGAACTAGCAGCAGTGTTGTTCGCGTTCAAAATCTACAAATAGAAAGGACAAAAATTGATTAGAATTTAAAATCCCTAATTATCACCCAATAATAAAAATTAGGGCTAAGATCCAACAAAATTATTTACATATTAGAAAAGGGATGCCGTAATCCAACATGAAAACAATTTGAAGGTAAGTGAATGACGATTGACTAATTCTCCATCATGAAAACCTAACTTTAAGTTCTAAATGTATTGAGAATTCCTAGTTTTTTGATGACATTCATTGATCTTTTCAATGGCATGTTTAAATCTCGATATGCCCCTCTCGTTTGTGACTGGGATGCTGAGGATCACAAAGCGGGTGTGAATAACCATGCAAATCTACACGGTGCCTTCATTGTAACAATCACCTATTCGATGTGCCGGTAAACCACACACGCTCCACCGAACTATGATAAACAATGAATCACCCTTTGCCACCTATGCTTAGAACCAATTAGTGTGCCGGTAAACCACACACGCTCCACTAACTTCTTAGCAGGGGTGCAAAGTGTAATTTCATGGGATTGCATCAATTCAATTTTCCTAAAGTAACTAGGATTGGGAATCTGAAAAGCAAGTAGTTACTTTGTATTTCAATATTATACTTTTAATGAGGAGATAAGGTTGCCCTATCCTACCCATTCGTCTAACGACCCCCCACCGATCAAGCAAGCGGTGGGTGTGAGTGTACACCCATTAAGCGCCATTTTATAGGCAGCAACCTTATACACACCTTATAGACCAACTTTGTGAATGAGGCCTACTAACGGTAAGACTAGCATTTTAATTATACATATATATATTAAGCTTGTAATCATATAGAGTTTAGGGTTGAATTTTAAACTTGTAAAATTCTAGGGTTTGAAATTTAAATTGTCTAAATTAAACTTTTAATCACAAAACATAAATTTCAAAACTTGAGGACAAGTTTTAAACTTTTCAAAACATAAGGGATCAAATAACAAATAATTTGAATTAACCATTTAATCACATAATTATCCATATTTTATTTATTTAATTGTTTCTTGCAAAACAATTCACCAATTCAATTAAAATAATCAATCAATTATCACATAAGGAAATTATTATTCAATTAATCGGTAAATATCTTTTGTTAGGTCAAGGATATACTTAAATATATGTTAAAATCGGATTTATATTGACCCATTAAGATAAAGGCAAGTTTCCATAAGATAAACAGCAAGAAATCCCGAAACTAGCTCCTTCTGACGCTCGAACTCGCCGAGTACCACAATGTACTCGCCGAGTTGAGGCCTACTCGCCGAGAACTTTCCTATGTGCACATACAAACCCTAATGTTTGGATCTAGGTTTCTCTAATTGAACATGCAATGTATCCAAGACTTTGATTGATAGATCTAATGAAAACATTCATATTATAACACATGAAATCAGATCTGAAAGATTACCTTGAATTGCTTGCTTGAATCTTCTTGTCCTTGGAGCTTAGAGTCACAAATGTCACTCCTCTAATGGCTTACAAACACCAACTTAGCAAGAGGATGATTAGAGAGAGGGAGAGGAGGGTAAGAAAAGTCGGTCAGGGTTTCTCCAATCACAAGGGTGCCGATTTTCTTAACCCTAAGGGTCTATTTAGACTAGTGAGCCTCCTAGGGTTTCACCCTTAAACCCTAATTGGATAACTTACGCCCTAAGCAATCCAATCTCCTTATTGATAAGCCTTGGACGATTTCTAGGCC
Organism: Lactuca serriola; assembly: GCF_051521515.1. NCBI lineage: Eukaryota > Viridiplantae > Streptophyta > Magnoliopsida > Asterales > Asteraceae > Lactuca > Lactuca serriola. The sequence goes on from NC_136416.1 coordinate 144,764,182, forward strand.
TCTCCTAACCCTAAAATCGTCCACTCCCTTATTCATAAGGAAACATAGCCCAAAGTACAACTATCATACGATTGACAGTTTATGCCCCTTTATTCAATTAATCTCATTAAGTCACCAAATTAATTCCTAATTAATTTATGAGTTATACGAATCAAATAACAATATTATGATTCCTTATATTATTCTCATAATATATTAATAATATTTCTTCTCTCATTATAAATCATCCTGTGAAGTTGCAATAGTGAAGGCAACCCAAAAGGACAATGCACAATCAGGTCAAATACTTGCCAAATATAGTTGCAGCCTTAGACACTATTCCAACAGAAATACTCTCTAAAAAATATGATTTGTTCTAGGTGTGTTGTGATTCCATTTGAGGTGCAACACTTGGGGCACTAAGTTCTTGAAGGCCAAATTCAAGAAGTTCTACGAGCTACAACAAAGAGTTTACTCCATAACTCAATTTTATGTTTTTTATATCATTTATATGATAGTTGAAGGCTTAATTCTTTGGAAACAATAATGCATGTATAATTAGAGAAAACATAGATCCATTTAGGGTTGTATGTGCACCATAGGATGTTGTACTATACGAAAACCCTTCAGTGGTATCAGAGCCATGTTGGTTTCTATTATACTTAATGCTTATTGTTTTTTTAAAGCAAAAAAAATCATTTTTTTGGAATCTACCTGATCACCACGAGGTGGTGATTGTTCAGTGGGAAAAAAATTTCAATTTTTTGGCATGTTTTGGATTAGGATCATTACCACAAAATGTTTGTGTTCATAAAATTTGATTTTGTTGCTATAGTAATGATTATCCTCATCCAAATAGAAGAAAATTTTCATAGTTTCAAGATTTGTATTAGTTTATATGATAAGCTAATTTCTTGAAAATGGTTGATATGAATTACCTTGACTTATGAGTTTAACTAGATCATGTATATATTATTTGATTATTGTGTTAGTTAAAATAATGATCTAAATGCTTTTAATGATATCCATAACTTGTCCTTAAGTAATGGAAAATGAAAAGTTTTTCTTTTAAAAGGTCATTAAAACTCATAGGTTATGGAAAATGAAAGGTCTCATTTTTAAAAGTCATTTTAAATGGTTTTGAAGTCTTCCATAACTTGTTCTCAAGTTATGGAACTTTAAAAGCTTTTCATAAAAACCATATTAAACTCATAAGTTATGGAACCAAAAGTTTTGACAAGTTTCAAAACTTACCCTCAAGTTTTGGAATTTGTAAAGTTTCACTTATGAATACTTTAATTCCAAATTAAACCCTAGAGTTTTAAAAGTTAAAATTCAACCCCTTATACTATTATATTATTATAGGTTTAATAATCATATATATATATATATATATGTGTGTGTGTGTGTGTGTGTATGTGTGTATAAGAATAAGTCAGTCTTACTGTTAGTATAGCTTTCCACCCACAGACAGATGGATAGAGTAAGAGGACGATTCAAACTCTAGAGGATATGTTGCGTGTGTTCATATTAGATTTTGGTGGGAGTTGGGATATGTATCTTTTGTTAGCGGAATTTTCGTATAACAATAGTTACCACGCTAGCATAGACCAAGCTCCTTTCGAGATGCTCTACGAGAGAAAATGTAGGACCCCAATCTGTTGAGGTGAGGTCGGTTAGAGAGTTATGGGGAGTACCGAAGTGGTACTCAAGACTATTGGGACCAGCAAGTCCGAAGCAGGCTCCAGATTGCCCAGAGTCGGCAAAATAGCTATGCCGACAAGTGCTGGTCGGACCTGGAGTTTCAGGTGGGAGATATGGTTCTCCTAAAGGTTTCAATTTGGAAAGGTTTCATCCGGTTCTAGAAGTGATGCAAGTTGGGCCCTATGTACATTGGTTCGTTCAGGGTTTTGGCTCGGGTAGGCTAGGTTGTGTATCGACTAGATCTGCCAGGCGAGCTCAGTCAGATTGAAAGACCCTGTATAATGGTTTGGTCTAGGCATACTAGTTAGTGGTAGTGATTGTGTAGGAAGAACCGATTTTGTCTAATTTACGGTTGTTATGTGTTTACGGACGTAAACTCCTTGCAGTTGTAAGTCAGGTCTATAAATAGGGCATTGTGTCAGACTTTAAAGGTTGTTGATGCCTTCGTGTTTTCTCCAAGTTGTATCTGACATTTTATTGCTTTAAGGCGTATGCAAGCTTGGTTCGTTTGTTATTTGCTTATTGTTTCATCTTTTACTTCTGTTATTTGTCTTTGATCATTGGTAGATCCGTTTTCGGGCTTTACAATTGGTATCAGAACGAGACCAGTGTCAAAGACGTCCTACAGTTGCGATTTTGCTCAAAACGATATTCACAACGATAGAAGGGTTTTATTTCAGTCGAATTTCGTGTGTTCAGAAGTTCACGGTCCTAGCTTACGGCTGTAAACACCCAGTTCACGGCCGCAATCTATTCAAGGCTCAATCACCGCAAACGATTTTCTTCTCTAGTAAATCGAGTTCCTGATTTAAGGCTTAAATAATAATATTTCACTGCATTTAATTCTTAAAAATAAAATAAACTTTTAACAGAAAATCATTGGCCGTAAATCAATTATCTGGTATTCGATTTTAGATAAATTATGTTGTTAATTTTCTGTTTCAGAATTCGAAAAATTCACGGGCCGTAAACAAGGAGTTTACGGCAGTAAACATTTCTCGGCAGTGAACTTGTCTTGAAGCTTAATTAATTAATTTTCGGAATTCACAATAAATAGTAAAAAAAATTTTAAAAATATTTAATTAAATCCTTTTTAAATCGAAAATTAAGTTTTATTTTTTTTTTAAAAAAAATGGAATCACAAAATCCTAATCAATATCAAGAACTCGATGCTGTGATGGGAACAACCACGTGCATTCCAAGACTCATGTCCGCTGATGGTTTCCCCGAGTGGAAATATAGAATTGAGAAATATATAAAGATGAAGGACTTCAAGATTTGGAAATGTGTCATAAAGGATCCAGTCAAAATCACCACTACAGTTGGAGGGCAGGTGGTTGACAAGATAAACGAAAAGTACACTGATGAAGATTTTGAGAGTGTAGAAGAACAAGAAAAGGCATTGGCCATTTTGACTATGGCCCTATCTCCAGATATTTCTCAAGGGTTCAGAGAGTATACTTCTGCTAAGGCTCTGTGGGAAGCCCTTATAGAGGTGTATGAGGGAAACGAGGACATGCAAGAAAGTTGCCAAGACATGTTAAGGCAACGGTTTAACATGTTCAACTATGTGCCCGGAGAGACTCTTGAAGCCCAGCTGCAGCGATTTACAACTCTCAACACAGAGATGACTGTAGCATGGATCTTCTATACAAAGTCTGAGATTAACAAGAAGCTATTGAATGCTCTCCCAAAATCTTGGGACATGAATGTGGCTGTAATTAAAAAGACTAAAGATCTCAATCGCCTTACCCTAGCTGAAGTGATGGCTGTCATCAAAGCATGTGATATTGATGACAAGCAAAGAGAGATAAATCATGTCAACTCATACTCGACTGCAAACCTTGGCATCTCATCTAACAATGCTCTTTCTTCTCTCTCCTATTCCTCTGCAGGTTTATCTTCCTCTGCACCAGTCACGCCCTATCCACAAAGTCAATCATTTCTGTCTACTCAAACCGCTCCATCTTCAAATGTGGCCTCCTCTTCAAAAGGAAAGGAGGGTGATGAAAACCTTGTCTTTGTAGCAGGGCTAGTTAATTGCTACAATGCACTTGTAGCTGGGGAGCTTCCACCTCAATTGTCTTTTGCAGATCTTGATCAAATCCATCCGGAGGACGTTGAGGAAATGGACATCACATGGCAAATTGCCATGGCAGTATTTAGGGCAAAACAGTTTGCCAAAAAGACAGGGAAGAATAATTGGGGAATGAGCGCTGATAAGAAGGTTGGATTCAACAAGGGAAAACTTCAGTGCTTCAATTGCCACGAGCCAGGGCATTTTGCTCGTGATTGCCCACATCCCGATAGAAGAGTTAATAATGACAGAACGATGGTTGCAGTTGGGAACAGCCGAAGTAGTGGTCAAGCAAACAATGAAAAGGCTATTGTTGCACAATCTTTCGACTGGGATGATCAAATACAAGCTCTCAACTTATCTGGACCTGAAAATGCTCATCTGGCACAGGTAAGGGATGATGCTCCAGCAGGGATTGTAGCAGCAGAAGACAATGTGATGGTGCTACAGTTTGCTTTGATGGTATCCTCTTCTCATGAATATAATTCGTCCAAGGTAAGTCTCCCATCATGCTCTAAGGCTTGTATAGATTATGTAAAAACTCTACATGACAAAATTGAGACATTAGGCAATGAAATAGAAAATCTTAGGATTCTTCGTGAACTTAATGAAAAATTAATAAGAGACGTAGAAGACCTTAGATATGAAGGATATCAACTTCGAAAAGGACAAAAACCACTTAAAGCTCAACTGGAATCGAAAATTAAGGACTTTAGGAGACTCCAGGAAGACTATAGTAACAAATGTGAAAACTATGATTATGTAGTCAAACAAAATGCTGAGCTAGTGGATGAAGTTGAATCTTTGAAAGGAAAATTTGAAACCGCCAAGCTTGATGTAAGATAATATGATTTCTCAAGTGAGGTGGTTGCAAACATGATAGACCAAAGCCTGCAGTTTAAAAGGAATCAATCGAAAGGTCTAGGGTATAGCCATGTACCCCCTCCTTTCAATCATTCATACGTGTCCAAGCCTTTGTCCAAAGAAGAGATTGCCAATGAATCATTTATGGTTTATGGCAAGCCCTCCGGTTTTATTTCGGGAGGATTTATTAATGTTGAAAGTACTAACATTTCTACTTCTCCTGCAGATCAATCCTTGAATCAGTCAAAGCACGAAGTTGAAGGATGTGTTTCTGATAATAAAATCGAATCTAAATCTGAAGCTTTAGTTTTTAATAAAGACAATAAGTTTTCTAATATGTCTAAAGACAACGTTTTCTGTGATGGTGTTTTTATGACTTCTGACACTAGTTTGAATGTTTTGAAGAAGTCTGGTTTGAACTTTGTGGTTGAGAATTTTAATGTTTGTGATAAAGATGTTGAAACACCGCTAGTTTCACAACCCTCCCCCATCTAACGCACCCTTACTTGCCTCTCAACCTAATAATGTTGCTTATTCTTGTGAGAAAAGCAAGGGTGCAGATAGGGAAAACAAATCTGATCAATGCAGTACAAGTTCTAAAAATAACAAGCAGATTTGTTTTAATTGTGGCACAAGTGGTCATATTGCTAGAAATTTTCTAAATCGTATGTTTGTGAGTTATAGTCTTCCAAGAGGGGAGAACGAGTTCAGAGGAAGGTCTTTAAATAGAAACTCCTCTAGAAGTCGTTCTCGAAATGATGATTGGGCAGATGAACAAAATAGAAAACGGGCTGTTTTTCAAAGACATAAAAAGGTTTTTAATCACCCTGCCCAGTCAGTCTGCCGAAAACGAGCAAAGCCAAGGTCAAGCTCGTCACGAAGCAGCAGTGGATCTTCAACCAACTCTGGTAGAAGTCACACATATTTTGAGCAGACTGTCAAACACTCAATGACTAAATCAACTAGGATACTTAGAAAACCTAATTATAAATGGTTGACCAAACCTGTTCCCAATACATCATTTGTGTCCTCAGAAAAGTTTAAATATGATAAATCTGAAAAAGCATCAGGATCACCCAAGAAGATCATGACCTGGGTGCCCAAATCTAATTAAACTCGTACATCTTGCAGGGACAGTTGCGGGGAAATGTCGTCAGACCCTGGTTCGTCAACAGCGGTTGTTCCCGGAATATGACGGGAGATATCGCCCAACTGCACAACATTCAATCATTTAATGGGGGATATGTCTCTTTTACGGGTGGAGATGGAGGTAAAATCACTCAAAGGGGAACGGTGTCAAATGGAGTTCTAAGTTTCGAAAACGTGAATTTCGCTCCCGAGTTGAAACACGGTCTGTTAAGCGTTTCTCAGATCTGTGACAAGGGCTATTCTACGCATTTCACTGACAAGGAATGCATGATCTTAAAGCCAGGCTTTGTCATTCCAGAAGAATGGATTCTTGTAAAATCAAAAAGGGATGGGAATGCCTATATCATTGACATGAATAGCAATCTCCCATAACAAGTTACTTGTTTATTCTCCAAAATCTCCGAGCAAACTGCAATGTTGTGGCACTGAAGATTAGGTCATGCCAATGCCAAGAATCTAAACTGTCTTGTGAAGAATGAGATGGTCCGTGGGTTGCCCGTCAAGGACTTTATTACGTTTGAAAAATATGTGTCGTGCGCTCAAGGAAAGCATCATCGAAAGCTGCACTTGCCAAAACAGGTTAACTCAATCAGTCAGGTTCTTTAATTACTTCACATGGATTTGTTTGGTCCAGTGAACATGCTAAGCATCAACAAAAGTTCTTACTGTTTAGTTGTGATTGATGATTTCTCTCGATTTACGTGGGTTTTCTTTCTATCCAACAAAGCTGGCGTCACTGAATTGATCAAGAAGTTCATTGTACTTGTTGAGAATCAGACCAATCATAAGGTGAAGGCGCTTCATACCGATAATGGAACTGAGTTTAAGAATTCTATTCTCAATCACTTCTGCGCTGAAAAGGGTATCCTGCGTCAATTTAGTTCAACTCATACACCTCAACAAAATGGTGTTGCTGAAAGGCAGAACAGAACACTCAAAGACGCTGCAAGAACGATGTTGTATGACTCAAAGCTGCCTGTTTTCTTTTGGGCGGAGGCGATAAACACTACCTGTTATGTTCAAAATCGATTGCTTATCAACAAAGCTCAAATGAAAACTCCGTATAAATTTACTATGGACGCAAGCCGTCAGTCAGTCATTTTCGAGTATTTGGCTGTCCTTGCACTCTTCTTCACCTAGATGCCAACCCGAAGTTTAATGCCAAATCCGATGACTGCTATTTTGTAGGGTATGCTGCTCGCACCGCTTATAGAGTCTACAATAAGAAAACCAAACAGATTGTGGAATCCTATGACGTGCGTTGGTTGGAAGAGAATGAGACAGACGCAAGAGTGGGTCCGGATTGGTTGTTTGATTATACGTCACTTTTCAAATCCTTAAACGTGTATTCAAATGATGTATCTAGAACTGGTTCGCATTGGAAGAGTATCTCTGAAGATGAAGACGAAGAAGTCGTGTACAAGCCTGTATCTAAATTCTCTGCTTCATCGAAAGGAAAATCTAAAGCTACACTTGAAGGAGAGTCCTCTGACTCGCACAAGGGTGAATCTTTTGCTGCATCTGAGGGGGAGCTTTCTGCTGCAACTGAGGGGGAGCCTTCTGCTGCAATTGAGGGGGAGTCTTCTGCAACATCTTCGGGAAAGTCCTCTGCTACTCCTCAAAGGGGGCCGTTCTTGGAACATGATAGTTCTCAATCAGTCCACACTGATTCTTCTGATGCTGAATTGACACCTCACATATCTACAGAGAAAGAGTTCGTTCCAAATGATGCTTCCGCTGTCTCTTCAACCTTAATGGAATTACTCTTTCCTGATTTTATTGCAGATGAGTATGTCGCAGAACCATCTGGTACTACTCCACCAGCAAATGAAGGAGGTCTCAACATTCACACTCTACCTGTTTCTCTCAATGACATCAACCAAGAAATACCTTCTAGGTTTCAACAGGATAACCCGATTGAAAACGTCATTGGCCAGCTAGATGATGGTGTTAAAACTAGAAGTCAGAGTGGAGACGTGAATACATGTCTGTACTCTTTCTTTATTTTCTCAAATTGAGCCCAAGAATGTAGAAATGGCTCTAAACGAACCTAGCTGGGTGGATGCAATACATGAAGAATTGCATCAATTTGAAAAACTCGGTGTTTGGAAGTTAGTTGAGTTACCGAAGGGCAAGAAGTCTCTTGACACACGATGGGTCTATCGCAACAAATAGGACGATTCAGGGGTTATTGTGCGAAACAAAGCTAGACTGGTAGCTCGTGGGTTTCGACAAGTCGAGGGTCTTGACTACACTGAAGTTTATGCTCCAGTAGCTCGCCTGGAGGCTATTCGTATCTTCTTAGCGTATGCCTCGTATATGAACTTTATTGTCTTTCAAATGGATGTCAAGACTGCCTTCTTGTATGGCAAGGTGAAGGAAGAAATCTACGTTGATCAACCTCCAGGGTTTCTCGACTCGAAGTATCCTAATCATGTCTACAAGTTGGATAAAGCGTTATATGGACTGCATCAAACTCTTAGAGCATGGTATGCAACCCTAACAAAGCATTTGCTCAAACATGGTTACACTCGCGGCACTATCAATCAAACACTGTTCATAAAGCATGTCGACAAGGACCAGATACTCATACAAATATACGTCGACGACATAATCTTTGGATCAACGAGCCAAAAGCTTTGCAAGGAGTTCGAAAGTGTAATGAAGAAAAGATTTGAAATGAGTTCGTTGGGAGAAATGACCATGTTTTTGGGGCTTCAGGTTAAACAGAATTCAACCGGAATCCTGCTACATCAAGCCAAGTATGTGGAGGACATTCTTGAGAAGTTTGCGCTTCATGATGCTAAATCGGCTTCTACACCGATGGTTGAACGACCTCTCCTGACTCCAGATCCTGAAGGCGAATCTGTAGATCAAACTCTCTATCGATCGATGATCGGATCGCTGATGTATCTTACTGCAAGTCGACCTGACATTATGTTTGCAGTCTGTCAATGCACACGATATCAGGCTAATCCTAAACTTTCTCACCTTATTGCTGTTAAAAGAATTTTTCGGTATATCAAAGGAAGCCCTAAATTGGGTCTTTGGTATCCGAAGAATTCGGAATTTAATCTTTATGCTTTTACTGACAGTAATTATGGAGGCTGTGAGCTTGACAGGAAATCAACTTCAGGAGGATGTCAATACCTAGGTGACAGATTAGTTTCATGGCAATGCAAGAAACAGCACACTGTCTCGACTTCAACAACGCAGGAGGAATACGTTGCTGCATCAGCTTGCTGTTCTCAAGTTATCTGGATCCAACATCAGCTGTTGGACTACGGTTTGAATTACTTCGAAACCCCTATCTATTGTGATAATGAAGTGGCAATTCAAATAGCTAAAAACCCAGTCCAACACTCTAAAACCAAGCACATCGACATTAAAATTCACTTTATCAGAGACTGTTATGAACGATCTTTAATTCGAATCGAACAAATCCACACTGATAACAATGTGGCGGACTTGTTCACAAAGCCATTTAACAAAGCTCGTTTCGATGTGCTTGTCGGATTTCTGAAAATGATACGTTTTGAGGATTAAGTTTTTTTTCTTTTTCTTTTTCTTTTCTCAATTTATTTTTGGTTTTATTAGTTTACATTTTCATTTTTTGTTTTAGGATAGTTTAAAATTTGCGCATTATTTTGTTTCGTATTCTCACCCATGCACAAATTTAGGGGGAGAAATAAAAATCCAAAAACAATAAAAAAATATAAAAAATAAAAAAATCCAAAAATAGCGTCATTTATGTTCAGCATTTTAAAATTTTTTGTTGACAACTTCGGTTGTAAGTACTGTGATGGAAAATGAAATTAACAAGTGATAAAGGGCAACCTAAATCGGCGTAACGTACCTAATTTGAATCGTCTACGCTCTGTACTCGATGTGCTGGTAGGCACGAAAGATTTTAAATGGACTTGACTAGGAAAGTTGAACCTAATGAATTTAAGGACTTGACAAACTTTGACCTAGTTAGATCCGTTTAACCTGATGTCATGACGCTCGGATAGGTTGAGCAGGGAGATATACACGAGAATCTACCAGACACATTAATTGAACCCGTACTTGGAACCGTGGCTTAACTTTTCCTTGATGTGCGGATTCTGTCCTAAATTCCGGTTGGATGGGGCGACTAGTAAATTCCGATAAATTAGGTCTGTAGAATATCATTTTCTTTCTTTCCGTCTGTTAGCCATATGTTGTCTCATTTGCGCGACTTCTAATCCGACCTGGTACACAACATATGCAACTCTATTTCTCTGCAGGATATATATATATATATATATATATATATATATATATATATATATGTGTGTGTGTGTGTGTGTGTGTGTGTGTGTGTGTGTGTGTGTGTGTGTGTGTGAAATACTTCTCATCTGTTAGCCATATGCTATCTCTTTTGCGCGACTTCTAATCCGACCTGGTACACAGCATATGCAACCTTCTTCTTCTCAACCCCTCTGAAATAGTTAGCAATAGAATTCTGAATCTCCTCTCTCTGAATGGTTGTCTGCTCACCCGGTGTAAGGAATACTCTGGAAGTTCTTGATGGCTGGGGCATATCAGAAAGCGGGAAACACGTTCCAGTACACTTAAAATTGAACTCATACAGATTGTCTGTAGATCTCGCTGCTCGATTTAGGTGGACAACAATATCCCTGGTTGTAGTCAGTTAAATGGTCATAAGGTGAATTTATTTAAGATTTAGGAGTTATCATAATTACAGAAATTTACAATTAGATATATGTCTGAATCATGTCATTGGTAAAATGTCCAAAACTGTCACAAATCTTTGGTGTTTAAGTGGAGCATAATACTGGCAATCGGTCAGACGAAGATGTAAAGATAAGGGTACCGGCAAGTGGAATAGGGCCGTCCAACAACTTTGATCCAAACATCACAAAAGTTACAGTGGTTGAATTTTGTTGTGTAAAAAAATTATTTTTAGTTAAAATATTTTTTCTCAGTTTTATTTTTAATTTTTTTTTTATTTTTTATATGTTATTTTTTTAATTTTATTTTTATTATTTTTACCGTTTTAGTTTTATTCTTATTTCGCTTTTTTTGCATTTAAATTGTATTTTGTTAAGTTTTTTTTATTTTATTTTATTTTTTATTTTTCGAAATTAAATTAATCCTCAAAGGTTTTTGTTAATTTTAATTGTTGGAAGTTGGAAATACTTGGTAGTTATCAGGTAAGAGGGTAAGGGAAGGTAAGAAAGGGTAAAAAGAGTTCACTGCCGGAATCTCCTCATTCACGAGATTCCGGCCGCAAACCAGTTTTCAAACCCTCTCAAAGGCTCAAAAAAATTTTGTTGATTTTCGGAAAAACGTTTACATCATCACAAAGGTAATCACTTCTAGATCACAAATATGAAGTTTGTTTCAATTTTCACCGTGCCATTGTGTCGGAAATCGCAAAAAACGATTCGTCGAAGCTTACGGCCGTAAGCTTAGGCCGTAAACTCCAAGCACTTGAAATCTGAACTTGTTGCTAATTTATATTGGTGCTACTGATTTTTACATTGATATATCTTCAAGTATTGTGCATCAATTCGATGTGTAGGATCGATTTTTGGAGATTTTTTGACTGTCAGTTCTTAGGCCGTAAACTCCTAGTTTATGGCCCAGGAACAATGAATTTACTACTTTGAGTTTTGAATGAATTAAATAAGGAGTTTGTGTGTGATAATTTTTCATAAGAGTCCTTAGGCCGTAAACTTCGAGTTTACGGCCCAAGAACAGATTTTTTAGTTAATTTTATTTTTAAAAAAAAAACATTTTTCACAATTTCCTTATATTGTTGGCAGTAAACTCTATTTTATACAATGAAATTTTATTTTGGTCATATTTTTAATTAGAATGTTTTTTTTGGGTCAAAATAAAAAATTTTATTTTGAGGTTTCTTACAGTTGTGTTTGAGTGCAGACAATGGCGAACTTAAAATTTACAGATATGCACAACCTAGCAATTGTACTCGCGGATCCTCCGGCTATTCATTCGGATATGCGTTCGATGATTCATCGATTGCGTGAATGCTGCTTAGCATCCGCAATCACTGTCAATCCGGTGGTCTATCAAAATTTAATACGCGAGTTTTGGGCGACTACAAAGACACACATGGATGATGACGATAATTTTACAGTGAAGGCGAAAGTACAGGGTCGAGAGATTGTTATTAATGAAGGCTTTGTTCGTGAAGCATTGTTAATTGATGATCAACCCAACTTCCCGACAGAGATTAGAATCGAAGATGTTCAAAGAGTTCTACGAAGAATGAGTTACAAGGGAACCTTTCCGCCGACGCTGAAAAAGTTGTTACATCCATACTGGAGATTCTTGGCCCATGTTTTTGTAAGCTGCATCTCGGGAAGGAGGTCTGGGGCAAATGAGATTTCTCAACGCACAACTTGTGCTTTGGTATCTCTTGCTGCAGGGTTTCGATTTAATTTCTCAAAGTTCATTCTTGAGGAATTTGTTATCAACATCAGAGCTTCTACTCGGGATACTTTCCAATTGTATCCCTGTTTTCTGCAAGTGTTTATTAACAATCAGTTTCCTGAAGTGAGGAGGACGGGAGAGACGTTGGATATGAAGTCCTTGGGTCCGCACACTGTGGGACAAATCAAACAGAATAGAAAAGGCAAATTTATATTTCAAGGACTATACCCTTTGGAAAAGTTTGGCAAGTTTACTGAACTGGATGAACCACCAGAGTCATATGAGTCGTCTGAGCAAACTTCCTCGGAGCAGACATCTGCTAAAAAGTCAACTCCAACCAACATTGTTATAGATGTGTCCGAAGATGAAGAAACTGAGAAAGAAGACTCACCAACTCCCAAAGCTCAAACTGTCTCAGGACGTGAACAAGAGTTGAGTGAAGATCAAGCTGGTGGAGAGATGAATGTCGATGAAGAGCGAAATGATTCTTTTGATGATTTTGACCTAAGTGGTTTTGATCGTGATGATATAGCCGCTTCTTTGGCAAGCAGTGCCAATATTGTGTCTCATGAAAATCTTGACACAATTTTCCACAATGTCGATGATTTTGTTTTACAAACAACTGAGACAAGGAAATCGAGCGAGACGTTTGAAACGCGAACTCCTACTTCCAAGCAAATGGTGTCGACTTCTATTCCTATGGAGATGGTTATGGGATGTTCCCCTCCTGTGTCCATTTCTCCTACTTCCGAACCGTTTGTGAGTGTGTTTTATCTAGAAGCTGACCAACCACAATCTAAAAGAAGAAGACTTGATGCAAGACAATCTGAACTGATCGCAAGTTTGGTTAGCGGTCTTCCTACCCCACCTGTCACTGCTACTACTACAAGACTCACCACTACAAAGATGTTTCCTACTGGTCCTAGTTCAACATTTGTTGTGGGTGGTCCCTCTGCACCGCCTGGTTTCCCAGTTCCCAGGTATAATCGGGATGTTGCTTCTGAAAGGTTGGCGTTGCACATGGCTGAAGAACAACTTCTGTCGCCAGACACTCAAGGAAAAGGTATTTCCATTGAAGAAGATGGTGCTAGGGATGACAATCTCACTCTTTTGGGTTTGCAAAAGGAGATTTCAGTTCTAAGCCAGAAGAATATTGAGCTAGATATTCAGGTAGCGGAACTTCGTGCTGAGAATGTCAATCTTAGTATTCAAGTTTCTAAGTTCCAATCAGATAAATCTAATCTTGGAGTACAAGTGGCCGAGCTCAAGAAGGATAAAAAGCTGAAGTCTAAGCAGATTTCCGACTTGCAAGGTCATTTCAATCTGCTAACTTCAAGCTACTTTGAACTGAAGAATAAACTAGAAGTAGACCTTGGAGACAAATATCGAACGTCTGTTGAAGAACAAAGGATTAATCTTCACGTACAAGCTTTCCCGGTTGACCTACCAGTCGGTCAGTCTTCTGGTACTACTGATCGTGGTGTTGATGAACCCCCTCTGGCTCCTCATATTTCAGAAATCATTCGTCGTGGTCAAGAAGAAGAAGTGGAGAAAGGTCAGTTGCTGTTCAAGAGGAATACTAATCTAAATGCTTCTCGGGGCAAACCGTTAATCACAGTTACCGATCTTGAAGTAGTTCGGTTCCGAGATACATTTGGCGACAGATCGGGAGTTGCTTCTTGGGGATTCCATGACCCTCTTAAGATGTGGATAGTCATTCGCAAGAGCGGTAATTCTGAGTTGTACATGAATAGTCATGATTTTAGCTCGTTCACAAGGGTTGATTTGACAGAGTTGTCTCGAGCTCCATTCATCAATTTAATGAATGATCCACAAGTTACTCAATTCAAGCACTTCCTTGATGACCAAGTGAAAAAGGGGCTTCCGTCTATGCCAACAGCATAATCTGTTGTATTTGAACATACAGATGTTTTGGAACCATCTACTGACAAGCCATTACAGGTAGTGATGTGGCCCGCAATGAAACAAGTTAAGCAGTTTCCTATGCTTCAAGGCTATTCAGATGGGTCTCTCAGTTCATTGGAGTGTTGGGTTTATGATGAAACTACTTTTGGTGTCGTTATTAAGCTTAAGAATGGGTGCATCAGGCTCTACGATCGTAGAGACTTGTTACAGTTTAGGAAGTGGGGTATTCACTTTCTTAGCAACTTTCAGATTAAGGTTGTTGAAGATATATACGAGGAAGGAGCCAAGGTGTACACAAAAATGGTCGCGGAGATTCTAAGCAAGAGAATGTGGAATGGAGCGATGGGCCAGATGGACGTGATGATTGTCAACAAAGGAATGGGTTCGAGCTAGTCCAAATCAAGGGGGAGATTGAAAGACCCTGTATAATGGTTTGGTCTAGGCATACTAGTTAGTGGTAGTGACTGTGTAGGAAGAACCGATTTTGTCTAGTTTGCGGTTGTTATGTGTTTACGGCTGTAAACTCCTTGCGGTTGTAAGTCAGGTCTATAAATAGGGCATTGTGTCAGACTTTAAAGGTTGTTGATGCCTTCGTGTTTTCTCCAAGTTGTATCTGACGTTTTATTGCTTTAAGGCGTATGCAAGCTTGGTTCGTTTGTTATTTGCTTATTGTTTCATCTTTTACTTCTGTTATTTGTATTTGATCATTGGTAGATCCATTTTCGGGCTTTACACAGATCCATAGTACTTTCACGTCACCCAGCTACAGAAGTTCTTAGTGGATGACTCTGCAGTTGTCCCCTTAGAGGATATTAAGGTGGACCACAGCCTGAACTACGTTGAGAAGCTAGTGGCAATTGTGAATCGGAAGACAAAAACCTTGAGGAACAAGGTTGTGTAGTTAGTGAAGGTGCAATGGCTACACTACAAGGGGTGAGAGTGGACGTGGGAGCCAAATGAGGAGATGAGGGAGCACTATCAAGGACTATATCATACTGAGTCACGTAATGACATATTATAATCATACTACTATACATGTGTGGGTTTTATCCACCCCTTTGGTATCTTTCAACCAGTAATCGTCCTCGGTATCTTTCAACCGGTAACCAGGGCAAGCGTGCTATACTACTACTGAACACATTCTCAGCACAGATATAGCAACTAGACAATTATCACAAAGATAACCATCTCAACCATAATCACATACTGGTGGGCCGGCATTGGTGCCTTAGACCCACCCCTACTAGAAGGTAACTCACCTCGTAAGGTTAACTGCTAAAAAGTTTATCGACAGATGTTTGACTGCTGCTCCGGTGATCCTCCGGCTATAATTCCCATAAAACACTTAGTCAGCCACTAATAACTGTTCTTAGGGTAAAATGACTATTTTACCCCTGACCAAGTCAAAGTCAAAGTCAACCTCCAATTGACCTGACTCGTCGAGTCCCTACCCTTCATCTGTCCTTCTCCACGCCTCTACTCGTCGAGTTTAGCAATGAATCGACGAGTTCTCCTTCTAAAACAACCTCAAATGAACCTTCATCCGACTCGTCGAGTTGCATGAACAACTCTTTGAGTTCATCCTTGTTCTACAAACAAGTCCTGACCTTGACTCGCCGAGTTGTATGAACAACTCGTCGAGTTCATCTTCAACAGCTGGGAGATTGCCTTGGACTCGCTGAGTCTGCTCATGCACTCGTCGAGTCCTATGAACTTCAGGTCTATGGCTAAGTCCAATGTGTCGGGTCACTCCCCCGGACCCTTCCAAGGCCATTCTAACACTCACTGGGTTCCTTTGAACCCTAACAGAAAAGGGAAGTCAAGCCTCGGACTCGCCCAGTCCCAAGAACAACTCGCCGAGTCGAGTTTGTCCAAGTCTCATTTATTGATGTCTGATGTACAACAATTGTCCAAATGATAGATCTGTTGTATTAGTGTCTAAGTCCATAACTATTTTGGTAAGATCTAAACCCTATTTTATGTTAATATGATTAATTGTACGCTAGATCTAGGGTTTATAGCTTTGGATATTCAATTGCATGTTCATTAGACAAACTAGATTCAAAAGCTATTAGGGTTTGCATGTACACCATAGGAATGATGTTTTGCTCAAAACCCATCAGTGGTATCAGAGTCATGGCTGTTTGTTTGATGTATTTGATGCTATTATGGATTATTCTTGCTTAAAAATCGAAAATTAGGGTTTATGGGGGCTGGACTCGCCGAGTCCATGGTTGAACTCGCCGAGTCCATGGTGAACTCGACGAGTCCATGCCTACTCGACGAGTCAACTCGTCAGAAAGAGGTAATTTCGGGATTTTGTGCTATTTTGGCTTAGGATTATTACCAAAAACGTTTTTGATGAATAAAATCCGATTTTTATTGATTTTGGGTGAATATCCTTACCAAAATAAAAGATAATTACTAATTAATCAAATATTTGTTTCCTTATAAGATAATGTTTAATTATTTGAGTTATTTGATGAATTATCTTGCAAGAATTTGGACAATGTCAAATTAGATAACCACGAATTAATTATTAATTGCCTTATTTGAATTTTGTGATCTAGAATATTCTTGATAATGTTTGGAAAAGTTTCATATTACTCCCTTTAGGTTTTATAGTTTAAATTTGAACTTAAAAGTTTTCTTTTTGAAATTTAAATAAGTTAAACCCTAATGTTTTGAAATGTTTCAAAACTAGCCCTCAAGTTTTGGAATTTAAAAGTTGATTAAAAGTTTAATTTTGAAAATGTTAAATTCTAAAACCCTAGTATTTTGAAAAGTTCAAAGTACACCCTTATGGTTTTATTAATTAATTAAAGTGTATAACTAAAAGAGATTTAATAAACCCATAAAGTTTTGGTTTAGATTTAGTTAAATTAAAGTGTAATTTATTAAATTAGACCACCTAGTATTTTAAAAGCGTAAAATACACCCTATACTATATATAACATTAAAAGTCTAGTATTATATATGTATGAGTAAACAGTCAGTCTTACCGTTAGTAGGCCTCATTCACGAAGCTGGTCTATAAGGGGTGTTTAAGGAAATTGCCTATAAAATGGCGATTGAATGGGTATTCACTCTTACCCACCGCACTCTTGACTAGTGGAGGGTCGTTAGCCGAACGGGTAGAATAGGACAAACCCATTTCCATTAAAAGTATAATGAAGTATAAAGTAACTAAATGTTTTAGAAAATTCCTAATCTTAGTTACTTTAGGCAAAAGTGAATTGATGCAATTCCATGAAATCACACTTTGTACCCTTGCAAAGACGTTAGTGGAGCGTGTGTGGTTAACCGGCACACTAAATGGTTCTAAGCAAAGGTAGCAAAGGGTGACTCAATGTTTGTCATAGTTCGGTGGAGCGTGTGTGGTTAACCGGCTCATCGAATAGGTGACTGTAACATTGGGGGCACCATGTAAGTTTGCATGGTTATTGACACCCTGTTTTTTGATCCTCGGCATCCCAGTCACAAATCGAGGGGCATATCGACATTTAAACATGCCATTGAAAAGTTCAATGAATCTCAAAAGATCTAGGAGTTTTCAATACATTTGAAACTTAAGTTTCCTTTTTCGTTTTTCATGGTGGAAATTTGTAAATTGTCATTTACCTACCTTCAAATATTCTGCAACTAGATTACGGAATCCCTCTTTTAGGTTGTAGAGTATTGTGTTGGATCCTAGCCTCGATGTTTCATTTGGGTGTCACATCAAGGATTCTAATCAACTTAACTTGAATTTTCTCCCATTTTGTAGATGTCAAAGTATGACAACTATGGTCTTCCCAGATCCCGTGGAACAAGCTTTCCACATGAAGATGATATTCCACGATTCAATCGAGGAACAAGAGATCATGCTTCACCTTCTCCAATTATTCTCCCTAACCCACAAGTTCGAAGGCTTGAAAAGTTCAAGCTCACTCAAGCCCTTTTGGCAAGTAAACATGGGAAACCTGTGTGTGTACACGTCTTAGAGATGAAGTCACACATTGATAGGTTAAGGATGTAGGGTGTCGAGATTTCAGGGAAGTTGGCTGTTGACTGGGTTCTTCAGTCGCTTCCTGAATCATATAGTGAGTTCGTTAGAGAGTACTATATGATGGATCATGACATGACCCTCGTTGATTTGACCTATTTGCTTATAGTTGCTGAATCTGCAATGATTTGGCGAGCTGGTCGAGCAAATTTGTCTGGTGAATCAAACTCCCAAACTTCAATGGACATTGAAGATGGTGACATTGGAGATCCAGAAAAGGTAAATTCTGAGATAGTTCCTTGTGTCATTCCAAAAAGAGCCCATTTGCTTTTATTGCCAAGAGAAGGGGCATTGGAGACGAAGCTGCCCTATTTACCTAAGAGATCTAAGAGATGGGAGAGTCAAAACGTATGGTTCTACTTTAGGTAAAATCCATTAACTAACTCTTTTAAGTTCCTATTCTAGATTCTTAATACATGATGCGATAAGATTACATTTTGATGTTTTGTAGGATCGAAGAAAAGAAAGGAAGCTTAAGGGAAGAAGTGAGCTTAATCTAATTGTGAAGAAATGGATTTCGATCGTGTTGCTTGAAGATTGGATTCTTGAGCTACTACTTGGAGTTAGAATAGATTGCTACGAAATATGTATTAACGTAGTTTTTCAATTGAATTGCATTGTAAGGACAAATTTTTCTGCAATAAAATAAATTTTGATTTTATATTATTTATTTATCCTTGAAATGGCATGTATGAAAAATTGATGTTTGAATGTTTCTATAATGGATTTGATTCTTAATTATGTTATTTGTGGAAATGTCGAGAATTTACCAAATAAGGAGAGTTTCTCATCGGCCAAATTTCAATTGGACAGAAACTTGGAATCATGCAACGAGTATTGTATGATGAATGAAAAACATTCACATTTGGGAAATTTAGATTAATCCTTTGACAAAGTGTTAATTGAAGGACTAGGAGATCAAGTACACTAAGTCGTACGTTGATCAAGTCTACCACAAGAGTCACAAAGATATTCGTCATGATTTACTAAAGTTTAGTGAATATGATTATACTTATAGGATTAAGTGTAATTCTGAGTTGATTAAAAGAGTTCAATCAATAGCAGAAAAAATAAGAAGAATCAAGTAGGCAGAAAGATAAAAGTTTCTCTATTCTAAGAAGAAGGGAGAGTACCTTTTATTATGTTTTATGATAGGTCTTAATGATTAAGAACCACATCTCAATTGATCATCTAAGTGAGTCTTAGTAAATTGTATGTCTGAGAAGAGGAATCGAGAATTGAAGAAATGGTTAAATCAAGAAGTCAAACATACTTCATTCCAAAAACAAGTCTGAGAGTTAAGATTGTGACATTGAGTGACAAGTCTTAAGAAGGTTTATAACATTCATCAAATGCGGAATTTGGAAAAGGTTTTCATATTCTTGCACATTTGAAATTGGAAAGTTGTGATGTCTTGGATAAGTCAAAGACCAACTAGGACCAATTTTGTGAAGTGTTTTGTCTTGATAAAAGCTACACTAACTCTTGAATATTTGTTTGTCGAGAAATGTTTATTGACAAGAGAATCTTATATGTCAAGGAGTCAGTGGGAGTCTTAATGGTCTTGAAAGGTTTCAAAACCTTATCGATCATCACTAGCACATGACTTGAGGTTTATAACCTATCGTGTTGACGTTATTTTGTTTCTGTGCCATTCCAGTTGAGTTAATTATGCATGTGAGTTCTATGAGTTCTCATTTGAACACATAGAAGGCAAGCACCTTGATCAATGAAAAGTACATTGATAGGAAAGGGTGAGCTGCTTAACTACTTGGAAGACATGGTGGGCACTCGTGTTACCATCAGGCAAGAGATCAAGATTGAGAAGGTTCGGTCCATATGAGTTTGGATTTGTTGCAAACTTTGGTTTTGGAAAATTCACATGGATAGGAACTCAGACACCATAAAATCTAAGTGTCATAAGATTACCTCCTTCATGAAAATGATTGTGAGGAAATGCTTTCACTAAGAGAGATTTTAAGAAGATAGTAATTGTGAAAAAATTGTATTCTCGAATTCGATTATGGTTACGGTATCCCTTTCCATAATTCGAATTGTGAGATTTGGCAATTAGTCTGAATTGTTTAGACACACATATGAGCTATCTAAGGCAAAGGTGTATAAGTTTAAGAAGCTTAGATAAAGGATTATCAAAGCATTAGGTATTAGAAATATGAACTTAAGAAATTCAATAGGTATTGTTTTCTGGAAGTTCAGTTGTATTCTAAAAACATGTCAAAGCTAGTGGGAGCATAAGTGTTATGCTTATATGATAATGATCATCATGATAGTGGGAGCATAAATGTTATGCTTGTATGATTATTAAGGCAAGTATTGCAAGTTAGCAATATTAATTATAGAAAACAAGAGTTATACTTTGCAAAGTTGAAAGGGTTGAAAAGTTGTTATGCTATAATTAAGGGTGAGAATATTGTACTTCGTTTCAAAATATAATGCTTAGATTGAGAAATTTTAATAAATTTAGTCAAGGATACATAGTGTGTTCTCAAATTTCGATTATGATTATGGCATCCCTCTTCATAGTTCGAATTGTGAGAACGTGGCACATAAAATATTATGGCATAAGATTGATAAATTATCACATCTTTATGTAAGACATTATGCATCGTGTCCTATACGCTTCAGGTATAGGATTGATTGCAAATGCTATAATATTTGACCATTCTATAATTTTCCAAATGTCTAGCGCATTAAGAGGGAAAATGACTAGAACCGGTTTTGACTAAAATAATTAAACAACTATCAAAGGACGATCCAAAGTTCGCTGAAGATCGGTTGCTTGTGAGTAGTTGGAAGTATGGTATTGGATGGACCATATCGACATTATAATGAATAGATAAGATTCTATTATGAATGAGTTGTCATATGGAAAATATGGAAATGTTTCCATATTGGGAGTTTGATATTGAGATTCTATGTCTAGATTAGAAAATTTTTATGCAAAAGGATGTTCAAAGGAATGTACTTTGAGTAAAAGACAGCACGTCTATGGAATTGTCTTGTAAAAATCTCCAATAGAGGACTTTGTAATTTCATTGGCAATAGTCATTGTGACTTTTGTGCTATGACACTGCGAAAGGATCATTGCATAAAATGTTAGAATCTAGCATATTCTATAAGTGGCAAGAATTTGATATTCTTACACTTGTGATAAAGATTGGGAGTTGTGAAATGAGTATGATTGGAAATGTGTTCATTTGATCTATTTCACAAAGTAAGGACCGTAGGTAAACATTGTGTGCATGTTGATAGCATAGGACAAGTGTAGTAATAATTCAAGTAATAAGTTAATTAACAGAAACAACAAATAATGAGTAATTGATAAGGTGATGAATAAAAGGTGTTTTATTTATACACAAAGGTTTGGGACCATATAGGATTAGTAATATTCTTGTGTTTCACTTTGCATCTTTTGACTTCCTGAATAATTAATTATTTCAGAATAATCAAATTATTCGAATGGTCCACAGTCGTTCATATGTTGGAAGTAGGTATGAATGAAGACTGTCATGAATTGGTTTGTAGATTGTCTAAAGTGTATTAGACATAGCAAAGGTTTGTTGCAACGTTCATGAGTGCTTATGAATATGATTTTGAGCATTGGATTAAACCCACACTCACAAGAATCACTTCATGGATTCTATCACGAGTGATTGTGAGTCGATAATATTGTATATTCTTAAAACCAAGATGTGTGAGTTGTTATTTGTTGGTCGGTTTCACATTGATAATAAGTAAACGCACCAATAACTTGGTGTCATAAAACTTATTTTTGTGTGTGATTTGATGAGTGAATGCAAGCGAGCATTTGAGTCGAAGTTTATCCATTCCTTTTACCCAAAGTGGGATAAAAGCGATATATTTGGGCCCCTCGATGATTTAGTGATGGCACATAAGCGCTTGGCCAAGCCGAGACTAAGTTGATGTGTTCAATTGTAGTTTGTTGTCAGTCATCATAAATCGGAAGTCGGGAAATAGTATAGAGGGAATGATTAAAATTCATGTCTCATGTCTATACAATATCTAGAATGGAGGAATATATAATCCCTTATCTAAAGGACACACGCTTCTGATAAGATTAGAGTTGACAGCGGCTTTTGAAAGCTACTATTGCTAATCAGGATCTGAAGTTATACGCAGAATAGTTATTAGACTTATCCAAGTGGGAGACTATTGGATTAATGTCTAAGTCCATAACTATTTTGGTATGTACTTGACCCAATTATGAGCATGGTCCTTTTGGGTTGCCTTCACCATAGCAATATGTAGGATGAATTAAGGTGAGAAAGGTTTAATTATGATTTATTAATATATTATAAGAATAATATATTAAAGGAGAAATCATATTGTGTAATTAATATTAGTCAAGAATTAATTAAGAATTAATTTTGTGGCTAAAAGAGATTAATTAAACTTAGGGGACTGGATTTATAATTATGAGATAATTACAATTGGGCTATGGATTACTTTATAATATATAGATTGGACGAATTCGATGGGGAAGCCCATTACAAATCGTCCAAGGGATATGTTAAAGGAATCCATGGGTTGCTTAGGGCTTAAGCACTCAGATTAGGGTTTCCTAGTTGAAAACCCTAATAGCCTACCTATATAAAGGAACCCTATTTCCCGAAAAACGTGGCTAAGACTCCCTCTAGGGTTTGTAGACGTTTTTTGCTGCCTCCTCTCTTCTACTCTTCATCCAAGTTGCTCTTGGTGTTTGTGACTCCATTAGAGGTGCAACATTTGAGGCACTAAGCTTTCTGAAGCCAAGGATTGATTGTTATTGCTATATAACAAGCAAAGGTAAGATCTAAACCCTATTTTATGTTAATATGATTAATTGTATGCTAGATCTAGGGTTTATATCTTTGGATATTCAATTGCATGTTCATTAGACAAACTAGATCCAAAAGCTATTAGGGTTTGCATGTACACGATAGGAATGATGTTTTCCTCAAAACCCATCAAGATCTTGGCTCCTAAGATCGATCTAGCACCTAAAGTTACGAACTTTACGTGCATGCATGGGATTATGAGCTAAAAAGACCCTAAAAGAAGCTCTTGAGTTGCATGAGGCTTTCCAAGGGTGCAAAGGCAGTCCCTTTCTGCCTTTTAACCCTTCAATGAGCCTAGATCTAAAACCTTAACCGCCACCATGCTTGGAATCTTGGTTGGTCACCAAGAATGGCTTATAAAAGCCCTAAATCTCCCCAAAAAGGGATCTAATGCAAGAAAGAGCAAGGTAACGACTTTATACCTTCCAAGGACTGTAGATAATGCACAAGTTCGACTCCTCTGGCCAACCTCTTGATTCCTCAAGATTCACCTTCCTTCTTGCCACCACAAACCACCAAGAATCACCAAAAAGGTCTTAGATCTTCACCAAGAACGATTAGGGTTTGATGTGAGGGGGTTCTGAGAGCATAAGGGACGAGGGAGGCTGAATAAGACGTTTAAATAGGGTGCAAACCCTTGGATTAGGGTTTTTTCCAGCCAGAGTCTACTCGTCGAGTCATGCCGCCGACTCGACGAGTCCTCCACTTAACCCCTGGGTCCAAGTCGCTACTACTCGACGCGTTGGGCCATCAACTCGCCGAGTCTTAGTCAAAATTATGAAAAATATTTGAATGAAATACATACCAGGAACCGGGTGCTGCACTAAGTATCTACAACGAATCTGGAGAACATTCTTCAACTTCTAAAACTCTCAACCATTGTATTCTGTCAAACTTCTTGCTAAAGGTTGGTTGTGCATCGACCTGACCATAAATAACATAGGCACGTTCCAGGTTTATTCGTAGTATGGCTTATGTACGGTACTAATCTTAGTTGAGGCGTTTGACCTAAAGGGTTGAGTTGGTAGTTTTACTTAAAAGTATGTTTAGGATTTTATTATGTGTTTTCATCACGGGTCAGAGTCTATATATACTCTTATATATTATTGTTGGTGAGTTTTTATTATTATTAAATTTTGTTTTGTACTCCAAGACTACTATGTACAGATAAGGGCCAGACATGAAACACCGGAGGGCAGGATCATTTTAGCAATTAAGTTGTTATGAATCCAGCAAACCTATACAACCCTTCAAACCAGATTTCCCGTATAGTACATAGCCAAGAAGTAGTGAAATCAATAATAATAATTTTATTAGGAGCTTGTTGCTATATTTGTATTTCCTCTTTCAAGAATATGAGTTCTCTATAGCCAATTTAGCTCAGATACCAATCTGTCACACCCCCGACCGAGGCGGTGGAACATGTCAGGTTGTAGGACTAAGTTCATGGATCACAGGTAAACTGAATATATAGAACAAGTACAACAATAAACAAAATAGCATTTTTATTGAATCTTTGAGTTTGAATACATGGTTCTTATAGATAATAGTAACAGTACATTAATTGCCTTAACAGGTAGGCAGACATAACAAAAGCTAGCAAACTAGATTGCATGAAATCCTTGTTTATTTGTCCTTTGAATGCTTGAGTTACTGATATCCTGAGAATACATGTAATTTTTTGGGTCAACATAAAGTTGGTGAGAGTCACAAGTTTTCTACTAACTGTAGTGACACTTTTAGAAAGTCTAAAAAGTATTTCCTTTGTAAGTATAACCATACGTCAAACAATGTTTGTAAAGAGTCTTTGTATAAGTTCTGAAAACCAAATATATCTTTGCACAAGTAAATTCATACTTAAAATATTTTTTAAAACAACCAAGCCCATGGACGTTGTAGTAACGATAGTAGACACTTATCACCCGCTTCGATTGATCGTTCGACGTTGTAGCTAAAAACCGTAGGTGGGGATGCCAACCCATCATAGATCTATACATATTTATCTCGCTTCGAAGATTAACGGTTATAGCAGTGTGGGTATGCTAAGTTTTTAGACTTAGCTAATGAATATAGACTCCCTAAAAAGCCCTTAACTAAGGTATGTGAAAAGCTCTAATCCCCAACTTATAAGTAGAGAAGTTACTAGGCATAATGAATTTGTATAGAGTTTATAAAAGCCAAGCATAATCGGTATGTTAGTATAGTAAAAGGCACTACCTTTTATAACTATGTGTGTTTCATGTATAAGCTTTGTACATACACTTGCATAGTTAACATCTTTAGGAATACTACAAAGTATTATGACAGGTGTTTTATAACACACAATGTCACGTAAAATCATAAGGTTTTGTAGTAAAAGGCATATGTTATTTTTAATATTTGTATTATTCTAGAAACATAACATATGAAAATATTGAAGTTGGAAAACCAGTTTATGTACTTACAACACATAAATGTCAAACCATTATTTTATAAACTAGTATAGTTTTTACATAAAATAATAATATTTTACATGTATTTTGTATGAATTAATATCATTTAGCACATGTATTCTCCCCCTAAATACGTACAAATATCAAAGAGAGGTCGTAACACTCAACTTAAAGTGTGGTTGTCGAGTCGTTTCGCTTATTCGATGAGAGGAACCAAAATGTGTTGCTTCGAACACGAACCGTCGAGATTAATTTAGTTTCCTTCGAAATTTTAATATAAATTAATATGTTGAGGGTTGTTTGGTAATTTAACCAAAGTATAGGGCCCATTCATTAATTTAAATAAATGTAATAGAACCACATTTGTTAATTATTTACATCTAAGGGACTGTTTTGAACATTTGGAATAAAAGTCTAGGTTTTTGGACTTGTTTTGTAAGGCAATTCTCAAGGTGAGTTTAAATTATTTATTTGAAATGAAATTTTATATGCTTGGGATCCTTTTTGAAAGAAAAATTCATGGGAGGATAGATTTTGATTTAATTAAAATAGGGTTTGAACAGTGGAGGGCTCAATTCTCCTCCTGTGATCGCAATCTCCATGCAAAGAAAGAACACAAATATGGGAACGATTCTTTTTCTTGCGATCGAAATTAGTAAAAAAAATCAGAGGGGGTGGTGGTTTACTTACGGTGTGGTAGTAGAAGCAGAGGTTGGTGGTGGCCAGTGATTCCCTTGGCAGTAGAAGGTGGTAGCGGGGGTGTTTGGTGGTCACAGGAGAGGTCCGAAAGCCTCCTCCTGTCATTTTATGCTTCTTTTTTTATGATGATGAGGGATGTGAGGGAAGGATAAGGTTGAGGTGGAGTTAGAGTTGGCGGGTGATTTCTGGTCAAGAGGGGTGGTCTTGGTGGTGGAAGAAGGTAGGTTATGATGGTGATGTTGGTGGTGTGTGGTGGTGGGTTAACATCCAAGAGAGGGAGAGAGGTCGGAAGAGATTGAGAGTTGTGATTGTTGTGTGAAATGAAGCTCTAAACGACTCTATTTATAGTTAGAGATGAATACCCACACCCTTCGAACCATGCTTCACTACCTTACTTTGTACCTTGTAATTGAGGTGTGTAGGCAAGGAAGGGTGATGGTGGTCACATCCCATATGGGTAAGGCAAAAGGAAAGGCCAAAATCTGATTTTTAGCTTCTTGCATCTTAAGTGGGCCCCACAATGAGGTCATGATCTCCAAAATGCCCAAAAACAATCATAACTTGGTGTATCGAGATCCCGACAACCAGAAATTTTTTCGAAAGTTTTGTTAGATAGAGACGAGCTCAATGATTCCAAAAACCCGAACGGATTATTTTTTCGAGTTACGGAACTCCGGGAAATTGCGTTTAAAGTTTCGCATCTAAATGGCCTTAACGCTCGATTTTTCGACTTTTGCAAATAGTTTTGCTAAAAATATTTTTTGTATGAAATTAAATATTAGAACATAGCTTGAGTCCAAAAATGCTCTCGGAATTTCCAATGGAGGTGTTCAAGTGCCTCAACGGATCGATTTGGTTTTAGCAGTTTAAAGAAAGTCAGTGTTTTCGTGTTTGTTTTGTTAAAACTGTCGTAGCGTTTGCATACGAACTTCGTTTTGGAGGTTCTTTATATTTTCAGAAACAGGGGAACATGCACTATGATATTATATGTTTTCTTTGCTCACAACTGCTTAATACAAACTTTTAGTTTTACAGACGCATTAACTAGGGTTACAGTTTGAGCTGTTTGATCCGTTTGCCAGTTTACACATTTGGAAGTAAGATCTCATCTGGTATCTTATAATATTTGAAATGAACTCACTTATTTTACATTAGATGCACTAAAACTCAATGAGTTAAATTACAAAGATATTTACAGTGAATTAACCATTCACCGTCTTTGACCTAAATTTCGAGATGGCACATCATCTGTTGCATATTATGGAACTAGTAAAACCCTCTCCTTGAACTTGGCGGTGATCCACACCACAACCTCTGTTGTCTGGAGAAGATCCTGAAATATCATCACCAACTATTGCACCTCAATGGTCGGTGCAAATCCGCCCTGACCTTGCCGCAAATCAACCCAATTCATGCCGCCACGATCCAATTGTCATGTTGCAAACTTTGCCCGTAAAGCCCTGAGACGCTCATCCAAAAGCTTCATGATCCCCTCCTTGATGTTACCAAACATTACAAGAGTCACATGCAAAATACCACGAGTAATCTTAGATGAAATGAACTCACTAATCCTCTCATCAATCGGTTCAGCCCCAGAGCCTGCACCTGAACTAGAACCAGAATCTCCTCTACGAGTGCTCAGAACATACCCAACGAGTCTTCATCCTACATGCTCCCTAGAATCTCCATTAATTTCCTTGATTCGAGTACGAATCATGTGCTTTCAGTAGTACGTTCCCAATAGTACATGTCAGACCTATCTATACTTTCCTCAAGAATCATCTTGAATCCTCTAACTTACCTTATCATACTGATACTCCCAATACCCGCTAAACAACGCACCAATCACACTAAAGTACTTCCTAGGCTCTCTTAGGTTCCTCAACCCACCCTGTCATCAGCTGCTGAAGAACTCTTATTAATGTCAGCTAATTACTTCATGAATACAATTACATGCAACAAAGCTTAAATAATCCTTCGACTAAATGACTCAAACCTAACACGGTTGGACTCAGACAAGAGTTGCGCAATAGGGCCATATCAATCACTTTAATATTATTTAACCTTTACTACATGTAACTTAACATATTCATGTAATAATTAACTCACACCAATATGAGTCTCACAAAGCACAAAGCAAGTAGCATTCGGGCATCGAATAATCTAAACCAGTGTATCACCTAATCAAGCCATTTTATCCAACATCTGAAATCCATACCAGCATGCAACTCATAAAGCTCAACCAACAGACATATAAAGGCATCTCTCCTAGCATTATATCATGTAATCTTGGGCAGATCCTTAGCCCTAACGGAGCATGCAATTCTCATAACGTATATCATAACATCATGTATGGGTATTCTGGGAATCACTTACTTGAGCTCGGCCGATTACACACATTGCTCCCTTTTGCTTTATAAAATTCTTTTAGTAAATTCATTTGCTTTCAAAAAGATTACCAATTCCTTAGTTTGATTTTAGACACACCCGAGAGTGTGCCCGAATCCCTCAAACCAAGGCTCTGATAACAACTTTGTAACGTCCCAAAAATTCATAGTAAAATTTTCGTTGTTAAATTAATAAACCATACAAATGAGTTGTTCTAAAACCAATCAAAAGTGATTGTATCATTTAAACATCAGAGTAAAAATCATAAATTTCTAATGCAGAAAACTTTGCGAATGTTTTGCAATCATGTCGGGCCCTTTCCTTTGAAACTGAAAGTACCTGAAACCATAAACATAAAACCATAAGCACAAAGTTTAGTGAGTTCCCCAAACTACTGCATATCATACAAACATTAGGCCCTTCCCGACATTGATCAGGCCCCACTTGGTACTCATCGAGCCTTGCCTGGTTAACAAACATGTCAGTAACATGTAGTGGGCCCCACCCAACACATATAGTGGGTCCTACCCGAACATACATACAAACATATGTAAGAGTTACAAAGATAGCTAGCATCCTACAGACATAATCCATTCGGATGACATTGCTGCCTTCGACCTACAAGTACAGTGAAGAAACTCACCTCTTAGACGATAATCAACAGTTACTACTCTGACTGCCGAAATACAGGTGTTATAACCCACCTAGATAGTCATACAAGCTAAACCCTTAGTTCACCTTCCAAAGCTAAGAGTTGACCAAAATTCACCTCAAGTCAAAAGTTAACGGTCAAAGACATAGTAAATTTCAGTTGACCTCCACGCCATGGCCATGCTTGACCATGTTGTGGTCCATGGATCAAAATCGGATACGTAACCAAGTCAAAGAAGTTAAAATGCCATCAGCAACCCTCCACGTCGTGACCTTCCTTTGGCCACGTCATGGGCACAACACTACGAAACAGTCAACGGATCCCTAGTTGTCACGCCGTGACGACCTAGTGCCACATCATGGGGACCAGTTTGAAAGACTTATTCGAGTTAAGCTGCTTTTAAATCGTTTTCAAGGACTCTAAAACCCATATGTACTCCTTCCTGACGCCTTGATGGATAAAGTTTCCAACGTTATCCAACTTTATCCATCAAGACACTCCATTAAGACAAGCTCTCTAAACCTTGGTTCTAAAGGTCATCAGGAAGTACAACTCCACCAAAAATTCCTTAATCACAAAAGATACAAGCCTAAACTTCTAGAAGGATTTTCCTTTACCCCAAGAGCCATAAAGTTGGCTGCTTTATGGACATACATGTCCAATGCGTGTCTAATGCATGTCTCTTCCATTTTAGGTCAACTAAAGTGATAAAGAGGCTTCAAACTCATGCATACGATAACATACACCATGAAACATCAGATCTACAACATATGATCTCAAAAGGGGCCTCTAGGATCCATAAAGCTACCAAATTTATGGAATCCTTCCATTCCAACTTGGTCACGCAAGAAGAAAATTAGGGAAAACCTTAAATCTATCATCATAGAAGCATAATGCAAGGAGCTTGGGTACTTATAAAGGTCCAGAGATGCCTAAAAGAGATCTTCACTCCAGCCAAGAAGCACCACAATCCTTTCCAATGCCTGTTCTTCCTTCAAAAGCAACCAAACCACCAAAATTGACTCACAACTCACAAGGAGGAATTAGGGTTAGGGTTTCTGAAGCTTGAGGGTGATAGAGGCCGATATCACCTTAGGTTCATGGTAGAGAGGTTTAAATACGGAAGAAACCCTAAAAGAATCATGTATTTAGGCCAGAATAGTTGCGACGTCGTGGCGGCCTAATGTCACACTGTGGCGATTCAATAAATTACATGTGCCTTTATTCGAGGCCATGCCATGGGCATCCTTGTGTCGCATCGTGGCATAGAGTTTTTCACAAAACTCCATCTTTACCCCCTGATAAATACAAAGCTAACCCAGTCTGGAACATGGGTGTTGCATCCATAATAATAGGTTTTTTTGCTAGTAAGGGCATCTATAGTGGTAATTCGATAAAAAAGTTAAAATATGTGACAAGTTTAGTTATTATTCAATAGATGAAACAATATCATTTTGGGGTGTCATCTTAGCATTTAATAGATTTGAAGTTTAATGACCATTAAACTTTTCAATGGAAAAATGAAAGTTTTTTTAATTCTTAAATAAATATTATAAATTAGTTTTTCTAATTGTCTACCGAACATTATAAAGTTAATGCATTTAAAAAAAAGGTTTGATTAAGTGTATGAAATTTAGAAAAATAATGTGATGACCTATTAAACTTTATGAAGTCTAATGTATTGTAGATGTCCTTCTAATTAATATATCTTAATTATTATCTTCCAATGATACTAAAAATAATTGTTACTTTCATGGGGCGGAACACGATATCCGTTTTCCGAACCAGAATTGCTTCGGAACTGTCAGTTTTAGTTCTTATTTTTCGGAACTGCTATCCATTAAATATTAGCCGGAACTGATATATATATATATATATATATATATATATATATATATATATATATATATATATATATATATATATCTTTACTATCTTATAAAAGAAATCTTACTATTTCTATAAATAGATTGAATATAATAATATTATTTTTTTAAGACGTCCAAGCTATTAAGCTAACAGTACAAGTAATCATCAATAAAATAATATTATATTTAAAATATTCCAAACCTTATAACTGAAGGTACAAATACTTGATGCATAAAAGAAGTAATTCGTCCCTTGATTGAGTCTATTTGAATGTTGAGATGTAGGAAAATATTAAGGATTACGGTTGCTTCCATTGTATCTGGATTCCTTCTTCTAACTTCTCCAGCACCTCTCTCTCTCAGCCTTCCACTATCTCTCTGCTCTCTCTAACAAACCCTAGACACAGATGACATGTTGCTTCCCTCACCGGTAACATCTATTGCCACACCGCTGTTCAGAAACGTTGTGCTCTTCACCACCAATTATTACAATCATCTTCATTTGTTGCTCCATAATTTGCCTTCACTGATAACAGCTCTAACCCTAATGTCAGCCGCCACCTCCCATCAGAGCACTACCACCACCATCTCCAGCCGCCAACACCACAACACCATCTATGGACAAAAACAGTGCCAATCGTCGTTGTTGTTTCTACGAAACCCTAGAAAAGAGACTACCTGGGACCACTAACACAACCCTTAAAGTTGTTCCATATCCTTTCGCCTTAAACACACTTCCGGATCCTACTCTGCCACCTCTACCCCTTTCTCTCAAATATAACCTAGCCATGAATATTCTAACCACAAATGCCACCGATACGTTTTTGTCACCACCACCACCAGAGAAAAACAAAAGAACACAGATCCTTCAACACCGGTTTTCCCTTTGGTATCTATCTCGATCTAGAAACATTGGACCTAGCTTACTGCTACCGTCGCCGCCATTCATCTTCATCCCTCTTCCTCTCTTGGTTAAGAGAATTATAAGATCAACCAGGTTTTTTTCCTCCTCAATGAAATCAGGTTAATTTGGGTTTTTTATTATTTTTTCCCATTTGATGCTATGAAAGTATTCTTACCTTCATCACGTTTTATGGTGACTTTCAGGTCCTAGCTATCAGTTTGTACCTGAATAAACTTCTCTCTTATAATCTATAACTTCTATATGTATTATTTTTAACCGACCTAATTATTCGTTTCACATGTTGCAGATGTTAAAGATTAAAGATTTAAATTCCAATGCTCCCATCAATGAAAAATATACATACTGCTTGCCTAAACTCCTAGGTTGTTCTAATCATTTACTTTGAATTTCAATGTCCTTTAGATTGACCATATTTATCATGTGTATATTCAGGTTTGTTGAATTTAGGTGTATGCTCATGATATTTTTTTAGAGAAAACAGGTCCAGAACATGTGTGCTTTTAACTAAATTGGTGTGTGCTTTTGTTCATTTTGCAAGTTGGTTGTAACAAACTTGGGTTAAAAGAATGTGTGCCTTCGTTTGATCTGCAGGTAGGGTATCTCGTATTGGCTTTAATTTAACTATACTGACGCATGCGCTTTTTAACTAGATTGTAAAGCATTAATCAAAGTTACCAGTTTAAGTGTTCGCAAGATAGACTTTAGTTTCACAATGATCACTTCTAATACGAATGCGATTTTGCAGGGCGTACAATACCAAAAAAAAACAATGCTAATGAGTAATGAGACAGTCAAACGACCATCACATGCTTTGCTCACTGCCACCGATTTGTACCTTGCCACGAACCACCAGTTGCTCTCTTTCTCTCCTCAATTTCATGTATATATGAAACAGTGAGTAGGATATTTAGAGACATCAGAAAGAGAACATCAGGTCGTCCACACATGACACAATCTATCATGTTTACCTTTTGGCAAAAAAATAGTATTTTATCAAACTTAGTATATGTTTATTCTTAAATGGTTGCTATTTTTGCAGGATTATCTTGATGAAATGACAACATGTTACACCTCAGAGTCAATGATCCCACCAGAGTCAATGATCCCACCAGATTGGACATAAAATGATGGCATTGTAAGAAACTTAGATTTTGTTTAATCTTTGAATTTCCTTTCAATCTACTAATATTAGTTTCCCTAATTTCTGTGTCTTGTCTATATTCTTTTAAACTTTATAACATAACTTGTGCACTTGGGGTTTGTCATGTCTGCACCCGACTCAATTTCCATGCTAAAAGTTGTAGTTTACAATTTTTTTTAAACAATTATATGTGTTGGCTAGACAGAAGATTAAGTTGGGGTATATGCAAATAAATTTCAAGTTAGGATATTGGTGGGGATAGGGCATAAGGGAAAATTTTGAAAGATTGAAATTACTTAATAACTTACAAAGCTCCAGAAGTTTAAAGACACCTGGTTGCAATTGGGACTCACAATGCTTATTATCAAACATGATAGGCTTCATGGGATCATGTGAGTTTCAAAATTATATAGCATGGATTCAAATTGAACAGTCTAACAAGGGCATATAAGGAAATCTCTATAGTAGTGTGAGTTTGCATTTTATGCCTTATGATGAGGGTTTGTATGAAGAGTGTGAGTTCTTGATGTTAAAGTAAAATACTCATATAATTGTTCGTTCGGTCCAAAAAGTCTTTTTATCCCTTTGACTCGGCATATATCTTTGAATCACCCATTTGATTTTCACAATTTAAAGTTTGCATCCTTAAATTTCGGCATTTTCCCAACTATTCGTTCCCTGCTATCGCAGATGCGTACCTTTGTTCAACCTATTATAAAGCCCATCGCCAAGCATCTCTTCCACCCTTCTCCCATGACATACGGTTGACCTTTCTTCACCATCTGCAATTCTGCATTCTTTGTCGTTCCCAATATCATTGCGCAACATCACCACCACCAAGTAAAGTTACCCTTTCTGGCTTGTAGTCACCCACACATCCCACACATTTATTTGGTTATTTTATTTTCATCTCTCGATCATATACAAGAAAAACGAGTTTGATTTATTTGTTTTTTGAATCGTAACCCTCACTTTCAACAAATCTTAATTGGCACCATAAACTAACTTCCACCTGTATAAGATGTAGACCTCGCTATCAATACCAAATAAGAGCAGGCGATCAAGCTTGCCCTCAATGCAAAACAAGATACAGACGAATCAAAGGTATCAATAATGCTCTTTTTCTTGCCAATTTCTATTTGTATCATGTCTTTTAGTGAAAAGAAAAGGAATGAGTTGAAATGTTTGATATCAGGTAGTCCAAGATTGGAAGGTGGTGACTCTCTTTTTCGCGGTAAATGTGTGTGTGTCGATTTTGGGTGTGTTAACCTATTTTGGCATGTGTTTCGGTTTTGTGTGCTAAATATTGTCGGAAGACTCAAAAATCAGAAAGGGAGAAGCTGAGACATGAGTTTATTCAAACTCCATATTTTTCAGGTGTTTGTACTTGTGTGTATCCATGACCAACACCACCTTATGATACAGACAGTGAATCAGGAGGAAATGATCGCACAAGAAAAAGTCATGAAACTTACACTATTGGAAGTCTTATAAGTAGGCAGGTGTGTGATTTTTTTCTTCATATTTCCATATTGTTGTTTGCTGACATGAAGTTTTTGATTCTTAATATTTGTGATTTATTTCTTGATGGTGATGGTGGTTTTATTGTTATAAGTTTGATCCTTACAACAAGGGCTTCTTGATTAAATATTTAGTGATGATATTGATCCTATTTTATGTAGGAGTCTAATCGGGTATTTATCTTGATCAAGAGCTTGCTGTACACTCCACCCATCTAATCTTCTCATAATTTTTCAAAACTAGCCCTATTGGTAATCCCTAAATTTGGTTGTTTCTTCCCTTTCTTTTATATGTTGCTTGTGTTGTAAATTTTCATTGAATACATTAAAACATAAGCATATACAGCATGTCATGGTGATTTGATTTTGTAATATTTTCATGAACCAACTGGCGAATGAGGATAAAGTAGGTAAAGTAGCCTTTCCCCCCTTTAATTATTGCTTATGAAAATTGTTTTGTGTGTTGTTTATGTTGAAATAATAAGCTATACTTAGGATTATGCATGTTATTTATTAATGTTAAGGATAGTTTGGTAATTTTAAGTAGAAATAAATGCATCTAGGAATGGGTATCTATATGTGTTTGGAAAGGGCATGACTGTTTGATCCGTTGTAATGGTTGTGAAACATTGTGATGGTTAGTGATAG
This sequence comes from Lactuca serriola, assembly GCF_051521515.1. NCBI lineage: Eukaryota > Viridiplantae > Streptophyta > Magnoliopsida > Asterales > Asteraceae > Lactuca > Lactuca serriola. The sequence continues at coordinate 144,799,502 of NC_136416.1, forward strand.
TTTCTGGTACATGTAAATGTATATATATTGTATCCGTTTGTATTATTCTTGTGGTTTAATAAATATCTTCGTTTGTATACAGGAACTCTTCTCTCGTGTGTTTAGAAATTTATGTATGTTCTATCTTTTCTGGACTGTTTCTCCAAAATTTTTGACCTAATCCTAGGTTTAAATGAGGAAAAAGGTAATTTTATATGATCATTTTTGTATAACATGTGAAATATAAATTACATAACTACTGATGCTCTGAATAATAGATGAATTCTTATCTCCGCCCCCATCAAGTTATTTCGTATAAATTGATGCCCTTATAATTTATTTTTTATGAAAATATACTAATGAAATACAAATTACACTTTTTCCAGGTTGTTCAATTTTAATGGGCCCAATAGAACGACGCAAGACACTAAGCTTGTCGAATTTCTATCACATGTGACATCTGTACAATTTGGTTTGAGGTTATTTCTGAAGGTGACTGATAATTACGTCAGTTATCAATTATGTAAACAAAGGTAAAAGAGTATTGGTTTGGTAAACAGTTACACTTCACCAAAACATGAGTAATTTCTTATGTTACATATGACAAGAAAAGTGATTGGACTAGAAATTTGAATCAAACTGGTTATTAAGATCTTATTTTATATTAAATTTTCCTATGAATATTGTAGACCACAACATGTGTCAACCCAAGTACTGAATATTGCCATGCTACATTTATTCTAAGTGAGGCTACAAATGGAAGTAGGTTTCGACACACATTTATTCCTAGGTTTGCTTTCATGAAAGTTGGCAGTCTCACTGCAACAAAATTTACTCAATTGTTTTAATGAATGTAGAATGTCATGTTTTTCTGTATGTATCTTCTGTCTATATGTGTGGTTGTATGTGTATGTGTGATTGTGTATGCGATTATGTGATACTCTTTACAACAATCCATATACTTATAGTTTTATTCTTTTACATCATTGCACTTTTAGCATCTTACTTTGTTTATTACTTTTTAATACCATATTAAATTAAATTAAAAGATTCTATCATGATTTTATTGGTGTGGTTTTATTGATTTTACAGTTATAGGTCTATCAAATTTGACAGGCACCAGAAACATTCAATGATCATAGGAAGAATACCCAAAATCAGCGTTGTACTTTGGGTATAAGCAACAAAACATTTTTTTTACCAACAATAGAATTATACAAGATCAGGTTTAGTGAAAACATTGTAGGAACCAGTTCTCATAAGGTGTGCACGATGCACCTTTATTTACAATTTTATTGTTACTAATATATAGACTTTTTCCAAAATAAAATATTAAAAATGTTCCGAACTAGATGAAAAAGGCTAAACGAGTTTTTGTACTATCAAATAAATAGTTATAATTGATTAATATAATAAAAACTAAAGGAATTACTTGTGATATAATTTTTTTTTAAACCGTGCAAGCATATTGTTAGTAAAAGATAATTTGGAAATAAATAGCCTCTTATCTTATTAAACATATCCAATTGAATCCCATACTTAGAATGCCATATTCTTTGAGCCGAAGAAACTCTTAATATTTCTATAAGACCTTGACATTATTAACCATTATTCTTCTTTTCACATACTATATTTTCAATGGGTCAATTTTTATCCTAAGGAGAAATAACCATAGGGACTCTTCTTCACCGAAATGACTAATACTTATTGAAATTGTCATACTTGATTATATTACTCATTAAATAAAATATAGCGAAGGAATTATAAGATGTTATTAAAAATTATAAAAATTAAAAGATAATAGCTATAAAGTAAAGAAAAAATATATAGAATGAGTTTCTTGAAACAAATATCTTTCATTGAAACGAAAATATCATCCACATTGCATATCTTTTATTATTATGTTTTTAATCTAAAACATATAACATGTTTTTAATTTTTACTCGATACATCAACATTGTTGTAAACATATTATAATGGAAATGCTAACTGTTTATGTCTTGTGTTTTTTGAAATATGACATTTTTCCAAACTAATTATTGAAACAAAGGATTGGCCGCCCGTCACATTGCACAGGTAAACGGCTAGTATATATATATATATATATATATATATATATATATATATATATATATATATATATATATATATATATATATATATATATATATATATATATATATATATATATATAGAAACCTTCCCATATAATTTCCTTAACACACGCTTGAAAAAAAATCCAGGAAAATTCCTTGTAGCAAATAAATATACCAATATAATATACAAAATAAAATGGAATGCGTTTAGATATGTTGTTTCTCGTAGGTTTCATTGTTAAATGTAACATTCAATAAATAAGAAAAAATATAATATTCTCCATCAATTATTGGCTTGTTTTTTTCTTAGGAAAGGGAACTTTCCTAACAAATATTCTGGGTTAGCTTTCTCGCATCGACTAATCTCCATTGCAAATATGAGGCTATGTCTGATGCGCCGGAGTCATTGTATGCGAACCTCCATGGCGACAAGGTCTAAGTATTCAGGATTTGAACATGGTTCAATAGTTTATCCATCATATCTTCCACATGTCTTATCAAATAGTGTTGATATTTAAGAGCATTAAAGTTGCTTCAAATGAACATTACGATCGACTTAAGAAAACTATTTTGGTAATAATAGTCAAGTCAAAGTGGAGTAAAAATAAGAAATAATATTTTTTAGGATGAAGATTGAGTGCTTGGAACCACAATCAGAATCGCCGGACTCAGAATTGTCGTTTCCGGTACCAATATCTTTTGAACCGTCAGTTCTTATTTCATCAAATTTAGCCGGATACTCGTCTGTACTCATGCATAGTTACTTTTATATAGTAAAAATATACCAGCTAAATATCTTCATGAGTGTATAATCCTTGAATGATAGATTTATTAGTTAACATTGAATTATAAAATAAAAATATTCTTCAAAAAACTCAAAATGATATATAAAAATTTTAAATATCTTCATGAGTGTATAATCCTTGAATGATAGATTTATTAGTTAACATTGAATTATAAAATAAAAATATTCTTCCAAAAACTCAAAAAGATATATGAAAATTTTCAAAATGTTTGTTATCATGGAGTACTAACACTATTTTTAAAGGAAATATGTACAAAACTAATTTGAAAAATAATGTATAGATTTATGTATAGAATAATAATAATAATAATAATAATAATAATAATAATAATAATATATTTAAAGCTTCGAAATAGAGTGTTATATACATGGTTTTATAACTATTAATGTCTCCAACGCAAGTGGTAAGGCTGATGTATTTGTACTGTAAGCACTTGGGCTCGAATTTGAAAAATAATATATATATATATATATATATATATATATATATATAGAGAGAGAGAGAGAGAGAGAGAGAGAGAGATGTAATTTCAATTGAGAAAATAAAAAATATTGATGATGAGAAATCATTTCGAGCCACTCATTCATTTTTAACGTAAAAACCTCTATCGTACTGGCGGAAATAGGAAAGAAATACACATGTGTTTTCCAACAAAACATGTGTTTCTTAAACTATGCTATAAATAGACATCCATATTGATATAAAGATTTAAGATAAATTAAAAATTTTATTTTTTTTTATAGTTTCAGCTATCGTTATTCATAAGTGAATAAAAATGTATCAGATTTTTACTACAGTATATTTGTTATTCACTTATGAATAAAAAAGTATGATTAATTTTTTTTTACAGTTATGAATAAAAATTTATCAGTTATACTACTTATTTATATATGAATAACAAATTAATTGTAACAAAAATCTAATAAATGTTTTATTCATATATGAATATAAAATATGACGACAACTAATACACATTTTATTCATATATAAATATAATATATGACGAAAGATGATGTAAAAAATATATTTTAAGTAAGAAAACTTTATTACGTGTTATATTCATATATGAATGATATTCAAACTATAAAAAAGTTAAGTATATGTTTTATTTATAAGTGAATAACGAATGTACTGTAATAAAAATTTGATGGATTTTTGTTCACTTATAAATAACGAGAACTGAAACTTTAATATATATATATATATATATATATATATATATATATATATATATATATATATATTATCTTAAAACTATATCAATATGGATGTCTATTTATAAAGAATAAAAAATTATGAATTTTTATATATTTAAAATAATTTTTCGATAAAAATAGGTTTTTAATAATTAAAAAAACAAAAAAAAAATGTTTTTGTGTATATTAAGGTAATGATTAGCATAGTATAAGGAAACGTGTTTGGTTGGAACACATTTTTTCCATTATCCATTTTCACCGGTACGTCAAAGTGTTTTACGGCAAAATAAATATGTGGCTGAGAATGATCCCCCCATTCTCAATGTTTTTTTTTTCTTTTTTCTCAATTGAACCATCATCTCTCTCTCTCTCTCTCTCTCTCTCTCTCTCTCTTTATAAAAATATATATATATATATATATATATATATATATATATATATATATATATATATAGAGAGAGAGAGAGAGAGAGGTGGGTTCAATTGAGAAAATAAAAAAGGTTGAGAATGGGGGAATCATTCTCAGTCACTCATTTTATCTAAGGATAAAAAGACACGGTGGCAAACTTATAAATATGATAACAACCTTCAATCTAAAATACGTATCTATAGAGAATTAGATTACAGTTCAAACCCATTCATCGTTCATCATCCAAATTTCTTCTCCAACTTTCAACAATCATCCAGATTTCTTCAATTAAACCATCATCAACATCATCCAGTGCTAATCAATCATCGATCTTCGTTAATAATCAACACGATTCAACAGTTAACAACAAAAATTCGTTTTTGGTTCCTTTAATTCAACCTTCAATTGTGCTTGAATACGATCAGATCTTCAACATCTATGTTTAATTATACTCACAGCGTTATTAGATCAACATCATCGATAATCAACAAAAATCCACTTCATATCATTCATTCAACATCGATTATCTAATAAAACTTCAAAATTGAGGTTAGAAAAAGATCAAATCGTTTTTTTTTTTGAAAAATTTCATATAATTCTCTACCAATCTACTCTTTTGTAAGATTTAAATAGTCAAAATATCATGTTGTTAACATTTTTAAAAAAAGTTAAATTGTATGCACTGCAACTGTTTGATGAAATGCATAAATGAAATTACCACGTTATATTCATATATGAATATGTTTTCTCAGAATATGATTATTAAAACAAAATAAAATATGCAAGTCTGTATGTTATTCATATGTGAATAACATATAAAAATTATATATATTTGTGAAAATACCTTGTAATATTCATATGTGAGTATATTGTGTAATATTCATATGTGAATATACTGTGCAATATTCATAAGTGAATATATCATCTAATATTCACAAATGAATATACTATGTAATATTCACATTTGATATACCATGTAATACTATGTAATATTCATATATGAAAATATTATCTAATATTCACAAGTGAATATATCATCTAATATTCACAAGTGAATATACTATGTAATATTCATAAGTGAATGCATCGTCTAATATTTAAATATAAATATACTATGTTTATTATATGCTATATTCATATATGGATGTCTATTTGTAAAAAAAAATTAATCATAGTTTTTTATTCATAACTGAATAACGAATGTATTGTAGTAAAAACCTGATTCATTTTTATTCACTTATGAATAACGATAGCTGAAAATATAAAAAAATAAATTTTTTATTTTATCTTAAAACTATATCAATATGGATGTCTATTTGTAGAGAATAAAAAATCATGAATTTTGGTATATTTAAAATCATTTTGCGATAAAAATAGCTTCTTAAAAATTTAAAAAAAAAATGAAAAAACTATGTTTTTGTAAATATTAAGGTAATGATTAGCATAGTTTAAGGAAACATGTTTTGTTGCAAAAAACATGTCTATTTCTTTCCCATATCTGCTGGTACGACGGAGGCTTTTGCAGCAAAAATAAATGAGTGGCTGAGAATGATTCCCCCATTCTCAACTTTTTTTTCTCAATTGAACCCTCCTATATATATATATATATATATATATATATATATATATATATATATATGTGTGTGTGTATGTATATACATAGGTAGAGGTTCATTTGAGACCACCTATATTTTGTGAGACATGGGGACCGAATCTGAGCCTTTGATCAAAAATGATCTTGTGGCTCATAAAAAAATGTGATTAACACTAATTAATCTAAAAGATTAGTTAATTAGGGGTAGATTAGTCACTAGGTTAAACTTTAGATCATCAGATCTATTATCTTCACGTTATCACAAAACCCAGCCACTTCGATTCTTTCTACCAATTCATACTAATCGATCAACATTCCTTCATCTTCGATTCACACTGATCAATCTTCTATTTGCTTTGATTTGGGTATTGAGGTTTATGTTCATCTATCGACATCAACAATTCATTACAAGATTTTTATCGATTGTAGCTCTGTGATCATCGATTTCATCCAAGGTAGAAGTTCAAGTGTTCAGTCGATTTCTGCTAATCTTCATCTTAAACAATAACTAACGATTTTTCAAGCTGTACTTTTTACTCTACATCATGATTTCATCAATTGATCAAGCTTTCTGTTTTATTCCCCTGAGTTTTCATCGCTTTCAGATCAACGATTCTTAGCCATTCATCAACATTGGTAATCAGTCATCAACTGCTATCGATTTCCGTCAGATTGATGCTTCGAGTTTACTATCAAATCAGATGTTTTATCAATTAACTTCATCTTAAATCTATTATCATTTCAAGTTTTTGATTTTAACCATCGATTATCAATTTCAAGCTTTTGTTTTTTTTCTGTGCATTCGAGCACCTATTAAATGAAGATAAGCAAGCAAAAATAACGTATCTTCGTGTTATTTTGTGCTCATTCTATAAAATCAATGAGGTATGTACATAACTATTATTGTTCTTGAGCCAATTATCTTACATTATACACGCACTCTACCTGTTTGATGAAAGTCCTGAATGAATAAAGAGTGTGATGTAGACTCTGATATATCACTCCTTTCCTACCCCTAAACTTTGTTACTATTTAATGATACTGACCCCAAATTCCAAGCTGTTCTTCTTAACTTAGTGATCACCGGTGTACTTTTTGTCAACGATTGAAGGACATACAAGTGTCATCAATGCAATTGTTCAGTGCATATGTTGGAAGAAGCATGTCATCCATATCTTGCCAACATTAATTAATGATGAGAACTTCAAGAAGCATATTGAGATGTTGGTTTCAATGGTGCTTGGTCCATAAAGAGTTAAAGTGGCTAAGAAGTTGATGGATGATGAGGACTTGGTTCATCTTTAGAATCAAAATTTGTAATGAAGATGGTTTAATTTACTCCCTACACTCTCTTTATTTCTTTATTGTTGAAATTGTTCTCTACATTCGTGCAACTTTAAACATTGTTATTGCAACAGATATGTATCCTAATACCCATCAAACCCCTTTCAACCCTTTCATAGTGTAAAGTGGTACATATAGTTATGAAAGTAGATAAAACTTTCATGTTTCTATCATTCCAACTTTTTAGGTAAGTCTTGAATGGAACTATAGAGAATGTGGTTCAATAATAATTTCCTGGAGTGTCTCACTCAATGTAGTGGGATGTTGTAAATTTGCTTATATTTTTTTGTTTGGTTTCAAGTGATGTATTTGAGGTAATTGAATAAAACGATAACACTATATTCTAAGTGTTTACTTTTACATTAGTATTTACAAATAAATTGTGCATTATTTTAATTTTCTTACATATATATTGTTATATTCTAGTTCGATATTTGATGTTCATATAATCATTTAGTATTACATTCTTTTTAGAATGTTCTACATATACAAACATCCTATAACATTATTCCATAAGAATATTAAGTTGTGACTTGAATATAGACAACATAATTAAATTATTCTGTTAGAATGGTATATATATTCAAAATATTAAATATAACATTAGAATCTTATGTAATATAAGTTCATTTTATATGTTAATTAGAATAGTTTGCACAAGGAAATTTTTAACAATGAACAATATTTTCAAGGAATAGTTTGCACAATGTTCTCTCTATATATTATCATCTTTTCATACTAGAATAGATTGAACAATGTTGTGTACATCTAATTACATGATGTATTTATCCTTTCGACATCTAAATTAGAATTTGACAAAAAAATATGCTCCAAAGTGAGTTTCCTATTTAATTTCACAAATGTATCTATATATGTTGATTTTAAGCATTTTGATCAATATCCTCCATTTCACTATCTTCGGTTTCAATCCTTTCCTCTGTCCCTTGATTTTGAGTTTCTACCATTCCAACATGCCACTTTATGGCTTATTGGTACTTCAAAAAATTGTACTCGAAAATAAGTCATTGAACTGTTTAGCCAATTCCATGTTCTAGTTTCATTTGGAAACATCGATATACAATTAAAAACAATTTCTTCCATATTCTCTTTTTCTACAAAAACTTTCTAGAAGGCCTTTTCAAACATTTCTTCATGTTCCTGAAAAACAATAAGACACTAAAATTATAAGTATAACTTATTAAATGAAATCATAATATTCAGTTGAATAATAAGTTATGAAGTACCATACGATCTATCATATCAGAATGGTAGAATATCAATTATGAACCAAAAGCATGCCATATCAGAATATCTAGAATTACAAAAAATAGCAACATACTTTAATCTTTCTATTACTATAAACAATGTACTTTACTTCTTACTCATTATAGCAACATAGTTTCAGAAAGGCTAGAATATTATACTAGAAGCTAATATATAAAACGTAATTCCTAGAATATTTTACTACAAAAATCAAAATGACTTGAATAATATGATATATAAAATTAGAATGACTAGAGTATTGTACTAAACATCAATGTTTTAAAATTCATCATCAGTTTCTCTATTACAGACATCGATAAGGAATTTCGATATTTCAACATTAATTTTCAGCAATTCATCTTCAATTTATATACTACCGAAGGATTATCACAAATGATTGATTACTTATCAATTTTATATAATTTCATATCAGAAAATCAATTTTCAGCAATTCATCATCAAAGAATTTTGCTATTACTGAAGGATTATAAGCAAGTTTCGATTTTCAACAATTTACTAATATATCATAAACTTTGTTATTACATAAGATTATCAACTCATCGGCAATTGATTTACAACAATTTATGATAAAAATGGGAATGAACATGATACTAAACAGAATGGCTAAAATATTATACTAGAAGTTAATATACAAAATAGAATGGCTAGAATATTATACTAGAAGCTAATATACAAAATAAAATTACATATTTTACTACACAAATCAAAATTAAAAGAATAATATACTATACAAAATCAGATTGACTAGAATATTGTACTAAACATCAATGTTTAACAATTCATCTTCACTTTCTCTATTATAGACATCTATAAGTAATTTCGAGATTACATCGGTTTTCAACAATTCATCATCAATTTCTCTATTACTTAAGGATTATCATAAATAATTGATTTTAGACATCGATTTTTTGTAATCTCATATCAGAACATCGATTTTCAGTAATTCATCATCAAAAAAATTTGCTATTACTAAAGGATTAAAAACATTTATCGATTTTCAGCTATTTATCATAAATTTTGCTATTACATAAGATTTATCAACAACTCATAATCAATCGATTTCGTTAATTCAACATAAAAATGAGAATGACTACCATACTAACTCTAATATACAAAACCAGAAGGACTAGAATATTATACTAGAAGCTAATACACAATACCAAAAAACTAGAAATTTTTACTACACAAATGAAAATGATTAGAATAATATGTTATACAAAATCAAAATGACTAGAATATTATACTAAACATAAATGTTTAACAATTCATGATCATTTTCTCTCTTACATACACTGATAAGGAATTTCTAGATTTCAACATTTATTTTCAACAATTCATCATCAATTCTATATTATCAAAGGATTATCGTACATGATCGATTTTCATCAATTTTTCTATTATAAAATAAATATCAACAAGAATCAATGAAAAACTCATCAACAATTTCGATATTTAGCAATTCATCATCAAAATTAGAATGAATAGAATACTAACTCTAGCATACAAAACTCAGAATTACTATAAAAGTATACTAGAAGCTCATATACAAAACAAAACAGAATGATTAGATATTGTACTATACAAAATCAGAACTAGTAGAATATTGTTTTGAAAGCTAAAGATTGAGTTTTTGTTGGAAAATAGCTTTATGTCCTTTATTTTTGAATTAACTACTTTTCTTTGGTTCTTTAGACTAGAATTCAGTACATGTTATTTTAATCACTCTATCTACTTCATATAATGACATTGCTGATTCATCTTTTATATTGAGAAGGAAATTGGAATCTAATTCTCTCGAGCAAGACATTGTTGAAAGGTGAAATCAAAGCCTTTGATGGGTATAAGTTCTAAAGTCGATTCTTAAAACTATAATGAAACAATCTGAACAACATAATTAAGGTTTATGATTTTGAATGATCATCGATTCCTTCTATTTAGAAGGATAGGGTTTATGTGAATTTAAAGGATGATAGATGTGACAACCCGGAATTTTCATTCGGTCAAACCCTAAAAGTCAATCACTTCATATTATAAGTCAAGTTCACTTTTACTTGTTTTTGGAAAAATAAGTTCATTTGATTATTTTAATAATTAATCTTTAAACAAACGGGTGAAAGAAAGTGTCGTCTCGGGTTTTGAAATTTAAAAACCGCAAACACCTCGTGTCTTAGAAGTTCACAACCAAACTTTTATGTTTGGGTAGAAAAATCATCCAAAAACGTAAACTCATGCCTTAAGCATGAGTTTACTCCCCAAAAACTAGTCATTTTGTGTTTACTCCCCATTTACCAAAAGAGTAAACTCCAAAAATCCTCTCAAGTATCATCCAAGTTTTGTTCAAATATCTTCAATCTAGTAAGTGTTTCTAGCCCTTTCAAGTTAGTATATCACTTAATCTAGTGATTGTACATCCTTTAATCCATCCATTTATGTGTTTTGACTAGTTTTTCCAAAACACCAAGAACACACACTAGTGTTCTTGGACTTTAAGTTCATTTCAAGCTTCCACAATGTAAGTACTTCTATCCTAGAGTCATTTAAAGCTTGCTATACATGTTTATATCAAAGAAAAGTCCCAAGAACACCAAGAATAAGGTGTTCACTGTTTTGGGAGGCTCCCAAAACCGTAAACACCAAATTTAGTGCCTTAGGGTGCTTTAGGGTGTCTAGATGCTTTACAATGCCTTAGGGACTTGTCTAGATCTATCCTTGATGTGTATATCACCTAAAAGAACAAGAAAACAACCATTTATACGTGTTTACAGTTTGGGGATCTCCCAAAACCATAAACACCCCCAAAAGGTGTTTAAATGTCCCATAAAAGTCCCATGGTTGTTCCTTATGTCTAAATCTAACCTAGACTATTGCCATGAATTAGCTAAGGACTTGAAAACCCCCAAATACCAAACTTATGACTTTAAGGTAATAAACTCATGAGTCTAAGGTAGTAAACTCATGGAGAAATGGTCCTTAGACCGTAAACTCCATTTAGGAGTGTTTTGATGCCACACAAGACTTCCTAAGGCTTAAACATGAAGTAGGAATGTTTGGAATAGCTTAGAAGACTTCAAAACAACAAACGGTCAAAAGGTTAGGAGTTTACGACTGTAAACTCAAGAGTTTACGACCGTAAACTCAAGGGGTGTTGGTCTTTAGGGAGTAAACTCATTTTAGGAGTGTTCCTTGAACCCCACACACACTAGCCTTTCCCTACAACACTTAGATGCACTCCTTAGCCCTTATAACACTTATACCAAGTGTTGGTCATGCCCTAGAGTGTCTTGACTTGTTTATTAATTGTTTAAAGACTATTTGTTTATATACATATGTCTTTATCTGTTATTAGGATCTTTGTGCGTGTCTAAGTCTTCACTTGACACCAAGCACTTATCCGACACTTCCTTCCGATCCACTCGCAACAGGTGAGTTCATACCCCTTAATCAATGTTTTAAATGTTTTTAAATGCTTTATGGGGGGATACAAGTAGAATTATGCTAGTTATTATATCAATCATATGTGATTAATAAGCAGCATTCAAATGATTGGCTACTCATTAGCCGTTTTACCAAACAGTTTCCTTCAAAAGTTTTTCATAAACACTTTATATGTTTAAAACTCCTTATTAAACTGTACATTTTACTCTATATGTTTCATTTCAAACTCATTTACAATTGTATTTCAAACAAATGTTTCTTTATACTTAAGCTGTTTTTATCAAACCCATGCTTTCAACCCGTTTTATAGATTGACATGAAGTCAATCTTTTCTTAGATAATAATTATGTTCAAAGGTTTTACAAAACTTATTTTATGCTTTTATATTATAAATTGCATGCCTATATATGTATAGTTATATAAGAAATGTTTAAAAGACTTAGGAAGGCTATTCACCCTATTTCCTTTTCGCGCTTGAGAAGTGGTCTGGTGTGACATCGGGTATCCGTCCGAAGGTTGTTTAAATATTAGTTATATATCATATGTACATATATAGTCATAAAGGTCCTTCCAGTTCATCCAATGCCCTTGGGTAGCAAGGGTATACATCCATGTTCATACGTACTAGTTAAATTACTAGTAAGCTACCATATGGGTAGTTTAGGAAGATACTAGAACAATTACTAGAACGCGATATCATACAATAAGTCAGTTCATTCACGAGTCAATACTTGCTAGATAGAGAGAACATACATTACAGCTAGTACACACAGTACATTACTATACATGCTAGATAGAGAGAGAACACACATTACAGCTAGCACACGTAGAACATTACAGTACATTACTATACTATTACATAGATATGTTTACATGATTACGCTTACATGAGTACGGTTACATATACGATAATAGGACAGACATCACTATGTGCTATAGTATAGAACAAGTTCAGGATCTAACTATACCGATGAATCACAACGCATTGTGATAGTTATATCGGGTATACATGATCATAGCAATGTGGATGTTCACAGCTTGCATATACGCAGGGGTCGTGTAAAGGTCCCAAAATCCCTTTGACAGGGGAGTGTCTAGCATGGGATCTAGCCATCACATTATACCTTATCCCTCAAATAAGGCAATAGGAGTACATAAGTAGTCGTTTATCATAAATACTACAGTACTTAGAAGAATTACCATAGACTTAAGGTAATTAGTACGATTGTAGTTCGACACTACACCATAGTACTATTTCATTTTCACATTACATTCACTTCGTGAACATTCATACGATGCACATTAATGTAGAAACTATATTTTTGGTTAATGATAATTAGAAATGGGAAAATACACACTCTTACAAGAGCCACACATACAGACACTAGATGCCTTGGTAGAAGGATACGATTAGTAGGAAACATAGGGCTTCCTAGGATCATACAAAACATTTTTATACTTACAGTTCATATACATTTTAAATACTTAAATTTCATATATATACAAATACTTACATACAAATTAAGACACTAAAATACTTATGATCTCACCAGCTTTAAAGTTGATAGTCTCTTTCAAAATAACTTGTATCCTCAGGTCAACCATAGACAGGTAACGATGCAAGGTTCAGAGAAGATGGTGCTCGCTCAAGACTCATCTTTCATTTTTATTTATACTTAGTGTCTATTATATATTGACAGAACACACTTGTATTAAAATTATATTATTAATGCAATGGATGATGTTGTTGTTTGTTTACTACTTTTCATTGTTGTGATACTGTACATGACGTCCTCCGCCCCAGAACGTTTCCGTTGTTCTTGCTTTTGGGGTGTGACAGATTGGTATCGGAGCATTGTTTATAGTGAATTAAGTATATCAACCCATAAAAGATATACTAACTATAAATACATAGGGATTAAAAATACTCTAACCAAGAGTTTATACTTTAAATAATAAAATATTTAATTAAGTATACGTGCCTGCATTCATACTAAAATCAATGTCAGTAGGACAGTACAAAAGAATTATGATTGTTGGGCAACACAGGTGGACTTAGAGACATATAGTCAAAATTGGGAAGATATAGCTTGATCAACTATATTATCCGAGGGTTGACTAGCATGTGCCTAAGTGTAGTTGTGTGGTTTCAACAAGTCTAAAATCTTACCAACCATACCACAATGAGAACAGTAGAACATAACATTAAACTTAAAATACTATATGGGTATTTGGTGTTACTATAAGTACTTTATACTTGAGAAATAAAACGGGATCTTCATTACCAAGTTGATATTTGCTAAGTGGATACACTAAGGCTATATGTAATTAGGATGTTATAGACTTAGAATCTGTGAAAATTTTACTTTACCCTATTCTCTGTGAATTTGGAGTTAAGGTCACTTATTCGAAGGCCTATCCTGTTTCAATTACATATAACTGGTATGCACTTCACAAATAGCGATGTAACTAATGGAGATTTTCTAAATAATTATCTAGATAGTTCGTCTACTAATTATTTTCATACCCTAATTCTCGCGTCGATAACATGGCTGAACTCCATCCCCACGGCAACTAGTATCTCCCGAATGAAGTCATTGCTGGTTGGTTTGGAGAAGAACCAGTTAATGATCATCCTATCCCTTTGAATGATCACCGTGATGAAGACCTTTCGGACGGTGCTAGTTCCAAACCCGAGGTTGAGAACCTACCCTAGGCAGCTCCCGTTCCAATTCCTAACCCTCGTCCGACTTTTCATGGCCCGACGCCTGAATGGGTGGAATGCTTAAAAACATGGAGCCAAGGACAAGATCAGCCCATGCCATTTAATGGTGATCGAAGCTTTTATGACCTAAGCAATGGGGGCTCATCAGACAGAATCTTGCCAATCTTGGTCCGCAGAGTGGCCCGAAATGAGATTCAAGGCAGGACAGCCCTACATCAGATGACCGAAGTTGTCGCCGATGTGAGAATGCATACCCTCCGCACCATTTGTCTAGAAGATGCTCGTGAGAGATCTGAGAGAAATGAAACCCTGCTGCAAGCACTGGCCGAATCACGAGCCGAAGTCATAGAACTCCACGTACGCCAGAGAGTGTACGAAAGACACCTACTTGATGTGGAACGTCAACTGGCTGAACTAAGAGTTCACCAGAGGGATGACCGTCGCCAGTAATAGATGTTTTACTTTATTTTCCTTATTAAAAGGAATTGTTTTTCTGTCTATGCCCGATGTGGCATTTTCTATGAAACTATTTTGTACTGTAAGTACTTTTGGTTAGGTCTTTATGCTGTCAAGAACTATCTTCTCTGGATTTGATGTAAGACCTTTTACAGGGTCATTCTCCCGAACTTGTACGTCATGAATATCAAAGATATTGACAGTCGGCTAACTTCTATGTCATTCTTTATTCAAGTACTCTTATCATACTTTCATTAGAGTCTATCTGAAACATGCTTTAGTCAAGTCATTGGACTATAGTAATTTAACTCCGGAGACATTTCCAAGTCTCTTTTAGTGGTTGGATCATGTTATTCACCAACCAACGATACCTCGGCTTGAAAGACAAACGTCTTGAGACCATTCTACGAACTTACTTCTACCCATTACTAGGACTGCATCATAGGGATGTAGGTCAAACCTTCGCGAACATACCTCCAATCCATACTAGGACTGCATCATAGGGATGTAGGTCAAGCTGTCGAAAATATACTCTTACTCTTTACCTGAACCATGGAAGTACATCTAGGGTCAATCGGAATCGCTCACAAAATCCTTATCTTTCGTGTTAATAGAATCATGTCGTCATCCAGAAACAATCAGCCGAGCAACGAAACCCCTATCCTCCATATCGACGCCACTACATTACAAGCTGCAGTAGCAGCTGCTGTGACAACTTTCCTTACACACATCAACTCAGGCAACATGAGCAAGACAGATAAAAGAGTCGAGAGTTCCGATGGTAGTACCAAACCGGGAAACCAAAAAATGGCAACAGTCATGGACTTGCAAAGCCATAAGATTGAAAAGAAGAGACGATACCGTCAAGCCCAAAAGGAGCGCAAGAGAGCCCAAAGACTTGCTATGCCCCAGCCACAAGTGGCAACTCCTGCAGAACGCTTTAGGAAGCAATTTCTAAGGTGGAGTAATGAGGAAGGCACTCGTGTCCACATAACACTAGCTAAACACCGCACTCCCGCCACCAAAGCTAGTACTAGCCAGTCATGCCACCAATGCGGTGAGATAGGGCACTTCAAGAAAGATTGCCTTATAGCAAAGAACTCTGGTGCAGATGGGAAGATTCTCAAGATCACAGCTGCAGGAGAACCTGCTCCGGAACCATGTTAATGTAATTTAGGCGTTTCGTTGTAACAGAATTATAACCCATCCAAAACTAGTGCAACTAGAGTCTTATCTTTTGCGAGATCTCGTCAGTATAGGGATGCTCGTGCTGCGTATACTTGTCTTTTGTAGTATACCTTATTCGCAGCAATGGTCTTGTAGTAGTCTAAAGTACTGTAACTCTGTTGATGGTTGCACGGTTGTGTTTTGTCTGTAAACGCCTTATGTTCAAATCTAATGTCTTTAAGTTTCCGTATGATTCCGACATTATCATACGACTTGATTCAATTTGATCCTCACAAAAACAGCTTCATATGTGCATCTCTTTGTCAGTAAACGTCTTTTTAGCGAAACCGTCATTTCAGAACACCGAAGTACTCATGCGAGGAGTACATCATAGTTCTTCTCTTTTCCGAAGAAATCCCTGAACTACCACTCGTGCTGTACGTCAAGTTCAATCCAAGGATTCATACGGTTGATCTATCACTGAGGAATGTATACATAAGAGTGATATATAATCAAGGTTCTACAGGTTTAGAATTGATGATTCCACTTTAACTTCTTTTTCCTCGATGGGATGTGAGCTTAAAGAAGAATCAGTTATTCGACTACCTTTTCAATCTTAATTATATACGACTCGTATACACGAGATTGTGATTGTGAAACCATGTATGAATTCTAATATGAACTTCAGGACGGAGAACTGCCCAAGTCTACGAGTAATCGCATCGTCATATGAACTAACTTAGAACCCAGTATGACTCCTGTAAACAGATCGCCCTATAGTCTAAACACCTACGGAGATACAAGAACAGCCCAGACAACCTAGCAAACTACACAGAAATAGAATTGGAAGACTAGGCTTCTCACCCTGGAGAGCCCCGGTATTATTCTTCCAGAGGTCGATAGATTGCATCGTATGTACCTTAGATATCGACGACTCCATCAAGATTTTCCATTAGAAATTGTTGTCTCTGCCTCGCATAGATGAAGCGGTTGAGCAAACACAAGGAAATAATTACTTTCAGAAATTGACCTGAGATCCGAATATCACCAGTTTGAGAGTGAAGGAAGGATGTCCGGAAGACTACCTTCCGAACTCGATATGGACACTTCGAGTCTGTGGTGATACCCCTTGGATAGGACCAATACACCCGAAGCATTCATGAGTTTAATGAATAGAGTCCGTGTAGATGTAAAATTGTAAAAGTCGAATATAGTGTTTTGTATAGTTTCGCATTTTATGTTATTTTACTAAGTCATCTTTATGCGAAGTGAAATGTCTACACTTAGTATATTTTTTGTACACTCATGTTCCATATAAATAGGGACTGAGGTTAGAAGTAGAGAGAGACTTTTCGTAACAAATATCTCTTTTCTGCTTATGTAGTAATCAGTCTTTTACAATATGAGATCTGATTAATATTTACTCTTCGTGTTCTAAATCTTCAATTACTCAAATCAAACTTTGCTTTCTCAAATCTCGATAACAATTCTCTTCAATTGGTATCAGAGCAACATTTAAACTGCTTCGATCTGATTTTCGTGTTAGAATCATTTGCTTTTTGAGTTGCAACTTTACTCAAAATTTTCCACGCATTTTGGTTTTGAAAATCACATTTGATCTTCAGATTTGAATTGATTCTGTCTTTGAATTGTTAAGTCGAGTAATCTATTAGTGATTTGTGATCAATTCAATTGATCAAATTCTCTATTTCATCAAGTTTTTCAAGCTTTCTGAAAATTTTTGTGTTCATCAATGGCGAACTTCAACATGAATACAATGACTTCCATCTCTCACTTGCTTGGTTCTTCAACCAAAATTCCGATGTTAATTCCAGAATACTATGATCAGTGGGCTGATAGAATGGAAGATTACTTAAATGGAATTGATGAAGAACTTTGGAATTGTATCGATGGAACAGCGCAAGCTCCTGTTAATGTTCAACCAATTGGTCCATCTACTACATCTACTGAAGTTGCTGATCAAGAAAAACGGTTGAAGAATAATGAAAAGAGGTGCATGAGGGAACTAAGAGGTGCTCTACCACCTGTGGTTTACAATTACATCCATAGTTATAAAACAGCCAAGGAGATCTGGAACACTCTAAAAGAGATGTATCAAGGTAGCGAAAAGACGAAGATCAACTCTGTGAAGCAATGTCTAGTTGAACTGAAGGAATTTAGACAAAAGGATGCAGAAACTCTTGAAAATTACTATGATCGTCTAAATGAGCTTATGTTTCATTGCAATAGGTATGGAATCACTAGGTCTCTCATGGAGTTCAATTTAACTTTCATTATAGGTCTTCGCAAGGAATGGCGAAGTGTGAGCATGATGATTAAGAATCAACAGAGTTTTGATACAACTAAATTGAATGATCTCTACAATCAATTGAAAACACATGAATGTGAAGTTTCAGAAATGTATGAAGAATCAAAACAAAGTATTGGAGGTCCTTTGGCTCTTGTTTCAAAGGTATCAGAAACTGATGTTAATGAAAAAGATGGTTCAGATGATGAAGGATTTTTGATGAACTCTGATGATGAAGCTGTGGCATTTTATTCAAACAACAGAGTTAAGAAGTTTTTCAAAAAGCCTTTTAATCCAAAAGGAAAGGCTAGTGATGTGAAGAATGCAGTCACAAGAACTGGAGGGGAGGAGAGGAAGAAATTGGAGAAAACTGATGAGAAACAAAAAGATGAGAAAGAAGTGAAGAAACTGAAAGGTGATTCAAGAATTTACTGTCACTACTGCAACGGTGCGAATCATTTTGCAGCGATTGCGTGTTGCGAAAGAAAGAAGAGAAGAAGGAAAAAGTTAAAGATGAAACATACTACTCTGAAAAGATTGAAGAGATACGTGTTAAGACCAAAGGAGTGTCTTTGGTTGCGAAAGGTGAAACTGACAATGAAGAAAGTGGTACGTATCAGATCTGGTCTTCAGGATCTGATGACGAGGAAATGAGGCATCCCACACATGGAGCAATGTTCGCAAGTTTTGAAGATTGCGAAGAGGAAATTTCAGGAAGGTGCTTCGTATCCAAATCCACAGACAAATCACCCATGACAACCAAGGTACGTGCAATACTTGAATCTTTTGATATTCCTTTATCTGCTTATGATGCTGAAATTGTTTCATTTGATGAAACTGTGGCTTATTTTGATTATGTTATTGTGTTTGCTAGTACTGAAGCTCAAAAATTAAGTATGCAACTAGGTGAGACAAGGAGAGAATTAGAAATAAAGAGGAGCAAAGTAGAAAAACTTGAAATGCAGATCAAAAATATAGATTGTGATAGGAGTAATCTTACAAATGATGTTAGCTTGTTGCTAGCACAAAGGAACATATATTGTAATTCTGCCAAACGGCTATATGCAAAATTAACTGCTTTACATCATTCTTCTGACATTAGAAAAGAACAACATAGACAACTGTTACCTTTTCTTGAATATGAACGTGAAAAAGTTGATGTCGTTTCTTATGATTGTGAAAGTACAATTGCTCAATTTGACAAAATACCTGATGATAGATATACATATGGTATTGTCAAAATTGAAGAATTTCTGAATGCTGATGAGTTAGTTAACATTGTCAATGAAAGTTTGACAAAGAGTGAACAAGTGAAAATCTTAAAGAAAACAGAAAATTCAACTCTTGCCTCTCAATTCAATTATGCTGATATTGATGAAAATTCATATAATATGAGTGAAATCAGTGAGATAGAAGAGGAAGAAGAGGTAGATTGTTCTCAATTGTCAATAGTTAATATCACATCTAAGATTAAAGATAAAGAAATTATTGTTGATTCGATAGTAGAGGATGAAATTGATAAACCTTTAACTTCATAACATTGTAAGTTTGATAATGTGGAAGTTGAAAGCTGGAAATCTGATGATAATGAAGAAAACAGAGAAGAAAAGAAAGATTCGAATGAAACACCTCAACGAGTTGTGGTTGATCAAGTGTTTGAAAATACAAAAGAATTTGACAAAATTTTAAATGACAAAGGCGCACATTATTTGGAAACCAACACAGTGGTATATCCAAATTTTGTATGTACTGATAAAACCATTTTTCCAAATCAAGTTTTTGTCACTACTGGAAATGCTGAGAAAGTTCATCCTGAATTCAACAAAATGATTAAAAAAGATAATCTAAAGTCAACCACAGAAGGTTTTTTCGCAAATCAAAACACAGAAGAAAACAATTTAACTCAAAATTCTTATGTGTTTCAAAAACAAAAATCATTACAAAAATGGGTGGTTAAAGGTGAAAAACCAAACAAAATTTTTGAAAAAGTTGAAAAATCAAAGGCTGAAGTGAAATTAAATTCTCATGAATTCAAATTGATGGTTGGAAATTATTCAACAGAAAATAATGTTTCAAAAAGAAAAGCAAGAAAAGCAGTTTTCTGGCAAATTGTGTCAAATGACAAACCAAAAGATGAAAAAGAACAAATTTCAAAAACAAAATCATCTAAATTTCAGAGCAATAATAAACAAACAAATTTTGTTGATAAAAGTCCATATGTTCGTAAATATGACAACAATCGAAAATTTGAGAATTCGCAAAAATTTGCAAATAATCAAAAGTTTCAAAATGTTGGCAAATTCACGAAAACTTCATCAAGTTTGACAGATTCAACTCAAGCAAAAATAAAATTTTCACCAAAACTACCAAATTTTCCAAATCCTTCAGTTTCAAAACAGACCAAAGTTTCATGTACAAAAGGAAAATCTAATGTAAGTACAATCAATCGATGGTTTGAAGGGAAAGGAAGAAAATATCAAAGTGGGAAGTATTCAGAGCAACAAATCAAGAATGCATTTGACAAGTTCGCACATAACTCTTCCACTACTAGTTCATCATCTTATCATTCGCAAGTTCCAGTTCAAAAATGGAAACCAGTTATCAAAAATGTGAATGTTGTGAAGGATAAGATTACAATCAATGAAAATCCAAAACTATTGAATGACTATATCTCAATATCTAGATCTGATGATATTGATATAATGGATTCTGTCACAAACAAACTGAAAACATGGTTTTTAAATTCAAAGAATTTGTTTCATTCTACTAATGATGGACCCAACAAGTCTTGGGTTCCTAAATTCTTTCAATAAATGCAGGTGATGTGTGACGAGCAATATGATTTGAAATGGTATATTGATAGTGGTTGCTCTCGTCATATGACTGGAAGAAAGGAAAACTTGCGAGATTATAGAAGCTTGGAAAATGCAGGAGTAGTCAAATTTGGGAATAATCACAAGTGTCAAGTGAAAGGCTATGGGAAAGTCACAAATGGAAAATTCACTGTTAATAGAGTTGCTTATGTAGAAGGACTTCAACACAATTTGATAAGCGTGTCACAACTTGTTGTTGGTACTGGAAATCAAGTTGTATTTAATGAAGATGGAAGTATCATTTCAAATGCGAAGTTAAATGAAATACTTCTTAAATCCAAAAGATATGGTGATATGTTTACACTGGACATCAAACCAATTGTGGGAAAACCTGCTGTGTGTTTACTATCAAAAGCATCTAATGATCTCAGCTGGCTTTGGCATAGAAGATTGTCACACTTGAACTTTCGAAATATTAATAAACTTGTCACTGAAGATTTAGTTTGAGGGTTACCAGTACTAAAATTTGACAATGATTCTTTGTGTGCAGCTTGCGAACAAGGAAAACAACATCGAAAAGGTCATCCGATTGTGATAGATTCAAAAATCGTAGAACCATTGGAACTTCTTCACATTGACTTATGTGGACCGTCGACTGTTGATACAATCAATAAAAAGCGGTATATTTTAGTTGTTGTAGATGATGTTTCTCGATTCACATGGGTGTTTTTTCTCAGGTTGAAATCTGAAGTTGCTCAGACGATGATTGATTTTATTAAAAAGACAGAACTTAGTCTGAAGAAGAATGTACGAAAAATTAAAAGTGATAATGGTTCTGAGTTTAAAAATCAAACTATTGATATTTTTCTCACAAGCAAAGGCATTTCGCATAATTTCTCATCACCATATACTCCACAACAAAATGGTGTTGTTGAAAGAAGAAATCGATCTCTATGCGAAGCAGCCATAACCATGTTAACATATGCGAATCTACCTCAATATCTTTGGGCAGAAGCAGTGTCCACTGCATGTTTTACTCAGAATCGATCGTTCATTCATCGAAGATTCAATGTTACTCCATATGAAATAATCAATAATCGGAAACCTAATGTAAAATTCTTTCATGTTTTTGGTTGCAGGTGCTTTATCATGAATCTCAAAGATAATTTGTCCAAGTTCCAAGCTAAAGCTGATGAAGGCATATTCTTAGGATATTTATAGAATTCAGTTGCATACAGAGTGCTTAATAAAAGAACAAGAAAAGTTGAAGAAACTTTCAATTTAACGTTTGATGATTACTATCTTAAACAAATAGATAGTAAATTTGAAAATAAATCAATACTTGTGGATTCAAATACTCAAATTGATAATTCTGAAATCAATGATTATGATTATGACTTAATTTTCGGAATTCCTGACAGGGCAATTGAAGCAGAAAATAAAGCTCCTGATAATCAAACATCAGAATCCTCAAAACATACTGATGATTCGACAATAACTACAACATCAATAACGTGTGAAAGTACGCATGATATTCGTATGGAGGAGGAACATACGAGTATTCATGAAGATAGTCAGCCAACTTTCGAGGGGGAGAATGAAATTATGAATCATCAAGTTGAGGGGGAGCATTCGCAGAATCAACAGGAACATCATTTTGAGGGGGGCATCAAGATGAAGATCATGTTGAGGGGGAGCATGATGAAACAGAGACAATTAATCTTGATGAAAATGATGACTTTCATGAACTAAATGATAATTTTTCTGTTGCAGGATCTGAAAATGAAGATATGTATGAAGATGCACCATTAGAATTTGATCCTAATTTTCCACCACTTGAGAAATGGACAAGAAATCATCCAAAAGAACAAGTAATTGGCAATCCACAAGATGGTGTGTTGACTAGAGCTCAAATTCGTGCGAAAAATGAGGTACTAAATGCGAACCAAGAACTATGTATGTTTAATGTTTTTATTTCGAAAATAGAGCCAAAGACAGTAAAAGATGCTATGGAACACTCAGATTGGGTTGTTGCTATGCAATCTGAACTGGCTAAATTTGAACGAAACAAGGTTTGGAGATTAGTTTCTAAACCTTCTGATGTTTCAATTGTCGGATTAAAATGGATTTTTAAAAACAAAACCGACAAAGATGGCAATATTATTCGAAATAAAGGTAGACTAGTGGTTAAAGGTTATTCGCAACAAGAAGGGATAGACTATGAAGAAACATTTGCACCTGTTGCAAGACTTGAAGCAGTTCGCATATTTTTAGCCTATGCAGCTCACAAAGACTTTGATGTTTATCAAATGGATGTTAAATGTGCATTCTTAAATGGAGAACTAGAAGAAACAGTGTATGTTGAACAACCACCAGGATTTATAAGCAATGAACATCCTAATCATGTTTACATCCTAGATAAGGCTGTATATGGATTAAAACAAGCACCAAGAGCCTGGTACACAACACTTACAAATTTCTTGAAACAATCTAAATTTAAACAAGGATCAGTTGACCCCACATTATTTCGCAAGAAAGTTGGGTGTCATCTAATGCTTGTTTAAATTTATGTTGATGATATTATCTTTGGCTCAACTGATCCAGCATTGTCAATTGAATTTGAAAATCTAATGAAAAGTCGGTTTGAAATGAGCATGATGGGAAAAATTAATAATTTTCTTGGCTTAAACATAAGACAGAACAGGGATGGAATCTTAATCAATCAAGAAAAATATACGAAGAATTTGCTTGAAAAGTTTGGAATGTCTAATAGCACGAAACTCAGAGTACCAATGGCAGAAGGAACAAGACTAACTCCTTCGTTAGATGCTCCTGTTGTTGATTTAACACTTTATCGAAGCATGATAGGGTCTTTATTGTACTTAACTGCAAGTAGACCTGATATTATGTTTTCGGTTTGCAATCGTGCTAGATATCAAGCTAATCCCAGAGAACCTCATTTGACTGTAGTGAAAAATATTTTTCGCTATCTTAAGGGAACAGTTTCTTTAGGACTTTGGTATCCTACGAAAACGAGGTTTTTCATTCAAGCTTTTTCAGATTCCGATCTAGGAGGATGTACTTTGGATAGGAAAAGTACGAGTGGTGGATGTCAACTATTGGATGGGAAGTTGGTGAGTTGGCAATCAAAGAAACAAACTTGTGTGGCTATATCAACCGCTGAGGCGGAATACATTGCTGCTGCTGCTTGCACTTCGCAAATTATTTGGATTCAGAGTCAACTTCGTGACTATGCAATAAACATGAAAAAGATTCCTTTGTATTGTGATTCGCAAAGTGCAATTCGCATTTGTCATAATCCAGTACAACATTCAAAGACAAAACACATTGCTCTTCGATATCATTTTATCAAAGATCATGTGGAAGATGAGAATATTGAATTTCATTTTGTTAAAACAATTGAACAACTTGCTGATATTTTTACAAAACCTCTTGATGAAAAATCATTTGTTAGAATTTTAGCAGGTTTGGGGATGATTAATGCGAATCCAATTTCAAAAACTCATGCCTAAAAGTCTGGTTTAGCAGTTATGAGTCAAATTTGTTCAGAGGTTACTGTTCATTCAGAGACTGCGCATGGCTTCGCATCCACATCTTTTCGCATCTGAGATCATAACAACTAAGGTAAGGTTTACGACTAATTTTGTAGTTTTTTTTTTAACTTTTGAAAAATCAAAAATCCAAAAAGATTTTATTTTGTTATGTTTTTAATTTTGAAAAATTAAAAATCCAAAAAGATTTTATTTTTTTTTATGTTTTTTTAATTTTGAAAAATTCAAAAATCACAAAAATATTTTTGTTTTCTTTGTTCTTTAAACTTTGTGTGTTGAGAATTTAATACAGGGCTTAAATGCGAAGATGTCATACTTATGTGTTTCTACGGGAAGGTATCAAATTTCTTTTAAAAACTAGTTAGGATGTCTCTAGAAGCATGCTGCTGTATGTAGACCAAAAGCCTCAACAAGACTCTATGTGTGAAAAGAAAGCCTTAATGAAATTATCACATGAAAATTTCTTCCTAAAAAGGCTTATATTCGCATAAGTCAAAAGAGCTACCTTACTCTTCTCAAATGAGTTAAGAGTTTTCTGTTTTGTCCATTATAACAGAGGTATACTTCGATTCTTATCCAATCTTTTTATACCAAACAATTCCTACACTCCAAATTTTTGAAGAGATTTGTCCTTGAGGTCTTTGATCAAACCAATCAAAACCTAGACAAATCACAAGTCTGTGTTTATGATCTAACATCATGAGTCCGTGATGGAAGTGAAACCCAAAAATCATAAACCTTAAGGAATTGACGGGGAACTTTGTTCCAGATTTCTATGAAACCTTTGTTTCAGTATCAAAAATTTCGAAACTTTAAATCATATTCAATTCGCATGTGTGGTCTTGATCAAATATTCACAACCAACAATGTTTGTTACCCAACAAGATCCAGAACAAATTTTCTTTTGAATATGATTTCTGTGTAAGTTTCATTCGCAAATCCTAGTCATGATAAATTAATATTTTCACAAGCCAACTTGTCACTGACTACACTGGTCAAACAAGTAATTTCATTTACAATTTCTCACCTTATGTTAAGGCTGATATGTAATGAAATTTAAAACCAATCCAAAATGTCTTTTAAAAGAAGCCCTTCGATACTTCTCTACAAGTATTCGATTGTAATTCACGGGAAACTACACAAGCTGTTGATTATCTCTCTTGATGATTAACGAAGCAACCTTTGCCTGGGGTTTCACTGCATTCATGTCAAATTAAATTTTCGACATCACAAAATTCCAAATCTTTTGTTTCTCATCTTATTCTGTTGACACAATGCACACACGAAATCCTTGAGGTTCTGAGTAAAACCAACTCAGACTGATGATTTCGCAAATCTGACATATGACTTCACTTTATATCCTAAAAGTTAAAGAGTCTTGACTCCATGCGAAGGGTTTTAACGGTTCAGATTCTATAACGGGAAACTTGACAGGCTGTGTACTCAAGATGGTTGGTATTCTATCCGGTTTTCAAGGAGATGTGACAGTTACTTTTGAAGCATGGTTATCTTTTGCAATCATGATCCGATTTTCAAGGTGCCACATCGGATAACATTAAATGCATTCCGCTTTAATTTCAAATCAATTTGAGTAACCTATAAAAGGGGGATCAAGAACACTATATATGGTTACGCAAACAAAACTCTCACAAACCTTCAAAGTTTCAACCTTGATCAAACTTCATCTTTTTCAAACCCTAAAAATGGCAGCCACTCAATCCAACACTGATGAAGTTCTTTCTCAATCCCTGATGAAAATCCAAAGCACAAACTATCAAGTTGATCCAAATGTATCTTCTTATCCTGAAGGCTTGAAGATGCTTATCGTTGCCCTGAAACGATCACCTCTGTCAACTGCCATGTTTAGTTCCTTCGTTGTTCCGATGACATGGTTATCCTTGGCAGCTTCAACAGCATCATACAATCATACAGCGGATGTGATAACATTCAACTTAATCAACAACAAACGGGTTAAACTGTCCAAGAAGATGTTTGTTGAATTCTTGCAGATTCCAAACAACCCTCCATTTGTCAAACCTGTTAACTCTCAACTCATTCACATGTTCAATGAGATGGACCATCAACCAGAGCTTGAGAAGATCAGTGACTTTCGAAAGTCTGGGTTGCCGTGAATTTCTTATTTGGAATTTTTCTCAGATGTCTTACAGGAACATCAGTTGGACTGGATAGATGACGAATGGAAGTATATGCCATGGTTATAGGCATATACTATGATATAAACGTTGATTATGCAACCCAATTATGGAAGAAATTTGTTAAGAGTCTTGAAAACACAAATTCGTAAAAGGGGATTTCGTGTGCAAGATATTGGAGGTTGATTCTGGAGAAGGTCTATGAAAAAGAAGCAATTCCAGTAATGGAGGATGTTGAAGTTGCTAAATTTTCTTTGTATCAATTTCCAAAGGCAGTAGAAGATGGTGGAGCAATCTTTATTCATGTGGCTCGCATTCCAGATGCGATGCTTCGCAAGGTATCTCAAACTCATAAAGTCTTGGTGAGATATTTGCGAACAGTTGATCAATCAGAGCAGACTGGAGTATTATTGGATGTTGCTGCTCCATCAAAGAAGAAAAAGCTCATAAAGAAGGATGTGAAAGGTTCATTTACACAACAAGTTCAACATGAAGATATTCAGATTGAAGAAACTTCATCTAAGTCAAAGAAAGAAATAATACCTTCTAAGTCTGGGGTATTGAAGAAAATTCGCAAGGCCGAGGTGAGCAGTAAAGGCGTTACTATTCGTAGTATTCCAGCTCCGGTTTCTCCAGGAAAGAAGAGGCAAAGAGCTGAAGATGTTGCCAAGAACATGCAACGTACTCTCATCAAAAGAAGGAAGATGGTGATTCGCAATGAATCATCTGATGAAGAAGTAGTACCAGAAACTCCACCAGTAACATCTACGGTAAATGTTTCATTACCTATCATCCCTACTTCGCAAATCTCTACCACCTTACCACTCACCAAACCACTCGAAATAGTCACTACCAAATCAGTTTTTGAGGATGTACCTATTTCTGATACGGTTGTCAACGTATCTGATACGAGGGCACCTATCATGAGTGTTGCAACCACAATCCCAATCTCCTTACCTATTTCTTTACCAATTGTTTCAATTCCATTTACAACTTTATCCACCACCTCATCAATTTTTGATCATGCTCTTCAAAACCCATTTACAACACTTTTTCCATCACAATTGTTTCAATTCCATTTACAACTTTATCCACCACCTCATCAATTTTTGATCATGCTCTTCAAAACCCAATCACCCGAAAATCCTCAACCTTCGCAACCTTTATCTGATAATGAAACTGATGGAGGAGCCTTTGGAGGGATAATTGAAGACATTCATTTTGATTCAGAGGAGGAGGATATTCCTGATCATATGCTTATGACAGGAAAAAAAATTTAAATCCTGAATCAGAAGTCGAATGCTATTATTCAGTCGCAAGCTGATTCTGGCAGGATGTCTTCTATATCAGCAATGGAGGTTGATGTAATGATCAAAGGTGCTGAGAAGCGTATTATGGAGAAGGTTGATCAATCTGACAAGAATAATGAGCTTCGCATTCAAGCACAAGGGAGCAATTTTTCTTCAGTGGTCAAGCATTTGAAAGCTGTTGCAAAAGAACGTCATGTTCTTTTTGTACAGGATGTGAAGAAAGTTCGGGAGGATGTCAACTATAAGCTTCAAGAGTTGAAATCTGAACTTGCGAAGGAGCTTCAGGATATTCATACTCAAAATGTTGAAGTTCAAAAGCAGATTGCGGAGGTTTCTTCAAAAATACAAAAGTTTGTTGATGTTCCTATTCTTGAAGCCCATCACGAAGACACAAAGGAGAAGTTTGATCAGCTGACCAAGTTGGTGACTGAGCTTAAAATGGTGGTTTCGCAATCTTCACCTACACAAATTCTCACTCCTGAGTTCTTGTCTCTAAAGATTAATACTTTAGAACAAGCAATTCAGAAAGCTCTTGCTCCACTCGCCAATTTTACTTCTTTACTACCAAAGGGTGCCCCACCTGCTTTCACAGGGGTGCAAGGGGGAGAGAAAAGTTTAAGTAAAGAAGAGGATGCGAAGATAGTTGGAAAAGTTATATCTACTCAGCTTATAACTACTCTTCCCATACTTACAAAGCCAATTTCCTCAACCACAGTAACCACAAAAACGATTGCCAAAAGAATCGTTATTGGAGAAAAAGAAGGAGGTTCAAGTTCAAAACCTCAAACAGATATGGTGGGAAAAGGAAAAGGGATATTATATGAAAAATCAAAGGAGGAAAAGAAAGTTGAGGTTGAAGCAGAGTTGGAAAGGATGAGGCAAGTACAAAGCATCATGAGGCAGAGGGCAAGTGATCCTCCCACGATGAACAAAGGAGATCCTACGAAGCTTTACTCTTACGAAACTATAGAGTCAAAAGTTGTGGGGAGGGAAATGTACGAATTCAAGAAGAAGCCAAAGAGAAGTTATGATATTGCGAATTCAGACAATTGTCAGCTGGATTTTCCAATAAATGAAATGCTATTCATCACTGCTCAGTACAAGATTAGTGAGAAGTATGATAATCCTGATGATTATATACACATGAAAATCAGATTTCATGCTGTTTTGGGGAAGAATCCAGATGAAGTTTGGTCTTTAATGAAGATCAAAAAGGTGCTGACAATCAAGAAAGACATATTGTTTGAAGACATGCTTCAAAATTTTCGTTATTTTGTTATCCGAGCAGACAACAAGCAGTATGACTTCACTGTAGCAGATTTTCCTCTGATGAACTGCAATGATTTAATTCAAGTGGCTCTGATTTTGAAGCATATGGAAGAAAATAAGCTCAAAGGCTCTGAGACTGAATTGTTCAAGATAGGCTTCGCACATGTGAAGACATACATCGACAATTACTTCGATTGTTTGGCTCTTACAGATGAAGAACTGGCTAATGTGCTGGGAAGAGAAGTGAACGTTCCTTAGGAAGAAACTTTATCTCAATCAGCATTATCGAAATATGTTGTTGGGGAAATATGCCTGAAACCTTTCGGCATGGTGTTTTCTGGAAGAGATACAAAAGGGAAACCTAAGAAGTTCTTGTTTAAAGTCTCAGAGGTGGAAAGATATAATTCTTCGCAATATACGCACTTTATTGTTCGTATGAACAATTGCAAGAAGAACAATGAAGGAGACAAGAAAGATCTCAAGAAGGTGATCTCCTGGTATGGAGAAGTGTGAAAGACAATCCACTCAGCTGTTCAAAAGCTTATGGGATGAATAGCTTCGACTGTTTACAAAGGAGGAGAATGTAGATGTAAAATTGTAAAAGTCGAATATAGTGTTTTGTATAGTTTCGCATTTTATGTTATTTTACTAAGTCATCTTTATGCGAAGTGAAATGTCTAGACTTAGTATATTTTTTGTACACTCATGTTCCCTATAAATAGGGACTGAGGTTAGAAGTAGAGAAAGACTTTTCGTAACAAATATCTCTTTTCTGCTTATGTGGTAATCAGTCTTTATCAATATGAGATCTAATTAATATTTACTCTTCGTGTTCTAAATCTTCAATTACTCAAATCAAACTTTGCTTTCTCAAATCTCGATAACAATTCTCTTCAATATCTACCCTTGTAGTAAGAAGGAACCCGCGGAAACATTTCCCTCGGATATACTTTTCGCAAAGTTCTCTGAACACGAGTTTTGGAATTGAAGAGTCAAAATTTCCTAGGACACACTATTAGTGATGTGGAAATTCTTGAGTACTCTGCCAATTTATCAAAACCGTTGAGAATTTGTTGACACCAGAGACGCCGACAAGAATTTGCCAAATTCTAGGTCTTACAGACCTACTGTCATAGTTCATCCAGAACTCCTCGCAAGTCACAAAAACCTTTACGACTTTGACCCAGCAGGGGGTGGCCCTTGACTGGGAAGTTAAACAAGAAAAAGAAACCTTGGAGATTCCAAGTAAGAGACCAATTTCTTTAGGAAAACTCACTCTGGGAATGGTTTAATGCGCTTTGTAAAGCGTGGAAAGCTAAATCCAAGATAGTCAGGACCTCCGAGATTCTTACTAGAATCGGTCCTGTATCTCATAGACTAAACCTACTCCGCGAACTCAATAACGTACATTTTACCCTTCGTGTCTCGATCTTGAAACCGTACCTTTCCGTTAGGACCCTCGTATATTCGACCCGACGAGATTGAGATTAACGAGATCCTCGCCTTCGTATTAGAACCGTAGTGACCCTCGACCGAGAGGTCAAGCGGACGAAGCAACGCTGTCGCCAGATAGTGAAGGTTCGTTAGGATACCAACCGAGGACCCGCATTCACTTATGAGCGTGAGAACCAATCGATTAGAAAGTTTCCACCTCATGACTCGATCATTCATGCCTACTTCCTTACCTAAATTCTAATTTCGGGATGAAATTCCCTTTAACAGGGGGATGATGTGACAACCCAGAATTTTCATTCGGTCAACCCCTAAAAGTCAATCACTTCATATTATAAGTCAAGTTCACTTTTACTTGTTTTTGGGAAAAATAAGTTCATTTGATTATTTTAATAATTAATCTTTAAACAAACGGGTGAAGGAAAGTGTCGTCTCGGGTTTTGAAATTTAAAAACCGCAAACACCTTGTGTCTTAGAAGTTCACGGCCAAACTTTTATGTTTGGGTAGAAAAATCATCCAAAAACGTAAACTCATTCCTTAAGCATGAGTTTACTCCCCAAAAACTAGTCATTTTGTGTTTACTCCCCATTTACCAAAAGAGTAAACTCCAAAAATCCTCTCAAGTATCATCCAAGTTTTGTTCAAATATCTTCAATCTAGTAAGTGTTTCTAGCCCTTTCAAGTTAGTATATCACTTAATCTAGTGATTGTACATCCTTTAATCCATCCATTTATGTGTTTTGACTAGTTTTTCCAAAACACCAAAAACACCAAGAACACACACTAGTGTTCTTGGACTTTAAGTTCATTTCAAGCTTCCACAATGTAAGTACTTCTATCCTAGAGTCATTTAAAGCTTGCTATACATGTTTATATCAAAGAAAAGTCCCAAGAACACCAAGAACAAGGTGTTCACTGTTTTGGGAGGCTCCCAAAACCGTAAACACCAAATTTAGTGCCTTAGGGTGCTTTAGGGTGTCTAGATGCTTTACAATGCCTTAAGGACTTGTCCAGATCCATCCTTGATGTGTATATCACCTAAAAGAACAAGAAAACAACCATTTATACGTGTTTACAGTTTGGGGATCTAACAAAACCGTAAACACCCCCAAAAAGGTGTTTAAATGTCCCATAAAAGTCCCATGGTTGTTCGTTATGTCTAAATCTAACCTAGACTATTGCCATGAATTAGCTAAGGACTTGAAAACCCCCAAATACCAAACTTATGACTTTAAGGTAATAAACTCATGAGTCTAAGGTAGTAAACTCATGAGTTTAAGGTAGTAAACTCATGGAGAAATGGTCCTTAGACCGTAAACTCCATTTAGGAGTGTTTTGATGCCACACAACACTTCCTAAGGCTTAAACATGAAGTAGGAATGTTTGGAATAGCTTAGAAGACTTCAAAAAAACAAATGGTCAAAAGGTTAGGAGTTTACGATTGTAAACTCAAGAGTTTACGACCGTAAACTCAAGGGGTGTGGTCTTTAGGGAGTAAACTCATTTTAGGAGTGTTCCTTGAACCCCAAACACACTAGCCTTTCCCTACAACACTTAGATGCACTCCTTAGCCCTTATAACACTTATACCAAGTGTTGGTCATGCCCTAGAGTGTCTTGACTTGTTTATTAATTGTTTAAAGACTATTTGTTTATATACATATGTCTTTATCTGTTATTAGGATCTTTGTGCGTGTCTAAGTCTTCACTTGACACCAAGCACCTCTCCGGCACTTCCTTCCGATCCACTCGTAACAGGTGAGTTCATACCCCTTAATCAATGTTTTAAATGTTTTTAAATGCTTTATGGGGGGATACAAGTAGAATTATGCTAGTTATTATATCAATCATGTGTGATTAATAAGCAGCATTCAAATGATTGGCTACTCATTAGCCGTTTTACCAAACAGTTTCCTTCAAATATTTTTCATAAACACTTTATATGTTTAAAACTCCTTATTAAACTGTACATTTTACACTGTATGTTTCATTTCAAACTCATTTACAATTGTGTTTCAAACAAATGTTTCTTTATACTTAAACTGTTTTATCAAAACCATGCTTTCAACCCGTTTTATAGATTGACATCAAGTCAATCTTTTCTTAGATAATAATTATGTTCAAAGGTTTTACAAAACTTATTTTATGCTTTTATATTATAAATTGCATGCCTATATATGTATAGTTATATAAGAAATGTTTAAAAGACTTAGGAAGGCTATTCACCTTATTTCCTTTTCGCGCTTGAGATGTGGTCTGGTGGGACATCGGGTATCCGTCCGAAGGTTGTTTAAATATTAGTTATATATCATACGTACATATATAGTCATAAAGGTCCTTCCAGTTCATCCAATGCCCTTGGGTAGCAAGGGTATACATCCATGTTCATACGTACTAGTTAAATTACTAGTAAGCTACCATATGGGTAGTTTAGGAAGATACTAGAACTATTACTAGAACGCGATATCATACAATGAGTCAGTTCATTCACGAGTCAATACTTGCTAGATAGAGAGAACATACATTACAGCTAGTACACACAGTACATTAATATACATGCTAGATAGAGAGAGAACACATATTACAGCTAGCACACGTAGAACATTACAGTACATTACTATACTATTACATAGATATGTTTACATGATTACGCTTACATGAGTACGGTTACAT
The DNA here is from genome assembly GCF_051521515.1 of Lactuca serriola. Lineage (NCBI taxonomy): Eukaryota > Viridiplantae > Streptophyta > Magnoliopsida > Asterales > Asteraceae > Lactuca > Lactuca serriola. The sequence continues at coordinate 144,833,543 of NC_136416.1, forward strand.
ATACGATAATAGGACAGACATCACTATGTGCTATAGCATAAAACAAGTTCAGGATCTAATTATACCGATGAATCACAACGCATTGTGATAGTTATATCGGGTATACATGATCATAGCAATGTGGATGTTCACGGTTTGCATATACGCAGGGGTCGTGTAAAGGTCCCAAAATCCCTTTGACAGGGGAGCGTCTAGCATGGGATCTAGCCATCACATTATACCTTATCCCTCAAATAAGGCAATAGGAGTACATAAGTAGTCATTTATTACAAATACTATAGTACTTAGAAGAATTACCATAGACTTAAGGTAATTAGTACGATTGTAGTTCGACACTACACCATAGTACTATTTCATTTTCCCATTACATTCACTTCGTGAACATTCACACGATGCACAGTAATGTAGAAACTATATTTTTGGTTAATGATAATTAGAAATGGAAAAATACACACTCTTACAAGAGCCACACATACAGACACTATATGCCTTAGTAGAAGGATACGATTAGTAGGAAACATAGGGCTTCCTAGGATCATACAAAACATTTTTATACTTACAGTTCATATACATTTTAAATACTTACATTTCATATATATACAAATACTTACATACAAATTAAGACACTAAAATACTTATGATCTCACCAGCTTTAAAGTTGATACTCTCTTTCAAAATAACTTGTATCCTCATGTCAACCATAGACAGGTACCGATGCAAGGTTCAGAGAAGATGGTGCTCGTTCAAGACTAATCTTTCATTTTGATTTATACTTAGTGTCTATTATATATTGACAGAACACACTTGTATTAAAATTATATTATTAATGCAGTGGATGATGTTGTTGTTTGTTTACTACTTTTCATTGTTGTGATACTGTACATGACGTCCTCTGCCCCAGAACGTTTACGCCGTTCTTGGTTTTGGGGTGTGACAATAGATTAAGGAAAAAAAGAACTTGTATATATGATTTCGATTCGTTAGCGATCTTCTAAGTTTGATCTTCAGTTTTTGTAAACAAGAAACCGAAATTAACTCTCTTTGATTCACTTTGCTTCAATTGGGAGAATGGTTAACAACGAGGATATGATCTATGTTTTGATTTGATATACTAGGGTTATTCGACTTAGAATCTGTACAACCCAAATTATTCATCGGTTCAATTACACAATCCGAAATTTGAATAGCTTAAATTAATACCTGTTTTGTGAAAGAATGGTTGATAATCGAGATTGAATAAGAAGGTTGAAGTTGTGAATTTGAAGTAATAAGAATTTGTTGATAATCGAGATTGACCGAGGGTTTTCTGATCGTTTTTGGCTACGTGAATCAGTTAGGATTTGTTTCGAGTATGAATCAGAGAATGAATTCGAGCTAGAATCAGAATAAAGAGCTCGGCTTTGCAATCGATTTAGGGTTAATCTGAAACAAATTTGTGATGGAAGGGTTTGCGATTGATGAAAGGGTTTTGGGAAATGAAAACCATATGAATGTGTTCGTGAATGTGCCAGGTTACATTTCTACCCCTCCGTGTTTTCTAATTAATTACAAAGTTTGTGTTATTTACACAAACTGCCACCGCCAGTATTTTTGTTTTTTTTACTAAACCTAAACCACATATCAGTTTTGATCAAGGGCTAAGATTTGGTCCTCTTTTCTCACAAAATATAGAAAGTCTCAAATGAACCCAACCCTATATATATATATATATATATATATATATATATATATATATATATATATATATATATATATATATATATATATATATATATATATAAGTGAAGGATTAAAATCAAGTAAATCCTCTAGATGGGAGGCGTTTGTTTTAAGGGAGATCCAGGTTCGAATCTTGTTTCTTTTATTTTCTTAAAAAATTGAATTTTCTAATAATAAGGGAGGGTTGACGTGGCATGTCATGTCCTACAAATGTTTCTACCTTGGTGTGCGACGTAGCCAATGACAGGAAAAGGTTAAACCGAAGGATTTTTCCAGTTTTTTGGGTTTTTTATGGAAATTTTTTTTTTTTTGTGATTTTTTTGAAAATTTTCTCGAAAGCTTGAAATTTTATGGAGGTTTCGCCTATTTTTAAACAAGGTTATATTTGGGCTAACATATCTTTTTTCTATTATTAATTCTATTTCTAATATAAATCGTCTTTATTTATTATTATTATTATTATTATTATTATTATTATTATTATTATTTGAATTATAGTATTCACTATTGTTATTATTCTTGTTATTATTATCATCATCATCATCATCATCATCATCATCATCATCATCATCATTGAAAATTACATGAATGGTCTATGTGGTTTGTATATTTTAAGGGCAAGATTACTATTTTTTTAATTCGGATTATCTCTATACAATGATTTTGTTGCCGTATTTTAAATAAAGAGCACATCCTATATACATTCATTATTGATGCGTATCCACCATCCACAACTTATATCATTGTGTATATCTCTCACGTTCGGCTACCAAAATCCTATTAAATACTTCAACAATAATAAACAGTAAACACAAAAAAAACAACAACTAACTATCCATCTGAGATTGAGTCGAAGATCATAGATTTTACAACTACAAGCAACAAAAGTAATAATCATGGAAGGAAAAACGATCTACCTCTTAAAGACTTAGATATAGATATGTCCAATAACCCCCACCTAAGATGAAGCTTGAAAAAAAAGACTAATAAAAAAATGTATCGTTGAAAGCCTCTATCTGCTTAAAAATAGCTATATAATAACCACCACAAACATGTATAATAACCACCATAAACGAGCATGATCGCAAAAACTACATGATTTGGGATGTCGTGATGACACATTTAGTGTAAAGCACGTCGAATAACTTTGTCTGCTTATAAAAATAATGATAGCATTATGCGTGCTTATAATAAGAAAAATATCGTTCAACATAATAAATCAATGTCCGATTATCATAAAATCCGTTCTCGCATAATTTAATGTATGACTTTTGTGGTTAAAACAATATTCATAAATCATCGAGTATTATATCAACTCGTTACACAATAATCATACTCTAATAGTAATTATTATTAACTACTATAATAATAATAATAATAATAATAATAATAATAATAAATTACTACAGATAACAATGGAGATACAATAAGAGTATTGGGTTGCGCAACGGTGTCATAAAGCTAAGTATTGCCACCTTACAATTCAACATGTTATAACAAGATATAACAAAAAATGAATGGTGTTCCTATGTTATAACATGATGTTAAGAACATAAAGAAAAGAAAAGGGAAAGAATTTATTGGTTGATTAATGAACAACCAATAAAAATACATGTTTTATACCCCGTTTTCGTTACCGCAAGAATTACCTTAACACCCCCTTAACGAGTAAGGGGGTGGTTTTCTTGTGTTTTAACGCCGTTGTGAGCAATCCACCTTAACAACAACGAGATAAAAATTGTCCCCGCATAGTCTAAGTAAAATTAAATAAAAGAAATTGAAAAACAGTTATTTTGATGAAATCCGAATAATAGTATCATATTGATATTGATCTGGGCGAATAGATGATGTCAAAGTAATGAATAGGTTGTTGTACGGCGTTGTCGTATTATAATTTAAAAGGGTCCGGTGTCAATGCAACATTAAAAATCCAACTGCACACAACTTGCATTATAAATTTTATTTATGGGATAGTCACACAAATTCGAACGCATGTTCTTTTACCATCTTCACCGGGAAAATAGTGGAATGGATATATATATATATATATATATATATATATATATATATATATATATATATATATATATATATATATATATATATATATATATATATATATATATATATATATATATATATGTTCAGGTTCATTTGAGACCATTCTAATTTTGTGGGACCATAAGACCAAATCTAAAAATAATTTTAAAATGCAAAATAAATAGAAAAATCCAAAAATTCTTTTTTTAAATATTATTTTCGGAACTTGAATTAACTAAAAAAAATAAAAATAAATAAAAATAAAATAAAATAAAATAAAATTCCGTTTTTTTTTTTTTTGAAAAATACGTGAAATATTCTAAATAGAATATTACACTGACATATTCTAAAAAATAAATTTAAAATGCAGAATAAATGGAAAAATCTAAAAGTTCTTTTTTTAAATATTATTTTCGGAACATGAATTAACTAAAAATAAATAAATAAAAAATTCCATTTTTTTTGAAAAATACGTGAAATATTCTAAATAGAATATTACATTGTATATATTCTAAAAATAATTTTAAAATGCAAAATAAATGGAAAAATTAAAAAATTCTTTTTTTAAATATTATTTTCGAAACTTGAATTAACTAAAAAAAATAAAATAAAATAAAAATAAAATAAAATAAATAAAAAAATGCGTCTCACGGTCTCACAAAATATAGGTGGTCTCAAATGAACCTAACCCTATATATATATATATATATATATATATATATATATATATATATATATATAAGGTTATGTTATTTTGTTTTTACTAACTATTGTGTGCCAGAACGCATAAATCTGGACCAACAGATGGAATTAATCAATGGACATGATTTTAGAGTCTATGATATTACAATGGGATAACATGTACCATATAATCACACAAATTTTAGCAAAATGGTATTTTGGACAATTAACTACATTTATAAAAGGAAATTTTCGGATTTTTAAGGATAATTAATTCTCCTAATTTTAAAAATCTGAATTTTAATAATTAATTAATTTTAATTCTAACGTAATTTGTAAAAATAACCGATTTTATTCTGTCAAATATTTTTTTTGTTAGAATGATGTTCTATCATAATTTTATTCTATTAGAATATTATTGAAAAATAACAAAATTTTTGAATCCGAAGTTGAAAAATAACAACATTCTAATATATTCTTGTACATCCGAACTTAAATACAAAAAATCATACATATGTTTACAGACTAAAAGTCATATACATTTTAATATAATTATACATATTCTAAAAGAATATCAACAAAAATGAATAAAATTCTTAAAAAATAACAACATTCTTATATTGTGAATATGATCAAACTTTATTCATTATTCAAGTTATTCATATTAGGTCTTCAAGTAAATTCTTCCAGCCATTCCTGTCACAAATTCAACAAAAACTAATAATGGTTAAAAACATGTTACTTGCAATTAACTATCATTTTATATATTCTAGTAAAATACATAGAAAATGACAGAATACACAGACTATATTCTGGCAGAATACATATATTTTATTCTGGCGTAATACATTCTGACAGAATTTATAGAATGCATTCAAAAGTATCGTAAATGGTCCATTCTATAAGAATAATTGCCATCAAATCGAACTATATGATGATAACATTCTCTGAGAAACTTGTTATAATAAAAACTAGTTTAATAATCCATCAAAAAAAATTCAACGAAGATATATAAACAGTAAATTCGTAAAGCGGTTAAGAAAAACACAAAATTTAACTGTTAAAGTAACCTAAGAAGTTGTAATCCTTGAATATTGTTTTAGCAAACACATAAGCATCAGTCGATTCAATAATTTCTACACAGAAAACAATGCTTATAGCACCCCAATACATTCTAATAAAGTGAGGGTGGTGTTCAAGAACAACCCATTTTCCCAATGGTGTTACTGCAAGAGCATATCTTAAAGCATCTACCATTTCAACGCATCTGACATTTCAACAAACACTTGGTAGGCATGATTAACTCGGAGTTTATCTTGAAACATTTGTCATTGCTGATGTAAAAATTAACAATCCCAAATACAAACTAAGTACAAATCAGACCTAAGTGGACATAAATCAAAAGAAGATAGAACTCTGGTGCATGTAAACCTCTGGCGCAAGCGTATAAATCTCTGGTGCATAAAAATGAAGATAGAACATAAATCAAAAGAAAGCTGGAGCGAAATTTCATCACTATCCTACAAAATTCTCTAAATTATTCCAACTAAACTGAATTAGGTCAGAATGACGCAAACTAATCCTTATTTTAAACGAGTTTAATGTTATTCAATCTTATGAGTCACAAATTAATAATCAAGCAAGCGACTTTAGCAAGAGAAAAATAAAAAAGTACCATCACAATCGAATATGAATGTCTCGACAGAGTCAATTAAGGCATCGAGATTTTCCAGAGGCTGTGCAGCGACGGAGGCGGCGACGACGGCCCAGGTGACATCCAGATTCGTCTTCCTATCTATTCTGTAAGAGTAATTGCTCCATCCGATTGTGGTGTTGATCTTCTTGTCACGGTGGTCATTAATCAAGGAAGAACTAAATGACGACGGGATCGAAACTGAGGAAGGAGGAGGACGTCGACATTGGTTTTTTGTAGGATTTAAAAAACTGATTCCAATTTTATAGGGATTTGATTCGATTTTAATTTTGGAATTTATTTAATATACATGTAATCTTACTAATTTACCCTTATTGATTTATTTAAAAATTTAATTTGTGTTAAATTCTGATTGGTCAATATATGCACACAATACTTGTTGAAAACATTTGAACATAATTCTATATATACATACATATATATATATATATATATATATATATATATATACATATATATATACATATATACATGTGTATATATATATGTATATATATATATACATATATATATATATATATAGTTAGGTTCATGTGAGACGGCTTAATTTTATAAGAGTGTGAGACGAAATTCGAGCCACTTATTTGGTAGATAAAAAAAACATTTTTAAAATGCAAAATAATTGAAAATTTTCATAAAAAAAAATTCAAATAATATTTTCGAAATTTATATTTTCCAAAAAAAACCCAAAAAAAAAAATAATACATTTTTTTTACATATTCTAGTATAATATTAGAATATTTTACATATCTGACAAATCTACTATAATATTTTAATATATTTTAAAAATCACATTAAAATATTTACAGTGTAATATTCTATTAGAATATTTCACGTATTTTCCAAAAAAAAACGGTAATTTTTTTTATTTTTTTAGGTAATTAAAGTTCCGAAAATAATAATTAAAAAAAAAAAAAGAATTTTTGGTATTTTCATTTTATTTTGCATTTTAAAATTATTTTCACATTTGGTCTCACGGTCTCACAAAATTAGCATGGTCTCAAATGAACCTGACTTATATATATATATATATATATATATATATATATATATATATATATATATATATATATATATATATATAAGGGTGAGATATGTTGAGAACTCATAGTTTTCCGAGAACCCGAGAACTAAAAGTGGAGCGTTAGATCAAAATTAGTTCATTAAGGGCATGATCGTCATCTTACCAATCTCATTTAATATTTAATTTTTTGTGTTATTAGAAATATTAATATTAACGTCTAAAAATTTACATTATAAATAAAATTTTCGGACTTTTTTAAAAAGAGTATTTTTCAATTTTTTTTAAAGAGTGCAGATTTTTTAGTTTTTTACGAATAACATGAATTTTTTTAAAAACCTGGAAAATATATATATTTAAAAAAAAAAAGAAATGCACTTTTTTAAAAGCATTTAAAAATCAATAAAATTTTTAAAAAACTGGAATATTTAAAAAATATTATAATTTTTTAACCAAAAAAAATCAACATTTTAAGTACATATATGAATATTTTTACAAATACATATATGCAGATTTCATATACTATAATATTTGTAAGGAAATCATAAGAAAACACATTTTATTTACTAATTTATAAACACAATAGAATAAGTTTTTTATTCGATAATAAAAATATAAAAAAAAAAACAAAAAAATTCCATAAAATTCCAAAGCATGTTTATGTCTTCGTGTCAATATTTCCATATTTTCTTCAATTTATAATTTTTACCTCTTCAATATTCACCACAATTTCTTCCAAAACAAGAAAATTAAAAAAAAAAAAAAAAGATTGATGCAAAAACACTCACAAAAATACATATGTGATTTTCATGTTATTAACATATGAACAGATATGAATTACATGTGATGCATATGTGAATTACATGCGATTTACATGTGAATCACATGTAATTCATATGTGAATTACATTCAATTTATATGTGAATCACATGTAATTCATATGTGAATACATGCGATTTACATGTGAATCATATGTGACTCATATGTGAATTACATGTGATTTACATGTGAATCACATGTAACTTACATGTGATTTACATGTGAATCACATGTGATGTGTGTAAAACGAACTAGTTTTAATCCTACTTATAAAATTTAAATTAATCACGCAAAAGGCATTGGACCTGTCTATTGGTGGTATAGTTCTAGTAAGCAGGGTATCGAACTCAGGGAACAACAATTTAAACTAATTACTAAAATTATCTAATAGCAACTAACAAATAATAAAAGAGAGTTTTCTCTAGTTTTACAAGACTAGAAACTTACTAACTAACACTTAAACTAATTAACTAAAAACTAGATAAGCAAAGATTCGACTAAATTCAATAATGAAGGAGACTTCTGTTTAGGTTCAACTCAATTGATCATATGGTTGAGTTTATGGTAATAGTGCAATGAATTAATTCTTCTATTGGCTACCGATTCAGGTGATTAGGTTCACATTCGCTACACTAATCCTTAGAAAACAAACTAACTCAAACAGTGGCCAGTTGTCTAAATTAATTTAATTCTCTAGGTTATTTATTCGGGTTAATTAAGACTTGTAATGGTTAACTAATTTGGCCATTTAGTTAACCTCTTGTTGATGGTTCATCACACAAGCTCACACGTAAATTTACCTATTTTCTTATTAATTCTAGTTTCACATTCGCTAATCCTAGTCATATAATAAAGTGCTCACATAAGTTATACGAGGTAAACAATTAAGAGATGTTCATGCAACTTAATTATCTTCCTATTAACAGAAAAATAGTTACCATTCACACATAAGGTTCTTTAACATGATTAAATTAACAAAATCACCAATATTAAACTAATCCTACCATAAATCAAACCATAGTCTCAACATTGTCTCCCCCAAACAGAAGTTAAAAGGTTTTAGCTCATGATTGTGGCAATTGAAAGCATAAAAACGAAATATATATGTCTATACATGATGAAAAACAATAGATTGAATCAAGAATAATGAAAATTGCCTCTAATTTCCTTCGGAATCGGATTTAGGGTTGGATCTTCGTTCTGTAGGTCTTCTCTGACTTTAATTTGTAGTTTTTCTCCCCAAGGGTTCTTTAGATTCCGTTGTATCGATCTAAAAATCCGTATTTATAAATTCGACCCGACTCGCCGAGTCCATGATCGACTCGTCGAGTCCATCACTTAATCCCCATGTACGGCAAGTTAAGGATTCCTCAGCATCGCGAATCTTTGTAGCGACTCCTCGAGTAAATGCCAGACTCGCCGAGTTCCTTCTATTTTTTGGTCTTTTCTTCTTTTGATCATTCCAAAACTTCCGGATGGTTACTCTTGCTTCTTTTTGCTTCCGAGCATTCCTTTTGGACTGAAAACACAATTTAAACACTTTTAAGTATCTTTTGTCCATAATATGCAAATAAATAGCTAATAAATGAAAAATGTCAATATTAAATAAAGGGCTAAATATGCAAATATCAAAATACCCCACACTTAACTTTTGCTTGCCCCCAAGCAAAACTGAATTTTAGCACACTAAAATCACATAAGACAATCCCAATCAAACCCAACCATTATGCCAAAACCGCAACGCATGCATTTGTGTCTAAAATTTTTCATAAGGACCCCCCCCCCCCTTAATTCTAAATACTAACAATCCTCATAAACACTCGCTCACTTCTTTTGAACAACGCTCATTTTATGCATCCCTCCGAATCCATCCGCAAAAAACTTTTTAACCTCAAGGTATTTTTGGTTGAGCAACCCAAGCATATATAATCTAAAAAATTACAATTTATGATACCACATTGGAGCTCTTTAGAATTCTTCACTTATTTGACAATTTGATTATTGATTTCGTTGAATTCATCATCTTCTTTGATTGGATTTTTGGTATCTTCAACTTTTGAATTTTTTTCAGAATTTTTGATCTTTCTTTGGTCTTGACTTTGATTGCTCAAAAATTCTTCCAACTTTTCTTGTAATTCTCTCTCTTTGTTTTTACATGTACTCACTTTTTTTTCACTAAAAACCTACATGCTTAAGCAAGGGCGCTCAACTTCAACTCTTATTGGTTAAGGCATTAGTCTTAGTGTGCAATGACTACTTAAGTTTTCCTGGATACATTTCTGGTACACGATGCTAAATATATTGCATCCTTCAAACTAAGCAAGGTTGTGTTTTTGTCCTATGATTTCACTAGAATAAAAGGGGCCACAAATGCATTATAACGTATATAGGCTCAACTAAACATGTGGGTCTTCATAAAATTATCCAACACAATACTAGCATGGAATCCTAATTGCTTTTTACCAAAATTTTCTAAATTAAGTCCAAGTAATTTAATGCAATTTTTTTTTAAAAATTAAGCCTAAATTAGGATTCTAAATTAACTAATGTAATATAACCAACCCCCTAACCCACACTTAATTCATGCAATGTCCCCATTCATGTTATGCATGAAAAAGAACATAAAAATAAAGAGGGAATTAGAACAAACTCCCCTGGGATAGTAGTGGAGAGGCTGATCTTCTTCAATTTAACTCCATCTTCAGCTGACTTTAGACATGGGAACAGCTCATCCATGCCTTGGGTGTCATGTCATGTGTGGTTGAAAGCTCCAAAAACGTAGGAAAAACTCTCGGAAATTTCCAGAAATCACTCTTCAAAATAAGAACCAAACGCCGTGGGATATAAGCAACAAGTCAGCAGTGAAGTGGTGAAAGTCGTATCAACTCGTCGATTCAGTGGGCAGACTCGACGAGTTGTAGCGGGAAAGTGCAGAAATCACGGTTTTACTCTTGGACTCGTTGAGTCAGTAGTTGCACTCGGCGAGTCGGCTGTTGGGTGAAAATACTTCGCTTCCTGCTCCAGGTCTGTTTGTATAGACTCCAATTACTTCAGATTTGGATTAATTCTAATACTCCTCTTCAGTAATAAGACTCATTTTAATGCTCCTTATGACCGGACTCAAAACTTGGACTTAGTTAACCCTTTCGCTTAGACTCGAAACTCCTATAACTCTTGAGACCTTTTAGACTTGACCCATTCCAAATTCTGAAAAGAAAACTAAAAACAACCCATGAGAACATAAATTAAATAAATCCTAACATACTTAAAATTCAAACAACCAAAACCAAACAAATAAAAATAATAAAATTTTCAACAAAACATAAATAAAAATAAACTAGTCTTCATCCTCTTCCTCATCGTCGTCCCCTCCATGCATAACTCCACTTCCTCCGGCTCCACTACGCCTCGCGCTAATGACCTCGTCCCAAGATGGAATATAGGGGAAGTTACCCCCATCAATGTGTGGAATATGAAGATGATCAAAAAGCCGAACGTGGGATTCGTTGCTAAAATTTATACCCCTAGCCATTAGATCTTGAAACCACCTCATCTCGACATTATAACAATCCATTAGTACTTCGTCATGATCAACCGGAATCACCGGCGGTTCCTCTTCCACATCCCGCTCACCGACCCGGCTCTACGGGACCAATTACCACATCATCATGGGGTATGATAAAATGTCCTCCACCAATATCCTCGACAATCCTTGCCCTTCTGAAAAGTGTTGTACTAAAAGGAGGGGTTGGAACCTCCGTTAACATCCCCATGCTCCCGCACCCATTCATCAATAGGAATGAGCCAAACGGGTCACAAACATCCCGCCATTAATCTTTGATGTTTTTCGGTCCTTAACCGCCCCTTCGCTTAAATAAGTGGCCAAACACCATGGATTGTTACAGAAAACGTTTGGTGTGATGATGCACCAAAGGTAGAAAACATCAAGGTTTGGAACCTTGTCGTCATCTTTCCTTTGGTTAATTGTGTTGGCTATTAGGCGGTGGATAACGCGGTGGGTGGGTGATCGGATGCTACCCTCTTGGGTAGATTTAGGAATATAAACCTTGTTGGCGATAGTGTTCCACCAACTTGAGATTGTAATGGCATCCGGGAAAACCTTGTGAGAGTGTTCCAAAAATGTACCAAAAGCAGCTGTATTGACCAATTGTTGGTCATAAATTCACAAACGCCAAGCAAGTTCTACCATGGAGCATTGGCGGACCTCGCCCCCAAGACAAAAAGTGAGGCTCCAAGGGTTATAACAATCTTCTCCTCCTCGGAAAGTAATCGTGGAAAAAAACTCTCAACAAAGCTCTTGAAATACCGGCTCCTGGATCCGGAAAAGCCTGCTCCATCCATCACATATTATAGAAGCGCCATTATGGACAAAAGTTTTCATCAAATAAGGTGTCAATTCTTCTTGGTAATGAACCTCTCCAAGCCATCCCCAGTTTATGGCATTAGGCACGTAAATGTCTTTCCTGTTGATTTCAGCGAGCATTTTCTTCCATCTAGTCATGGTTGATTTGGATTCAACCCTTAGGAAATCTAACCAAGGGTGATCCCCTTGGCTACCTTGAGAAGTATGACCCCTAAAAAACATGGTTCCTGCACAACAAATAAAAAACAATCCCAAAAACACAGAAACACATTAAAACAAAATAAATCTGGGTTCACGACTGGACTCATCGAGTCCATGAACAGACTCGGCGAATCTGATGAACTGCTCGAGTCAGTCGGCGGGTCTGTGAAATTTCAACCATAAAAACTCAAAATTAGTCCAAGGGTTTGTCCAGGAATGTGTATAAGGCATATTAGTGCAAGAACATTCATCCAAAACACCATAATTAAATCAAAATCAAAACCCTAAAAATTCTAAAATTTCAAAAATGGGTGTTCTATCAAATTGATACTTCCAAACATCTAAAAATCATGACTTTAACAGCAATATAGAAGAAATTAAGTACCTTGCTTGATGAAATTCGAAAAATTGGGAGAAAATTGGAAGAAATTGATGAATGCTTGAGAGAGAAAGAGGTGCACGACGAGTGTGTCGGCTGAGATGTGTTCCAAATTAGGGTTAAAACCCTAGTTTTACCAGATGTAAAAATATTATATTTTTTTTCAGTAAATAAATTCAACTCGTCGAGTTGGGGTCAGACTCGGCGAGTCTGGTCGCAAATGAAAGTTATCCGGATTTTGAATAGACTTGTCGAGTTAGGGTCCCAACTCGCTGAGTCACTTGCAATCTTTTTAAAAAATTATATGATTTTGATATCTCTTCGTAAAAAAATTCAATCCACCCCACACTCAGACCATGCTTACCCTCAAGCAATCAGTTTTGATGATTTAGAAGATGAAAACAGAAAAATCCTAAGAAAATCAAACAAAAAGTAAAATGAAAATGATAAAGGAAAAAGAAAGCAAACTCTCATAACGGGTTGCCTCCCGCCAAGCGCTTCTTTTTGAGGAGTCTTTAGCTGGACTCCCTCCCGCTCTACGTTGCTTCGTTGTTCTTCATCGGGATGCCATGCTTAATCTTTTTTAGCTTATATTTCGTTTTGTAAACATGTATTTTCCTCTAGTATGCTCTTCTCAATTCCTCTTTCCTCTTCTTTTGAGCATTATTTTCAGATTCACTCCTAGCCCTTTTTCCACACTTCTTTTTCCTCACCCTTTTACTTCGACCCTTTTCTAGCACTTTTTCTTTGTCAAGCTTGAATTCTCGTTCAATTTCTACTTCATCATCTCTCGAATTAAAGGATTCCTCCTCACTCTCGTCCCTCGCTAAAGAGTCCGGTGGTTCAAATGTGAACACTTCATAAATAGTAGAGATGCGGGCACGAGGCTTTGTTCTTTTAATTGTAGGGGACAATATTTCCTAATTAGCAATTTGTGAATCAAGGGATGAATTAGTCAAATCATCAGCCCTTGCACTCTCCTTTTCTCCCATGCTTGCCTCCTCGTCAAGTCGAATTTCTTCATCTTTTTGTATTATCGTATCAAGGTAATTTACATGAGAATTTTGGAAGTCACATTAATTTTTAACAATTTCTCCTTCTGCTGCTGGACCTTCCAAAGGATCAGGAAAAATTTTCATGTCGAGGACAGGAAAAGAACTTGTAAATACCAGGTCAAGGTTGTCCGCATTACTGAACTTTTCGACTAGACTCGTCGAGTTTGTCGATGCGACTCGACGAGTCGGTGCGTATTCCACAAATTTCATTGTTTCTTCTGGATCAGTTTCCTCCAACAACTTCTCTATCTCCTCTAAATCTTTTTCAGCATCAAAATTTTCTCCGGAAGATAGTAGAAATTTATTTGGATTTTCTTCTTGTAAAAGTGCAAGCTCTTTTTCTACTAATTCGTTATCCAAATCAATGGAGGAAACTTCTTCTTTTCTTGTGTCTTCTTGCTTAATATCTTGTGTAGCCTTAAACACTGCCGATTCATCTCCTACCCTTAATGTTAGTGTGAACTCGCATACATCTACTAATGCACATGCGGTGTTCAAAAATGGTCTCCCCAAAATAATTGGAACTTTGGGGTCTTCTTCCATGTCAAGTACTACAAAATCCACAGGGAATACAAATTTGTCAACCTTTATGAGAAGATCTTCACAAACAACTTTTGGACGAATGATTGTCTTATCTACTAGATGGAGCTTCATATTAATAGGCTTTGGCTCCGGCAAATTCAACTTCTTGAAGAAAGAATGTGGCATTAGATTAATACTTGCACCCGAATCGGTCAATGCTTGAGTAGAAATTATGTTTCCAAATTGACAAGGAATTGAGATGCTTCCCGGATCGCCCTTCTTTTCTAGTAGCTCATTTAACACTAACTCAGCGACTTCAGCCATATCTTTTCTAGCAGAAAAGAGACCCTTAAGCAAGTTTACATATTTAGGTATTTGAAGTATCGTTTCAACAAATGGAATGTTGACTTGAAGGGTTTTAACATGTTCCATGAAAGTTCTGTACTCTTTAACCTTTTCATCAGGTATGGCTCGAATTGGATATGGAAACGGTGGCATGTAAGGCTTTAAGGGAACATTAGTTTTACCATCAGACCATGGACTCGTCGAGTCCATTAGAGGGACTCGGCGAGTCGTGTCGGATTTAGCTAAACTCGAGTCTTCTGTCTTTTTTGCTTGCAACTTTGTTGAGGCCTTTTGTGCAGGGTTCAGAGGAGTGAAAATTTCCCCAAAACTAGTTGTTATAGCATTTACGTTCTCCATTATCGGATTATTCTCGGTTTTACTTGGAAGTTCACCCGCTTGTCTTTGGTTAACTTGTTGAGCTAGATGCCCTGTCTGCTTCTCGATGTTATGAATAGATGCTTGCTGGTTGCTTAATAAGGTTCTTGTTTCTTGTATTGCAGCATCGTGATCATTGTGTCTTTTCTCAGAAGCAGCTACAAATTTTGTTAGCATCTCTTCCAAGTTGGGTTTCCTATCTTGCACCGGTTCCTCTTTTTGGTACATACCCCTTGCTTGTTGTCTAAACTTCTTCTCCTTTGCCTTTTTGTATTCATCATAGGGTAGCCATTCTTTCTTCGGTTTCTGCCAATCATAATCAAACCTATCACCGCTTGAATAGCATACTTGCACCTTTTTATTTCCATTCTCGTCCAATTCGAAATCTCTCGTAAGGTGAGGTCCATTGCAATTTTCACAACCCATCCGAATAGCAAGGATTGTTTGATCCATTTTATCCATTCTTCTATCCATGCTTTTCAACATCGCCATCATTGCCGCCATGTCTTCAGAGGCATAATCACATCTCCCCTAATTGGATTATTCCTAGGATTATGATATTCTCTAGAGTGCTTAGAGAATTCTTCAATTAATTGTTTAATCACCGGGGGTGCCTTCTTCGTGAGCGGGCCTTGCAAGTCAAGTAATTGCCTTGTTGTCACATTGACTCCATCATAGAAAATGGAGACTTCTTGTTGACTATTTAAGTCGTGATGTGGGTAATTCCTCAATAAACCTTTGTACCTCTCCCACGCCTCATAAAGTGATTCGCCCACTTGTTGCTCGAAATTGGCTATGGTCTTTTTCAACTTGGATATTTTTGATGGTGGGCAAAATTGGTCAATGAACTCTTTTTTCATCTTGGCCCAATTCATGATGGATCCGGGAGGTAGTGATTTTAGCCAATCCTTTGCAGCGCCTTTAAATGTGATTGGTAACATGCGTAGCAAAACAGTGTCGCGGGCCACATTTGGGAAGTTGAAATAGTCGGATATGTCGCTGACCTCTTCTAAGTGCTTGTATGCATCTTCATGATCTTTTCCATAAAATGGAATCTCCTCGAGTTGGGAAAGTATGTGGCCCTTGAGTTCGAAATTGGCGTTTGCGGGAATCGCGGGTTGCACGAGTCCCGGGCCGGTGTCTTCACGCATCTTCTTCTTCCATTCCCCAATGGGGACTTCATTGATGTTAGCCATGGGAATAGCTAATTCGTCATCGGAATCGGAATCGTGCCCGAATGTAGGGTCTTCTTCTCCTTCGGTTTCGTACTCGGTGTCCTCTTTGATTGGGTCGTCGCTTGCTAAAGAGGCGTTGGATTCTCCGACTTTCTTGCCCTTTTTCTAGCTGAAAACGGATTTAAGATTCCGTAGTGGTGAGTTCTTCGGTTTTTCGGGATATCCAATTGTTATGCCTTTGTTTCTTCTAAGTGTTGCTTCCGGATCTTCAAAAGGTGGGATCAGTGGTGTGCCTCCTCCCCCAGTCATAAACGTTCTGAAAAAAAAAAGACACACGTAAAAAGAAACAAAATTAAAAACGAAAATTTTCTGTTCAGTGATGGATTCGTCGAGTCTGTTCGAAGGGACTCGTCGAGTCGAGGCAAAAACAGCAAAAAATTTTAAACAAAATTTCCTAAAAACTACTAAGAAAAATTCAATCCTAGTGCTAAATCTAATAAAAACAGTAACTTTGTGCAAGAAAAATCTCAAACAAAGGATCGATAACAATAGTAATCAATTCAAAGTTGGAACCGTTCCCTGACAACGGCGCCAAAAACTTGATGTGTGTAAAACGAGCTAGTTTTAATCCTACTCATAAAATTTAAATTAATCACACAAAAGGCATTGGACCTGTCTATTAGTGGTATAGTTCTAGTAAGCAGGGTATCGAACTCAGGGAACAACAATTTAAACTAATTACTAAAATTATCTAATAGCAACTAACAAATAATAAAAGAGTGTTTTCTCTAGTTTTACAAGACTAGAAACTTACTAACTAATACTTAAACTAATTAACTAAAAACTAGATAAGCAAAGATTCGACTAAATTCAATAATGAAGGAGACTTCTGTTTAGGTTCAACTCAATTGATCCTATGGTTGAGTTTATGGTAATAGTGCAATGGATTAATTCTTCTATTGTCTATCGATTCGGGTGATTAGGTTCACATTCGCTACACTAATCCTTAGAAAACTAACTAACTCAAACTGTGGCCAATTGTCTAAATTAATTTAATTCCCTAGGTTATTTATTCGGGTTAATTAAGACTTGTAATGGTTAACTAATTTGGCCCTTTAGTTAACCTCTTGTTGATGGTTCATCACACAAGCTCACACGTAAATTTACCTATTTTCTTATTAATTCTAGTTTCACATTCGCTAATCCTAGTCATATAATAAAGTGTTAACATAAATTATACAAGGTAAACAATTAAGAGATGTTCATGCAACTTAATTATCTTCCTATTAACAGAAAAATAGTTATCATTCACACATAAGGTTCTTTAACATGATTAAATTAACAAAATCACCAATATTAAACTAATCCTACCATAAATCAAACCATACTCTCAACATTGTCTCCCTAAACAGAAGTTAAAAGGTTTTAGCTCATGATTGAGGCAATTGAAAGCATAAAAACGAAATCTATATGTCTATACA
This sequence comes from Lactuca serriola, assembly GCF_051521515.1. Classification (NCBI taxonomy): domain Eukaryota; kingdom Viridiplantae; phylum Streptophyta; class Magnoliopsida; order Asterales; family Asteraceae; genus Lactuca; species Lactuca serriola. Next base: position 144,851,454 of record NC_136416.1, read on the forward strand.
TGATGAAAAACAATAGATTGAATTAAGAATAATGAAAATTGCCTCTAATCTCCTTTGGAATCGGATTTAGGGTTGGATCTTCCTTCTCTAGGTCTTCTCTGACTTTAATTCGCAGCTTTTCTCCCCAAGGGTTCTCTGGATTCCGTTGTATCGATCTGAAAAGCTGTATTTATAAATTCGACCCGACTCGCCGAGTCCATGACTGACTCGTCGATTCCATCACTTAATCCCCGTGTACGACAAGTTAAGGTGTCCTCAGCTTCGCGAATCTTCATAGCGACTCGTCGAGTCGATGCCAGACTCGCCGAGTTCCTTCCATTTTTTGGTCTTTTCTTTTTTTGATCATTCCAAAACTTCCCGATGGTTACTCTTGCTTCTTTTTGCTTTCAAGCATTCCTTTTGGACTGAAAACACAATTCAAACACTTTTAAGTATCTTTTGTCCATAATATGCAAATAAATAGCTAATAAATGATAAAAATCCATGTTAAATAAAGGGATAAATATGCACATATCAACATGTAATTCATATGTGAATTACATGTGATTTACATGTGAATCACATGTAATTCATATGTGATTTACATGTGAATCACATGTAATTCATATGTGATTTACATGTGAATTACATGTAATTCATATGTGAATTACATGTGATTTACATGTGAATCGTATGTAATTCATTAGGGAGATTAACAAGGCATTTTGTGGGTTTTCTGATCAAAGTAAGTCTGAAAAGTATTAGATGCTTTTTAAAGATGATGAAAATTCAGATGTAAATGTTGAAGATGAAATAGGAATTGTTACTGGAAATTGGGGGTTGTGGAGCATATGAAGGAGACCCTGAAATTATAAGAAAAAAAGCTTTGAAAACTTATATTTAATTACTGAAGATACAGAAGAAGAAAAAAAAGATAACATGCAAAAAAGGGTAGAAATGGTTTTTGTGGTCATGATTTGGAGACACGTAAACAATTATGCATCCTAAAGGGAGTGGTTTCCTTGCTACCACCTTGTTTTGCTTCTTTTATGTTGTTGCCAAAAGGAAGTACAAATATGATAAAGTTGATAAATATACCTGCTAGAAATGGAACTTGGGATTCCTGCTTCTTCCTCACATTCCTTCGCAAGATTATCTCCAGGTGAGATTCCATGTGGTTGCAATTATCAGATTAAAACTCATTTACATCTGATATAAGAGTAAACATGAGTTATTAATTATTAGATTCAAAATAAGAAAAAAAAATTCCACCATTCCTCTAGCAACAAGATGATCAAGCATTCCTAGATAAGTTTGTTTCATTTCACTTCTTTTCCCAATCCACATGTATTTTTCTCCATCTTTTTCAGCATATCCACACATGTAAACTCCATAAGCCTACAATAAGATATTACAAGATTGTGTGAGATGCTTAATTAGTAATTACAATGTGTAAGATTTCGATAATTTGAAAGATTTTAAGGAAGATATGAGATATGAGATATGACATACATTTTGATGGGTTTTAGCCATAAGAACTTTCCTATGTGCGCATGCAAAACCCTAATGCTTGGATCTAGGCTCTCTAATTAAACATGCTTTGAATCCAAGACTTCTAATGGCTAATTAGGTTAAATAACAACATTGAAACAAATCTAGAACCATACCTTTGAATTCCTTGTTGATCTTGTTGTCTTGGAGCTTCTAGAGTCACAAATGTCACTCCTCTAATGGCTTACAAACACCAATAGCAAGAAAGATGATTTAGGAGAGAGGAGAGGGGAGGAAATCGGCCAGGGTTCTCTTACTTTAGGTGAGGTGCCGATTTCCCTTAGCCATGGGGTCTATTTATACTTGTACACTCCTTAAGGGTTACAACCTAAACCCTAATTGGATAATCTTCTCTTAAGGCTATCCAAATCCTTTCCATAGATAAGTTATTGGACGATTTTGAAGCTATCCTAGCTTCTAGAATCCGTCCACTATATATCTATAAGGATTTATAGTCTAAAGCTTAACTATCAAACAATTGACAGTTTATACCCCTTTATTTAATTAACCTCTTTAAGTCACCAAATTAATTCCAATTAATTCTATGACTTATATTAATCAAATAACAATATATTATTCTTTATATTATTCTCATAATATATTAATAATATTTACTCTCTCTTAATAAATCATCCTATCAAGTTGTTATGGTGAAGGCAACCCAAAAGGACCATGCACAACCGGGTCAAATACTTGCCTAATATAGTTGCAGCCTTAGACACTATTCCAACACATTTATCCCAAAGTAAGGTGTTGCTGCACGTTCCATAAGATGAAGTAACGGGATATAATTGCAATCATTTAAAATTATATAGGAAATCAAGATTTCATGCTTTATCATATTTGTACTTCCTTTTGTAAAATTGAGATTAAGTGTCTGTAAAATTTCATGCTTCCCAAAAACGCCACGAGATACTAAGCATCGCTATTACAGCTATTCAATCGATTGAAGTTTTAGGCAAAGAATTATCTATTATGTTTGTAATGAAGGATTTACAAGAAAAAAGAGAAAGTAGACATTATTATAGACCATAGCAACAACCTGTAAGCCTCCAATAACAAGTCGGTATCAACAAATCGGTGACCTCTTTCAAATTCAAACTATGATTCCATACAAATCGAAAAGAAAACAACAATAAATTCAAAACCCTAACGCTCCTAATTTCGAGATCATTAAACAATAAGATAAGCAAATGAAAAATAAGATCAGATGAGTTTTTAGTTTTTGATTCGGATGAAGAAGAACGACAACCAAGGTGATATCGTCTATGTGATTACAAAATAGAGAACAATCGGAGTACATTCAAAAGAAATTGATGAAATTCGAGTCAACATAGGAGTAAATATTACTTGTACATGTTGTAATTGAGATATGTATAGAAGACAAGAGACAAGTCATGTCGTGAGAAACATTAAAATGGAACCATTGCGATTCGACGGATGATTGGAGATCGACACCGCCATCGTTGTGGTCAATTCTAGAATACGATGAAGATGGAGACGAACCTGAGTTGATTTACGGTTGCTTCTAATTGATGTAGTGGATAACTAATTTGCTAAACTAGATTGATCAGGAGGAAAGAGATCGGCCAAAGCATTCAAATTGAAACAAAAGGTGAGAAATCGATTCTGATTTGCAGATGCAGGCAATCTGATGAGATGGAGGTGGTTCGTATGACGATGCGATACACGGACGCTACAAAGACGATGGAAGCCGATACGTACATACATTTTCATCGGGATATAACAACATTTTTTTCCCTATAATACCCTTGCACTTTTAAGTTAAGATACCCCCGCCCATACAAGTTTCTATTTATTTACAGCCACAATGCATCTTGGCCATCCTTTTTTTCAATCCAACGCTCCACTTTTAGTTCTCGGGTTCTCGGGAAACTATGAGTTCTCAAATGATCCTTCCTATATATATATATATATATATATATATATATATATATATATATATAGGGAAGGGTTATATGGAAAATGAATGATTAGGGCAACACATATTTGAACCAATGAAAACATGAAAACACATCACTTTAGAGTAACTACATAAATAACTTCCACAATACATTACTTGTGAATAAATAAATGGACATGTGTCATTTGATTATTGGTTCCAGCATATGTTGCCCTAGTTCTTCATTTTCCATAAAACTCATTTATATATATATATATATATATATATATATATATATATATATAGGACTAGGTTATAATGTAGTTGGACAACTATTGTGCGGACGTGTGGACAGTGTTATTCTATAAGAATTACTAAGAGAATAGGTTGTTTCACTACTAGAAAACAGACCTTTAATGACGCGCTTTTTACGACACGCACTGATTAATGATACGCAAAAGGGCGTGCCCTACAAATAATGTCAGATCTTTAGAAATTTGAAGAACGTAGGACGCGCATTTTTTGCGTGCCCTAAATTATTGTCCCACAAAAAAAAATACAAACACGGAGGGCGCTTATTTAAAGTGTGCGTCCACTGTGAGTGTCGCTTTATAATTTTTCACTCAAAACGCGCGTTCAAGGGGGAAATCAAATCCTCTTAAAATTCTAAAATTTTTAAATACCCCGCTTCAAGATCTCCCTTCATTCTCTTCTTCCCTTCTCTCTACAAACCCTAATCATAGATACCATATCTTCTTACTTCGGTTGCTATAGTTTAATTGGACCAAAATTAATCAGATATTAATTTTTTTAGCCCAAGGCAGTGGAGCTGAACACGAACACATGGGAAATTACAGCATCTCAAGCCTAAATCGAAGCAATCAAACATATTTTAGTCCTCCATCTTACATTGAGAATCATTTCCCCTCCCATTGCCGACCCCTTTGGAGCGATTTCTAGGGCTTGAATCAACATTTACCCATATCGACACTCCATCTAATGCCCTCATCGCCTTTTTTTTTCTTTTTGTGGAGGGGGTGATTCTAATTAGGTATATGCTATTCCATGTTTAGATTTCTGTAATTGCAATCCTCTCCTCCCATCAATATGATAATAAATGAAGATGAATAAGTCAAAATTTTGTTTTATTTTTTGGTCCCAATTTCTTTTTCTCTCACCCTTCCATTCCATGGGCAGAGGTCAGCGGGTCGTCGAGCCTGGTTTTCAATCGCATGCCATAATTCATGCAGGTGCTGGAGTTCAAGCCCTGACAAAAGAACACTTCAAAACTGTTCGATTTTGGACAAAAACGACATGGGTAGCGATCGTAAGTCGAAAAAGAAGGGGTCTCCGGCTGAGTCCTCGTCGGAAGGTTTTTGTTCTTTCTCTTCGTTACCAATATTTCTCTGTTTATACAATTTTCGATACGAATTGATGAGGATACTCGTGTTATGTAGACGGAGGGAAGAACAAAAGGCGTAGAAGTTCAGAAACAAAGAGTGATAAGAAAGAGAGAGACTCCGATAGGAAGCACAAATCGCATAAATCTTCAAGTACTAAAGGTACGCTTCGCTACATCATGAGCTTACATCCAGTTTTAGTTTTGTTGTTGATTTGTTTCTGTAATGGAGGAAACCTAGGGTTTAATTTGTTATCGAGTATCATCTTAGTATAAACACTCTCGATGCGATTAGTTACAGAATCAAGCTACTTAGTGCGATTAGGGTTTTTCAGCTGTCTGTCTGCGCATTCTGTTTTCCATTCACTAAGATACGATACCCAATTTTTAGTTTTCTGATGAATCTGATACCTTTGTTCTTGTGCAATTGGGATTTGGAACTAAGAATCCAGTTGTAAGGACTTATATCCTGCCAAACTTTTTACAAATATGTCACGTTATTTTTGCATTTTTTGTCTCACTCCCACCCACAAAGGTGGATAGACTGATAGAGACTCACACTTGATCTTTATATGTGTAGAAAAGACATAAATACCCTCCTATTGAGTCTTGAGTGTTTCATATTTGTTCTAATCTTATTTCTTCTACCCTCTAAAAACACACAGATGCATGGGTGTCAAACACATGTTGATGACACTGAAAATCTAAAGTAAGTTATCAGTTACTACTTACTAGTTTTTGTTCTTTAAGCCTAAATGTTTTTTTTTTTTGCATAATTTAATTATTTTGCATATTTATAGGACACATCGAAGCATATTGGTTGGAAATATACATGTGCTTTTTAACCCAAGTCGTGGGGATATTAAGCTCGGTTAGGTACTTAACAAAATTATTATTATTATTATTATTATAAAAATGATTAAAAAAGTGTATTGTTTAACATAATCATACAGTTTGAGCAAATTTTGACACATTTGACTTTTTTTTTACCAATAAGGTACGATTATTTCTTGCAAAGGCTCATAGACTTTTGGAGACATGGGGCAATATACCAATTATACTTGGTGGAGATTTTAATAGTATGCCTCAGGTATTAAATTAAATATGATTATATTGTTTTTTTAATAGTATGTATAAAGTAGAGTTAAACCTATACATTGTATTTAAATATATATTATAAAGAATTTAACCAATCTATATTTTATTTCACTTAAACATTTGTGTGTCCTCATCTATTCATATTTTTTTTCAGAGTGCAATGTATCAGTTCATAGCTTCATCAGAGTTGTTTTTTTTTTTTTTTTTTTTTTTTTTTTTTTTTTTTTTTTTTTTAATAGATGCAGAGTTTTATTTACTATGAATCTATGATGAATATCAATGTTTAATATTTTATGTTTATTGATTTATTTAATTTTTCTTCTCAGTTACACATCCAACACCATGAACGCAAAAAAATATGTGGGCAGAATTGTCCATTACATTACCCAACATTTCAGTGTCATAGTAATTATTATTCTTCTAGGTCTGTTAATCCAATTATTTTTTCACCTCTTATCTGTGCAAAAGACGTAAATGCCCTCCCTTTCCCCTCATCGAAAATTGCCTTAGAAAGCTTCTTCACTGTCCAGCTATTTTTGATAATGAGAACAAGGACATTTACGTCTTTTGCACATATATAAGAAATTGCATTTTGTAGTATTTGTCCCATTTACATGAGTCCTTTTTTAAAAAGGTGGAATAAAGAAGAAATAAGGTTAGCAACAGGAACAAAACACTCAACTTACCTTAAACACAAACTAAAACTCAAAAGTGCATATCATGGAGTTCCTGTAAGTTTATTATTTTCTCTAATTTCCTTTTTATCTTTTTAAATTTTGTTTGTGCTTCAGTGTAATTATGTAATTTACAATTTCTATATGAGTTGGTTATGATTTTTTTTTCAGGCGACACGTTTGACAAGAGATGAATATGGAGAACCCTTAGCAACATCTTTTCACTCCAGATTTATGGGGACAGTTGATTATATATGGTAAATCTAATTACATATAGTTTATCCTAAAAGTTGAGTGCATATTTTTACCTTACTTATTTGATGTCAAGTATGTCTAAAAATGCAAAAAAAAAGTTTGTCAATGACACTATCATTGACTTTTATGTCAAGTATGTTTACCTTACTTATTTGATGAAATGAATTACTTTCATAACAATCCATTTTACAAATATAAAAACTTAAATGTACATCAGACTAGAAGTCATTACATATGAAATTTTATTCTAACTTTCTAACTGATGATAGATACTTGAAGAACAAAATCAGGCCTGAAGAGAGACAGAGGTTTCATTTTTTCAATAGTTTTTTTCTTCCGGAAGCTAGCTGACCCAGAAAAAGAACCTCTAGATGCCCTTGAAGGGAAAACAGCTTTTCAACACGTAAGAAAGTGGACACGAAAAGATAATCTTTTTGAGAAAGACTTTGTCTTTATTCCTGTAATTTACAAGTAAGTTGGAAAACAGTTTGCTTTCTATACATTTCATTTGAACAGTTGACAATTATTTCTGTTGTTTGACAGCTATCATTGGAGTCTTATTGTGATGTGTCATCTTGGGGAAGTTGCGAAATACAAGGGTATATCTGTCATTTCTCTTTGACATCTTCAAGTATTTTATGAGGCATGGTTATCCCTTTTTTCTAATGTTATAATCTGGTTTATAGATGAAGAAGATGTAACTGAGTTGATTAAAGTGCCATGTGTTCTGCATATGGATCCTATCAGAGGTAGTCATACTGGTTTGAAAGGTCTTATGCAAAGGTAACATTTTTTTATTATATAAACATTTTATTTTATTTTTAAATTATAAACCATTAAATATGTCATTCTAGCTATCTGAAAGAAGAGTGGAAAGGGAGGCAGTAGGAGGCATCTAAAGATATATCATCAAGATTCGATAATCTACGCTTTATTTCACTTGAGGTATCATCTGGATAAATAATGTTTCAAAATTATTTGAGAAATGGAAAAGAAAAATATACGAGGGCAAAATTGTGAATTTGTATTAAATTCTAAAATCTGAATTTTGTGTTGTTTTTTGTAGTTACCACAGCAGCCGAATTCATTCGACTGTGGTTTATTCTTGCTCCATTATGTAGAACTTTTCTTGGAGCAAGCCCCGATTAATTTTAATCCATTTAAAATCACAAAAAGTGTCCACTTTGTAAGGACATGGACCATTTATGTAAAAATTAATAATATAAGTGAGTTGTTGTTTGTGAATATGTGACTCAGCTAAATACGGATTGGTTTCCACCTGCTGATGCATCCTTGAAAAGGGTGGTTATTCAGAGACTGGTGTATGATCTCCTACAACAACCTTATGATGAAGCTGAAGCCTTTTACAAAGTATTTTCCCAAGTAAGTGCAAAAAGATTTCTTTTGGCAAAGTTTCATATCAATTTTGATCCTTGTGTTAACTTTAACAACCCTTTTGTTAAATTAATAAATATGACTGTTTTGCCCTTATCCGATTCTTGGATTTTATATTTCATTGGATGCTTGCAGCTTTGACCAGCCTTTTGAAGAAGTTATATATCCAAAAGAGGATGTTGATGCTGTTTCCATTAGTAAGAGAGACGTTGATTTGCTGCTACCAGACACATTTGTCAATGACACCATCATTGACTTTTATGTCAAGTATGTTTATCTTACTTATTTGATGGAATAAATTACTTTCATAACAATCCATATTACAAATATAAAAACTTAAATGTACATCAGACTAGAAGTCTTTACATATGAAATTGTATTCTAAATTTCTAACTGATGACAGATACTTGAAGAACAAAATCAGCAAAATGAAGCCACTTGATTTAAATCTTGCAGCATTATCAACAAAATGCAATAAAGACTTGGAGTTGAATTTGGCTAAGTCATTATTGAGTGAGATGGGCCAATGTACAACTGCTTATCCATATAATCAACTGTTTGGAGCATTAGTCTTAAAGAATTATGAAAGGAAAGATGCAACTTTACTTAGTTGGAATTTGATGTACATAGTAGATTAGATGCAAATTTATATATTGTAAGAAATAGAATTGTATGACATTAGATTTATGCAATGGATTTTATTTTTTGTATATGGTATTTTATTTTCTATTATGAAACATTAAATACAAATTTAATTTGAAAATAAGTAAATATATAAATAATATATTTTTTTAAACATTTAAAATTATGATACGCAAAAATGTGTGTCATATTCATTTATGACATGGCCTTTCTTGACAGGGGCTTTCTTGATACGCATTGCGTGTCATTAACACGCGCGTCGTAAGGTTACGACACACGAATGCGTGTCGTCTTCCTTTATGACAGGGCCTTCCTTGATACGCATTGCGTGTCGTAAACGTGCGTCGTAATTGCACGTCGTAAATGAGCGTCATAAATGCGCGTCGTCTCTCTTTATGACAGGGCCTTCCTTGACGCGCATTTGCGCGTCGTCTGAGCCTTTTACGACGCGCAATGAGCGTCGTAAAAGGCTGTTTTTCTAGTAGTGTTTAGTAATTTGAATACGTTCAACCTTACACAACTATCGTCATTTTCATGAATTATCACTAATTCTTTTTCATTGTTGTGCTCACACATCGTTTTTCACTTATTTTCATTCTTATAGAATACAATTCAATAAACACTCTGACAAGATTCTGACAGAATGAGAATAATAATAATAAGTCTATAATAACCTTATAAACGATTTAATTAGTAAGATATATGATAATAACAACAGTTATGTAAGATTAAACGTATTTATATTATTAAACAACATATTTTATTTGTCATTCTCACATAATAGCATTGTCCACACGTCTGCACAATACATGTCAATCCATATTTGAACCTTGCTCTCTCTCTCTCTCTCTCTCTATATATATATATATATATATATATATATATATATATATATATATATATATATATATATAGGCCAGGCTACTCACATGGAATGTGGGTCCAATGACCTACCTAATTTTTCTAGCTTTTTTTTACCTACATTAGGAAAAATTTAGAACCTATCTTGTAACATCCCAAGTTTTGTCATTTGTAGTCCCTAGGGATGGAACGGTAAAGTTATGAAGAGCTTAAGGGCTAAATTGTAATTTTGGGACCAGGAGGAGTACGCTGCGCGTACATAAGGGTATGTTGAGCGTACTAGGGCACGCCCTAGTACGCTGGGCGTACTCATAACAGAAGGAAACCCTAATATCTTGGGTTGGGGGCTATATAAACATCCTTATGGCTGATATTCTCTCCTCCTTCTGAGCCACCATCTTCCAAAAACATCCCCAAACCCAAGTTCTTATGTGTGAGAGTGAGTTGGTGGGTATTTTGAGCTCTTGAAGGTGAAGCCATTACAACAAATACTTGAAGAAGGAGATTGGTTCGTAGATCTGAAGTTGTGTTTTGCCCTATAAGCTCCAGAAGGTAAAAAGCTTCAAACTTTGTGCTTGTAGGTCATAGATCTAGCCTTTCTAGCATTATGGAACCATTTCTTGTCCCAAAAACCCCAATATGGTGCATGATGCATTTTGGACGAGATAAGTTGTCCTTTCTGGACCTTGAAGAGGTCTTAAGTGATAAAAATGAGGTTCCAATGGCTTAATATGTCCCATGCATGTAGTTGAAGGGTCTTAATGGATTAAGACCTTGGATTAAGAGCTTTTTGGACGTCCAAAGTGATAAAGTTCGAAACTTTATGAGTCCTATGCATATTTGGTCATTGGATCTGGAGTTTGGGCTTAAATGCTTAAGCCATTAAGCACTTATTAGGGTTTTGGTGAAACCCAGTGTACGTCCAGCGTAAGGTTTTGTACGCCTAACATACTAAGTCAATGACCTAGTTTTCCAGTCAATGCGAGACCCGTGTACGCGCCGCGTAGCCTTGGGGTACGCCTAGCGTACGCCTTCTGTGGACTTTTGGTGTTTTAGGTTTTGGGTTTGGGCTAGTAGGGTCTGGGCCTTGCTGGACTTTCTAAGTAGATATGTTTTGGACGAGTTTTAGTGATAGTGGATCATGGGGTTAGGCCCAACAATGAAGTTGGGCCGAATCTAGTAAATTGGGCCAATAATGGGCCTTGCATAAAGACTTTCAAGGTTATGGACTTGGAATTGGGCCTTGGCCCAATAAAAAAATTAGACATGATGGATTGAGTGGACCCTTAGCCAATGTTGTTATGTTGTGTAATGACTTGGTATTTATCATGTGATAGTTCGGGATTTTCCGGTGAGATAGCGATTCGGGAGTTGATACTTCAGTTCAGGTCAGCATTGCGAGGTGAGTTATCCTCACTATATCAACAGGGTCTAAGGCACCAAGGCCGGCCCTTTCTCGGATTGTATACTAGTATTTGTTTGATATGCTTATTGATCTGTTAGATGGGCGTCCTGGTAATTAGGACGGTATTATGTTTAGTGGCCTTGTTTAGTTCGGTATCCTGGTATATAGGATGAGACTATGTTAGTAACCGGTTAGGTCAGTATCCTGGTTAGGATGTTGCTATGCTATATGATCTGCAAGATCGGTTTGTTTGTCTATGGACGGTTATGTGATTATCTGTTATATGTGCACATGGTTGTTTGATTGAGGTTGGGTTGAGGCGGGTTCTATTTTGTGCTGTAGGCCAACATACCCAGGGCGGACCGGATAGACTGCAGACCCAGGAGGGCACATAGTCAGGCGAAGGCCCAACGAGCGGTCCAGATAGGCTGAAGGCCCCGAGAGGGCGGTCCAGACGTGCCGAGGCTCAGAGAGTGGGCCAGATAGACTGAAGGCCCGACATGGGCAGTCCAGTCAGACTGTAGACTCAGAGAGTGGACTGGTGGACTGAAGGCCTGATGCAGGCGGACCAGTCACACTGTAGACTCGAGATGCTTGGCTGTTCGGTTTGTTCATATGATATGATTATGATTATATGTCGTTGGTACTTTGGGGGAAACTCACTAAGTTTCGGGCTTACAGTTGTTGATTTTGTTTTAGGTACCTCTGATGATCGTGGGAAGGCGAATGCGTGACCGTACACTTCCTCGTATTTTGCTTTGGATTTCTGGGATACTCTGATATAAACTATTTTGGAAACCTTTTTGTAATAACTTTGAGTATTTGAAATGTTTTAAAAGCTTAAATTTGGCAAGAATTTTATTGACTTCACATATCTTACCAATAAAATCTTTGAATTTATATAGACAATTTACTATAAAAGCATTAGTGAACCATGTGGTTTTCTGTTCTAGACTCGCCACTATATATATATATATATATATATATATATATATATATATATATATATATATATATATATATATATATATATACGCTAATAAATAAGAATGATTTTGTCACATGTCCTTCTCTCATTTAATTTGCCACATGTCATTTTGTCATAATTTAAAATATATTTATTTTCCACTTGTCATTTATTTCATTTTCCATATCTAATATATTATTAATTAGTTTCCATAAATTAAACCTACCATAATAATATTAATTTCAAATTTTAAATTTTAAATTTCAATTTTAATTTCAAATAAATTTACAGTTTAAACCTTTATTTTTAACATTTTGTTATAATTAACCTGTTTAGTATACGGGTCTGATAACTAAATAATAATTTTAATTTATTTATTTTTTGCATGTTTTTTTCTCATAATTTTTATTTATTTCAAATTTCGAATTCAAATAAACTTCTCATTTAATCGTTTCTATTTAATATTTTGTTTTAATCAACCCATATAATATACGGGTTTCAGAACTAGTATATATATATATATATATATATATATATATATATATATATATATATATATATATATATATATATATATATATATATATATATATATATATATATTATTCTGCCATTCCAGCTGGGATATGTTAATCGACTCCTCATTTAAATCAACCTGCCAGACTGCTTGGTTTTAGCATTTATACCCCACTCGACTTAATAAGAAAGAGCTTGTTCAAAGTCTAAAAACAAAAGGGTGAGGAAACAAATATGGATATTCATTTGAATCGAGCAATAAGTTGATTTATTCTTAGTTGTTGGTGACATGCATGATGGGGTTATCTTTTTGATGTTGTAACTATTTATTCTTGTGGTTGTTTCGTTGTGGAATGAATGGCGTCTTCAGAGACCAGAAAAAACATGTTGCATACATGTGTTTATCACACTATACTCCATATATAACTGCATTATAATTATCCCCGTTGGAAATGTACAAGTAGTCAAGTATATATATGTATGTATGCATATATAGCGTTACTGTATATACATAGGATGGGACCATTGTAGGTAGGCCACAGGAGGTTAAATGCATTAATTTGCTTTACTTAAATTCGTCATACGAACCAACACCACATGCATCTCTTTTTCATTTCAGTCATAGTACGTACTCGCCTTCTTTAATTTAATTGGTTTGTTGGTATCGAATCCCAACTATCTACAGTATTTCTTTGTGTTTTAGCGGATCCCGAAGCTGGATACTGATCATAAGCAACTAAGTGAGTAGCTAGCTAGCTAGCTAGACGAGAGATGGATAAACAGTTTTCTGTGAAGGTGGAGGAATCTGGAAGAAAAGGTGCCGGTGGTCATGATCCATCTGTTGGTCCTGTCTACCGTAATCTTCTTGCCAAACATTGTTTCCCACCACTTGATGATTCTCATTTGAATACTACTTGGGATGTTTTCAGGTATTATTTTATTTCTTCTTCCAAGTTCCAAACATTGTTGCCAAACATTGTCTCCTCAATAACTACTTTGTAGAGGTTTTTGTAAAACTAGGGTCGTAGAAATAGGTTTGTTTGAAAAGTATCTGTAGAAATAGGTTGGTTTTTAGTATGACCCACCGTTTTTAACAATTCTAACCTTGATAACACGTGTTTGGGGTATCTTTTCAAAGGGCAAAAGAACTTTTGGGAAAAGTTCCAAAAAATCAGGTTTCCCTGACTTTCCCTCTTTAAAAAATCCAAAAGGAGCTTTCAAGAAGTTTTTCCCAAACATTTTTTGTATGTTATCTTTTCTCAAACATCTTTTGTATGTTATCTTTTCCCAAAAGTTCTTTTCCCTTTCAAAAAGATATCCCAAACACCCCCTTATTTCTAACATTTCTAACTAACAAATTATATATATTACATTTGTAACCTTCCTGTGTTATAATTTTATTCCTTGAAGTTTTTTTTTTTTTTTGTTTACCTACTTTATTATTTTGAAAACATCAAATTTTACTCTTGTTATTAGTTACATATAATTAATTTACTTAAAATATATAGTTACAATTTATGTATTATTTTTAACAAATTCAATAATCAAATATATCTCATTACTAACTAGAAATACACAACACTATTAATACAAGATCAATGAAATGTCTAAACCTATGAAATGTTTTTAATTTATAATCCAAAATATCCAAAATATATTCCTAATGATATAACTTGTTAGAAATATAACAACAACAAAAAAAAAAAAAAAAAAAAAAAAAAAAAAAAAAAAAAAAAACTATGTTATAATTAGAAAAGTAATTTTACAAATTAAATAACTTTAAAAAATGTATTTTCCTTTGAAAAAAAATTGAAAATGCATTGTTTTTTAACACTGACCATCGTTTTTCCATCTATGTCCAATGGTGACCTTTTCATTTTTGTTCAACGGCACAAAAGACATAACATTTTTGTATTTTTCGACTATGACACCATATGTTCCAATTTTTGTTTAAAATACATGTTTTTAATTATTTTTAAAGTTTTGATATCGAATTTTGCACATCAACATCAGGGGTCCTAGTGAATGTGAGAATATATTTATTCCGAAATGTTCGATACATATAGTTTGAAATATCCGAAATACATTTTTATAGTCCAAAATGCCTGAAATATTGAAAATTTATAATCGGAAACGTCCATAATATACATTCATAAAGAATATATATATATATATATATATATATATATATATATATATATATATATATATATATATATATATATATATATATATGGAGTGGTTCAAATGAGAACTATAAAAGATTAAGAATCCTAAGAACCTCAATTAATTAGTAATATGTACACGATACTCTTATTAAACATATTAAAATCCTAATTTTTTTTTGTCTTTTGGTATGAAAAGAGCACACTTATAATTTTTACACTCTAATATTTTCATCCATATATGCTCTCATATTTTAACACAAAACTTATATAAAATACAGATTTACACAGTCATTTTACAGTTTAATGCAAAAAAATTTATAACTTAATAAAAATTGTTTTACAACAATTCACTAATTCAAATAAATCAAAAAATCAAACTCTACCACCACATGCCGTCACCAACCACCTTTATCAATATAGTAGTCGTCATTTTTTCCAAATCAGATCTGTAAATAAAGTCAAGAATTAACAATTTAAATATTACATTCACAGTCTAATAAAGCCTATTAATTAAATCGTTTTGAATTTAATGCAAAACAATTATAAAAACTAATGGATTTTTACAAATTTATACAGTAAAAAAATAATATTCATAAGAAAATTAAAAAAAATTATAGATAAATCATTCATATTCTAACAAATATAACAAAAAATTCACTGCAAAATGCAGAAATTCACAGTTTAAACAGAAATTCATAGTTTAATGCAGTCAATTCATACTTTTAAACACAAAAATCACAGTTTAATATAAAAAAACTCACAGTTTAATATAGTGAAATTCACAATTTAGATAAATATTCACAACTTAATGCTATTAATTCAAAGTTTAAAATACAAAAAACATAGTTTAAACGTAAAATTTATAGTTTATTACAATAAATTTACAGTTTAATACAAAAAATATAAATTCACAAAAATTATATCGATTTAAGACTCTTAATACAGACAATTCACAGTTTAATATACAAAATTCACAGCTTAATATAATAAATTCACAATTTAAGACAAAAAAAATTATATTTATAGTCATATTTTCAAATTAAAACTTATATTTAAGAGTTAATATATGAAGACATTTATATGTATTAAATAGTGAATTTAATATATTAAGCCGTGAATAAAATTTACAACGTAATACACAATTCATAGTTTAGTATACAAAATTAATCAGATACATGTGTGCACCATATAAATTCACAGTTTAATAAAGTTTTGCAGAACTCTCATTCACAATTTTATAATCAGTTTAGGACTCTCGTTCATTGTATTTATAACATAAAAACATATTAATTCACACATTCACAGTAACTAACTTAAATAGAACTAAACAATAGTTAAAACATGAAAACATTACAGTTCAAAGCTTAAAAAAATTAAAATTCATATTATTTAAGAAAACACTAACATAATAACACACATTTTAAATTCAATTCACAACTTAACAACAATAAAACATAAAGTGAATAAAAACTTGATGCAAACATTATAAAAACAACATAATAAACATGGATTAACAACTTAATAGTAGAAAAAACTATGTTTAACAAAAGTAAACAATAAATGAGAAATTAGAACATTAAATTACAACTTAACAGAAAGAATAAAAAAAAACTATGTTTAACATACCTGATGCAAATATGGTTTTGTTTTACTAAAGATCAGAGAGAAAAAAATGGAGTTGAGTTGGCGGTGCTACACCAGAGCGGAAAGACAGTAGTTATGGTGGCCGTTGACATCAATCTCAAATCTAGTCCGTCAATCTCGTCAGAAATCGTAGATCTGAAGGCATAAATCATAGATCCATAAGCTAAAATCATAGATCTACTGTCGGAAATCATAGATCTAACGTCGGAGATCATAGATCTAACGTCGAAGATCATAGATCTGGATGGAACCACTTCAGATCTGTTGAAAACAAAGGATTTTGGAGGTTGAAGACATACATCTAAGGTTGGTAGAGGTGGTGGTGGACCAGGTGGTCTTTCATGGAGATCGAGAGAAAAAAAGATAGAGGACACCAGATCTGATGTAGATCTGGTGGTGTTTCACCAAAAAAAATGAGGAGAAAAAGATGATGCTGGTATATGATGTAGATGATGGCTGGAACTGACGTCGGTAGGTGGTGGCGATGGTAGGTGGCGACGCCGGTAGGTGGTGGCGACGGTAGGTGGCAGCAATGGTGGTAGTTGATGATGATAGATAGAGTGTTTGTGTTTGAGCTGAGTGGGAGTGTTTGGATGCAAAAAAATAATTACACCAATCGTCCCTCGTGCAGGTGCCAGAAAGCATGTTTAGTCCCTATTTTCAAAAATTAACTCTGAACATCCCTCGTTTGGTTAAAAGTTGCACACTTCGTCCCTCTTGGCATAAAAAGACCATTTTTCCCTTATTTATTTATTTATTTATTTTTATCTATTTTCTATTTTTTTGTAATTATTAATTATTTATTTATTAAAAAAACTTTTAAAAAGAAATCGGGGCCCTAAGCAGACATTCATAACTCGTCTCCCAAACCCCTTTCTTCTTCGAAACACCTCGTATCCACGATCACCACCCACAGTCGCAACTCCGACGACACCTTTTTCCGACTTCATTACTCTGGCGACTTCTCCGGGCGACTCCACCAAGCCACCCCTTCTCTTTCCCCAATTTCCTTTCTTCATCTTCTTCTTTGAATTTGATCGTTCATCTCCGCCACACACACGTTCTCTCTCTTCACTATCCTCTTTCTAATCTCCGACACCTCCATCTATCACCGCTATCACCTCCTGTAACCAGCACTAGTCATCATTCAAATCTCAAAATATGAACCCTAAACTTGTAAATCGAAGAAGAGGGAGATTCAGATCGGAGAAGCAAGCTCATATCGAACCTAAATCTTCTCAATTGACGACGAAGACGGAGAGGGGATCACATTCCATGCGGTGTTTGATATGGTTTTCAGGCCCTGATTTCGTGGCAGTTCTAGGCGGTTTTGGTGAAGGTGAGATTCAGAAATGGTTGTCGGTATTCAACAGCAAGTTTGATTGTTAAGAGGTGGCATTTGAAGGCGACAATTTTCGAGGGTGGTTGCAACAACGGTTGCTATTTTCGGTGATGTGGAGGTTAGAAACAGGTGGTGTAGAGGTTGGGTTCCCTGATGGGCAACCGGTGTTACCGGTGAAGTGGTTCCTGTTAAAGGCGGTGTTCAGAAAAAAAATGGTTGATGGTTCTATGAATACGGGAGGCTACAAAAAAAGTGACCAAATTTTGACTTTAAGGGGTGTGCTCCGGTGGTGGTTGGTCGGAACTGGTGGATCTGTGGTTTTGCAAGAATTAACAGAAAATGGAGGAAGAGAGATGAGCAAAAGGAAGGTGGGGGGGGGGTAGGGGTAGGGTGGTAGGGATGTTTGGGTTTTTTCTTTTATTTTTAATTAGTAATATTTATTATAACATTTAATTAATTGGAAAATAAATACAAAAGGGCATAATAGTCATTTTATAACTCGTAAGGGATGAAGCTTGCAAATTTAAACTTATGAGGGATGAAGCGTGCAACTATTAATCAAACGAGGGATGATCCGAGTTAATTTTTGAAAATAGGGACTAAACGTGCTTCCTAGCACCTACACGAGGGACGATTGGTGTAATTTACCCAAAAAATAACTCAGATCTTATTTTGTAGTTTAAGTTAGGGGTTCTTAGGGTTCTTAACATTTAGGGGTTTTCATTTGAACATATATATATATATATATATATATATATATATATATATATATATATATATATATATATATATATATATATATATATATACACGAATTTTTTAAAATTTTAGACTATACATTTCATACTAAATTTTTTTTCAATTTACGAACTAAACCATAATGAAAGAAAAATCACCCTTTCAAATTTTATAAGTTAGTATTTAATTAATATTATAATTTAACGTTTACTTGGTATAATAATATGGTTTTAATATATCTTTTATTTATGAGTTTTATGTATTTAAAGGTATTGATAAGATATATTTTAAGATTTATTTTGTTAAAAATAATACATAAATTATATATTTTAAATAAAGTAAATTATCTATAATATATAATAAAGTTAAAATTTGGAGTTTTGTATAATAAAAGAGGTAAACAAAAAATAAGATAAAACTACTGAAGTTGTAACATATTAGGGTTAAAAATGAAAATATATATAATTTGTTAGTTAAAACATATATATCATAGATGTAAACAAATATTAATCTAAAAGAGGTAAAATTTGGAGTTTTCGATCATAAAAGAGGAAAACAAAAAATAAAAATAAAATTTAAAATGTTGGAATGGTAACGTGTTAGTGTTGAAATATATATATATATATATATATATATATATATATATATATATATATATATATATATATATATATATATATATACCCTTAAGGGTATATAAGCTTAGCTACACAAACTCATCATAATTAGTTGTTTTGTTAGATGCACTTATTATAAACTTCAATCCCTAACTTGATTTACTTTGAAGACTTTCGAAATTTAACTATTATCTTCCTCTTATAGCACATTTTTTTGCCGAACAATTACTAGGCTATATATATTATAATTGGAAATGAAAATCATGTAAGAAGAAGATAAATGTGAAATTTATAAAAATCTTGGAAGTAAATCAAGTTAGAAGTTGAATTCTAAGAACATTTAACAATTAGCATGTATATATATGACACAAAACAATGTAGTATGATGAATTTGGGTATTTAGGCTTATATATCTTTAAGGGTATATTCACTTTTCCCATATATATACACACACACACACGAAGAGAGAGAGAGAGAGAGAGAGAGAGAGAAAAAAAATAGTTCAAATAAAAATAGTAAAGAACGTGAGAACGTAAAAACTCTATTTTTATGTTATTATGCTGCAGTGATTTTTGTATCCACATTTTTATGTCATTGTTCAACAAGAAATAAATGAATATTCATAGGTTAAAACGATAATTAAAATTTACTTCAAAAATGCACATACATAAATTTATAATAGAATAATAGCATTTTAATGAATATATGAATAGTAAAACATTAATATTTATATTAGAATTACTTCAACAATAAATATATACAACATTCATTACAGAATAATAACATAAATATATTATTTTTATGTTCTCACATTATTTACTGTTTTTATTTTAACTTACCTCTCTCTCTCTCTCTACATATATATATATATATATATATATATATATATATATATATATACTTTGTTAGATCAATAGAAATGTTAGAAATGTGGGCCAGTCTAAAAACTAGCCTACTTTTACAAAGGTTTTTCAAACAAACATACTTGTTCAAACTAATTTAAAAAGCAATCTATTTTTGCAAAAAACTCCTACTTTGTATCTTTATCATGAATCTTTTATAATTAACCTCCAATATGCATGCAGGTCTTCTGTTGACAAGTATCCTGACAATAGGATGCTTGGATGGCGTGAAGTCGTTGATGGCAAGGTACAACCCAAACTACGCCTGTTTCTTCTTCTTTTAATTAATTATGTTATTTGCTTTGATTTTTTCATGTTGTGTTATTCGTATCATTAACATGTATTTTAATCTTTCAGTGGGGTCCATACATTTGGAAAACTTACAAGACTGTATATGAGGAAGTTCTGCATGTTTCCTATGCCATTAGGGCTTCTGGAGTCCAATCTGTAA
This sequence comes from Lactuca serriola, assembly GCF_051521515.1. Lineage (NCBI taxonomy): Eukaryota > Viridiplantae > Streptophyta > Magnoliopsida > Asterales > Asteraceae > Lactuca > Lactuca serriola. The sequence goes on from NC_136416.1 coordinate 144,871,961, forward strand.
GCATATATATGTTACAACTATACATATGTAATTTGCATTATATATATATATATATATATATATATATATATATATAATTTTCTAAATTGACTTGCTATGCTTGGTCTAAAGAATTCTCACAACTTTTTTTTTAATATTTAAGAAACTTAACCTTGTTTGTACAATTGTTGATTTGTAACAACAAGCTGTATGTGAATAACAGGGTTGTAAAGTTGGAATTTATGGATCAAATTGCCCTCAGTGGATTATAGCAATGGAGGTCAGTTTTCAACTCGATTCATAATTTTACCATGATATGTTTATGCATTAATTATATGTTACATGACTACGTGAATGAATATAGGCTTGCAATGCCCAGAGCATCATTTGTGTACCTCTATATGATACCCTTGGTAAAATTTGCTTCATTAAAACCGGACTTTTCTTTCTTCCCTTTTCACTTAATTATAAATTAACCTAAAACCCTCCCTTCCTTTGATCTTGATTGGATTTCTGTAAATATATATCCAACAGGGGCAGGGGCAGTAAACTATATTTTAGAGCATGCTGAAGTTGATATTGTTTTTGTCCAAGATAAAAAGGTTAAACAGGTGAGAACTTAGGCAAAGCTTAGTTTTTCCTTAAAATATATTAGTGCGTCAGCTTATGTGCTAAATAACTAAGCGCTCTGCTTAATTTGGCAGCTACTGGATCCTGAATGTACACATACTCGACGTCTCAAGGGTGAGAAAACCTTGTAAATATATGGAATTGCATGCATGCATGCAGTGACAACCGAATCAATTTCTTTGAACCCTGTTTAAATGCAGTGATTGTTTGCTTCACTTCCATGGAAGATGAGGAAAAGGAAAAGGCAGATTCCATTGGAATAAAATCTTTCTCATGGAATGACTTCCTTCATATGGTTCGCCAACTCTCATAACATCATGTTTCTCCATCAAGATATATATGCTTATGATTTGAGTAATTAAATTCAACTTTTTTCTATGATGTTGATCGAGTAGGGTAGCCAACATCCATCGGAGCTACAAACACCTCAGCCATCTAACATATGTACAATTATGTACACAAGTGGCACCAATGGAGATCCAAAAGGTGTTATATTAACACATGAAAATGCTACAACAACTATATTTGGGGTCGATCTTTTTATGAAACAATTTGAGGAAAAGGTATGAAGACATCTTCATGATGACTTACTTGATCATTTATCCTTTGGCTTGCTGCTTTCATATATATTCATGCTTTTTTCTGGCTCATGACTACGGAACCTTATATGATAGATGACTGTAGATGATGTTTATTTATCCTTTCTACCTCTCGCACATATCCTTGACCGTATGATTGAAGAATACTTTTTTCGTATGGGTGCTTCTGTTGGCTTCTATCATGGGGTAAAATCTGATATATGTGTGTATGTGTGTGTTTGTGTGTGTTACTTGATAATCTGAATGTTATCTTTTGAAGGATATAAATGCTATACAAGATGATATGATTGAACTGAAACCAACATTTTTAGCTGGGGTACCTCGTGTTTTGGAAAGAATTTATGAAGGTGTAGAAATTTGGGTCTAAACGAAACCTTTTTGCGGTTTTCCTAATCATGTTTTTTTACTCCATAGTTTCTTACTGATCACTTATAGTCGTCTTTTAGGTGTGTTGAAAGGACTAGAAGAACTTAATCCAAGGCGGAGGAAAATATTTGACATTCTATATAATCAGTAATCTATCAATAAATGATTTTGTCCACACAATTGGTTTTTGTGAATTTACTGTAGGTTTTGATATTCCTGTTGATTTGCAGCAAGCTTGGATGGTTAAAATCAGGTTATAAGCAAAATTATGCATCACCATTTGCAGATATGTTGGCGTTCAGAAAGGTTTCATTTATTTTCTACTCCAACTTTTGAACGTTTATCTGAATCCTTCAGTTATGTAAATGTATTTTCCTGGCTCAATGAAAAATGAATTTAAAGATGATTGTTTTCTTTCAGATTAGGAATAGACTGGGTGGTAGGATACGTCTTATTGTATCTGGAGGAGCCCCTTTAAGCCCCGAGGTGGAAGAGTTCTTGAGGGTCACATCATGTGCTTTTGTACTACAGGGATATGGTATGTGTAGTTTGATGATGAGATGTAATATTATTTACATGCATATTATTAATAATAGGCTAATTCTATATGTACCTTCCAGTTATTTCGTGTACCCCTGTATAAGTGGGTGAACGTGTGTACCCCTATAATTTGGCAATTTATGTGAGTGACAGGGTACGTATAGTAGCAGCCTAATAATAATAAGTGTTTGTTGTGACAGGGTTGACAGAGACTTGTGGTTTAGCTGCAGTTGCATATCCATACGAAATGTCAATGGTGGGGAGTGTTGGTCCTCCTTTTGTATACACCGAGTTACGTCTTGAAGAAGTTGCAGATATGGGTTACGATCCTTTGGCATATCCTCCACGAGGTGAAATATGTGTCAGGGGGAAATCTTGTTTTGCCGGATACTACAAGAATCCAGAGTTGACAAATGAGGTGATGGTAGATGGGTGGTTTCATACAGGTTTAACTTCTTACTAGGCTTGTAAATTTGATTATCTATATGTGTATGTTGCAAGGATTGATATTATATATATATATATATATATATATATATATATATATATATATAGAGAGAGAGAGAGAGAGAGAGCATGACATCAGCAATATGTTGAATTCTATAGAGTTAAATGGATTGCTACACCATAAACACATCATCCATTAAATACTTATACAACTTTACTTTTAACAACCAAAATCGATTAAACAACTATTCAATCCTAATCACCATTTTATTACTTCTATTAAACCATTTGATGATCATTAAAATTTCATTACTCATACTCCATTCAACTTCTATTCAATCATAGTCATCACCATATTCAACTCTTATATTACTTACATTGTGGATGTTCTTATCAGGTGACATAGGGGAGATATTACCTAATGGAGCAGTGAAAATTATTGATAGGAAGAAACATTTGATAAAGTTATCACAGGGAGAGTATGTTGCACTTGAGCATCTAGAGAAAGTTTATGGCATCACTCCCATCGTTGAAGATGTAATCATTATCATCATTCATCTTCATTTGTTTTAGTACTTACAGTGTTAGTATTTGGAAAGTATATATGTGACCGTGTGGTGGTTTTAGATATGGGTGTACGGGGATAGTTTCAAGTCATCATTGGTGGCGGTAGTGGTACCTAACAAAGAACATGTCGAGAGATGGGGACATAAAAATGGCCACAAGAATTGCTTCTCCAGCCTCTGCACCCTCACTCAGCTACAAGATTACATCCTATGTGAACTAAAATCTACGGCACAAAGAAACAAGGTACTGCTCTACCTTGTAATTTTTTCCATCTCAACATATATATTTTCTAACTAAATGTAGTTTGGTTTTGTGTAGCTAAGAGGTTTTGAACATATTAAGGGCGTTATTGTGGAAGAAAAAACCTTTGAAGGGGAAAAAGATTTGCTGACACCAACATTGAAGAAAAAAAGAGACAAATTTCTTAGCTGTTACAAGGTACTAGTTAGCTACACTTGTATATATGATTTCCTCTGTTACATACTAGTTGGTTGAATTTGTTTCTTATGGTTTTGTGATACAGGTTCAAATTGATCACCTCTACAAAAACAAATCCTAAACCAAGATCACCTTATGTGTATGAATTCCAAAAGAGCATGATCAATTTCATTATCTTATTTATGTGTATTCTAATGCTCCTTTTCTATAAACAAGAAAAGGAAATTCAAATTATGACACCTACCAAAAAGACATGCCTATTAAAATAAGAACTATATATTTATCAACTCAATACCAACACTTTGAAGCATTAATTTTCTTTTACTATTTGGTCGATGGCTTTCAAAATTCATATCTTCGTACAAACAAAGAATTATTATGAATTCCTTAACATCAAGTGTGTTCAGTTATTATGATTTTTGAGCACATATCAACGAAAGAAATAACAAACAAAATTTTAATCATCATAATCCACCATGGATCTTGTTCTAGTGAACTTTTAGCAACAAAAATTAAAAGTAGAAGTATTAATTGTTTATAAAACTTTATTTCAGATGAAGTAGAAACCAAATTGGTCTTTTGTCTTAGATTATCTGAAGGTCTAAACAAATACCTCTCTAATGAAGTCACACCCCAAAAGTTTGATCCAAGCAATGAGACCAAGTCTTTTCTTCCTTTTCTCTTTGTCAAAAGTCGAACAACTTAAGAGGAGGGATTGTTGAGAGTTTGCACAAACCGAAAGGAAGACGACATTCAAGTAAGATAGATATCGAGATAAGGGTTAATTCGATATAAGAGGGGGCGGTTCCTTATAGGATTGACTTTCCCTTTTTTATGGCTTATCCATTTAAATATGATAATTATCCTTTCTTAATTGGTAAGTTAACATTATCCCTAAAAGAGATAATTACTAGAAATGGATATTACTGTTGGATTAGCGTCTAAGGCTGTAACTATATTTGGTAAGTACTTGACCCGGTTGTGCATGGTCCTTTTGGGTTGCCTTCACCTTAGCAACTTGACATGATTATTTGTAAAGAGAGAAGAGATATTATTGTTATTATATTATGAGAATAATATATTAAAGGAATAATAATATTATTTGATAGATATAAGTCATATATTAATTGAGAATTAATTTGGTGACTTAAAAAGGTTAATTGAATAAAGGGGCATAAACTGTCAAATGTGTGATAGTTGTGTTTTGGTCTATGTATCCTTATGGATATAAGGGTGGACGTATTTTAGGGTTGGGAGACCTTAAAATCGTCCAATCCTAATATCTAGGAGGATCTTTGGATTGTTTAGGGCCTAAGTTATTCAATTAGGGTTAAGGGTGAAACCATAGTAGCTCATAATATAAATAGATCCCTTGGGTGAGGGAAATCGGCATTCATGAAAGTCAAGAAACCCTAGAGCCGCTTTCTCACCCTCCTCTCTCTCTCTCTCTCTCTCTCAAGATCATCCTCTTGCTACTTGGTGTTTGTAAGCTATTAGAGGAGTGACAATTGTGACTCTAAGCTCCAAGAACAATAAGTTTCAAGCAAGCAACCTAAGGTATTATTCTAGATCTGTTTTATATATGATATGATTCAATTGTTTACACTAGATCTAGAATTGTAAGCCTTGGATACAATGCATGTTCAGTTAGAGAAACCTAGATCCAAGCATTAGGGTTTGCATGTGCACATAAGATAGTTCTTATGGCTCAAACCCATCAGTGGTATCAGAGCTTTGATTGATTTCTATTGAATTGATGCATTGTTTGATTTCTTGTTACTTGAAAATTCGATTTTTGTGATTATGTCTGATGAACTCGGCGAGTTCCACTGTGGACTCGGTGAGTCCATAGTGGAACTCAGCGAGTTCAAGCGTTAGATGGAGGTAGTTTCGGGATTTTTGCTGTTTTACTTGTGCCTTATGTGACATCCCCAATTTCACGGCCAGAAAAGACCGATTTGTTTATGCTTTGTTTTATAAATCAGAGTGATCGTTTAAAGAAAACGGTTGCGGAATTTGTTCCCAAAATAAAATATGATAACCATTTATCAAAACATTTCTCGAAAAGAATGTATTTTCATTAAATAATAAAACCTCGGGATGTCATGTTCGTTACAGACCAAAAGCATAAACAATATAAAATAGACCTTACAATAGTTATTCAACTACTGATCTATAATCCAAAATCTCTCGTCAAGTCCGCCGACTTATACTCTTGTGTCATTACCTGTAATGAAAAGAAAACTGAGTGGGTCAGGCTTGGGAGCCTGGTGAGCATATAGGGTTTTCAACCCACAATAATACATTTATTATATTCAATTATCAAACAATCAACCCAAATACCCATCCCCATTATCTTCTTAAGGTTTTACCCTAAGAATCCACTATCCTTCATTCATTCATTCCTAAGGATTTACCTAAGGAATTGGCACGAAGTCCATTGCTGCCAAATTTTATAGATCAAGTACTAAATCCATAGTTATCAGACGCTAACTCCATAGTCGTCGGGGTTTACTCAAGCGACGCTAACTCCATAGTCACCAAGGTTCACTTAACAGGCACGAAGTCACATCGTCACCAAGGTTTACTCAATAGGTGCTAACTCCATAGTCACCAAGGTTCACTTAACAAGCGCTAACTCCATAGTCGCCAAGGTTTACTCAACAATAGGCGCTAACTCCATAGTCACCAAGGTTTACTCTACAATAGGCGCTAACTCCATAGTCACCAAGGTTTACTCTACAATAGGCGCTAACTCCATAGTCACCAAGGTTTACTCTACAATAGGCGCTAACTCCATAGTCACCAAGGTTTACTCTACAATAGGCGCTAACTCCATAGTCACTAAGGCCTACTCTACAATAGGCGCTAACTCCATAGTCACCAAGGTTTACTCTACAATAGGCGCTAACTCCATAGTCACCAAGGTTTACTCTACAAGCGCTAACTCCATAGTCGCCAAGGTTCATCAAATAGGCACGAAGTCACATCGTTGCCAAGGTTTATACAATAGGCGCTAACTCCATAGTCACCAAGGTTTATCTAATAATAGGCGCTAACTCCATAGTCACCAAGGTTTATCTAACAGCAGGCGCTAACTCCATAGTCACCAACTATCCCATCTACCCATGTTCTACCCAACAATTTTTCTGGATATAAACAGTTACACAGTTTAAATCATTTAACACCTGTATAAAACTCCAAATTCCATGCCCATCTCAAATAGACAAATAACATATAAACACATAGCACGTATTTCATAGCAAATACTTCATATTTATGTGTTAGAAGAAAGTAACTACACACTCGCGCATATAAACAACAATATACTTAATACACTCAAACCATACTTGTATTATTATCGTGTTTATGAAAGGTAGTATACACTCACTTGATCAGAAGATGATCGGACAGCACTACGACTTGCAGAAGTAGTAATCCACAGCAGATCTGGAAGATCTCCACAAAAATCGAACTTCTCGTGGGCAGAGCTTCGGCTCGGGAACCGCACTTCTCGGGATCTTCGGGATCTCGGGACTTGCCTCGGGGCTCGAGAATAATACCGAGGCTTCGGGGTATTTCTGGCACGCAAAACGATGCAAAACGGGAGAGAGAAGAGAGAAAATAGCAACCCTAAACGGCTGGCCCTTCAAATCTATTTATAGGGCAAATTTGGCCCTTGCCACGTCGTGGCAACCTTGTTCCACGTCGTGGGCTTGGTCGTCACTGCATGCGTCATCCCAAGTTGCATCTGGGGGCCTTCCGGAGGTGTCAGGACACTTGCCACGTCGTGGCAACCTTGTTCCACGTCGTGGGCTCTGACAGTTTTGGGGTTTCGCGCCCCGAACTTCAGAAATTCATAACTTTCGCATACGAACTCCGTTTTCGACGTTCTTTATATTGCCGCGAAGGTGAGATTATGCTCTACAACTCTCGTTTAGACTCCATTGGCTAATTTTGAATTGATTTTTAATATATTATAAGTATATTACTTATATAGTATTTTTAGTAGGCCGGGACAGGAAAACTCCGTTATAAACTCATAACTCCTTCATCTGAACTCCGATTCCGTCCGTCTTTCCTTCGTTGCACTACTATCGATGAGATCTTAAATTCTCATTTATATCACTAAGGATAGATATCTATCTACCTTAAATTCACTATCTACGTCGCGCTGGGTCGTGTCGGTTCTGTTGTGAAACTTCGACAGGTCATAACTTCTTCGTTATAACTCGGATTTTGGCGTTCTTTATATGCACGGAAACCTTGTGACATACACTACAACTTGGTTAAGATTAATCCTTCTAGATAATCTTCCATCAAAAAGTCATTTTTGATGCTTAACGTCTCTAAATTGACTAGCCCTGATCTACGGGAGTTACACCTTAACTGTTTTGGGTCATTCAAAATCTAATTTTAATAATATATATGAGTATATTCTTGACCAAACAAAAGATAATTACCAATTAGTTGAATAATAATTTCCTTATATGATAATAATTGATTATTTGAATTGAATTGGTGAATTGTCTTGCAAGTACTATTGAATAAGATCAAATTGAGATAATCTAATTAGTTGATTTATATTATTTGCTATTTGATCCTTATGTTTTGAAAAGTTTAAAAGTTGTCCTCAAGTTTTTGAAATTTAAGTTCTGTGATTAAAAGTTTAATTTGAATAATTTAAATTTCAAACCCTAGAATTTTACAAGTTTAAAATTCAACACTATACTAATATATTATTACAAGCTTAATATATATATATATATATATATATATATATATATATATATATATATATGATTTAAAAATGCTAGTCTTACCGTTAGTAAGCCTCATTCATGAAGCCAGTGTATAAGGTGGGTATAAGGTTGCTGCCTATAAAATGACGCTTAATGGGTGTACACTCACACCCACCGCTTAATTGACTGGTGAAGGGTCGTTAGTCGAACGGTAGGATAGGGCAAACCTCTACTCATTAATAAGTATAATGAATCTATATAAAGTAACTAAACATGTTTCATAAAATTCCCAATCTTAGTTACTTTAGGAAAAGTGAATTGATGCAATCCCATGAAATTACACTTTGCACCCTTGCTAAGAAGTTAGTGGAGCGTGTGTGGTTAACCTGCACACTAATTGGTTCTAAGAAAAGGTGGCAAAGGGTGATTCATTGTTTGTCATAGTTCGGTGGAGCATGGGTGGCTTACCGGCACATCGAATAGGTGATTGTAACAATGAAGGCACCATGTAGATTTGCATGGTTATTCACACCCACTTTGTGATCCTCGGTTTCCCAGTCACAAACTAGAAGGGCATATCGAGATTTAAACATGCCATTGAAAAGTTCAATGAATCTCAAAGAAATCTAGGAATTCTCAATACATTTAAAACTTAAAGCTTGTGTTTTTTTCTTGGTGAAGAATTAGTGAATCGTCATTCACTTACCTCCAAATTATTTGCATGTTGGATTACGACATCCCTTTTCTAATGTGTAAATAATGTTGTTGGGTCGTAGCCTTAATTTTTCATTTTGGGTGTTAATTAGGGACTTAATTCTAATCAACTTTGTTCCTTTCTATTTGTGGATGTCTAACGCAAACAACGCTGCTGCTAGCTCATTCACGCTAATGAGCCTTTGTCAAAAAGTAACTTTTGATGGATTGAACTTTAGCGAATGGATAAGATACATTCACACGACCGCACGTTACGAGGACAAAGAGTATGTCCTCGATGAGAAGCTCGAGAAGATCAATCCAGAAATTGCTACTCCCGAAGAAATGGCTATCTTTGAGACCCATGAGCGTGATGCAACCAAAGTCCATTGCATCATGCTAGCCACAATGAACTCCGAATTCCAAAAGTCATATGAGGACATGTACCCTAATGAGATGCATCTAGACTTGATGGAGAGATATCACCAAAGCACGACGCAAGAGCGCTATGAGATCATAACGAATATGATCACTGCTAAAATAGGAAGTGGAGAGTGTCTAACCGTGCACTTGCAAAAGATGCAAAGGTATGTTGATCGTTTTCGCAAGTTGAATGTCAATTTTGGGGGGATTTGGCTATCGACATTGTTCTTCACTCCTTGCCCTCATGCTACAACCAATTTAGGATGACCTACCACATGAACAAGGAAGAGGTCACCCTAAGAAAACTCCAAGGGCTCCTAAGGACTGCTGAGAGCAACCTTAAGGACAAGTCTGTTTCACTAACTCCCAATCCACCCGCTGCTTCTGTTTTGGCAATTGGGCAGGGAAGGGGCAAGAAGAGGAAGGCTTCTTCGAAGAACCACCGCAAGGAAAAGTCCCAAGATGGTTCCTCTTCTAGTGGGACCAAGGTTGACCCTACTAAGCACAACCCAAACCCAAAGGAGGCAGAGTGCCACCATTGCCATAAAATAGGGCATTGGAAGAGAAGCTGCCTGGAATATCTGCAAGCCATCATGGATAGGAATGGAAACGGGGAGGGTTCGGGGCGGGGCATGGTTTCCCAAACCCGCCCCGATATCTTTCGGGTTTCTTATCGGGGCGCCCCAATGGGTTCGGGTTTTCCAGTCGGGTTTCGGGTTTCTTATCGGGTTTACAACAATTCATAACGAAATCTTTATTCCGTTTTAGGGTACCCCGATGTCTTATAAAAAATATGTGTTATAGTCTCCCTTTTAAATTAAAAATATGATGAATCACTTTAATAAAATTAAATCGACGTTATATTAAAAATTATTTTATTTAATTTTAGTGTAATACGTCAAAACATAAAAAATGATCGTTCACACCGGATTGTTAATAACTAAAAAGATTTTCCACAGTAAGTATTTTATCTTTGATGTGTGCCATTAACATATATATATATATATATATATATATAATCGGGGCGGGTCGGGTCGGGGTGAGGATAACCCACTCCCTGCACCGAACCCGATAAAAAACCCGATAATGACCCGTTACCTGACCCGAAATAATCGGGTTTCGGGTTTCCCCATCGGGTTCGGGTTTTTTTTCCATCCTTAATCAAGGATGGAAAGATCAAGCCATCTTTCGCATGTATTTACTCAATTAAATCTAATGATTCATCTCATGCTATTTCTTGGGTTCTTGATACAGGGTGTGGTTACCACATTTGTTCTGATTCGCAGGGACTAGGAAGAAATAGGGATGTGGAGCTTGGAAGAATAAATCTAACCATGGGGAACAGAAGATCGTTGCCTGTTACCAAGATTGGAGTGTATTCTTTAGTGCTTAGTAATGGATTGAATTTAGATTTAAATAATTGTTGCTACTCGCCATATATGGCAAGAAACCTCATTTTTTTCGTGGTTTATTTAGACAAGGATTTAGATATTCGTTTAATAATGAGAATGGTTTGATTTATGCTTATCTAAATGGTGTTTTATATTTTGAAGTAATGCCTTGTAATGGAATTTATGAAACTGTTATGGTTGTAGATAACCTAGGAAATAATGTGTTGTGTATGGATTCTTCCAATAGTATGGATAAAGCATCCTTGTGGCATTGTCGTCTTGGACATGTCAACAAGAAGCGCATAGCCCAACTCCAAAAGGATGGAGTGTTGGAGTCATTCGACTTAGGGAAGATGACACGTGCAAATCTTGTTTACTTGGAAAAATGACCAAGTCACCCTTCACTGGCACTTGTGAGAGGGGTGAGGGTTTATTGGATCTCATACACACCGACGTGTGTGGGCCCTTTAGATCCACCACAAAGGATGGGAACCGCTTCTACGTGACTTTCACCGATGATTATAGTAGATATGGGTATATTTACTTAATCAAGCACAAGTCAGAAACGTTTGAAAAGTTCAAAGAGTTCAAACATAAAGTGGAGAATCAATTAGGCAGGAAAATCAAGATGCTTCGATCTGATCGAGGAGGAGAGTACCTAAGTCTTGAATTCCACGACTATCTCAAGGAATGCGGAATAGTTTCGCGATTGACGCCACCTAGGACACCGCAGTTGAATGGTGTGGCAGAAAGGTGTAATCGAACTCTGTTAGACATGGTTCGTTCTATGATGAGTCGTGCTTTACTACCTATCTCATTCTGGGGGTATGCCTTAGAGACTGCCGCCCATATCCTTAACCGAGTCCCTACAATGAAGGTTGCCAAAACACCTCACGAGATGTGGACAGGGAAAGCTCCCTCGTTGGCACATATCAAGGTTTGGGGTTGTGAAGTTTTCGTAAGACAAGAAACTCACGACAAGCTCAAACCTCGGTGTATTTTCATCAGCTACCCGCAGAAATCCTTTGGATATCTCTTCTATAGACCGAGTGACAATGTTGTCTTCGTTGCGAGGATAGGGGTTTTCCGAGAGCAAGAACTCATAAGCCAAGGAGACAATGGGAGGCAAATCGATCTTGAAGAGATTCAAGAGTCGAGCGATGAAGGAACCTCTTACGCTGGCACTCAACCCGAGGAGGAAACTCCGGTTGAAACAATTGACGAGTCCTTACCTCTTAGACGTTCCGAAAGAGTTAGAGTCAACCCCAGTTTTATGGCTTTCATATTACTACCGAAGGGTACACGCATATTAGTGATGGTACACTAATAAATCTAGATGAACCTAATAGCTATAAGGAAGCCATGGCAGGCCTAGAGTCTGTAAAATGGAAAGAAGCGATGGACAACGAGATTCAGTCCATGTATGACAACCAAGTTTGGAATTTGGTTGACAATGTGCCCGGACGTAAGACAGTTGGGTGGAAATGGATCTTCAAGAAGAAGACCGACGTGGATGGGAATGTACACACATATAAGGCACGAGTGGTTGCGAAGGGCTTTACTCAAACTCCCGGAGTTGACTATGATGAGACCTTCTCACCGGTTGCTAAGATAAAGTCTATTAGGGTGATGCTAGCCATTGTTGTATTTCATGATGATGAGATATGGCAGATGGATGTCAAGACCACTTTCCTTAATGGGAAGTTGGCTGAGGATGTTTACATGGCTCAACCATAAGGTTTTATCGATCCGAAGCATCCCAATAGAGTGTGAAAGCTTGAGAAGTCCATTTATGGACTTAAGAAAGCATCTCGCAGGTGGAATCTTTGCTTCGATGAGAAAGTCAAAGAGTTTGGATTTGTATGAAGTGAAGATGAATCATGTGTATATGTCAAGGCCAGTGGGAGTATAGTTAGCTTCCTCGTTTTATATGTCGATGACATACTGCTCATAAGAAACGACGTCCCGACTCTACAGGAGGTTAAGTCCTGGCTCGGAAAGTGTTTCGCTATGAAGGACCTCGGAGAGGCTTCCTATATTTTGGGAATAAGGATAGTGAGAGAACGAAGTAAGAGACTAATAGGACTTAGTCAGAATACTTACTTGGATAAGGTACTAAAACGTTTTAGTATGGAAAACTCGAAGAAGGGAGAACTACCGATACAGAGTAATGCCAAATTGAGTAAGACTCAAAGTCCGAGTACAGAAGCCAAGATAGCTGAGATGAGCCGAGTACCTTACGCTTCCGAAATTGGCTCAATCATGTATGCTATGACTTGTACTCGCCCTGATGTGGCCTTTGATTTGAGCATGGTCATTAGATATCAAGGGAATCCTGGCAGAGCTCATTGGATTGAGGTCAAGAATATACTTAAGTACATTCGGAGGACCAAGGAATGGTTCTTAGCCCTCGAAGGGAGTGATGACTTAAAGGTGCGAGGGTATAGTCACGCAAGCTTCCAGAATGACAGGGACAACTACCGTTCGCAGTCAGGCTGGGTCTTTACCCTTAATGGAGGAGCAGTGACTTGGAAAAGTTCCAAGCAAGAGACCGTAGCTGATTTAACGTGCGAATCAGAGTACATTGCAGCGAGCGAAGCGTCAAAGGAGGCGATGTGGTTGAAGAAATTCATTGGTGACCTTGGAGTTGTGCCTGCCATAAAGGTGTTGGGTTTTGAGCATTCTAACACTCCTAAGTGTACATGCAACCCTAAATACCTTGGATCTATGTTTTCTCTATCATACATGCAAATAAGAACATCCAAGGTATTATCCTAATCTAGCATACAAAACAATGACTATAGCAAGATAGAATACATACCTCTTTGGTGTAGAAAGTCTTCATGAAGCTTGAGTGCCAAGTGCCCCAAGTGTGACACCTCAAATGGTTCACACAACACCAAATACACATGGAATGACTTGAGAGAAAACTACACTCATGAAAATCGGCTAGCCCTTTTACTTCACACTAGTGGCCGATTTTGGTCAAGAATAAGATGCTTATATAGTTAGGGTTACACCATGTACACCCTAATTGACATGGCCTTTCATTTCCATGATCCATGGGTACAAATACACCATGGAGCATCCATGGACCATCCTATGGGTTTTAGCCCAACTTGATTATCCATGGAGCATTAGCCCACTATACAAGTATGGATGATTTACACAATCAACCCATATATTTAATTAGTCTTCTTTTGATCACTTAAATAATCCTAGATTAATTCTTGATCAATACTAATTAAATAATATTATTATTCTTATTATTAATATACTAGAACTTATAATATATTAATAACCATAAGTGTCTTATTCCTCTCATTTAGTCTATCCAAGTGCATGATGCCATGCAACCCAAATGGACCATGCCGGGTCGGGTCAAGTCTTACCAATTATAGTTATGGACTTAGACATTAATCCAACAAAAGGAGCCTATGGAAAATTTATGTGATAATGAAGGAGCGGTTGCCTTGACTAAGGAACCGAGGGATCATGGTAGATCTCGGCATATCGACAGAAAATATCACTTTATTAGACATCGAGTAGAAGAAGGACACCTCGTAGTACAGAGGGTATCGTCAGAGGATAACTCAGCAGATCCGCTTACGAAGGGACTGAGTAGTGTTAAGCATTTGCAGCACGCTAGGAGCATTGGGTTGAGAGACGATATTAGTTTAGATTAGATAGTTTTGGAAACATGTAATAGATAAATGTAATTGACATATGATGATTAAATAAAGGAGTATTATTTATGAGTAAAGCTACTGTCTTATGTTAATTTTTTAACTATTGTTTCACTTTACATGTTTTGACTTCCTGAATAATTGAGTTATTAAGAATAATCGAATTATTCAAATGGTTCGCAATCATTCATATGTTGGAAGTAGGTATGAATGAAGATTGTCATGAATTGGTGTGTAGATTGTCTAAAAGGTATTAGACATAGCAAAGGTTTGCTGCAACGTTCATGAGTGCTTATGAACAAGTTTTGAGCATTGGAATAAACCCGCACTTGCTGGAATCACTTTATGGAATGTGACGTAAGTGATCGCAAGACGATAATATCATATGGTCTTAAAACCAAGATATATGGTTTATTGTTTATTAATTGGTTATGCATTGACAATGCGAAACCGCATCAGTAAATTGATGTCATAAAACGTATTGTTGTGTATAGTTGATTAATCAGTAGTAAATGCATATATGTCGAAGTTTATCAGTTACTTTTATCCTAAGAGGGTAAAAGCGATATCATGGCCCCTCGATGATTTGATTTGACTTATGTGTCGGGCCCGGTCAGGACTGAATTGATGTGTTCAATTAATTTCTATGTCAAATGAATCTGAGATCGAGAAACCAACTGCTAGACAATAAGTTCCATGAGATTTTCCACACAATATCTAAACAAAGGACTGTACGATCGCTTATCTAAAGGATAGCATACTGATAAGATCAGAGTATGACAACGTCTTTGAGAGCTACGATTGCTAATCGGATTGTGTTTGCATATATAGTTACTAGACATATCCAAGCGGGAGACTGTTGGATTAGTGTCTAAGGCTGTAACAATATTTGGTAAGTACTTGACCCGGTTGTGCATGGTCCTTTTGGGTTGCCTTCACCTTAGCAACTTGACATGATTATTTGTAAAGAGGAAGAGATATTATTGTTAATATATTATGAGAATAATATATTAAAGGAATAATAATATTATTTGATTGATATAAGTCATATATTAATTGAGAATTAATTTGGTGACTAAAAGAGGTTAATTGAATAAAGGGGCATAAACTGTCAAATGTGTGATAGTTGTGTTTTGGGCTATGTATCCTTATTGATATATGGGTGGACGGATTTTAGGGTTGGGAGACCTTAAAATCGTCCAAGCCTAATATCTAAGAGGATCTTTGGATTGCTTAGGGCCTAAGTTATTGAATTAGGGTTAAGGGTGAAACCATAGTAGCTCATAGTATAAATAGATCCCTTGGGTGAGGGAAATCGGCATTCATGAAAGGCAAGAAACCCTAGAGCCGATTTCTCACCCTCCTCTCTCTCTTTTAAGATCATCCTCTTGCTACTTGGTGTTTGTAAGCCATTAGAAGAATGACAATTGTGACTCTAAGCTCCAAGAACAATAAGTTTCAAGCAAGCAACCTAAGGTATTATTCTAGATCTGTTTTATATATGATATGATTCAGTCATTTACACTAGATCTAAAATTGTAAGCCTTGGATACAATGCATGTTCAATTACAGAAACCTAGATCCAAGCATTAGGGTTTGCATGTGCACATAGGATAGTTCTTATGGATCAAACCTATTAATTTCCTCTTAACCCCTTCTTCATAATCAATTTCATTTAACTCACCATAACAGTGGTGTGTTAATAAAATAAACCCCTAACTTTCTCTTTTAGCAAATTATAGATTAAATCATATGATATATTCTTATGCTTAACCCAAAAGAACCCTGCTAATTACGAAAAGTCACTAGCTTGTTGTGACCATAGACATATTTCAAACAAAGTGATCAAACAATAAAAAGAGTCTTTACATTTCATAAAAAATCTAGAAATGACCAAAACGTTTTATATACTAATTTAAAATTTAGACCATAAAAATTTATAAAGTAATGTGTAAATGATACATAACAAGCAAACTACAAAACTTGGGCCTCTTCCTACCTTATGTTCATGTTATCTTCCTTTTCTTTTTCATGTTTCCCTACAGCCTCTCAACAAAGCATTTGATCCACACTACAGTGATGTGCAATATTAACCAACATGATGCAAAAAGTCAGTAAGAACAAATCTACTACAAAAACAATGTTATTTGTATTGTTGAAATATCTTTTAACATCACTTTCTTAGAGTAGTTGCTTGTAATGGAAGAACCAACACATTAAAGAAAAGGATCCTAAGCAACCTCAACTTCTAACATATAAACAAACTAAGCATTTCAAATGAAAAAAAAAACCATTTAGGTGGATCATAAGGAAATATTATTAATGAATCAGAGTAACCATATTCCCTACAAGCATCTCACATTTGTAAATGTGAAAATGGAATTCCTACATGCCAAGACATATTATGGCTTCTGTTCCAAACAAATTGATGGTCTTATGCATAGATCGAATGTTAGTTTTAAGTTTTCCTCCCAGCTCTTAGATCTGCCATGAATTGACTTACCATGGTAATTGAATATGCAATTCCTGGTTGAGTTACCATGTTATATTTTAACTTTCTCATCAATCTTCTATTCTTCTTAGGATCTTCAAATGGCTCTACTTCTTTCAAGATCTAAAAATTAGTAATCATTGGTGCATTACATGTTTTAGCATCCAATTTTATTGTTTTAGTCATCAAGTCAAATACGTACTTCATTTGGCATAAAAGTATTTATTTATTGCCTATTATTATATCAACACCTAAGAAGCACTTGAATGTTCCTAAATCCTTTTTTGGAACCCAGTGTGTATGAAAGTTTTGAGAGATGAAATGCAAGCTTCATCACTTCCGATGATAACAATCTCATCAACATAAACAATGAAAAGTATTAGGCCAGTACCTCATTGCATATACTTGATTAATTTACAATTCTACAATCCAAACTCTCAATCGGTTGACCATATTTTCCAAACCAAGTGATATTACCATAAGTATACATATATTTTGGAACATTTCACGTACTTTATGTAGTGTTTTTATTGCAAATTTGGACTCAGGATACTTATTTTCTTAGAATTTATAAATGTTCGGTTATTTAGGGAATTCGCGGGAAAAAAAATAAGCACAAATCAGGAGCAAAAGCTGAAGTTGGAGCTAGTCGAGGAAACACACATGTTGGTAGGAACCTTTCCACACCTAAATAGATAGATGTGACAAAAGAAAGTACTTATTTGTGTCAATTCACCATAGATTTAAAGATGTACTAACACGAAACTCATACATTCTTTACCTCTCCCCTATCAAAAAGGCACTACACCAAGTCTACCCAAAACACACACGAATTAAACAATTTATACACCTTAATATATCTCCGGGCATGATGGTAGGCATCTACAAGAAAAAAATAATAATAATAATGATTAAACTAAAAATAAATAAAAGTTGACCAATATTTGCAACACTTACTTTTTACGAAAAATAGAAATACAAATATATTTATTCACCAATAATAGCAAGAAACTTTCTCTTTTTAACAAAAACAACATTATACTTATATTTACGTACCAAGATAAACAACATACTTGCTCCTTTTGTTTCCCAAAAATAGCTATATAGTTGAACTTATTCACCATTAGCAACTTGTTTACTCTTTTTTTTTTTTTACCAAAAACCTGCAATTAACTTGCATTTATTAACCAAAAATAGCACCATGTATATTCTTTTTAACTAAAAACAACAATATAATTTCATTTATTAACACTCATCACGATACTGCATAGTCAAATTTGATAGCTGGTTTACAACAAATTTAGATAAATATAAAACTATAAACTAAAATAGACTATTTTCTACATGAATTAGTAAATAAATGAACAACAAAATCATTACCGGAGACTTACCTCTTTTAAAAGAATAGTTGAAGGGATAGTGTTCCAACTACTCATATCCTTCACATCACTATATAAACAATCAAGGGAACCAAGTGATTCTAAACCATAATAACAATAAGAGCTAAACGCACACAATACGCAATGTTTTTTTTTTGTCAAATTATGTTTAATCCACATAGATTTTTGTACATAAAACAAAATAAATTAATTTTTGCATGTTTGAGGGCTAAATTACATCCATTTTGGTAATACAATCCTGCAATAAAAAAAGTAATCATTATTGATTAACAAAAAAATGTTGCTATTGCATAAAATGACAAAAATAAATTGCCTAAAAAAGACCAAATTAAAAATGTTAGTGTGGTGTCTGGAAAAATAAATTACCATATCCTATAATTTTATTATATGTATTTACTGATTATGACAACAAACTCTCCATCATTACTCTAGCTAACATCAAATTTTAATCAATAGACGAAAGTTATGTGACATCCCCGGTTTCACAGCCAGGACAGACTGATTTATTTATGCTTTATTTAAAATTGGAGTATCATTTTTAAGAATAATATTTCGGAATTTGTTCCCAAAAACATAATAACTATATTATCAAAGCATTCCTGAAGAAATGTATTTTTATTATATTAAAAACGTTGGGATATCATCATCGATACAGTGCATAAGCATAAACAAAAATAGTACATACCTTATAAACATCTATTATTCTAACAGCCTATAATCCATATATCTCTCATCTGATCATCACACTTGTGCTCTTTTGCCACTACCTATAATACAAAAAACTGAGTAGGTCGGACTTGGGAGCCTGGTGAGCACATAGGGTTTTCAACCCACAATAATTATGTTCTTTAATTTCATCAAATCATTCAATACGATTAGTCGTTCCCGTTATCATCTCTTTCTGTCCCTAAATTATCTAATTTAAGGGACCTATCTTAAGGATCACCATCGGGAAGACAATACTACTTAGGGGATTCCTCAGCAATATCTGTCAGTAAGGAAACCATGAGGGGGATGGATTACACCGAGTGAACATGTTGTTCACAAACACCTACGGGTTGCGAGCCTGCCAGCGTTCCACTGGATTGTGTATAATAGTTTGTGATCGTCATCTATACTTCGCTAGATCACTGGATCAGCTTAAAGATCAAGGCCTCTCATCATTTATTTCATCTTTCATAATCTATATCATCTACCCATCTTTACCCAACATAATTATAGATATAAAATACATATAAAGTTTAAATCGAGTAAAACATGTTTAAATCATTCATTTAGAATAGATATCAGGAACACATATAACAGACATATATAGCAAGTAATTTATATTAAATACTTCATATATATGTGTAAGATGAAAGTAATTATGCACTCACTTGTTAAAGTGATGACTTAAAATTTGGGCAACATTTCGCTTCTAACAATTTTTTTTTTCGTTGACAAAACCTAGTATTATTATCACTAAGTTTTAGTCTAATATTTATTGCGACTAATTATTAGTCTAGATTCATCATTAACTCAAAGTCTACTTTCATGATCTATCAAGTAAGGATCAGTCAGGCAGGACAATTGGGAGGCAGGACCATTTCGGCGTATAGCCTTCCTGAATCCAACAACAAAGCCAACGTGACCATTCTAGACACTTATCCTGTAAGTAGATCAATCAGTATAACGACTTTGAATCACTGATAAATCTTTTTATAGGTTCATAACAACGATAATAAACTTAAACATAATTTATACTTAAAATAGGGTAAGCATAACTCACTTACAAGGGGTTTAGTGAGAAACGGGGCTCCGCACGGGCAAAACTTCTGAGCCGAAAGCTTTTCTTCTCGGGTCCTTCTGGCGCATTGGGACTCACTACTCACACCTAGGAGGTGCTAGGGAAAGGCTTAGAGGGTTTGGGGAGGTTTGAGAGAGAAGGGGTTGAAAAGGTGTGGAGAAAAGAGTGATTTGCACCTTCTATTTATAGGTCGGAAATCTCATGAATGCGGGGAATTCAAGAGCTGAATGCGGGGCATTCGCATGCCACGTCTAGCCATCTCGTTCCAAGTCGTGGGGAAGAAGGTGCGGCTCAGATTGTGCCATGTGTCATTCTCAAGTTTTTCCAAAAACTAACTATCTTCTAAAATCCATAACTTTCGCATACGAGCTTCGTTTTTGACGTTCTTTATATCCACTCATAGGTAGCGACGTGATATTCAACTTTTGTTTAGACTTTGTCGGCTAATTTTGAATTTATATTTTAATACACTTAGACAGTTAAAGTCCAATAAAAATTCATAACTTTGTTATCCGACGTCCATTTTCGACTGTCTTTATATCGTTGAGCTCCTATTAACAAGATCTCTGGTTCTTATTTAGGTTGTGTCGTCTAATAATTGATTGATCTAAAATTTGATTTTCGGGTTGTGTACTGCTATGTTAAATCTTAGAACAATCATAACTTTCTCTAACAAAGTCGATTTGGGCATTATTTTTATGTACGTTCTCGGTTTAACATATACTACGACTTTTGTTTAGATTGACAAGGCTAAAAAGTAGTTTATCAAAAATTCACTTTTTACGATACGTGGTTCATTACCGGTTTAGTCGTAAAACTTCGACGGTTCATAACTTTTTTGTTATAAGTCGGATTTCAGCGTTCTTTATATCTCTGAAATCCTTGTTTACTTCAACTTTCTTCATAGATATTGGGTCTATCTATTATTTTATTTTTGCCGCATATTTTTATTATTATTATTTTATTATGTTATTATAAGCATATATGTTGCACATAAATCACATAATACTTAAGTAATTCTTCTTTATTACTTCAAAATAGGTTACAATTGTTGATCCCAACTATTACATCATCATAATAATGCTTAGCCAGAAACGCGGGTGTTACAATTCTCTCCCCCTTAGGATGATTTCGTCCTGGAATCATGCATTAGCAAATAGACGTGGACAGCGACTCATCATGTCACCCTCTGTTTCCCAGGTGAGGTTCGGCTCATTCGTATGTTTCCATCGCACAAGCACCAATACGACCATCTTGCGTCACAACTTCTTTGTCTTACAGTCAACAGTCGCTTCAGGTTCTTCGATTGACCTCTTATCTTCATCAATTCTTAACTTTGAAAGTGTAATTATATCGGGAACCCCTCCCGTGAACTTCATTACATAACACACATAGGAAATGTTATGTATACCATCCAATTCTTCTGACAATTCCAGCTTGTAAACTTGGTTCCCAATCCTCTAAAGAACCTTGAATGGCCCAATAAATCTTAGACTCAAGTTTCCTCTCTTTCCAAATCTTAATCAAATTCAAGTTCAAGTGGTGATTAGCTCAGAAGTTTAAGTCAAAATCAAGCCTACGTAAAGTGAAGTCGAAGACAAATCCAAGGCAACTCAAAGTCTAATCAAAGACCAAGAAAAGTTAAATGTGAAGAACTGATAAAGACAAACAAATTGAATGGTATAATGAGTTATGCCCCACGATAGCGGAATTATATGGCTAAGCTTGAATTTTTTGTCCATAATAGAGCTTATTGCATTTACTGGACGAGTACGAAAAAGAAGAGGGGTCAGTCAAGTTAATTTTTTATAAAGCAATTTTTGAGAAATTATCTTTAAAAATACATTATATTCACAAATTAATAATTCGGCTCAAAAATTATTTACTTAAAGGTTTGTTTGACTATGAGTTCTGAAATTGCATTAAAAGTATTAGGATTGTTATCTAAGTTCATGATTTTGTTGGTACTTCCTCGGTATAAAGTCTGATCATGTGCAAAAAAAAAAAAAGAGTGAAGTGTTTTTAGTTATTAAAGTTTAAGTTTTTAGTTTCTTTAATTTTATTTTAGTGTTTATTCTAAGTTTCTTTTTTGTGCCATCTACATCTTTCTATTTTGTTTATATTGTTTAATCTTTTTATTACTTAATGAAAATAAGGTTTAAGATCAGGAAGATTTTTTAGATTTCATTTTATGCATCTTTTATAGTAGTTGTTATAAGTATTTTGCATCATATTTTATGCATTTGTGTACGCATTAGTTTAAATAATGTTCAGCCCATGTATTCGTCATAATTCTTGTAATGTTCATTTTTTATGTCATTTTCAAATATTTCAAGTGTAGCAATAATTTGGATGAAGCTTGGATGCATATTTAGATCTTAATGGAGATAAAACACTTGAGGAAGATGGAACTTGGGCTTAATTTGATAAAACTAAAGAATTCGAGTCTGAAACGCACATTTATGGATTTAAATGATCGCATTTTTTCAGTCCACGATCGCGTTTTCACTTCCCAACATTTTTGGAGCACTTAGGACACCATTTGAGCCTCTTGACTTGTAATGAACCGAAAATTCTTCTATCAACAACATTAGCCTCCATTAATCGAATAATTATTCTTATAAATTATTTTTAGCTTGTATGTTTATAAATTAAATAAAAAGGGTGTGAATTGATACCTAAAATAATTAGTCGATATATTTAACAAATATATATTTTTTAGTTTAAATGGGTTTATGCGAAAATAAGCTATATATATTTCATTAAAAAAATATAAATGACATAGAGGGGTTGATGTCATTAAAAAGAGCGCGTCGCGCGTGTGGCGCGGTGAAGAAACTTGATTTATTAAGAAAATGGATATAGGGTTAAACGCATTAATTGGAAATAACTTGGGGACTTAGAATGAAATTTTGTTATAACCTACATCATATTGAATCGATTCTTCTTCACTTCCGTTTCCATTGAACGTGAATTATGAGCCGATCCAAAAATCAATTTATGGACTTCGTTCTTGTGTGGTAAAGATTGCTTTGTCGATCCTAGAGGAGGGAGGGCTTCCAAAATCATCCAATTGGTGGTAAAATTCTCTACTTCATCTTCTTATCATGTTCATAGCTTTCTTGTCAATTGGGTGAGTTGTGATGTCAAATTTCATCCTATTTGGTGTTGATTAACCTAGTTTCTTCTTCTTGAAATCTTTCTTTGGTTAATTTTCAGCGTATTGGGTGTTTTATGGATGGCTAATTGTTATCTAAACGTAGTTGTAAACACCCATAAGACTTCCATTGTTTACGTTATTGAATTACTCCAAGTTTTAAGGACATTTCCTTCTTGGTTGATTATAGAAATCCATCTTGTTGTTATCTTGATTCAAAAGAATAATTTTCTGTAAATAGATCATGTTTTGAGCCATCCAAAAGGTCTCCAAAACATTCCCCAAAGGTGGAGAAAGCGTAAGCCCTAGTGGTGTTTTCTCTTTTAGCAAATTACCTTGTTTTCCCATACAAGCAATGTACTTTGAGTCATGGTTTGAGGTTAAAATTGTTATTTTAACTTCTTGACCTGTTGCTACTGTTAGGCACTCAATTTCCTTCTTTATAGTTGATTTTGGTTAAGGCTTAATAGGTTAAGTTGTCAAATAACCCTTAAAATGCATTGTTGCGAAATTCTGAAAAATTACTAATCTACCCCTGTTTTGAAAAAAATCTAGAAAAATCATCAGAAGTCATATCAGTGATCCGTAAACTCTCAAGGTTTGAATTTTAAGTCTAGTTTGTCCATGAATTTTTCCAGGACCTGTTGTTGCCTCCAACTTAGGTGAAAATCGTTTTTTTCACCAGCTGGTCAGAATTTAGCTACACGGATAAGCTGCTTTGTAAAAATCATATAAAATTTTAGAAAAATCGTTTAGACCTTTGAAAGTACTTTCTGGAAAGCTAAAAGTCTAGAATACTGGAATATATAAAAATATTGTATCTTTTACAACCCTTGTTGGTGTTAAAATGTCTTCAAACAATATAATTAGAATGAGAAATTTAAAATTTAAATTTAGAAATGGAGAATCAATAGGTTGCCAAGTGGGATGACATTAATTAGGAGACTTAATAGAATGATAAATGACAAAAGAAGAATAAATCTATTCTTTTATTAGAATAGTCATTTGTAAATAATATTTGAAGTATGAGACCTTAATTTGTCACGACATATACCCTTTGGGTTTCACTTAGTCTTTGATGAAGTACATTTACCGACTTTTTTTGTCCCTCTTCCATCGTTTCTCTAAAATTGCCTCGTGTATGTAAATAACTTGTTTTCATAACTCAAAACGATGTATACCTTTTATCGTAAAAACATCCTAGTGTACGTTTCTTGACTGAAAATTAAACTATACATTTCTTCAATTTGATCTTAAAACAGAAAAAGAGAACCATTGGTTGAATTAAAAGAAAGAAAAATTACACACCAACTTATACTTTGCTAGCATCATAGATCGCATTGAGAGGATGTGAATGTACAACAATAGTGGCACTCAAACTAATATTAACAATGACACATCTTTTACTCTCAACCATTCATTCAATCATAACCGTTAATCCCTTATTACCAATCTCATACCTATCATATTCATCCAAACTTCTACTTCACCCTCTTGAAATTTTTTAAGCTTTGATAGGTTTATGGTAACAAAGATTAGGTGAAGACCCTTTTGAGCTAGTAAGAAAGGAAAGGTTGTGTCGATGTCGTCGGTTTCTCCGGTATGATAGCCCATAAACCATAATTTTTGAGGTTCTTAGGTGGTCAAAAGAAAGTGATGGAAACTCATTTGAGGAGAGTGGTAATGAGTTTGAAAAGAGAAAGAAAACCAAGTATAGGAAATTGAGAAATTATGCCTTTTCATGTGTTTATTTCATTTATATTCTTTTTTAACATATGGTACATGTATTTTAATATATAATAGGGTAAATGTAGCAATTTTGCATATATATTTAATTTTATTTATGTTGCAAAGTGGAGAAAAATTGATAAATTACTGTAGAAATTGAAAAAAAAAATAAAAATTTAATGTCAAAATCTATAAAAAAAGAAAGAATATTTTCTTTTATGCCGTTTTTTCGCTTCTGAAATGTTATCATGCCACGTCAGCAGTGATAATCGGATGACCCGAAGCAAACCGGTCAACTGATCAAAATTATAACAAATTGAAAAATATAATGATTATAATAGAAAAAACTATAAGGTCAAAATCAAAAAATAAAATAAAAAGAGGGTCTGAATTTTTAAGAACTGAATTTTTAAGAGGTCTGAATTTCTAAGAGGGTCTGAATTTTAAAATGTTGTTTGGTTGGATCATCTGAATTTGTCACACCCCAGAACCAGACGGCGGAAATGTCTGAGGGCTCGCGTGACTTGAATTGAATATCATCACAATGAATATACATGAATCATAACATAAACATCACCATGCATCAATATATTACAACTGGAATTGTTCACATCAAGTACATTGTTTTAACATTACAAATCCATACATAAATTGTTCGATAGTTTTCATAAGCAAAACACCCTAACATACTTGGTACTTATTCCTTGGCTTACCTGTTACCTGAGAATACAAGTTATTTTGAAAAACGGTAAACATATGTGTGACATCCCCAAAATCACGGCCAGAAAAGACCGATTTTGTTTATGCTTTATAAAAATCAGAGTACTTCATTTTATAAAAAGGTTGCGGAATTTGTTCCCAGAAAAACATGGTAAATACGTTATTAAAACATTTTCGAAGAAACATATTTATTTCATTTTAAAATGTTTGGGATGTCATCGTTAATACCGAAACATAAGCATAAACAGAACTTACAATGATTTACACTAGTGATCTACATCTCTTTTAAATCTCTCAGTGTAATGTCACTTCACTTCGTCACCTGTGATATACATAAACTGAGTGGGTCAGGTTGGGAAACCTGGTGAGTACATAGGGTTTTCAACCCACAATAATATAATTATTATGTTCAATCAAACAATCAACTCAATTACCCATCCCCATTATCTTCTTTACTCTTTAAGGATTTAACCTAAGAGTCATCTATCCTGCATTTGTTTATTCCGAAGTCCCTTACTTCCAGGGTTATAGGACTGGCACTAAATCCATAGTTGCCGACGTTCGTTCGTAAAGCACTAAATCCATAGCTGCTATATCCTACTCATCGGGTACTAAATCCATAGCTACCAGTGTTCAATAGGTACTAAGTCCATAGCTACCAATTCCTAACAGGTACTAAATCCATAGCTACCAGCATTCAATAGGTATTAAGTCCATAGCTACCAATTCCTAACAGGTACTAAATTCATAGCTACCAGTGTCTAACTAATAGGTACTAAGTCCATAGCTACCGGTGTTCGTCCCATAGGCACTAAGTCTATAGCTGCCAATGTATACTCACGTCATCTTCTATTTCTCATCATTCATCTACCCATCTCATACCCAACATATTCGTATATATAAAATACGTATACAGTTTAAATCCTTTAAAACATGTATAAAACATTCATCCAGCATAGACAGCAAGTATTCAGATAATATGCACACATAGCACGTAGTTTATGTAAAATACTTCATATCTATGTGTAAGATGAAAGGGACTATGCACTCACCTGAGTAGGTGGTGACTCAGTACTCGGACAACGCTTCGATACTCTCAAAACGATATTCCTTCGATAAAACCTAGTACCAATACCACTAGGGTTTAGTTTAACGATAACCGCGACAAATTAATTAGTCCGAGTATTATTAAGTGTTAATAATACTCGATATAACTCATTTTAATAGCCCAAATAATTATTTTAAGGACCTAATAACATTCCTATAATTATATGAAAGCTATATTAAAAATTGCGTAAGCGTAGCACACTTACAGCGAATTTTATCGAAAACCGGGACCTAATTGGAGCAGCGTTTCGAAACCGAAAAACTCCTTTTCTCGGGACTTCCCTAGGGTGCTAGGGAGGTTCCCTAGGGTTTGGGGGTGTTTAGAACACTTAGAGAGAGAAAGAAGTTAGAGAGAGAGTAAAGAAAGGTGTGAAAAATGAAGGATAATCAGCCCCCTTTTATAGCCCTGCGAGGCCTCGGTACGCTGGGCGTACCTCGGACCTACGCGGGGCGTAGTCATCGGATAAGAGTGTCAGCGAGGGTCCAGCTGTCTAACACTCGGAGTAGATCAGGGCGAGGGTACACATGGCGTACAGACTTTGGACGCGGGGCGTAGGGCGAGGCTTCGTGGCATGATCCGAAGCGAGATCTGAATCATCATCAGACGGCCCACAACGTGCCACGTCATCAATCCTCATCAGCCTTCGCAAATTCGATTATAAACTTTAAAAATTCGTAACTTTCGCGTACGAGCTCTGTTTTCGACGTTCTTTATATCCACGTGAAGGTGGGAACGTACTCTAAAACTTTCGTTTAGACTTCGTCGGCTAATTTTGGCTCGATTTTAAATTTTTTATTATTAACGGGCCGGGACAGGATTGGTCCGTTTAAATCCTCATAACTTCTTCATCCGACATCCGTTTTCGCCCATCTTTTTCTCGTTACGCTACTCTCAACGAGATCTTCGATTCTCGTTTAGGTCGTGTCGGCTAAAAACCGCTCGATCTAATATTCGAATTTCGGGCTGTACACTACTAGTACGAAACTTCGAAAAATCATAACTTCTTCATACGAAGTCAGATTTGGGCGTTCTTTTTATCGATATTATTAGTTTAACATATTCTACGACTTTCGTTTAGATTGCTAAGGCTAAATCTCGCTCTATCGTAAATTCACTATTTATGCTTCCCGGTGCCGTGCAGGTTCTGTCGCGAAACTTCGACGGGTCATAACTTCTTCGTTATAACTCGGATTTCGGCGTTCTTTATATGTACGGAAACCTTGTAACATACTCTACAACTTGGTTAAAATCATTTATTCTAAATAATATTTTGTCGAAAAGTCGTTTTCGACCCCTATTGCCTCTAATTTGACTAGCCCGGATTTGCGGGCGTTACAATTATCTCCCCCTTAGGATGATTACGTCCCGGAATCATCAATGAAAAAGGGCCGTATAATGACTCCATACGTCATTTCTTCATCCTAGGTAATAATTATAACTTCTACATTCCTTCAAGTCTATCTCTTAGACTCATTAACTGTAAGCAATGCTCGATCGTGCACCTGCTCTCTACCTCAGGCTAGACTCCCAATTATGACCTTCAAGTCACAATCTCAATCCTTACTGGACACGAACTTGAGATGATTTCTTTTATTACTACTATGGATCGATGTGTCATATTCTAATGACCTATCATCGTATGTTGCAACACTTAGACTTAGGTCTCTTAGAGTTAAATTCTAAAACAGACTATGCCTTCCTTCATGTTCTAATGTGATATAATCACACTTTAACATTAGGCATTTCTAGCTACCAACTTCTTTAACAACGAGTGTGATACTTCTATTGATCGCTTTGATTTCAACCGTTTGGTTTAAGTCGGACGCTACATCAAACTTGGTTCTCTGAACCACACAACATACTCATCGTAGTCGGACTCGATTCGATATGACCACAAGGTTCGGAATATCAACAATCTTCTTAGTCATTACCGAAACGATGGTAACAACACACTTGAATAAAACGAAATCAATTACTAGCTTCTTGGTAACCTTGTGACTTTCCCTGATCCAAGTGTGAGTCCTGTGCTTCCGGTAGTATAGGCCTCTACTACCGTTCACACCTACTCATACTCGTCCCAAGTATTGTCTCGCAGTTTCCCAAGTCACCATGCAGCAAATCACACAATCATTCGACACATCAGATAACAAAACGAAGGTTTTATATTAATTCTTGAAATGATTACATAGGTGTTCAAGTTCACCCTAGACTATGCCTCTACTAGGCTACATCACACGAAACTATGGCTACTGCATAATCCGATCTTCGGGTAAGAAGTCCTCATTCTTGATTCCTCTCATGGTTCTCTGCTTCGTTGAGGATCATGTGAAATGCCCTTGGCCTTGGTGGCGTTTCTGGTCTTGCTGCTTTATTTTTCCTTGGGCAGTCTCTGGACATGTGCCCTTTGCCTCCACATCCGTAGCATACTTTGTCATTATGTGTGCAGTCTTTGGAATAGTGACCTGTCCTCCCACACTTGTAACAAGTCACTTCTTCGTTGCACTTCCCACCATGCTTCTTCTTGCATTTATCACACCATCTTGTTTCACCTCCATCTGCTCCTCCAAGTTTTGAGAATTTGCTTTCCTTGTTCGACCTCGAAGATCCATCAAACTTTCGCTTCTCTCCTGCCTTATCTTTTTCTAAACCCTTTTCTCTTATCTGGGCCTCTACGTTCTTAGCTGCTCTAACAGCTGCTTTCAAGGTAGTTGCCATTTTGACCATTGGGCCAAAGTCAGTGGGCAGTCCGTTAGCAAACCTATCAATCTTGGAGAGTTCAGTAGGCACCAAGTAGGGGAATAGCTTCATCCTCTCGGTGAATGCGGTGGCATACTCATCAACACTCATCTTCCCTTTCTTCAGGTTCTGAAACTCGTTGTTTAGGTCTATCAGATCTACCTCCGAGCAGTACTGCATTTTCAACTGTTCCAAAAACTCCTCCCATGACATCCTTATGGCTTCTCCTCGTGACATCGTATCTGCCAATAGCTTCCACCAGCTCAAGACTCCAGTTTTCAGTTATCTTACTACGAAGACAGTCTTCTGTTTCTCATTACAGCTGCAGCTCTCAAACACCATCTCCATCTCAGAGATCTAATCCATAATCTCAACCGACTTTGGGCTTCCTGAGAGGCTTGGTGGTTTCGCACCCAAGAAATTCTTGTACATTCGCCCATCCTTGTTGTTTCTCCCTTCTGGGCCATCCCTTTGCTCACCTTGAGTCCCTACTTGACTCACTTGGCGGCTGTAGTTCCCTTCCTCAGATTGCTCGGGAACTGGCTCCGTCGGTTCGACATGTATGGTAGGTTCGTCCCTATTTTCGTGGAGCATCCGTCTCATTTCTTCCCTTTGTTTAGCTAGCATAGCTTGAATCATGGTTTGAACTCCAGCCATGGTGACTGGCTCAGGTGCAACTTCTTCAACAACAAGTATTTGCTGGGGGTTGGTTCTTATCTCCATTTGCATTCCCAGCTCCACTACGGGTTCTTGCCATTTTGATCTATACACCGAATAAGGTGAATCTAGATCTTAATTTAGGGTTGACGTCTTAAATCATCCTTATCACCCCGAAACGTTTATATGCTAGTTCTAATATCGTAGTTAAACGCTTCGAATCCTAAACACATAAGGTTTCCAGATTCGGTCGGCAACAGACCATAGATCCGAACAAATAACAACATATCATGCACAAAGCATTTAGCACATAAAAGCAATTTAGGCATAATTCCTAAAATAAGCTAGTGCTCACACCTCACAATCATCGCTTAGCATTCTAAGTTTAAGTCTAGAAATAAATCCATATTCCTAGTTCGCTTAAACTAATGCTCTGATACCAACTGTGACATCCCCAAAATCACGGCGAGAAAAGACCGATTTTGTTTATGCTTTATAAAAATCAGAGTACTTCATTTTATAAAAAGGTTGCGGAATTTGTTCCCAGAAAAACATGGTAAATACGTTATTAAAACATTTTCGAAGAAACGTATTTATTTCATTTTAAAATGTTTGGGATGTCATCATTAATACCGAAACATAAGCATAAACAGAACTTACAATGATTTACACTAGTGATCTACATCTCTTTTAAATCTCTCAGTGTAATGTCACTTCACACATAGCACGTAGTTTATGTAAAATACTTCATATCTATGTGTAAGATGAAAGGGACTATGCACTCACCTGAGTAGGTGGTGACTCAGTACTCGGACAGCGCTTCGATACTCTCAAAACGATATTCCTTCGATAAAACCTAGTACCAATACCACTAGGGTTTAGTTTAACGATAACCACGACAAATTAATTAGTCCGAGTATTATTAAGTGTTAATAATACTCGATATAACTCATTTTAATAGCCCAAATAATTATTTTAAGGACCTAATAACATTCCTATAATTATATGAAAGCTATATTAAAAATTGCGTAAGCGTAGCACACTTACAGCGAATTTTATCGAAAACCGGGACCTAATTGGAGCAGCGTTTCGAAACCGAAAAACTCCTTTTCTCGGGACTCCGGGAGCCTCGGGGCTTCCCTAGGGTGCTAGGGAGGTTCCCTAGGGTTTGGGGGTGTTTAGAACACTTAGAGAGAGAAAGAAGTTAGAGAGAGAGTAAAGAAAGGTGTGAAAAATGAAGGATAATCGGCCCCTTTTATAGCCCTGCGAGGCCTCGGTACGCTGGGCGTACCTCGGACCTACGCGGGGCGTAGTCATCGGATAAGAGTGCCAGCGAGGGTCCAACTGTCTAACACTCGGAGTAGATCAGGGCGAGGGTACGCGAGGCGTACAGACTTCGGACGCGGGGCGTAGGGCGAGGCTTCGTGGCATGATCCGAAGCGAGATCTGAATCATCATCCGACGGCCCACAACGTGCCACGTCATCAATCCTCATCAGCCTTCGCAAATTCGATTATAAACTTTAAAAATTCGTAACTTTCGCGTAAGAGCTCCGTTTTCGACGTTCTTTATATCCACGCGAAGGCGGGAACGTACCCTACAACTTTCGTTTAGACTTCGTTGGCTAATTTTGGCTCGATTTTAAATTTTATATTATTAACGGGCCAGGACAGGATTGGTCCGTTTAAATCCTCATAACTTCTTCATCCGACATCCGTTTTTGCCCATCTTTTTCTCGTTACGCTACTCTCAACGAGATCTTCGATTCTCGTTTAGGTCGTGTCGGCTAAAAACCGCTCGATCTAATATTCGAATTTCGGGCTGTACACTACTAGTACGAAACTTCGAAAAATCATAACTTCTTCATACGAAGTCAGATTTGGGCGTTCTTTTTATCGATATTATTAGTTTAACATATTCTACGACTTTCGTTTAGATTGCTAAGGCTAAATCTCGCTCTATCGTAAATTCACTATTTATGCTTCCCGGTGCCGTGCAGGTTCTGTCGCGAAACTTCGACGGGTCATAACTTCTTCGTTATAACTCGAATTTCGGCGTTCTTTATATGTACGGAAACCTTGTAACATACTCTACAACTTGGTTAAAATCATTTATTCTAAATAATCTTTTGTCGAAAAGTCGTTTTCGACCCCTATTGCCTCTAATTTGACTAGCCTGGATTTGCGGACGTTACAATATGGAATGTTGGTGAGTTCATAAGTATGTTGTGGTAAAATGATTTGTGTAGTTTGTAAAACCCAGAAAATCCGATATTTTTTGAAAAGACCATTGTTTTAAAAAAAAAAGTGTGAAGATCCGTACATATATGCTTGATGATTTCGAAAAGACATGTATAATTGAAGAACTTAGTATTAAACATACAAGTGAAAATGTTGAACTTCCCCGGAAACCCGATGTTTTCCAAAAACATAAAATACAATGAGTTCTCAAATTGTTATATCGCCACAATGCATGATTTTGATTACTCTTCCTTGATTACTTGGGTGGTGTTGGATTAATTAAGGTTTGTGAGTTGTTATAACCGTGCATGATAATGACTAGTTATAACTATAGACTACGAACAATCCTTAGAGGTGTCGCCCGTTATTACTCACTTAAATCCAAACAACCTTGATTACTTTTGATTAACAACCTGAATCTGTTTACTTTGATTACTCATAAACCTAGCACACGAGGAAAAGAGGAGTATAATTCCTGCTACTTCCGTGAGTTTACTTTAGGCCGCCGGGGATGCGAAAGACTCGTTGGCCCATCTCGCATTTGATTATTTTGACCTTACTGGCAATACTATTGGATCACTAGGGACCAATAGTACTTGAGAGCCATTGAAGGTCCCTTTATATGGGATTTGGTCATAAAAGGCCCAATAGCATATAAGCATTATCCCTTGGGCCCAAATATCATGTTAATGGACTTGCAAGGTCTAACAAGCATGATTTGAGACTTTCAAGCCCAAGTGTCGAATGTTTACTTGTCTTAGGTATCGCACATCTACTAGAGAGTTCGACTTAACGATTGTTGTTTTGTATCGACTCGAGACCGATCGATTTGTTTATAACGATATTTGGAGTTATACGTGTATTTGTCTTTCAATTTTTGTAAACCGTAGAGTATTATTTTTGACTCAATATTCTATAAAAAAAAATTGGTTTAAAAACAGTGGTTTGACCTTTTCAGCCCCTTTCTTTTGTAAAATAACAAATGTAGTCCTTACTATAAAAGAAAAGTCATTTTAGGTCCTTAAAACATTTTCTTGACACTTTTGCATCATAGATTTGTTGAAATGATATTTTTAACTCGAAACTTATTTTGTTAACAGTTTCAGCCCTTCCAGAATGATATTTTCCGATTAAAGCCCAACTTTTTGCAATTTTTACACTTTTAGCCCAAAATCCAAAAACTTTACATTTTTTATCCTTTTTGGAAATAAAAAGCATTTTCAATCCTTGAAATAGTTTTGTTACACTCTTTATCCCCTGTTTTGAAGAAATTATCATTTCAACCCCTTTAAATTTCATTTTTCGCAATTTTGGGCTTATTGGGTCGAAAAGCCCAAAATTAGCCCATTAAGTTAAAGATTTACCTTTCAAGTCCTTTGAAAATTTTAATATTCAGAAAAACAATTATTTTAACTGTTTTGACTCTTTAACCCTTAAGAAACCGTGATTTGTCAACCTTTAACCCAAATTTTGTATTTTTGACAATTTAAGCCCAAGAATGGGCTTTATGTTGAAGTATGTTTATCACAATCTTATAAGTTATTATTCTTGGCTTGTTGGGTGCAAAATAAATTAGATCATGTTTGATTTCTTTCTTATGTCAATGATCTCGTGATATCACCCGTTTTTGGTTACATGTTCATCACAAAAACACATAAAATCATACATACATGCATGCATAAAATCATACATAGCACACACATACACATAGATCTACACATTTTGCTTGTATTCTCCCCCATAAAACTTATGAAAACCGAAAAGAGAGGGGTATGAAGCTCACCTTGAGTTTGTGGTTTCAGTTTTGAAGAATGGAAGAAGTTTGATGCAAAATCTCGGCCTAGTAAGCTTCTTGGAGGATCTTTGGCTTAGATGTGCTCTAAGATGCAAGACCACGAGTTTGAATAGATTTAGAAGAGATTTTTGATGAAATGATGTAGTTAGATCATGGATTCAAGTACTAACTTACCTTGAATGATGATTTTTGTGGAAGAAACTCCTTGAAAAGCCCTTAGATCTCGAAAATTTGATGAAGAATGAAGAGATTTTCTTTGTGAGTGTTTAAGTGAAATGTGTGTGTGTGTTTTTCCCCTTGGCCGAGAGTAATATGAACAGAAGAAGAAGAAGAGAGAGAGAGAGAGAGAGAGAGTTGCATGGATGTATGAGAGAGAGCTTGGATGTTTGAAGTGTAATGCCTAGTTATCCATAAAATAAAAATGAGGTGGCACAAAAGTCAACTCTTCCTTCCTCATGTTTTGTAATTGGGCCGAGAATTAGAGAAAGAGAAGGAAATTTTGGGCCTTTGGTGTTTAATCCATATTATGGCCCAATTAGATGATTCTTGGCCCAAAATAAATCAAGAAATGATTTTTATGGCCTATTAGGGCTAATTAGGTTAGTTATGGCCCAATAAGGTCCATTAAGGTATTTTATTTCATTCTAGGCCCAATATGGCCCAAAATATTAAAATAAATGGAAGTGGGTCCAATTAGAGCCCATTTAAGAGTTGTAAGCCCAAAATAGTCAAATTGGAAGCTTATTGGCCCATTGGGCCCAATAAGAAAATCCTAGTCCAAAATGGACTTAAATCAGGATTTCTAGGGTTTCCAATTCTTTGTTGACTATTTGCAGTGCTTATATGAAGTGTTTGATTGAAGTTTTGTTGTTATAGAATAAGCATCATACATGATTTCACATTGTTGGTTCACATTTGTTATCATTGTTCAATGTTTACAAGGCATCAAAATTCCTAGTTGTGACAGAATTGTTGTGTTGAATGATAAAAATGACCATTTTACCCTTATATGTTATTTTTTTTTTTGCTGAATTCAATGTTTTTATATATACAATAACTAAAACAATCATGTTGATTATCCCAAACAACTTGAATCCTAACAAGGCTACATGATAGTTCCATTGGATTCAATTCCTGGAACTGAAACCAGATAGCACAACTTGATTTCAGAAAAAATAGCAACAGAAGGAGAGAGCAATTGATTTCAGAATTTCAAGGCGATTGATAACTATACACATCTGATTTCAGTTAAAAGAAAAAGAAAAAATGAAGCAACACATCTGATTACATAGTGAAAGAGATTACATAGCAAGAGAAAGAGAGAAGCCGAAGAATTTACCTGCAGAAGTCATCGGAGGTGCAGGCGATGTCACTGTGGCGCAACTATCGGAGAGGACGCCGGAAACAGAGCTGGAGGCAGAGAGGAGGCCGGAGACTGCGATGGCAGGGAGGGAACACAACTTCCGCAGATCGAGGCGGAGGTTTGCTGTGTGCGGCGATGAGAAAGAAAATTGGAGACGTGATTTTGAGAAGAAAAGAAAAGAGCGAGACCTAAGAGGGCAGCGTCTGTCTTTATATTTTTTCAGATTTGGATTGAACTCTTAATTTTTAAGAGGCATTTATCAAATTCAGAGGGGTTTAACAAGAGGATACCAAACAAGTTACATCTGAATTTTTAAGAGATTACCTCTTAATTTTTCAATTAAAAGGTAAACAAAGAGGGTCTAAGTTGTTCCTTTATATTCTGGAGGCGGTGTTGACGCTAATGTTTAAATGGACTCCATTAATGAATTAATCATTGTGACATATTCTCTTTCTTTAAGATTTGACAATACATTTGGTTAGAGTCTTATGATTGTAAACGAATCAATATCGTGTTTTGTTTTATTTAACACATGGACCTGCATCACGTCAAACACATTGACTATAGAGGGATAATGTTTTAATAATAATAACCAAAAGTTTTAAATATATAAAAATTGATCAGATATGCATACTTTTCATATTTACAAAAATTAAATTATATCTTGTCGCATTGAAACCAAGTATTATAAACAAAAGATAAAACATGTATTGGTTTACATTACATTTTTTTTATTAATTTGTTACAAATATCAATTAACTTATACAGTAATTAACATATATATTTAATGAACATCGTATATTGTTAATATAACAAAATAAATATAATTAATCAATTATTAATGCCGTTCCAAAAATCTCTATACTAATAAAAGAGTAGTCCTTTTGTCAAGTGTCATAATATTAGAATTCCTAATTAATATGATGTTACTTGTCATTCTATTAATTCTCCATTTTAAATTCATTAAACCTCCTAATTAATGTGATGTTATTTGTCAATCTATTTATTCTTTATTTTAAATTTAAATTTTAAATTTTATATTATTGTTTTCATTAGTTTACAAATAAAAAGAGTCTAATATATATGATAAATTAATTACACATATTTATTTGAATCAATAATTATAATTTTACATAACTAATAAAAAAAATCTCTTAATTAATAATGTATTTAAAATTTTATATAAATAATTGATTAATAATTTTGAATTTTTTACTATGAATATTTAATCAATTTTGTAACCGTGGTTTCCACGGGTTATAAACTAGTAAATAAATAAATAAATACAAGGATGAACAAATTTTTAAGTGCGTCTTTCTAAACTTTTATTTTAGGCAATTTACCGTTTCAAATAAAAGTAATTGCCTACTTTTTCTATTTAGGAACACTAGTTTGCAATAATAGAATTCAAACTATCTTGCGATTTTACTAAAATATATGTGATGGTGTCTAATAGGCTTAGGTTATTGTATTCTAATTAAGGTAGTATTTGTTTTTTGTCTGCATATCTGTGTGGCTTTTTCTGTCTGCGTCGCGCCCTCTTCTTGGCGCAGATGTGGATCAGAGTCTTCTAACATCTTCTAACCTATATATATATATATATATATATATATATATATATATATATATATATATATATATATATATATATATATATAGAGAGAGAGAGAGAGAGAGAGAGAGAAATTAAATATCTTCCTACCATTTGTTCCTATTTTTCCTCATACCTTATCAAATGTTGACAACTGGATTAAATGATTATTAATTTCATTAAATGTGTAATTAAAAGTGACACATGTCAACATTTGATATGGTAGAGGAAAAGTAGGAACAAATGGTAGGAGGATATTTAATTTCTCATATATATATATATATATATATATATATATATATATATATATTAAGTTTTTTTTAATTTATATTTTTTCCAACTTTATTAATGATAAACAATTTGAAAAAAAAAATTACAAAACTTAAAAAAAAAAACGTTCGACGATACAAACATGATATTTTTGATAAATTTATAAATAAAGATTTATTACAATAATAGTCGTTGAAGTTGTTTATATAGATATGAAAAAAAAATCATAATATATTCTCATATTTTTTGCCAAGTTTTGTAAAACACTATTTAATACAGTATCGTCAATTTCTCGAGAAAATATTTATGGTACGTTTTTAATGGATTTAATTGAAAAAAATCGAAGTTTATTTCCATCCATTTATGTATCAAATTTTATGATCACTAATTATAATGTTTAGTTATAACTTTGCAACCAAAGCTGTTGGTTTTTATCAAATATATACGTTAATTCATACATTGTTATTTTTATGTTTTTACAATAATAAATAAAAGTTGATCTAGATTCGTTAATTATTTATAACAAAGTCACTGAAATATTAAAAAATCACTTTGAAGTTTAAAAAAAATCAGTTTATTTAGATTTCAGTTTATTTTAGTAGCCAGCAGATGTTAACAAAACAAATAGTCTTCTTTTTTCAGACTGCAGACGTTTGATCCATCTCTTATACTACAGAGGTCTACAGATGTGGTCCGAAGACTGCAAACATTTTACCTCAGAAAAAACAAACAACACCTAATTATTGTGTGGATGTAAGAATGATTGTGGGCCAATCATTTTAATTATTTTAAGAAAGTGATTAATACATATTATTGAATTAAATATAATTGAAAAATATCATCTAATTTAATTACAAGGGTATTTTAGTTAATTAATATAGATTTAATAAAGAAAAATTGCATATTTAAAGGGGTCATAGATTTTATTAATTTTAAAAATCCGATTTTACGAATTATAATTTTTTTAATTTGGACATTCTGACAGAATATGTTTATGAGTATATTAAAAAATTAAAATACTCTTGAACCATAAAATAATAAAAATATTCTTGAACCTATTTCTTGATCATGACTTTAAAAACTTTTTGTAGAATAACAAATTCTTGAACCATCAATTGAAAAATAAAAACAAAAATGACATTAATTCTTATAGAATACGTGTAACAATTCCTAAGAGTTACATTTATTGTTAAAAAATAAAACTAAAAAAATTTTGAAATCAGAAAAGAAAACATCAAAATCTAACAAAGACACTATTACATTCTAAAAGAATAATGTTACTAAGAATCACTTTCAATTTTGTGGTCCGTTCTTCAAGCATCAACTTCTGTGAAAACAAATCTAATTGTAGTTTAGAATCCAATAATGCATTAACAAATGAAAAATAAAAAACTAAATTCCTTTGGAAAAATATGTAAACTTGTGAATTGCACCAAAACCAATAACCAAGAATTGTAGAACATGCATACATTAGCAAGAAAATATCCATATTCCATCCAACAGAATTGGAATTCGTGATTCCATTCCGACAGAATTGGAAATCAAGATTCAATTACCGTATGCATTATGTTGGAAAAATATCCAAGTAAAAAATGTATAAATCAGTAAACCAATAAAATAAGTAAACTTTTAGGATACCCGACATCATATGAAAAATATTTTAATTTGTCCAACATCAGAAGATTGAAATAATGCCACAATGGGTATACATGTTCCGGTTTCCAATAGCCTCTCCACTTCCAATTCATACTGATACAAAGTTGAATATAATCTGCCAACTCAATTTTTTTATAGAATTCAAAAGTTGTTTAGTAGAGAAGGAACAAATAAGTTGAGAAAATTATAGAGTTAGAAAGAGAAAACTTACATGTGGTTCATCGAGAAGAACACTAAACATAAAGCGGAACACATTTACCATCACCCCATTCCTTAAATCAAAATCCTACCTGATGCGGAAATCGATTATAAGTAATTAAATATAATTTAATACTAAATTAGTAAAAAGCAACAATAATTTAAAGTATATAAGAATTACCTATATTTGAATGATTAGTGATCACTTAAGCATGTTTTTTTTAACTCATCCACGACTCCTTGAATCGCTCAAAGACATTATTGTTTTTTGACATTACACTGAAAGTTTATAACATGAAATTTAATATCATTTTAATAATGAAAATAAGAAACAATTGTGATAAATTAAAACATGGTCTAAAACAAAAGGGTAACGTCGAGAATTGCAACCATAATCTTCAATCTGTTCCCTTCGATCTGCAAAATAATAAGAAAACTAATGGAGCGATCAACAGAAGGATGAACGTGACCAGGTAAAAATATGATCCATAATTTATGAAGGGATCAATGCCATCATCACAGGTAACGGGATTGATGTCATCGGAAAAGGGAAAAACCGATTATTGCAAAATCAAAATCAGTTCAAATAAGTTGCAAAGAAATCGATTCAAACATATTGTAATAAGGGATTTCAGAAATCGAGTTCATAAAATCGATTACCTAAAACGAAGTACATATAATCGATTAAATCAAAATATGATTCCGTTAAAGAACCAAAGAAAAATACTAGTCGGTTGGAGAAGGAGAAGCATCATTGGTCCGAGTCTACAATCTAGATCATCGATCGGAGAATGAGAATTGAAGGAGTGGATTGAACTTTGCGGTTGCCGATTGTTTCTAGGTTTGTGGAACATTGACGAAGATGATAATTAGGGTGACTAATTTCCCTATTTAAAGGTTATTAATATAACAATTTACCATAAATATTTAATAGCTAAAATTACAAAATTACCCTTATTTATGTTTTTAAAATGATGGGTCCACATTAATCCTTACATCCATACAATAGATAGTTAGAATATATATATATATATATATATATATATATATATATATATATATATATAGACACACACTAGAAATGTTTGAGGTTCGTGCTAAGCATGGCCCTTGTAGAGTAATTTGGGTATTTATAATATCGTTATCTAAAAGTATTTTGTGATAATAAGCAAAAAAAAGTACGATTTTACAATTTAATGGATTTTCAATGTAAATAGCCTGAATAAGAAAAAGAAATTGAAAGTATATTGTTATAGTCAACAACTAAATTAAAGTAGATTTCATCTTTTTTGCTACTATTGTAATCATCCATAAGTAGTCATTGATAATATGCTTGCTTATGTGCTTAAAAAATGGTCACAAAGTACTCCTAAAAAACTTTATTCAATCGGGTATTAGTGTGTATTGAACTTTTCTTCATGTTCATTTACCTTTCTTCATGGGGTGTTATTTTTTCTCCTCGGTGTTCGATTGTTGTAAGGATAAAGTGCTCAATAGATAAATCATGTATGTTTGACGTAAGTGTTGTATAAAAATAAAAATTGTTTCTATTTTTAAAAACAAATATTTTTTGGTATGAATAAACAGTATGAATATGTAAAATAACCATTTTACTCTTTTGTTCATTCGTGATAATTTAAATGTTTATTATAAAGATTGGGTTTTATTTAACTTTATGGGGAATGAGGATTGGTTGATGTTTATCCAAGTTTTTAATAGGACATAATGTATGACTTGAATTTTGAAATCTCATTTGAGTGTAACATATCATAAATTTTCAAAAATGTATGTAAATGGATCCACAAAGATTTAAGAAAATTAGCATTCGGCATGTACCAATTTATATTCGAGTTAGGGATCAACTATCGACATTCTACTATGTTTATGATCATTAAAAAAATTCTAGATCTAAAAAGCAAAAAAAATATAGGTGAGACTAGGTGTTATACACAAAATTAGTCCATTGTCTTGGTAAACAATATGCATGTATTTAACAAACATTAAATTTAAAAGTTGTATTATTTTTTGGACAGATGAAATACTTAAAAAGATGTATAAATGATTGCTTACTCTTCATATTTTTCTTAAGTTGACCTCTGAAAATATGATGTTTCAAAATGCGATCAAAAGTGCGTGTTTATTTATTTATTTCTTTTTTTTCTCACTGTCGTTGTATGTTTTTATTATAAAGGGGTGTTTGGCTTAGCTTTTAAAAGCTCAAAAGAACTTTTCCAAAAAGTTACAAAAAGTCAAGATTTCCTGACTTTTCCAAAAAGTTGTTTTTTCTTGTATTACAACTCCAAAAGTTATTAGTTTGCCAAATATCTTTTTGTTTTTTTTCTTTTACAAAAAGGACTTTTGGCTGTTAAAAGCTAAGCCAAACACCCCCTAAGTCTTTGTTTTAGATTTAGGTGGTCCTATATAATGAACTCAACATTGTAGAAAACCAATAAAATCTCATACAAAGAGAAATGAAAACATGATACCTACCGATGACCTTGTTTCAGGTTATAGCAAATTTGTAAACAATGAAGTCTATCTACTACACCAAGTGATCCAATAATAAAATTTCTCAAATACACAACTTTTCTTTTTGATTTACAAATATTTTGCATATATTGAACCAAAGAGATAATATTATGTGAAAATGGACATTCTTTTCTATCTTATCCATGAGGAAATCTGAAAATAAAAAGATAATATTATACATTAAACATTGATATTTACATCCATGTGATGTTTCCTCCGACAAACATGTATGTGTACTTTCTTATATGCTTCTGCATTTTTGGGATTGTTACTTGTGGGACAATGTTTGAAATGTAGTCCACTACAACTTTATTTTTACTTAAATACCAAAGGCACATTAATGTTCATACTATTTTTAAGACATTGAGAAATTTTTCATAGATAAAAGAAGTATATAACAGAAAAAGTGATCAATAGTATTGGTTGGCAATCAAAAGTTTATCTTAACCTTATTGCTTTCTCAATATCACCACCCTTTAAACCATTTGTATCAACACATGAACAATCATGAGTAATGCTGAATTAAATCATGACACATCAAACTAAACACAAAAGTTGTCCTTCATTTTATCATATATCTTGGATTTACCAATAAAAACTTTACCCTCCATATGTTTCATCTTCACATCAATTTCTGTTAAGGATTTATATACTTTAAGTCAAAGCAACCAATGGAACAAACTTTCAGCAATTTGTTTCCCTGTTGCAATTGTTCAAGACAATTTGAATTGGAAAAGGTGTAAAGTCACTGGAATCTTTTTTTCCATATGAAATTGTTAACCATAATTCCTTAATAACCAAGGCTAATTAAAAATTAATGTGGACACTTAAGATGTGTTGATATGTAACTCACATATCTTTATTTGATTGAATTTAATTCACCTTTTATACGATTGAAAACGAAAAAGGAATATAAAATTGCAATAACATATGCATTTGTGGGAAAAATATGACATTTTTATACTTGAATTCAAAGTTATACAATGTAAAAGCAACAAATAGAACAAACTCTCAGTAATATTTTCCCCTGTTGAGATTAAGACCATGGAACAAGAAAGAAAATTAAAGAACCTGGCAGAAGCTGTTGGCTGATAAATTACATTGATGATTTTTGGCAGTCACTACACAAGAAGAAGGTTCAATATGTATTCAATAAAAAAGAAGTTGATAAAGGTTCAGTACTCAAAGGTGAATGTTTTACACAATTTGGATATAAACATTCATAACTTATATTGGCCTATTATGGAATTTGATGCATCTTATGTATAGTATGACACTTATTATAGATTGCAGGAAAAAGTCAACCAGCCACCCTAAATCTAAGAAAAGGCAAATTACGAAGAAGTATGATTTTTGGTTTTGTGGTTAGTCAACAGTCTTTATTCCAAAAATTTAAGGAAACGTGAACAATTAATTGTCGCCCACCTTGAGGAACGGTGAAAACTTTCAACCAATACCCAAAAATTAATTGAAATCTAATTAAACCGACTTAATGAGTTAATGGTGATGGAACATTGCAACAGTATACATGCAAACGTAAATATCAAACCAAAAATAAATAAAATGTGACCTCTATGAAGAATCTAGAGAACAGTAATTAATCCGGAATGAACATAAACAAAAATAAAAATGAATCTTGTTATCGTGAAGTTAATGGAGCTAAGTCGATAACTTAATTAGTAAACCCAAAAAACCCTAAATAAAGTATAACGTTACCTCACATGAACGACAATAATCATCTGAATTTTTATGTGGATTCTCACAATGCCTTTTTTTTCTACACGTTATGGCAATGGTATTAACCTTTTG
Source organism: Lactuca serriola (assembly GCF_051521515.1). Classification (NCBI taxonomy): domain Eukaryota; kingdom Viridiplantae; phylum Streptophyta; class Magnoliopsida; order Asterales; family Asteraceae; genus Lactuca; species Lactuca serriola. Next base: position 144,915,696 of record NC_136416.1, read on the forward strand.
GAAAACCAAGAATCCCTTATTAGAAATCAAGAAGAGAATAGGATAACAGTTACAAAAAATAGGCATAACGATGAAGATCGTGAAGAAGTAAATTAAAAGAGGGGGAACGATGGTATATAGGGGACTAGTGGTGAAAGCAGAGGGCAAGCCATCATCAATTTGGGTTTTAAAGATCGTAGCGGTTGAATGTAGACCTGGCAATGAGTCGGGTTTAGAGCGAATGGACCTTGATTCAAACCCTTTTAACAAATTTCGAAATCCGATCCAAACACGCTTCGTAACCCGTAGGGTTTTGAATAGTCAAACCCATACCTTATCCACCGAATCAGCATATATCCAAACTCGCCCCGTAACCCGTAGGTTTTTTGAAAAATCAAACATATTTTTCGTAAACCTTAAAATAACATTTATCAAATAAAACAATTGTTGATTTAGAAAATACATTACGTACTTTAGGACTTTCAATTGGAATTAAAATCATTATTGTAGTAACTTCTGAATGATTTTTGACCATCGATTGCATTGATAAAGAATAGCAATTACAAACTTTCCTTCGGTTGATAAATTACTTTATTGATATACAAATGAAATTGGTGATTGCTTGATGGAATAAAAATGAATGACATCATGATTCTTAATAGATGATTGGAAGTCTAGAAATCGAGTCCTCGAGACCCATGTAAAAACAGTTTAGTCTTTGGTCTATTCTCTTTGGACTTTCAATTGGAATTAAAAGTAAACTTTAGGTAGTATAAAGTATAAATATATAATTCTAAAATTTATACGGGGCGGGTTATAAACGGAGCGGATCAATGATCATCCATACCCGACCCTTTTAATAAAAGGGTTAGCGGGTACGTGTAGCACCTGATTCCTGGTATGTGGAAATTTGTATAAGTGTTTGCATTTTTAGCCTTGTACTCGGCGAGTTGTAGGCCCGACTCGCCGAGTAGAGACGAGACCCGGGACACATTTTGAGTTGGCGACTCGGCGAGTCCATATTCTGGACTCGGCGAGTCACCGCTGTTGGATGAAACCCTAAGTTTCAGGGGCTTGCACCCTATTTAAACCCTCATTCCGCCCCAAGCTCGCCCCCATCCACCCTCAGAGCCCTATACCTCGTTCAAGCTTTGTTTCTTTGTGAGTTTGAAGCATTTGGTGTGTTCTCTTGAAGTTTTGGAGTGGGAAGGAGAGTAGATCGAGAAGAAGATGTAACAGCCCGGAATTTCAGGTATTGTAATAATTATGTTTTTGGGTGTTTTAAGAGGGGACTCGGCGAGTTGGAGCCTAGACTCGCCGAGTAGGATCGCAGATCTGGTCGCGGGTTCGCGACTGGACTCGACGAGTCCGGATATGGACTCGGCGAGTCTGCGCTGTTTAGCGAAAACCCTAACCGTTCAGGTTTGGGACGTATATGAGGGACTTTATGGCCGTCATTGTTCACCCTAGCCTTCTGAGAGAAACCCTAAGACGATTGTGAGCATCTGGAGCAAGGTTGAAGACCATTGTTGATTTTGGAAGTATTGTTTTGCAAGGAAGAGAAGCCTTGGTTAAGGGAACAACAAGAGAAGTCACGTTCTGAGGATTTGGGGACACAGAGAGCACATTATTCAGGTAATAATTCGAGTTACATTCTTCTATGTTGATGTGTATATGGATTTAGGGTTTATTGAACCCTTTTGTGGATAGATTGAATGTTACCTTAGTCCCCCAAACGATTGGAACCCTGTATTGGGATCTTTGGAAGTCCAGAATGTCCCATGCCTGAGCATTTCAGGAATCAATGGAGGTTTTGGATTGGAATCCTTATGCCTTAGGCCAAAATGTAAATTATGAGTCATGGGGTGTATTATGAGCACCGAAATGAGGACCTTACGTGATGGATCAGTCTAGGAAGGCCAGACCTATGAATGGTCGGAGCAGTTCTGACCTTAGTAAGCAGTTTGAGCGGTTGCATGGCATGGACTCGCCGAGTCCGATGAACAAACTCGGCGAGTAGCTTGAAGATTTACTGGGACTCGTCGAGTTGTTCTTCAGACTCGACGAGTTGAGTCGGGGTGGCCCCGCGATTCTTCCAGGAGGAACTCGTCGAGTCAAGGAGGATACTCGACGAGTAGAAGGGGAATCTTAGAGAATTGGTGAGGACGTCTAGACTCGCCGAGTCGCCCTAGCACTCGCCGAGTCCGGTCAAGTTGACCGTTGACCGTTGACCGTTGACCAGAGTTGACCTATGTCTGACTTCTTAGGGATAGTCAAACTTAGAAGATAAAAGTGTTAATAAGAGATATATGATGTTATAGGGAGATTGTAGCTCGGCGGATCGAGCACGAGTGATTTCGGGATTTGCTAGCTTTCGATATTCACGAGGTGAGTCTTCTCACTATACTGTACCCGGAAGGGTTTGACTGTGTGACCGGAAGGTCAGATATGATATGTGATATATGTGCTATATGTGGTAAGTTATTTGTTATACGTGCTATGTATGTTATGGGCCGGAAGGCGATTATATTATGGGCCGGAAGGCGATTATGTTACGGGCCGGAAGGCGTTGTGTTATGGACCGGAAGGTCGGCGTGGGTAGGACCGGAAGGTTTACCCAGCAGGGACGGAAGTCCCCTGAGACACATGGACCGGAAGGTCAGGGCCTGGAAAGGCGTATGTGCGTAAGTTGTATATTGGGGAACTCACTAAGCATTTATGCTTACAGTTGTTATGTATGTGTTTCAGGTACTAGCGAGGACCATGGGAAGGCGCCGGCATGATCTGTACACACTGAAGGATGTTTTTATGATCTTGGGATTTAGACGATTTGTATTTTGACATGACACTTAAAATGTTTATGCCTTGTTTTGAATGGAAATGCTATATTTTGAAATGAAAAATTTGTTTGAAAATTTACGTTGTTACAATTGGTATCAGAGCCTTGGTTTGAGGGATTCAGGTGCACCTTCGGGCGTAACTGAACTCAAACCGAGGATTTGAGGAAAACTTTTAAAACAAAGGCATAAAGTTTTATAAATGATTTTGTGGTAAACTAGAAAGAAGCAGTGTGTACGATCAGTCAGCGCCCGAACGGTAAAAATCCCCAATATACCTTACAATATTATATGATATGAATTGTTATGCATGCTAGAAGACTAGGTATTCATGATAGGACTAGAGTGGCCTGATTTGTGATGCCTTAGTCTAGGGAAGTTTGCCGATATGAGATGCTTTGCTAGTGTGCGGGTAGATAGTGCATAACAAAAGTAGAGTGCTCACTATCCGGGGTTTGGGGAGGAAGATTTGGGATGAATGGTGATGCGGTGTGGTCGGTAGTATTGGGCCCGTACTACCGAAGACACCGGGTCAGTGGGAGACCCAAGTAAGAATCCATGGATATCGGAGACTGAGTAGGGTTGCGTTATCGAGTGCGATTATACTCGACGGAGTCTCTGATAGTTTTATGTTGTATTTCAGAGACATCATGGTTAGACCACGTCACGGAGCGAGTTCGAGCGGTGTGAGTGACGAGGAGATTCGTCAGATGATTCATGAGGAGGTAGCTGCAGCGATCCGGGCTGAGATCCCGGAGATGTTTGGGTCTATTAAGACCACCTTGATGGAGACTTTTGAGGAGCGGTACGCCGCATTGACTGAAGTTGCAGCCGCTGCAGCTACCGCAGCTGTGGCCGCTGCCAGGCCACAGGGGGGTGACTCGTTGCTGTTTCGAGAGTTCAGCAACACGAAGCCACCTGAGTTCGATGGGACGCAGGATCCGATTGCTGCGATGAGGTGGATCGCTGATATTGAGGGGTGCTTCTACACTTGTTCATGTCCGGAGCATCTGAGGGTACGGTTCGCTTTGAACCAGCTCCGTCTGGGAGCGAAGGATTGGTGGAAGTTTGTGATGGCGAACTTCACTTTGGCAGAGATTTCAACAGTGACATGGGAGGGGTTTACTTCTATGTTCAAAGACGAGTACGTTCCCCCGGTGGAGAGGGAACGATTGGTTCAGGAGTTCTTAACCCTCAAGCAGGGTACTGATTCGGTTGCGGTGATCACGCGGAAGTTTCATGAGAGGGCGATGTTCTGCCCCGAGCTGGTGTCCACTGAGCAGGCTCGGATGAGCCGGTACTTGGGTGTTTTGAGGAGGGATATCCGGGAGTTTGTGTCAAACTCCACCTATCATACCTTTGCTGAGCTTCAGGCGAATGCCAGGAAGCGCGAGATTGAGTTGGAGACCCAGGCCAGGGAAGAGGCCGAGTCTCAGCGGGTGGACCGGCGGCCGGCTCAGTCTCAGCCGGCAGCCAAGCGGATAAAGTCCGCCGATTCGAGGACAGGAGGTCCGAAGGGCCGCACTTGCGGAAAGTGCGGCAAGGGTCATGATGGGGCATGTCGATCTGGTGCTTGCTACAAGTGTGGCAAGGAGGGGCACATTGCTAGGGAGTGCCCCAAGGGGTTTACGGTTTGCTTTCATTGCAACCAGACAGGCCATCGGAAGGCCGAGTGCCCTCAGCTTCTTCAGGGATCTGCACCTACTGCCAGAGCTACTGCGACTCGACCGGTGAAGGCCGAGGCCCCGAGGGCTCGTGGGAGAGCCTTTCAGCTGACTGCGGAGGAGGCCCGCGCTGCGCCCGATGTTGTGGCAGGTATGCTGTAATTCATGTATTTATTTTAATGTCGAGATGTTATGCTTATGTTATTATATGCGTAGGTACTTTCCTTGTGAACTCTGTGCCTGCTCTAGTGTTATTTGACTCGGGTGCGAGTAGGTCCTTTGTATCTTTAGCTTTTAGTCAGCATCTCAGCGTTAGTCGTGAGTCGTTGAGTCGGCCTCTGAGAGTTTCTATAGCTGACGAGAGAGTGATTTGTGCCACGGAGGTTCTCCGGGGATGCGTGCTAGAGATTTTCGGGGTTGAGTTTCCGATTGACCTGATTCCTATTGCGATGGGTGATGTCTGTGTCATTGTGGGCATGGACTGGTTGAGCCGATTCGGCGCTGTCATCGACTGTGAGCGTCAGCTGGTGACTATACGAGACCCTAGTGGGGGAGTTCTTTCGGTGTACGGCGAGGGTACCCGTTCGGGGTCAGCTTTTTGTTCGGCCACTAGGGCGAGGCAATGTCTACAACAGGGCTGTAAGGGTTTTGTGGCGTATGTAATGGATACGCGGGAGGTTTCCGAGAGACCGAGATCAGTTGAGGAGGTCCCAGTGGTGCGTGAGTTTCCAGATGTTTTCCCCGAGGAACTACCGGGAGTACCTCCTGTGAGGCAAGTAGAGTTTGGTATTGATCTGATTCCGGGGGCCGCGCCTATTGCTAAGGTGCCTTATTGTCTTGCACCTCTAGAGATGCAAGAGTTGTCCTCGCAGCTTCAGGAGTTGCTGGGGAAAGGATTCATTCGGCCGAGCAGCTCGCCGTGGGGAGCGCCTATTCTGTTCGTCAAGAAGAAGGATGGTTCACACCGGATGTGCATTGATTACCGGGAGTTGAACAAGTTGACGGTCAAGAACCGTTACCCGTTACCGAGGATCGATGATTTATTCGATCAGTTGCAGGGAGCATCTTGGTTTTCCAAGATCGATCTGAGGTCAGGGTACCATCAGGTAAGAGTGCGGGATGAGGACGTCCAGAAGACAGCGTTTAGGACGCGATATGGGCATTATGAGTTTGTGGTGGTGCCTTTCGGACTCACCAATGCCCCGGCTGTGTTCATGGATCTCATGAACAGAGTATGCAGGCCGATGTTGGATCGGTCGGTGATTGTATTTATCGACGACATTCTAGTGTATTCGAGATCTAGAGAGCAGCATGAGAAGCATTTGAGGGAGGTCCTTGAGGTATTGAGGTCGGAGAAGCTTTATGCAAAGTTCTCCAAATGTGACTTCTGGTTGTGGGAGGTCCAATTTCTAGGACATGTTGTTAATCAGGAAGGGATATTGGTCGATCCGGCCAAGGTTGAGGCGGTGATGAGTTGGGAGGTGCCGAAGTCACCCTCTGAGATCAGGAGCTTCCTTGGGTTGGCAGGGTATTATCGAAGATTTATTAAGGATTTCTCCAAGATCGCAGTACCGCTCACCAGATTGACCCGGAAGGGTGTTGCATTCTCATGGGGACCCGAGCAGCAGACCTCCTTTGAGACACTTCGCCAAAGGTTGTGCGAAGCCCCGGTATTAGCCCTCCTGGAAGGGATGGAGGATTTTGTAGTATATTGCGATGCATCGATTTCGGGACTGGGTGCAGTGTTGATGCAGAGGGGTCATGTGATAGCTTATGCGTCGAGGCAGCTGAAGCCTCATGAGGCGAGATATCCCACACATGATTTAGAGTTGGGGGCAGTAGTGTTCTCTCTCAAGATTTGGCGTCACTACTTGTATGGGGTTCGATGTACGATATACACGGACCATAAGAGCTTGAAGTATTTGATGGATCAGCCCAACCTAAATATGCGTCAGAGGAGGTGGTTGGATGTGGTCAAGGATTATGATTGTGAGATCCTGTACCACCCAGGCAAGGCTAATGTGGTAGCCGATGCATTGAGCCGCAGGGCGGAGAGCACTCCACTGCGAGATGTATGCTTGAGATTGACTGTGATGGCTCCAGTATTGGATGCTATTCGTGGGGCACAGGCCGAGGCTGTGTGACCAGAGATGCAGAAGAGAGAGTGGGTCGTTGGGTTGATTTCAGAGTTCGTTAAGGATAGACGAGGGCTTCTGACGTTTCAGGGTCGGATTTGGGTACCGTTCGTGGGCGGTACGCGTATTACTTTGATGGAAGAGGCTCATCGATCGAAATTCTCGATCCATCCCGGGGCTATGAAGATGTATTTGGATTTGAGGAAAGAGTATTGGTGGCCCTGTATGAAGAGGGACGTCGCATGGTTCGTTGAGATGTGCTTGACCTGCCGTAGGGTTAAGGCCGAGCACCAGAGACCGCATGGCAAGTTACAGCCATTGGAGGTTCCCAAGTGGAAGTGGGAACAGATCACTATGGATTTCATCACCAAATTGCCGAGGACTGCCAGAGGAGTTGATGCAATTTGGGTGATTGTGGATAGGTTGACGAAGAGTGCACACTTCCTTGCCACCAGTGAGAGTTCTTCAGCGGAGAAGTTGGCGGAGATATATGTGAGAGAAGTGGTATCTCGGCATGGGGTGCCGATCTCGATTGTTTCAGACCGTGATGTGCGCTTCACTTCCAGATTCTGGAAGAAATTCCATGAGGAGCTGGGTACTAAATTGCATTTTAGTACCGCATACCATCCCCAGACAGACGGTCAGAGCGAGCGAACGATTCAGACGCTGGAGGACATGCTTCGAGCGTGTGTGTTAGATTTCGGGGGTAGCTGGGATGCGTATTTACCCTTGGCAGAGTTTTCCTACAACAACAGCCATCATTCGAGCATTGGTATGCCACCTTTTGAGCTGTTGTATGGTAGGAGGTGCCGGACCCCCATTTGCTGGGGAGAGGTGGGACAGAGAGTGATGGGCAGTACAGAGATCGTGCTTCAGACGACAGAGCAGATTCAGCAGGTTAGACAGAGGTTATTGACCGCCCAGAGCCGACAGAAGAGTTATGCAGACAGACGCCGATCCGAGCTTGAGTTTCAAGTCGGCGACTTCGTTCTCCTGAAGGTCTCTCCTTGGAAAGGAGTGATTCGATTCAGGAAGAGGGGCAAGTTGGGACCCCGATATATTGGGCCATTTCGTGTGATTGCAAGGATAGGCCGGGTAGCCTATCGTTTGGAGTTGCCAGCAGAGTTGGGGCAGATCCACGACACTTTTCATGTATTGCAACTGAGGAAGTGTATAGCCGATGAGTCGGCAGTGGTTCCATTAGAGGATATTCAGGTGGATGCGAGCCTGAATTATGCTGAGAGACCAGTGGCCATCAGGGATCGGAAGATCAAGGTTCTGAGGAACAAGGAGGTACCTATGGTGTTGGTTCAGTGGCAACACCGGAAGGGATCGGAAATGACTTGGGAGCCGGAGCGTGAGATGCGGGAGCAGCATCCGGAGCTATTTTCAGAGTGAGACTTCGAGGGCGAAGTCTAGTCCTAGTGGGGGAGAGTTGTAACAGCTCGGAATTTCAGGTATTGTTATAATTATGTTTTTGGGTGTTTTAAGAGGGGACTCGGCGAGTTGGAGCCTAGACTCGCCGAGTAGGATCGCAGATCTGGTCGCGGGTTCGCGACTGGACTCGACGAGTCCGGATATGGACTCGGCGAGTCTGCGCTGTTTAGCGAAAACCCTAACCGTTCAGGTTTGGGACGTATATGAGGGACTTTATGGCCGTCATTGTTCACCCTAGCCTTCTGAGAGAAACCCTAAGACGATTGTGAGCATCTGGAGCAAGGTTGAAGACCATTGTTGATTTTGGAAGTATTGTTTTGCAAGGAAGAGAAGCCTTGGTTAAGGGAACAACAAGAGAAGTCACGTTCTGAGGATTTGGGGACACAGAGAGCACATTATTCAGGTAATAATTCGAGTTACATTCTTCTATGTTGATGTGTATATGGATTTAGGGTTTATTGAACCCTTTTGTGGATAGATTGAATGTTACCTTAGTCCCCCAAACGATTGGAACCCTGTATTGGGATCTTTGGAAGTCCAGAATGTCCCATGCCTGAGCATTTCAGGAATCAATGGAGGTTTTGGATTGGAATCCTTATGCCTTAGGCCAAAATGTAAATTATGAGTCATGGGGTGTATTATGAGCACCGAAATGAGGACCTTACGTGATTGATCAGTCTAGGAAGGCCAGACCTATGAATGGTCGGAGCAGTTCTGACCTTAGTAAGCAGTTTGAGCGGTTGCATGGCATGGACTCGCCGAGTCCGATGAACAAACTCGGCGAGTAGCTTGAAGATTTACTGGGACTCGTCGAGTTGTTCTTCAGACTCGACGAGTTGAGTCGGGGTGGCCCCGCGATTCTTCCAGGAGGAACTCGTCGAGTCAAGGAGGATACTCGACGAGTAGAAGGGGAATCTTAGAGAATTGGTGAGGACGTCTAGACTCGCCGAGTCGCCCTAGCACTCGCCGAGTCCGGTCAAGTTGACCGTTGACCGTTGACCGTTGACCAGAGTTGACCTATGTCTGACTTCTTAGGGATAGTCAAAGTTAGAAGATAAAAGTGTTAATAAGAGATATATGATGTTATAGGGAGATTGTAGCTCGGCGGATCGAGCACGAGTGATTTCGGGATTTGCTAGCTTTCGATATTCACGAGGTGAGTCTTCTCACTATACTGTACCCGGAAGGGTTTGACTGTGTGACCGGAAGGTCAGATATGATATGTGATATATGTGCTATATGTGGTAAGTTATTTGTTATACGTGCTATGTATGTTATCGGCCGGAAGGCGATTATATTATGGGCCGGAAGGCGATTATGTTACGGGCCGGAAGGCGTTGTGTTATGGACCGGAAGGTCGGCGTGGGTAGGACCGGAAGGTTTACCCAGCAGGGACGGAAGTCCCCTGAGACACATGGACCGGAAGGTCAGGGCCTGGAAAGGCGTATGTGCGTAAGTTGTATATTGGGGAACTCACTAAGCATTTATGCTTACAGTTGTTATGTATGTGTTTCAGGTACTAGCGAGGACCGTGGGAAGGCGCCGGCGTGATCTGTACACACTGAAGGATGTTTTTATGATCTTGGGATTTAGACGATTTGTATTTTGACATGACACTTAAAATGTTTATGCCTTGTTTTGAATGGAAATGCTATATTTTGAAATGAAAAATTTGTTTGAAAATTTACGTTGTTACAGAAGAAGAGGAGGTCAAGCATCTTGGAGCTATCTCAGTGTGTTCCCTAAGGTATGACTCAGTTTCCCCCTTGTCTTCATGCTTATTGTCCCTTATAGCTCCATTAAAGTCCTTCTTGAACCATTTCCAAGCTTGTGTATGTTTGAGGGTTCGTAATAAGCTGATTAACCTTTAGATCTAGGCATGGTTGAGCTCCAGGAGCTCAGATCTACTGCCTTTTTGGAACCATATTGCATGAAAGCCCTAGATCTACCCTTTTGGTGCATTTTGGACCCTAAAATCCTCATGGTTGTAGTTGGAAACTTTACGTGTTAATCAAGCCCCAGGATCACGGATCTATGTATGGCATGAGCTGGATTCAAGCAGAATCGACCATATAGTAATTGCATGGTAACGACTCGGCGAGTCGTTCATCGGACTCGGCGATTCGAGACGCGAGTCCCCGGGTTTTCCCCTTTTTCGTTTTGCCGAGTAGTGTAGTGAGTCCGGGGTGGACTCGATGAGTTGGAAGCCGAACTCATTCATGAAGGAACTCGGCGAGTCAATGCCCTGACTCGGCGAGTTCAAGACAATCTTCTTAGATCAAGAACATACTCGACGAGTTGTTCATACAACTCGGCGAGTCACAGCATAAAGTGTTCATCGGATGAAGATGAACTCGGCGAGTAGGATGAAGGACTTGGACATCAGTTTAGAAGGAGAACTCGTCGAGTCAACGCCTAACTCGACGAGTAGAGACGGGATTCAGAACAATCGATTGGATAGAGACTCGACGAGTCGGGTCAACTGAAAGTTGACTCTGACCTTGGCTTATGATTTGGTCAGGGGTAAAATGGTCATTTTACCCCAAGGGACAGTTAGCAGTGGTTGATTGAGTGTTTTGTGGGAATTATAGTCGGAGGATTTCTGGAGCAGCAGTAGCAGCAGCAGACACTTAATCCCCACGCAGATCAGTAGCTTCATCGAGGTGAGTTACCTTCCAGTAGCGGTGGGTCTACGGCCACAATGTCGGCCCACTAGTAGGAGTTGTGTGTAGGTGATTGTCTCTGTGATATTCATCTTGGGATTACTACTACTTGTGTTATGTTTATGTGCTAGTATGAGATGATACTATGTGCTAGTGACAGTAGGGGGAGATAGTCCCCAAGATATCCGGTCGGTAGGGCCGAAGGGGTAGTCATACCCAGCCATGTTAGATAGATTATGATATTGTGATACATGTTATGTGGTAGTAGTAGAGGGGAGAAATAGTTCCCCAGTATCCGGTCGAGAGGACCGAAGGGGAGGCCAGCACCCAGATATGCTAGGCAGTATCCGGTCGAGAGGACCGAAGGGGGGGGGGCAGCACCCAGATATGCTAGGCAGTATCCGGTCGAGAGGACCGAAGGGGAGGCTAGCACCCAGGTATGCTAGGCAACGTCCGGTCGAGAGGACCGAAGGAGTAGGTCGGGCACCCAGATATGCCTGACAATATACGTATGTTATGTGATTATATGGTATGTGGTACAGTGGGGGAACTCACTAAGCTTCGTGCTTACAGTTTTCAGTTTTGGTTTCAGGTACCTCTTCAGCTAAGGGAAAGGAGCCGGCGCGGTAGCAACATATCACACACACTCTTGTTTTTCCGTACTATGGATTTTTCTGGGATGTACTCTGAAATATTACTATGATATTACCGGTTTTCAGACACGGAGTATTGTTATGAATGATTTGTAATGATGTTTTTACGTATTAACCTAATTTAAAAATGAAATTTTTAGCCGGTATCTTTGGGGCGTTACAAGTTGGTATTAGAGCCCTGGTTTGAGGGATTTAGACTCACCCTCAGGGGTGTCTGAACTCAAATCGAGGGAGTAAAAGATTTTCCAAAAAGAAATGTTTTCTAAGAATTAAGAAAAGGGTTTGAGAAAGAACGAAGTGTGTGATGTGCGCAACCGACCGAGTTCAAGTAAGTATTCCCCAAAGTACCCATACAAGCTTATGTTGTGTTTACCAGTTTCAGTAGAATAGCATGCTAGAATAGGACTAAGGATCTAGTAGTGATGCCTTATGTGCCTGCTTTATGTGCTCCAGTGTATGAAAATTGCATGCTAGAATCGAGTAGACAGCAGTAGGATAGCCTGTTAGGTTATGGCTGATAGTATGAGTTTAGCTCTGTATGCTAGATCAGTTTCTCTCTATGAGAGCGGATTTGCTTGAGATTGTTTCCTTAGTTCAAATGCTGCTTGCTTTGTGCTTTGTGCGACTCCGAGTAGTGGGAGAAATTAAATATCTTCCTACCATTTGTTCCTATTTTTCCTCCTACCTTATCAAATGATGACAACTGGATTAAATTATTATTAATTTCATTAAATGTGTAATTAAAAGTGACACATGTCAACATTTGATATGGTAGGAGGAAAAGTAGGAACAAATGGTAGGAGGATATTTAATTTCTCATATATATATATATATATATATATATATATATATATATATATATATATATATATTTTACGTTTTTTTTAATTTATATTTTTTCCAACTTTATTAATGATAAACAATTTGAAAAAAAAATTACAAAACTTAAAAAAAAAAACGTTCGACGATACAAACATGATATTTTTGATAAATTTATAGATAAAGATTTATTACAATAATAGTCGTTGAAGTTGTTTATATAGATATGAAAAAAAAAATCATAATATATTCTCATATTTTTTGCCAAGTTTTGTAAAACATTATTTAATACAGTATCGTCAATTTCTCGAGAAAATATTTATGGTACGTTTTTAATGGATTTAATTGAAAAAAATCGAAGTTTATTTCCATCCATTTATGTATCAAATTTTATGATCACTAATTATAATGTTTAGTTATAACTTTGCAACCAAAGCTGTTGGTTTTTATCAAATATATACGTTAATTCATACATTTTTATTTTTATTTTTTTTACAATAATAAATAAAAGTTGATCTAGATTCGTTAATTATTTATAACAAAGTCACTGAAATATTAAAAAATCACTTTGAAGTTTAAAAAAATCAGTTTATTTAGATTTCAGTTTATTTTAGTAGCCTGCAGATGTTAACAAAACAAACAGTCTTCTTTTTTCAGACTGCAGACGTTTGATCCATCTCTTATACTACAGAGGTCTACAGATGTGGTCCGAAGACTGCAAACATTTTACCTCAGAAAAAACAAACAACACCTAATTATTGTGTGGATATAGGAATGATTGTGGGCCAATCATTTTAATTATTTTAAGAAAGTGATTAATACATATTATTGAATTAAATATAATTGAAAAATATCATCTAATTTAATTACAAGGGTATTTTAGTTAATTAATATAGATTTAATAAAGAAAAATTGCATATTTAAAGGGGTCATAGATTTTATTAATTTTAAAAATCCGATTTTACGAATTATAATTTTTTTAATTTGGACATTCTGACAGAATATGTTTATGAGTATATTAAAAAATTAAAATACTCTTGAACCATAAAATAATAAAAATATTCTTGAACCTATTTCTTGATCATGACTTTAAAAACTTTTTGTAGAATAACAAATTCTTGAACCATCAATTGAAAAATAAAAACAAAAATGACATTAATTCTTATAGAATACGGGTAACAATTCCTAAGAGTTACATTTATTGTTAAAAAATAAAACTAAAAAAATTTTGAAATCAGAAAAGAAATCTAATTGTAGTTTAGAATCCAATAATGCATTAACAAATGAAAAATAAAAAACTAAATTCCTTTGGAAAAATATGTAAACTTGTGAATTGCACCAAAACCAATAACCAAGAATTGTAGAACATGCATACATTAGCAAGAAAATATCCATATTTCATCCAACAGAATTGGAATTCGTGATTCCATTCCGACAGAATTGGAAATCAAGATTCAATTACCGTATGCATTATGTTGGAAAAATATCCAAGTAAAAAATGTATAAATCAGTAAACCAATAAAATAAGTAAACTTTTAGGATACCCGACATCATATGAAAACTATTTTAATTTGTCCAACATCAGAAGATTGAAATAATGCCATAATGGGTATACATGTTCCGGTTTCCAATAGTCTCTCCACTTCCAATTCATACTGATACAAAGTTGAATATAATCTGCCAACTCAATTTTTTTATAGAATTCAAAAGTTGTTTAGTAGAAAAGGAACAAATAAGTTGAGAAAATTATAGAGTTAGAAAGAGAAAACTTACATGTGGTTCATCGAGAAGAACACTAAACATAAAGCGGAACACATTTACCATCACCCCATTCCTTAAATCAAAATCCTACCTGATGCGGAAATCGATTATAAGTAATTAAATATAATTTAATACTAAATTAGTAAAAAGCAACAATAATTTAAAGTATATAAGAATTACCTATATTTGAACGATTAGTGATCACTTAAGCATGTTTTTTTAACTCATCCACGACTCCTTGAATCGCTCAAAGACATTATTGTTTTTTGACATTACACTGAAAGTTTATAACATGAAATTTAATATCATTTTAATAATGCAAATAAGAAACAATTGTGATAAATTAAAACATGGTCTAAAACAAAAGGGTCGTCGAGAATTGCAACCATAATCTTCAATCTGTTCCCTTCAATCTGCAAAATAATAAGAAAACTAATGGAGCGATCAACAGAAGGATGAACGTGACCCGGTAAAAATATGATTCATAATTTATGAAGGGATCAATGCCATCATCACAGGTAACGGGATTGATGTCATCGGAAAAGGGAAAAACCGATTATTGCAAAATCAAAATCAGTTCAAATAAGTTGCAAAGAAATCGATTCAAACATATTGTAATAAGGGATTTCAGAAATCGAGTTCATAAAATCGATTACCTAAAACGAAGTACATATAATCGATTAAATCAAAATATGATTCCGTTAAAGAACCAAAGAAAAATACTAGTCGGTTGGAGAAGGAGAAGCATCATTGGTCCGAGTCTACAATCTAGATCATCGATCGGAGAATGAGAATTGAAGGAGTGGATTGAACTTTGCGGTTGCCGATTGTTTCTAGGTTTGTGGAACATTGACGAAGATGATAATTAGGGTGACTAATTTCCCTATTTAAAGGTTATTAATTAATATAACAATTTACCATAAATATTTAATAGCTACAATTACAAAATTACCCTTATCTATGTTTTTAAAATGATTGGTCCACATTAATCCTTACATCCATACAATAGATAGTTAGAATATATATATATATATATATATATATATATAGAGAGAGAGAGAGAGAGAGAGAGACACTAGAAATGTTTGAGGTTCGTGCTAAGCATGGCCGTTGTAGAGTAATTTGGGTATTTATAATATCGTTATCTAAAAGTATTTTATGATAATAAGCAAAAAAAAAAGTACGATTTTACAATTTAATGGATTTTCAATGTAAATAGCCTGAATAAGAAAAAGAAATTGAAAGTATATTGTTATAGTCAACAACTAAATTAAAGTAGATTTCATCTTTTTTGCTACTATTGTAATCATCCATAAGTAGTCATTGATAATATGCTTGCTTATATGCTTAAAAAATAGTCACAAAGTACTCCTAAAAAACTTTATTCAATCGGGTATTAGCGTGTATTGAACTTTTCTTCATGTTCATTTACCTTTCTTCATGGGGTGTTATTTTTTCTCCTCAGTGTTCGATTGTTGTAAGGATAAAGTGCTCAATAGATAAATCATGTATGTTTGACGTAAGTGTTGTATAAAAATAAAAATTGTTTCTATTTTTAAAAACAAATATTTTTTGGTATGAATAAACAGTATGAATATGTAAAATAACCATTTTACTCTTTTGTTCATTCGTGATAATTTAAATGTTTATTATAAAGATTGGGTTTTATTTAACTTTATGGGGAATGAGGATTGGTTGATGTTTATCCAAGTTTTTAATAGGACATAATGTATGACTTGAATTTTGAAATCTCATTTGAGTGTAACATATCATAAATTTTCAAAAATGTATGTAAATGGATCCACAAAGATTTAAGAAAATTAGCATTCGGCATGTACCAATTGATATTCGAGTTAGGGATCAACTATCGACATTCTACTATGTTTATGATCATTAAAAAAATTCTAGATCTAAAAAGCAAAAAAAATATAGGTGAGACTAGGTGTTATACACAAAATTAGTCCATTGTCTTGGTAAACAGTATGCATGTATTTAACAAACATTAAATTTAAAAGTTGTATTATTTTTTGGACAGATGAAATACTTAAAAAGATGTATAAATGATTGCTTACTCTTCATATTTTTCTTAAGTTGACCTCTGAAAATATGATGTTTCAAAATGCGATCAAAAGTGCGTGTTTATTTATTTATTTCTTTTTTTTTCTCACTGTCGTTGTATGTTTTTATTATAAAGGGGTGTTTGGCTTAGCTTTTAAAAGCTCAAAAGAACTTTTCCAAAAAGTTACAAAAAGTCAAGATTTCCTGACTTTTCCAAAAAGTTGTTTTTTCTTGTATTACAACTCCAAAAGTTATTAGTTTGCCAAATATCTTTTTGTTTTTTTTCTTTTACAAAAAGGACTTTTGGCTGTTAAAAGCTAAGCCAAACACCCCCTAAGTCTTTGTTTTAGATTTAGGTGGTCCTATATAATGAACTCAACATTGTAGAAAACCAATAAAATCTCATACAAAGAGAAATGAAAACATGATACCTACCGATGACCTTGTTTCAGGTTATAGCAAATTTGTAAACAATGAAGTCTATCTACTACACCAAGTGATCCAATAATAAAATTTCTCAAATACACAACTTTTCTTTTTGATTTACAAATATTTTGCATATATTGAACCAAAGAGATAATATTATGTGAAAATGGACATTCTTTTCTATCTTATCCATGAGGAAATCTGAAAATAAAAAGATAATATTATACATTAAACATTGATATTTACATCCATGTGATGTTTCCTCCGACAAACATGTATGTGTACTTTCTTATATGCTTCTGCATTTTTGGGATTGTTACTTGTGGGACAATGTTTGAAATGTAGTCCACTACAACTTTATTTTTACTTAAATACCAAAGGCACATTAATGTTCATACTATTTTTAAGACATTGAGAAATTTTTCATAGATAAAAGAAGTATATAACAGAAAAAGTGATCAATAGTATTGGTTGGCAATCAAAAGTTTATCTTAACCTTATTGCTTTCTCAATATCACCACCCTTTAAACCATTTGTATCAACACATGAACAATCATGAGTAATGCTGAATTAAATCATGACACATCAAACTAAACACAAAAGTTGTCCTTCATTTTATCATATATCTTGGATTTACCAATAAAAACTTTACCCTCCATATGTTTCATCTTCACATCAATTTCTGTTAAGGATTTATATACTTTAAGTCAAAGCAACCAATGGAACAAACTTTCAGCAATTTGTTTCCCTGTTGCAATTGTTCAAGACAATTTGAATTGGAAAAGGTGTAAAGTCACTGGAATCTTTTTTTCCATATGAAATTGTTAACCATAATTCCTTAATAACCAAGGCTAATTAAAAATTAATGTGGACACTTAAGATGTGTTGATATGTAACTCACATATCTTTATTTGATTGAATTTAATTCACCTTTTATACGATTGAAAACGAAAAAGGAATATAAAATTGCAATAACATATGCATTTGTGGGAAAAATATGACATTTTTATACTTGAATTCAAAGTTATACAATGTAAAAGCAACAAATAGAACAAACTCTCAGTAATATTTTCCCCTGTTGAGATTAAGACCATGGAACAAGAAAGAAAATTAAAGAACCTGGCAGAAGCTGTTGGCTGATAAATTACATTGATGATTTTTGGCAGTCACTACACAAGAAGAAGGTTCAATATGTATTCAATAAAAAAGAAGTTGATAAAGGTTCAGTACTCAAAGGTGAATGTTTTACACAATTTGGATATAAACATTCATAACTTATATTGGCCTATTATGGAATTTGATGCATCTTATGTATAGTATGACACTTATTATAGATTGCAGGAAAAAGTCAACCAGCCACCCTAAATCTAAGAAAAGGCAAATTACGAAGAAGTATGATTTTTGGTTTTGTGGTTAGTCAACAGTCTTTATTCCAAATATTTAGGGAAACGTGAACAATTAATTGTCGCCCACCTTGAGGAACGGTGAAAACTTTCAACCAATACCCAAAAATTAATTGAAATCTAATTAAACCGACTTAATGAGTTAATGGTGATGGAACATTGCAACAGTATACATGCAAACGTAAATATCAAACCAAAAATAAATAAAATGTGACCTCTATGAAGAATCTAGAGAACAGTAATTAATCCGGAATGAACATAAACAAAAAAAAAATGAATCTTGTTATCGTGAAGTTAATGGAGCTAAGTCGATAACTTAATTAGTAAACCCAAAAAACCCTAAATAAAGTATAACGTTACCTCACATGAACGACAACAATCATCTGAATTTTTATGTGGATTCTCACAATGCCTTTTTTTTCTACACGTTATGGCAATGGTATTAACCTTTTGGAAAACCAAGAATCCCTTATTAGAAATCAAGAAGAGAATAGGATAACAGTTACAAAAAATAGGCATAACGATGAAGATCGTGAAGAAGTAAATTAAAAGAGGGGGAACGATGGTATATAGGGGACTAGTGGTGAAAGCAGAGGGCAAGCCATCATCAATTTGGGTTTTAAAGATCGTAGCGGTTGAATGTAGACCTGGCAATGAGTCGGGTTTCGAGCGAATGGACCTTGATTCAAACCCTTTTAACAAATTTCAAAATCCGATCCAAACACGCTTCGTAACCCGTAGGGTTTTGAATAGTCAAACCCATACCTTATCCACCGAATCAGCATATATCCAAACTCGCCCCGTAACCCATAGGTTTTTTGAAAAATCAAACATATTTTTCGTAAACCTTAAAATAACATTTATCAAATAAAACAATTGTTGATTTAGAAAATACATTACGTACTTTAGGACTTTCAATTGGAATTAAAATCATTATTGTAGTAACTTCTGAATGATTTTTGACCATCGATTGCATTGATAAAGAATAGCAATTACAAAATTTCCTTCGGTTGATTAATTACTTTATTGATATACAAATGAAATTGGTGATTGCTTGATGGAATAAAAATGAATGACATCATGATTCTTAATAGATGATTGGAAGTCTAGAAATCGAGTCCTCGAGACCCATGTAAAAACAGTTTAGTCTTTGGTCTATTCTCTTTGGACTTTCAATTGGAATTAAAAGTAAACTTTAGGTAGTATAAAGTATAAATATATAATTCTAAAATTTATACGGGGCGGGTTATAAACGGAGCGGATCAATGATCATCCATACCCGACCCTTTTAATAAAAGGGTTAGCGGGTACGTGTAGCACCTGATTCCTGGTATGTGGAAATTTATATAAGTGTTTGCATTTTTAGCCTTGTACTCGGCGAGTTGTGGGCCCGACTCGCCGAGTAGAGACGAGACCCGGGACACGTTTTGAGTTGGCGACTCGGCGAGTCCATATTCTGGACTCGGCGAGTCACCGCTGTTGGATGAAACCCTAAGTTTCAGGGGCTTGCACCCTATTTAAACCCTCATTCCGCCCCAAGCTCGCCCCCATCCACCCTCAGAGCCCTATACCTCGTTCAAGCTTTGTTTCTTTGTGAGTTTGAAGCATTTGGTGTGTTCTCTTGAAGTTTTGGAGTGGGAAGGAGAGTAGATCGAGAAGAAGAAGAGGAGGTCAAGCATCTTGGAGCTATGTCAGTGTGTTCCCTAAGGTATGACTCGGTTTCCCCCTTGTCTTCATGCTTATTGTCCCTTGTAGCTCCATTAAAGTCCTTCTTGAACGATTTCCAAGCTTGTGTATGTTTGAGGGTTCGTAATAAGCTGATTAACCTTTAGATCTAGGCATGGTTGAGCTCCAGGAGCTCAGATCTACTGCCTTTTTGGAACCATATTGCATGAAAGCCCTAGATCTACCCTTTTGGTGCATTTTGGACCCTAAAATCCTCATGGTTGTAGTTGGAAACTTTACGTGTTAATCAAGCCCCAGGATCACGGATCTATGTATGGCATGAGCTGGATTCAAGCAGAATCGACCATATAGTAATTGCATGGTAACGACTCGGCGAGTCGTTCATCGGACTCGGCGATTCGAGACGCGAGTCCCCGGGTTTTCCCCTTTTTCGTTTTGCCGAGTAGTGTAGTGAGTCCGGGGTGGACTCGATGAGTTGGAAGCCGAACTCATTCATGAAGGAACTCGGCGAGTCAATGCCCTGACTCGGCGAGTTCAAGACAATCTTCTTAGATCAAGAACATACTCGACGAGTTGTTCATACAACTCGGCGAGTCACAGCATAAAGTGTTCATCGGATGAAGATGAACTCGGCAAGTAGGATGAAGGACTTGGACATCAGTTTAGAAGGAGAACTCGTCGAGTCAACGCCTAACTCGACGAGTAGAGACGGGATTCAGAACAATCGATTGGATAGAGACTCGGCGAGTTGAAGAGCCAACTCGACGAGTCGGGTCAACTGAAAGTTGACTCTGACCTTGGCTTATGATTTGGTCAGGGGTAAAATGGTCATTTTACCCCAAGGGACAGTTAGCAGTGGTTGATTGAGTGTTTTGTGGGAATTATAGTCGGAGGATTTCTGGAGCAGCAGACACTTAATCCCCACGCAGATCAACAGCTTCATCGAGGTGAGTTACCTTCCAGTAGCGGTGGGTCTACGGCCACAATGTCGGCCCACTAGTAGGAGTTGTGTGTAGGTGATTGTCTCTGTGATATTCATCTTGGGATTACTACTACTTGTGTTATGTTTATGTGCTAGTATGAGATGATACTATGTGCTAGTGACAGTAGGGGGAGATAGTCCCCAAGATATCCGGTCGGTAGGGCCAAAGGGGTAGTCATACCCAGCCATGTTAGATAGATTATGATATTGTGATACATGTTATGTGGTAGTAGTAGAGGGGAGAAATAGTTCCCCAGTATCCGGTCGAGAGGACCGAAGGGGAGGCCAGCACCCAGATATGCTAGGCAGTATCCGGTCGAGAGGACCGAAGGGGGGGGGGGGCAGCACCCAGATATGCTAGGCAGTATCCGGTCGAGAGGACCGAAGGGGAGGCTAGCACCCAGGTATGCTAGGCAACGTCCGGTCGAGAGGACCGAAGGAGTAGGTCGGGCACCCAGATATGCCTGACAATATACGTATGTTATGTGATTATATGGTATGTGGTACAGTGGGGGAACTCACTAAGCTTCGTGCTTACAGTTTTCAGTTTTGGTTTCAGGTACCTCTTCAGCTAAGGGAAAGGAGCCGGCGCGGTAGCAACATATCACACACACTCTTGTTTTTCCGCACTATGGATTTTTCTGGGATGTACTCTGAAATATTACTATGATATTACCGGTTTTCAGACACGGAGTATTGTTATGAATGATTTGTAATGATGTTTTTACGTATTAACCTAATTTAAAAATGAAATTTTTAGCCGGTATCTTTGGGGCGTTACAAGTTGGTATTAGAGCCCTGGTTTGAGGGATTTAGACTCACCTTCAGGGGTGTCTGAACTCAAATAGAGGGAGTAAAAGATTTTCCAAAAAGAAATGTTTTCTAAGAATTAAGAAAAGGGTTTGAGAAAGAACGAAGTGTGTGATGTGCGCAACCGACCGAGCTCAAGTAAGTATTCCCCAAAGTACCCATACAAGCTTATGTTGTGTTTACCAGTTTCAGTAGAATAGCATGCTAGAATAGGACTAAGGATCTAGTAGTGATGCCTTATGTGCCTGCTTTATGTGCTCCAGTGTATGAAAATTGCATGCTAGAATCGAGTAGACAGCAGTAGGATAGCCTGTTAGGTTATGGCTGATAGTATGAGTTTAGCTCTGTATGCTAGATCAGTTTCTCTCTATGAGAGCGGATTTGCTTGTGATTGTTTCCTTGGTTCAAATGCTGCTTGCTTTGTGCTTTGTGGGACTCCGAGTAGTGGGAGTTAACCATTAGGCGAATACGTCACGTCACATGTGATCAGGGTTGAATAATCTTAGAGTGCTAGATTTGGCCCTATTGCGCAGCTCTCGTTTGAGTCTAACCGTTGTAGGGACGAGTTTGTTACTCGAAGGATTATCCGAGCCTCACCCCATGTGATGGAATTCAGGTAATGGTTAATTGGCATTACTAGGAGGCCTTCAGCAGTTGAGGACCTGGTAGAGTGGAGCCTGAGATTTCCTAGGGCAAGCCTAGGATGAGTATAGTGGTAATCAGCAGTAGTGGTAGGAATCTGGTGGAGTCGAGGCAGTCCTTGAAGAAGGTACAGATAGATGTGGAAGGTAGTATGGGCCCATACTACTGAAAGCAGAGGATTTGTACCCAAACCAAGGAAGGCCAAGATAAGACCAGGGAACTTGTAAGTAGTTGTGATCCCTGAATAAGTATCAGTCACTAATGATTGTTATTATGTATTGCAGAATGGTGGTACTACGATCGAGGCCGATAAATTACGGTTCAGGAGAGGGGTCAGGTTCGGGATCAGGTTCCGAGCCAGTGGATGAGGGACTACGCAAGTTCATCGCGTCAGAGATCACCAGGGGTATCCTTGATTGACCCCCATTATCTTCGGGTCGATCAAGGAGGGGATCATCGAGTTGATGGGTCTTCGGGCATTCAGGATCGACATGGCATCTGGCCAGTCTGGATCTCGCACACTGTCCTTTAAGGACTTCATGGGCAGTGGTGCGCCGGATTTCCACGGGGTGAAAGACCCCATTGCTGCCAGACGATGGATTGCAGACATCGAGTCTGCACAGTTGACTAGCTTCTGCCCCGAGGGGTCGAAGGTGAGGTATGCAGCAGGGTGTCTACGAGACCGAGCTCGAGACTGGTGGGAGTCAGTGGGTGACTCGTTGGGAGCCTCAGCGATCGAGGCTATGACCTGGTCGGACTTTGTGACCAGATTTAGGGCAGAGTTTGCACCGGCTGTCGAGCTTCAGCAGCTGGCCAGGGAGTTTTTGGACATGAGGCAGACGACAGAGACTGTGGCGGAGATCACCGCCAAGTTCCGGGAGAGGTCGTTGTTGGTGCCCCAATATGCGGGTGATGAGGACATGAGGAGGACCCGCTATCATGACATGCTCCGAGCTGATATTCGGGAGCACGTTAGTTTTTCAGCTTGCCCCACCTTGGACTCTAAAATCGCCAGGGCGAGGGAGAGGGAGATGGATTTGGAGCACATCCGGAAACGGAAGGCAGAAGAGGAACAGTCAGGAGGGGCTTCGGGGAAGAAGCCCAAGGGATTAGATTCGGGGCAGAAAGGCCAACAGGGACGGGGCCGCTGCAGGAAATGCGGCAAGTCGCACGAGGGGGCGTGCAGGTTGGGATCATCAGGCTGCTATAAGTGCGGCAAGTCTGGGCACTATAGCAGGGATTGCACTGCGCCAACAGCAGTTATTCAGACGTCTGAGTTGTTGTGTTTCCACTGCAACCAGAGGGGCCACAAGAAGGCCAATTGCCCCCAGTTGACAGTTGCAGCGCCAGTGAAGGCGCCAGCTCCAGCAACCCTGCGGATCACAAATGGCCGGCAGGGCAAGGTAGAGGCTCCAGTGGTGAGGAGCCGGGCATTTCAGCTGACCGCCGAGGAGGCACGCGCAGCACCCGATGTGGTGACGGGTATGATTATTTCCTTCTCATTTATTTATATGATGTTATGATATTGATATGTGCTCGGTATATGTATGTATTAGGATCGTTCCATGTGAACGGTATCCCAGTCCAGGTGTTGTTCGACTCGGGTGCTACCCGATCGTTTGTTTCCCTTGCGCTTAGCAAGAAGTTCACTGAGTCTTCGGGCATGTTGGATTGCCCTTTGGAGGTGGAGATTGCCGACGATCGATCGGTGCGAGCGTCATCAGTGTTCAGAGATTGTGTTCTGAGGTTATTCGAGGAGCGCTATTTGGTGGATCTGGTTCCCATTCCGTTGCGTGGGAACAAGGTGATGATAGGCATGGATTGGTTAAGCCCTAATGGGGCAGTGATAGATTGCGCGCAGCAGTTAGTGCGAGTCAAGACCCCAGGTGGGGGAGAGTTAGTGATTCATGGCGAGAGGCCGCAGTGTGGACCCGCAGTATGTTCAACAGCGAGGGCTAGACGCTACCTTCAGCAGGGATGCGCAGGATATGTCGCGTACATGATGGATACCCGGGAGGCGGGTAAGGCGACAGTGAGCGAGGTTCCGGTGGTGCGAGATTTCGCAGATGTTTTCCCGGAGGAGCTTCCTGGGATACCTCCGGAGCGACAGGTGGAGTTCAGGATTGACCTCGTTCCTGGTGCGGCTCCGATAGCTAAGGCACCGTATCGGTTGGCTCCTCCCGAGATGCAGGAGTTGTCTACGCTGCAGTTGCTAGTCAAGGGATTTATTCATCCGAGCAGTTCACCCTGGGGAGCCCCGATCCTGTTTGTGAAGAAGAAGGATGGGTTGCACCGGATGTGTATAGATTACCGGGAGCTGAATAAGGTAACGGTGAAGAACCGTTACCCACTCCCGAGGATTGATGACCTCTTTGATCAGTTTCAGGGAGCATCTTGGTTCTCCAAGATCGATTTGCGTTCAGGCTATCATTAGATGAGGGTTAGGGAGGAGGATATACAGAAGACCGCGTTTCGGACGCGTTATGGCCATTATGAGTTCGTGGTGATGCCGTTTGAGCTCACCAATGCTCCTACCGCGTTCATGGACCTCATGAACTGCGTGTGCAGGCCGATGCTGGATCGGTCTGTGATAGTTTTCATTGAAAACATCTTGGTTTATTCCAAGACATAGGAGGAGCACGAAGAGCATCTGAGAGAGGTTTTGGAGACCCTGAGGAGGGAGAGCTTGTACGCCAAGTTCTCCAAGTCTGAGTTTTGGTTGCGCGAGGTGCAGTTCCTTGGGCATCTCGTCAACCAGGACGGGATTTCAGTAGACCCGGCTAAGGTGGAGGCCGTGATGAGGTGGGAGGTTCCGAAGTCTCCATCCGAGATTCGGAGTTTCCTAGGATTGGCAGGCTACTATCGGAGATTCATTCAGGATTTCTCCAAGATAGTCGTACCCCTGACACGGTTGACTAGGAAAGTCGTGGTCTTTCGATGGGGGCCCGAGCAGCAGGCAGCATTCGAGACTCTAAGGTAGAGATTGTGCGAGGCGCCCATCTTAGCCCTGCCCGAGGGCGTAGAGGATTTTGTGGTATATTGTGATGCATCGATCTCAGGCTTAGGCGCAGTTTTGATGCAGAGGGGGCATGTCATTGCTTATGCCTCGAGACAGTTGAAGCCTCACGAGGTGAACTACTCGACGCATGATTTGGACTTGGGGGCAGTGGTTTTCGCTCTCAAGATTTGGTGGCATTACCTCTACGGGGTTCGGTGTACCATTTATACGGACCACAAGAGTTTGAGGTACCTCATGGATCAGCCGAATCTGAACATGAGGCAGCGTCGGTGGTTAGACGTTGTGAAGGATTATGATTGTGAGATCCTTTACCACCCAGGAAAGGCCAATGTGGTGGCCGATGCGCTTAGCCATAAGGTGGCGCCGATCAGGGATATTTTCATGAGGATGACTGTGGTGACTCCCCTGTTGGAGCAGATTCGGGAGGCTCAACAGGAGGCTATAAAGGAAGAGCATCGGAAGAGTGAGCGAATAGTGGGTCAAGTCACCTCTTTCGATTATGATAGTTGGGGGTTATTGACACTACACCGTAGGGTGTGGGTGCCGTATCATGGAGGTGTGAGCCAGATCTTGATGGAGGAGGCGCACAAATCCCGATTCTCTATTCATCCAGGGGCGACGAAGATGTATCAGGATCTTCGCCTAGACTATTGGTGGCCCTGCATGAAGCGGGATGTGGCATGGTACGTCGAGCGGTGCTTGACCTGCAGGAAGGTTAAGGCCGAACATCAGAGACCGCATGGCAAGATGCAGCCGTTGGATATTCCGCTGTGGAAATGGGAAGATATCACGATGGATTTTATCACGAAGCTTCCCAGGACTGCACGTGGAGTAGATTCGATTTGGGTCATCGTGGATCGATTGACCAAGAGCGCCCACTTTATTCCGATCCAGGAAAGCATCTCGGCCGAAAAGTTGGCCGATATCTACATTAGGGAGATAGTAGCGCGGCATGGGGTGCCAGTGTCAGTGATATCAGACCGAGATGTGTGGTTCACTTCCAGATTTTGGAAGAAGTTTCATGATGAGTTGGGCACTCGTTTGCATTTTAGCACCACCTTTCACCCGCAGACAGATGGTCAGATCGAGCGGACCATCCAGACTCTGGAGGATATGTTGCGGGCATGCGTGCTAGACTTCGGTGGTAGCTGGGATACTTATCTTCCCTTGGCTAAGTTCTCGTACAACAACAGCTACCACGTGAGTATTGACCGTCCCCCATTCGAGATGTTGTATGGTCGGAGGTGCAGGACCCTGATATGCTGGGGTGAAGTTGGCCAGAGGGTCATGGGGAGCACCGAGGTGGTGCTTAAGATGACCGAGAGGATCCAACAGGTTCGGAGCAGGCTTCAGACTGCTTAGAGTCGGCAGAAAAGTTACACCAACAAGCGTCGATCCGACTTGGAGTTCCAAGTCGGGGATATGGTTCTCCTGAAGTTGTCGCCTTGGAAAGGCGTCATTCGATTCAGGAAGCGGGGCAAGTTGGGCCCGAGATTCATCAGACCGTTCAGGGTTGTAGCCCGGGTGGGCAAGGTAGCATATAGGCTGGATCTTCCAGTCGAGCTCAACCAGATCCACAGCACCTTCCATGTCTCTCAGCTGCGGAAGTGTCTCGTGGACGATTCAGCGGTGGTGCCATTAGAGGATATTCAGGTTGATGACAGCTTGAATTACATTGAGCGCCCAGTCGCGATCCTCGACTGGAAGTCGAAGGATCTGAGGAACAAGAAGGTGGAATTAGTGAACATGCAATGGCAGCACCGAAGGGGTTCGGAGTAGAATTCAGAGCCAGTGGAAGAAATGATGGAACATTACCCCGAGCTATTTCGGGATCGAGCAGCAGACTTCGAGGACGAAGTCTAAAATAAGTGGGGGTGATTTGTAGCACCTGATTCCTAGTATGTGGAAATTTGTATAAGTGTTTGCATTTTTAGCCTTGTACTCGGCGAGTTGTAGGCCCGACTCGCCGAGTAGAGACGGGACCTGGGACACGTTTTGAGTTGGCAACTCGGCGAGTCCATATTCTGGACTTGGCGAGTCACCGTTGTTGGATGAAACCCTAAGTTTCAGGGGCTTGCACCCTATTTAAACCCTCATTCTGCCTCAAGCTCGCCCCCATCCACCCTCAGAGCCCTATACCTCATTCAAGCTTTGTTTCTTTGTGAGTTTGAAGCATTTGGTGTGTTCTCTTGAAGTTTTGGAGTGGGAAGGAGAGTAGATCAAGAAGAAGAAGAGGAGGTTAAGCATCTTGGAGCTATCTCAGTGTGTTCCCTAAGGTATGACTCGGTTTCCCCCTTGTCTTCATGCTTATTGTCCCTTATAGCTCCATTAAAGTCCTTCTTGAACCATTTCCAAGCTTGTGTATGTTTGAGGGTTTGTAATAAGCTGATTAAACTTTAGATCTAGGCATGGTTGAGATCCAGGAGCTCAAATCTACTGCCATTTTGGAACCATATTGCATGAAAGTCCTAGATCTACCCTTTTGGTGCATTTTGGACCCTAAAATCCTCATGGTTGTAGTTGGAAACTTTACATGTTAATCAAGCCCCAGGATCACGGATCTATGTATGGCATGAGCTGGATTCAAGCATAATCGACCATATAGTAATTGCATGGTAACGACTCGGCGAGTCGTTCATCGGACTCGGCGAGTCGAGACGCGAGTCCCTAGGTTTTCCCCTTTTTCGTTTTGCCGAGTAGTGTAGTGAGTCCGGGGTGGACTCGATGAGTTGGAAGCCGAACTCATTCATGAAGGAACTCGACGAGTCAATGCCCTGACTCGGCGAGTTCAGGACAATCTTCTTAGATCAAGAACATACTCGACGAGTTGTTCATACAACTCGGCGAGTCACAGCATAAAGTGTTCATCGGATGAAGATGAACTCGGCGAGTTATTCATACAACTCGGCGAGTAGGATGAAGGACTTGGACATCAGTTTAGAATGAGAACTCATCGAGTCAACGCCTAACTCGACGAGTAGAGACGAGATTCAGAACAATCGATTGGATAGAGACTCGGCGAGTTGAAGAGCCAACTCGGCGAGTCGGGTCAACTGAAAGCTGACTCTTGTTGGATTAGTGTCTAAGTCCATAACTATTTTGGTATGTACTTGACCCGATGGTGCATGGTCCTTTTGGGTTGCCTTCACCAAAGCAACTTGATAGGATGAATTATGGAGACAAAGGATTAAATATGATTTATTAATATATTATGAGAATAATATATATTAAAGGAGAAATCATATTGTTTAATTAATATTAGTCAATAATTAATTGGTAATTAGTTTTGTGACTAAAAGAGATTAATTAAACTTAAGGGACTGGAATGGTAATTATAAGATAATTGCAATTTGGGCCATGGATTGCCTTGTATCAAGAGGTGGACGAATTCTATGGGGAAACCCATAAGGAAATCGTCCAAGGGCTTGATTAAAGGAGTCTATGGGTTGCTTAGGGCTTAAGCATCCAAATTAGGGTTTCCTTGTTAGATAACCCTAATAGCCTCACTATATATAGATCCCTTAAGGACCAAAAACGTGGCTAAGACTCCTGTAGGGTTTGTAGACGTTTTTGCGCAGCCTCCATCCTCTCTCCTCTTCATCCTCTTGCTTATGGTGTTTGTGAACCATTAGAGGAGTGACAATTGTGACTCTAAGCTTTCTAAAGTCAATACAAGGAGATTTGGGATTGTTATTGCTACATAACAATCAAGGTAACATCTTAAATCTATTCTCATGTTAATATGATTACTTGAATGCTAGAATTAGGGTTTATAGTTTTGGATAACTTGCATGTACAATAGAGAAACCTAGATCCAAGCATTAGGGTTTGTATGAGCACATATGATGTTCTTAGGACCAAAACCCATCAGTGGTATCAGAGCCTAGACTGGTTTCTATTGTATTGATGCATTATATGTTTGAAAAATTCAATTTTTTGGTTTCCGGAGGCTGGACTCGCCGAGTCCATAGCTGAACTCGCCGAGTCCATGCTGACTCGACGAGTCCATCCTTGACTTGACGAGTCAACTCGTCAGAAGGAGCAAACTTCGGGATTTCTTGTTGTTTTTGCTTAAGGATAGTTGCCTTATCATATTAGGTCAATATTAATCCAATTTTATGATATATTTGACTATATTCTTGATCTAATTGAAGATATTTATCAATTAATAAGATAATTGTTTCCTTATGTGATAATTGATTAATTATTTTGATTAAATTGGTAAATTGTTTTGCAAGAAATCATTAAATAAATCAAATATGGATAATTATGTGATTAAATGTTAATTTAGATTATTTGTTATTTGATCCTTGTTGTTATGAAAAGTTTCATGTTTTCCCCTTTAGGTTTTATAGTTTAAATTTGAACCCAAAAGTTTTGTTGTTTTGAAATTTAAATAGTTGAAACCCTAATGTTTTGAAAAAGGTTTCAAAACTTGCCCTCAGGTTTTGGAATTTAAATTTTGAATTAATAGTTTAATTTTGATGTATATTTAAATTCTAAACCTAATGTTTTGAAATGTTTCAAAAACTTGCCCTCAAGTTTTGGAATTTAAAAGTTGATTAAAAGTTTAATTAGGAATGTTAAATTCTAAAACCCTAGTATTGTTTTGAAAAAGTTCAAATCACACCCTTATGGTTTTATTAATTAATTAAGGTGTATAATAAAAAGAGGTTTAATAAATCCATAAAAGTTTAGCTTTAAAATTTAATTGAATTAAAAGTATAATTGTTAAATTTGACCACCTAATATTTTAAAAGTGTAAAATACACCCTATACTATATATATAACATTAAAAGTCCAACATTATATATATGTATGAGTAAAAGTCAGTCTTACCGTTAGTAGGCCTCATTCACGAAGCTGGTCTATAAGGGGTGTTTAAGGAAATTGCCTATAAAATGGCGTTTGAATGGGTATCCACTCTTACCCACCGCACTCTTGACTAGTGGAGGGTCGTTAGCCGAACGGGTAGGATAGGATGAAACCTTCCATTATAAGTATAATGAATTATTAAAGTAACTAAATGTTTTCATAAAATTCCCAATCTTAGTTACTTAGGCAAAAGTGAATTGATGCAATTCCATGAAATTACACTTTGTGCCCTTGCAAAGACGTTAGTGGAGCGTGTGTGGTTTACCGGCACACTAAATGGTTCTAAGCAAAGGTAGAAAAGGGTGACTCAATGTTTGTCATAGTTCGGTGGAGCGTGTGTGGTTTACCGGCACATCGAATAGGTGACTGTAACATGTGAGGGCACCATGTAAGTTTGCATGGTTATTCACACCCGCTTTGTGATCCTCGGCATCCCAGTCACAAACAAGAGGGGCATATCGAGATTTAAACATGCCATTGAAAGTTCAATGAATCTCAAAGGATCTAGGAGTTTTCATAGATTTAAAACTTAAATTCTTTTTGGTTTTTCATGGTGGAAATTAGTGAATCGTCATTCACTTACCTTCAAATATTCCGTAATTAGGGTTATGGCATCCCTCTCCCGAGTTGTAGAATATTGTGTTGGGTCCTAGCCTTAGTATCTCATTTGGGTGATTTGCTAAGGACTCATTCAATCAACTAACTTGAATTTGTTTGCTCCCGTTTTGTAGATGTCAAATTTTGACAACTATCGTCTTCTCAAATCCCGTGGAACAAGCATTCCACATGAAGATGATATTCCACGATTCAATCGAGGAACAAGAGATCATACTTCACTTCCTCCTCCTCCTCCAATTATTCTCCCTAACCCACAAGTTCAAAGGCTTGAAAAGTTCAAGATCACTCAAGCCCTTTTGGCAAGTAAACATAAAGAAGGAAAGTCGGTGTGTGCACACGTCCTAGGGATGAAGTCACACATTGATAGGTTAAGAATGCTGGGATCTGTTGTCTGTGAGGAAATAGTTGTTGATTGGGTTCTTCAGTCACTTCCTAACTCATATAGTGAGTTCGTAAGAGAGTACTATATGATGAACCATGACGTGAACCTTATAAATCTCACCTATATGCTTATTGCTACTGAATCAGCAATTGTTTGGCGCAATAGAAAAGCAAAGTTGATTGGTGAATCCGCCTTCAAGACCTCTATGGATATAGACATTGGCAACGAAAGATATGCTATAATCGAAAAGTTTGATCATAAGAGAAAGACAATGTCTAAAGTAGTTCCATGTTCTATTCCAAAAGAGTCGATTTGCTTTTATTGCCAAGAGAAGGGGCATTGGAGACGAAGTTGCCCTATTTACCTAAGAGATCTAAGAGATGGGAGAGTCAAAACGTATGGCTCTGTTTTAGGTAAAATCCATTGACTAACTCTTTTAAGCTCCTATTCTAGATTCTTAATACATAATGTGATAAGATTACAATTGATGTTTTGTAGGATCGAAGAAAAGAAAGGAAGCTTAAGGGAAGAAGTGAGCAGAATCTAACCATGAAGGAATGGATTTCGATCGCATTACTTGAAGATTAGATTCTTGAGCTACTACTTAGAGTTAGAATTAGATTGCTAAGAAAGATGTATTAGCATAGTTTTTCAATGAATTGCATTGTAAGGACAAATTTTTTCCGCAATAAAATAAATTTTGATTTTATGTTATTTATTTATCCTTGCAATGGCGTATATGAAAAATTGATGTTTGAATGTTTCTATTATTAGCAATAATGGATTTGGTTCTTATTATGTTATTTATGGAAAGTCGAGAGTTTACCAAATAGGGAGAGTTTCTCATCGCCCAAGTTTCAATTGGACAGAAACTTGGAATCATGCAACTTGGTTGCACGATGAATGAGAAATTTCATATTTGGAAATTAGACTAATTCATTGAAAAAGTTTCAAGTGAAGGACTAGGAGATCGAGCACACAAAGTTGCATGTTGATCAAGTCCATCATAAGAGTAACAAAGATATTCGTCATGTTTTACTAAAAGTTTAGTAAATCTGATTATACTTACAAGATTAAGTGTAATTATGAATTGATTGAAAAGGTTTAAATCAATAGCAAAACGAATAAGAAGAATCAAGAAGGCAGAAAGATAAAAGTTTCTCCATTCTAAGAAGAAGGGAGAGTAGCTTTTATGCTATATGATAGGTCTTAATGATTAAGAACCGTATCTCAATTGATCCTCTAAGTGAGTCTTAGTACAATTGTATGTCTAAGAAGAGGAATCAAGAATTGAAGAAATGGTTAAATCAAGAAGTCAATCATGCTTCGTTCCAAAACAAGTCTTAGAGTTAAGATTGTGACATTGAGTGGAAAAGTATTAAGAAGGTTATAACATTCATCAAATGTGGAAAGTTGTGATGTCTTGGATAAGACAAAGACCAACTAGGACCAATTTATGAAGAGTTTTGATAAAAGCTACACTAACTCTTGAATATTTGTTTGTCAAGAAATGTTTTGACAAGAGAATCTTATATGTCAAGGAGTCAGTGGGAGTCTTATTGGTCTTGAAAGGTTTCAAGAACAAATCAAATAGACCTTATCGATCATCACTAGCACACCAGTTGAGGTTTACAACATATTGTGTTGACATTATTTTGTTTATGTGTCGTTCCAATTGAGTTAATTATGCATGTGAGTCCTATGAGTTCTCATTTGAATGCATAAAAGGCAAGGACCTTGATCAATGGAAAGTACATTGATAAGAAAAAGGTGAGCTGCTTAACTACTTGGAAGACATGGTGGGCAGCTGTGCTACCATAAAGGCAAGAAATCGAGATCAAGAAAGTTCGATTCATATGAGTTTGAATTTGTCGTAAACCTTGGTTTTAGCAAATTCACATGGATAGGAACACATACACCATTTAAATCTAAGTGTCATAAGATTTCCTCCTTCATGAAAATGATTGTGAGGAAATGCTTTCACTAAGAAAGATTTTAAGAAGATAGTGATTATAAAATTGCATTCTCGAATTCGATCATGGTTACGGTATCCCTTTACATGATTTGAATTGTGAGGTTTGGCAATTAGTCTTAATTGTTTAGACACACATATGAACTATCTAAGTCAAAGGTGTATAAGTTCAAGAAGCCTTGAAAAAAGATTATCAAAGCACTAAGTATTAGAAACATGAACTTAAGAAATTCAATAAGTATTGTTTTTCTGAAAGTTAAGCTGTTTGTGAATACATGTCAAAGCTAGTGGGAGCATAAGTGTTATGTTTTATAATAATCATCATGATAGTGGGAGCATAAATGTTATGAGTGTATGATTACTAAGGCACGTATTGCAAGTTGGCAATATTAATTATAGAAAACAAGAGTTATACCTTGCAAAGTCGTAAGGGTTGTAAAGTTGTTTTGCTATAATTAAGGGAGAGAATATTATGCTTCATTTCAAATCTAAAGGATTAGGTTGAGAAATGTTAATAAATTTAGTCAAGGGTACATAGTGTGTTCTTAAAATTTCGATTATGATTACGACATTCCTCTTCACAATTCGAATTTTGAGAACATAGCAAATAAAACATTATGCGTCGTGTCCCATACGCTTCGGGTATAGGATAGATTGCAAATGCTTTAATGTTTGACCATTCTAAAATTTTCCAAATGTCGAGCGCATTTAGAGGGAAAAGGGACTAGAATTGGTTTTGACTAAAATAATTAAACAACTATTAAAGGACAATCCAAAGTTTGACGAGGATTGGTCGCTTGTGAGTAGTTGGAAGCATGGTATTGAATGGACCATATCGACATAGAAAAGATTCTATTAAGAATGAGTTGTCATATGGAAATTATGGAAATATTTCCATATTGGATGGACCATATCGACATCATTACGAATAGATAAGACTCTATTAAGAATGAGTTGTCATATGGAAAGTATGGAAACGTGTCCATATTGAGAATTGGATATTGAAAATCTATGACTAGATTAGAAACTTTTATGCAAAGGATGTTCAAAGGAATGTACTTTGAGTGAGAGACATCATATCTAAGGAATTGTCTTGTAACAATCTCCAATAGAGAACTTTGTAATATCATTGGAAATAGTCTTTGTGACTTTGGTGCAGTGACATTACGAAAGGATCATTGCATAAAATGTTAGAATCTAACATATTCTATAAGGGGCAAGAATTTGATATTCTTACACTTATGAAAAAGGATTTGGAGTTGTGAAATGAGAATGATTGAAAATGTGTTCAATTTGATCTATTTCACAAAGTAAGAACCATAGGTAAACATTGTGTGCATGCTAAGAGCATGGGATAAGTGCAATAATTCAAGTAAGAAGTTGATTACCCGAAACGACAAATAATGAGTAATCGATA
Source organism: Lactuca serriola (assembly GCF_051521515.1). Taxonomy (NCBI): domain Eukaryota; kingdom Viridiplantae; phylum Streptophyta; class Magnoliopsida; order Asterales; family Asteraceae; genus Lactuca; species Lactuca serriola. The sequence continues at coordinate 144,949,934 of NC_136416.1, forward strand.
TGGTGATAAATAAAAGGTGTTTTATTTATACTCAAAGGTTTGAGGCCATATAGGGATTAGTATTATTCTTGTGTTTCACATTTGCATGTTTTGACTTCCAGAATAATTGAATTTATTAAGAATAATCGAATTATTCGAACGGGCCACAGTCGTTCATATGTTGGAAGTAGATATGAATGAAGACTGTCGTGAATTGGTGTGTGGATTGTCTAAAAGAGTATTAGACATAAGCAAATGTTTGCTGCAACGTTCATGAGTGCTTATGAATATGATTTGAGCATTGGATTAAACCCACGCTCACTTGGATCACTCCATGAATTGGATCACGAGTGATTGGTGAGACGATAACATCTTATATTCTTGAAACCGAGATGTGTGAGTTGTATCTTGCAAATCGGTTGCACATTGATAATATGTAAACGCACTAGTAACTTGGTGTTATAAAACATATTATTGTGTGTGATTCAGTGAGTGAGTCAAGCAAGCATTGTATCAAATTTTATCCGTTCCTTTTATCCAAAGCAGGATAAAAGCGGTATCTTTGGGCCCCTCGATGATTTAGTGATGACAAACGTAAACGCTCGGTCGGGCTAGGGCTAATTTGATTTCTTCAATTAGTCAGTCGTCATAAATCAGAATTCGAGAAATAGTACAAAGAGAATGATTTGAAATCATGTCTCATATGATATCTAATATGGAGGAATATATGATCCCTTATCTAAGGACAAGTGTATCTGATAGGATCAGAGTTGACAGCGGCTTTGGAAAGCTACGATTGTAGATCAGGATCTGAAGTCATACGCAGAATAGTTATTAGACTTATCCAAGTGGGAGACTGTTGGATTAGTGTCTAAGTCCATAACTATTTTGGTATGTACTTGACCCGATGGTGCATCGTCCTTTTGGGTTGCCTTCACCAAAGCAACTTGATAGGATGAATTATGGAGAGAAAGGATTAAATATGAGTTATTAATATATTATAAGAATAATATATTAAAGGAGAAATCATATTGTTTAATTAATATTAGTCAATAATTAATTGGTAATTAGTTTTGTGACTAAAAGAGATTAATTAAACTTAAGGGACTGGAATTGTACTTATAAGATAATTGCAATTTGGGCCATGGATTGCCTTGTATCAAAAGGTGGACGAATTCTATGGGGAAACCCATAAGGGAATCGTCCAATGGCTTGACTAAAGGAGTCTATGGGTTGCTTAGGGCTTAAGCATCCAAATTAGGGTTTCCTTGTTAGATAACCCTAATAGCCTCACTATATATAGATCCCTTAAGGACCAAAAACGTGGCTAAGACTCCTCTAGGGTTTGTAGACGTTTTTGGGCAGCCTCCATCCTCTCTCCTCTTCATCCTCTTGCTTATGGTGTTTGTGAACCATTAGAGGAGTGACAATTATGACTCTAAGCTTTCTAAAGTCAATACAAGGAGATTTGGGATTGTTATTGCTACATAACAATCAAGGTAACATCTTAAACCTATTCTCATGTTAATATGATTACTTGAATGCTAGAATTAGGGTTTATAGTCTTGGATAACTTGCATGTACAATAGACAAACCTAGATCCAAGCATTAGGGTTTGTATGAGCACATAGGATGTTCTTAGGACCAAAACCCATCAACTCTGACCTTGGCTTATGACTTGATCAGGGGTAAAATGGTCATTTTACCCCAAGGGACAGTTAGCAGTGTTTGATTGAGTGTTTTGTGGGAATTATAGTCGGAGGATTTCCGGAGCAGCAACAGCAGCAGACAGTTAATCCCCACGCAGATCAGCAACTGCATCGAGGTGAGTTACCTTCCAGTAGCGGTGGGTCTACGGCCTCAATGCCGGCCCACCAGTAGGAGTTGTGTGTAGGTGATTGTCTCTGTGATATTCATCTAGGGATTACTACTACATGTGTTATGTTTATGTGCTGGTATGATATGATACTATGTGCTAGTGACAGTAGGGGGAGATAGTCCCCAAGATATCCGGTCGGTAGGGCCGAAGGGGTAGTCATACCCAGCCATGTTAGATAGATTATGATATTGTGATACATGTTATGTGGTAGTAGTAGAGGGGAGAAATAGTTCCCCAGTATCTGGTCGAGAGGACCGAAGGGGAGGCCAGCACCCAGATATGCTAGGCAGTATACGGTCGAGAGGATCGAAGGTGGGCCAGCACCCAGATATGCTAGGCAGTATCTGGTCGAGAGGACCGAAGGGGAGGCCAGCACCCAGGTATGCTAGGAAACGACAGGTCGAGAGGACCGAAGGGGTAGGTCGGGCACCCAGATATGCCTGACAATATACGTATGTTATGTGATTATATGGTATGTGGTACAGTGGGGGAACTCACTAAGCTTCGTGCTTACAGTTTTCAGTTTTGGTTTCAGGTACCTCTTCAGCTAAGGGAAAGGAGCCGGCGCGGTAGCAGCATATCACACACAGTCTTGTTTTTCCGCACTATGGATTTTTCTGGGATGTACTTTGAAATATTACTATGATATTACCGGTTTTCAGACACGGATTATTATTATGAATGATTTGTAATGATGTTTTTACATATTAACCTAATTTAAAAATGAAATTTTTAGCCGGTATTTTTGGGGCGTTACAGTACGGGTCGTTAACGGATAAACGGATCAAAAAATATGCTCCAAACCCATATAATTGTTAAGCTTTTGGATCGGATCTGGGTCAAAATTCGCTCCATTGCCAGGCCTAGTTGAATGCTGTAACGACCGAAAAATTCCAACCAATTTAAACTTTTCAAAAGCAACCCGATTTCATTAAATTATTACAAAAAGGTTTTCAATACAATTTATTTAGGCCAAGCATTAGGCCAAGCATTAGGCCAAGCATACATCCATTCATCAAATGGGCCTAGATCCAAGGTCCATAACAATAATTGGGTCCAAAACACTCTATCCATAATTTCCAGACTTGGCCCATAAACCAACTACCTACAAACGGCCCAAACTCTAAGGCCCAATATTATGGTCCAATCTGGGGGAGTACGATGGGCGTACCCTCCTTGGTACGCGGGGCGTACACACATAAAATGCAGCTGAGGATCGGGGCCCTGACCCGCTACGCGGGGCGTAACTTCGCTACTCATAAAGTCCTTATAACCTCTTAATGGCTTAAGCTCTTAAGCCCAAACTTCAGATCCCTAGGCTAAATACGCCTAAGATTCATAAAGTCTCAAACTTTATCACTTGGGACGTCCAAAAGCTCTTAATCTAAGGTCTTAATCCATTAAGACCTATATATCTCACACATGGAACAACTACAGCCCTTGGGACCTCATTTTTCTCACTCAAGACCTCTCCAAAGGTCTAAAAGGACAGATAATCTCAGCCAACACAAAGCATGAATCAAGATGAGAACTTTGGGACAAGAAAGATGCTAAAACTTCACAACACTTAGATCTATGCAAAATAAATGGCAAGCAAGAAGCTTTATAACTCAAATAAGCTCCAAAGGATGATATCTCTTCAGATCTACAAGCTCCAATCGTTCCTTTCCTTCTTTGACAACTTATCCTTTCTTCTTCTAGCTTTTCTTTTGCCAAAATGAGCTTTCCAAGGCCAAACACACCCAAAAATGGAGGGAATACGGGTTTCTAGGGTTTCTGAGGTTAAGGATGAGCTTAAGGAGGCTAGGGTATGCACCAACATGTTCCTTATATAGTGGCTGACCCTAATTTTAGGGTTTGGGGTTTCTGAGAGTACGCTGGGCGTACCTCTAGTACGCTGGGCGTACTCACCTTGCCACCTCGCATTTCTTTCCTCCATTACGTTGGGCGTACCCAGCCAACTTCAAGCATGCATGCCATGCATGCATGGGACCTTTTCCACTTTTTCCACAAAGATCTACAAACAATATCATTTCCAAGACGCCGCAACTCCTCTACTCTAAACCCGCTCCCAATAGACTTTACATTCACATGAGGGTGACGAGAAACCCTATGCTTCTATCAACATACACCAGTCCGAAACCTTCTTGGATAAAACCCATTTCCCGAAAAAGAACCAGAATTACCCTTCTTCTTAAATCTCAGGGACTCATAATTAAATACTTTAAGAATGGGGTGTTATAATTCTACCCACTTAAATTAGGCTTCGCCCTCGAAGCCTGCGACAACTCTACTCCAGAACTACCCCCGCAATGCACCACCTGGCATTCACCGGACCAGGTTCCTCAAGACTCGACCATCGAGATCCTAAACCCAACTTTACCTTTCTTGCTGACAGGATGACACATGCTTCAGCCTCAGAGCAACTCCCACGAGTTCTCCACCGCAATCTCATAACCACACTGAACTAGCCCTGGTGTCATCGAGTTAGGAAAAACCTGATACACTGATGACACTTCCAAACATCCTTCCGGATGAATTTCCATCACATAAAACAAAGTCTAACTGGAAATTCGAGATTCCATCCATGCATTCCTGCCGAGCATTAGTAACCATCCAACCCGGATGTGATCCCATACCACTCCCGCAATCATGCTGCTCAATGACCATAATTGGACTACTCCAATCATAACTCTGCGCTGCTACTTTCACTTCCGTGAACTTACACTCCCTCTTGGAACTACATTCCTCTCTCTTTCCCTACCAAGGGAATCCACTTGGCCGCCTTGTCACTGCGACAAGTGCCACGGTGCTCGCCCGATGCTACACCACTCCTTATAGCATAACAACTATTCATGCAACACACATGCTCTGAATCTGCTCGCAAGGACTCTCGAGTCCATGCACCATCTCCACTAATCGAGATTAATACTCGGGGCCAGACCTTCCAATGCTAATATATCGCGACATACTCAATCCATTTCCTCGAACCGATCTAACAATACCTGCAGAGTCTTCAGCATGACTGGACTGCCTTACCAGGCCTTCAGCCAATTTGGACCACTCTCAGAACCTTCAGCCAATCTGGACTGCCCTTCAGGGCCTTCAGCCTAGCTGGACCGTTCTCTGAGCCTTCGGCCTGACTGGTACGCCTACCGGCCTTCAGTCTATCCGGTCCGCTCAACTAGCATCCATCATTCCGAGTTATCTCTCTGGGAAACCCTCCCATGCATACTGTTCTAGCCCTCTAGGGGTTCCGAACTCTATCTCCATCATACATACTCAATCCTGGCCTGATCCCAGGCCCTCCACAATCAAATGCCTTAGGTCTGTATCCCGCCCCGCATGCCTGCCACTTACTCATACCAGTCTACCCTCTTGGTTGGCAGAACACTGCTGAATCCCAAGCAGCTAAACAACCTCCAATGCTCATCGATCTTCCGGAGAATTTTCCAATTCTCCCCCACTTATAGCACTGACTATCAATCACCGGTTGCCAACATCGACCTCCCTCAACAACCTTACACAACACAATTACTTACACGCGAACCGCGTCCCGCAAGCGCAAACAACCTTCACAAAACACATATCAACGCTAATCGGCCCGAGCTCAAAAGAAACTCGATCTGCAGCTAACTTCTCCTCAGAATGCACATGCTACCCATCCCTCAAATCAGACGCCAGATTTCCACTAATAACCCCCATGAATGATAACCAACGAAATTCCCAACACCAATCCATAACCAAACCATAACCCTCGAAGAACAACAAATACCACACCGAAAATCACATAATGAGACTAGCAGATAAACACTACTCCATAATAATCACAAGATAACAAGACATCAAGAAAGAAACATACCTGCAGCTGCATCCGGCACTGCTCTGACCTCCTCTGCTGCAAGCTGAAAAGCACGACCCTGAGCCCTTGGGGGCTCCGCTCCACCCTGACCTCCACCCGTGATCCTCAAAGTGGCCGGTGCTGGAGCCTGCACCGGTCCTGCAGCAAGTTGTGGACAGTTGACCCTCAAATGTCCAACCTGATGACAATGATAACAAATCCTCAAATCCCGAACCGGCGCTGACTGTCGACAATCCCTCGCATAGTGCCCCTCCTTTCCGCACTTGCGACACGCACCACCGGACCTACAAACTCCGGTGTGACTCCTCCCACAGTTCCCACAAGTGTGGCTACTCTAATCTCCCACCCTAGAATCAACGGTCTTGGACCGTTTTGGCGCCGGCTGCGACTGCACCGGAGCCTGCCTCAGCTCACGCAACTGCAACTCAATCTCTAACTCACGCCTCCTGGCGGCCTCCTGCAACTCCAACAAAGTCTCGCACCTCTGCGTAGACACAAACTGTTGAGCATACTCAGATATCGGGACATCTGAGCCTGCTTCGAAACGAACTCAGGGCAAAACATCGCCCTCTCAGTGAACATCCTGGTGATCTCAGTCGCCGACTCCGAGTCCTGCTTCAGCTCAAGGTGTTCATGAGCCAATCTTTCTCTCTCAACCCGCGGAACATAACGAGTGCTGAACATTTCTCTGAACTGATCCCATGAAACCGCAGCCCTCTGCGCATCCGAATATGACCCCGTGGTCAATCTCCACCAATCCTTCGCCCCGAGCCTCAACAGGTTTAGAGCACACCTCACCCTCTGATCAGCAGGGCATGAACACGTGAAAAGACACCCCTCCACGTCCGACAACCATCTCATAGCAACAATCGGGTCCTGAACTCCATCAAAGGTGGGAGGCTTCGTATTATCGAAGTCCCGATACTGAAAACTCCGACCAGGTCCTCCCCCTGCCGCTGCTACAGCCGCTGTAGCCGCTGCGACAGCCGTCTCTGTGAGAGCTGCATAACGCTCATCAAAATACTCAACCATGGCGGTCTTGATCGACCCAAGCAGTTCCGGCAACTCAACCCGGAACAACGCAGCAATCTCATCACGCAGGATCTCACGAATCCTCGCATCCAACTCGCATGTGCTCATCTGACCAATAACCTCGGGCGGTACTGACCCGCCTGGAACTCCCTCTCCTACTCCCGATCCTGACCCGGATCCACTCCCAGCATGCCTCGGAATCTCCATACTGAAAAACACTACAAAATCTCAGACACTTCCCACTAACCCGGGAACCAACTCTCAACCCAACCCTAGAGGTCATGGTTTCCCTGATACGCGTATGGGTCCTGTGCTTTCAGTAGTACGGGCCCATACTACCTTCCACACCCACCCATATTTGTATGAAGTACTACCACAACACCCTAGTGAAAACATGCATAACAAACGCTCAACCCTCACTACTAGAAGAACACTGGAAATCTCCCATAAGGAAACCCTAGGCTAACAGGCACAAAAAATCAGGCAACATTATCATGAAATCCTGAAGATCCCTAGCCTAGCACTAGCATGCTGTTCTATCAAAGCTCAAAAACAAATATCATGTATGGTATTTTGGGGTTACTTACTGGCTCCGGCTGATCGTACCTTCGCGTCCTCCTTTACTCATTTTGAAAACCATTTTAAATTCTCTTTTGAAAACTCTCCTCGATTTGAGACTGGAGTCACACGAACCAAGGCTCTGATACCAACTTGTAACGACCGAAAAATTCCAACCAATTTAAACTTTTCAAAAACAACCCGATTTCATTAAATTATTACAAAAACGTTTTCAATACAATTTATTTAGAGTATTCCCAGAATCACGTCACAACATAAACATGAGGAGCGGTACGATCACGCCTTCACCTTGTCACGGTCTCCCGAAGATCCTGAAAACATTAAACCACAACTGTAAGCCCGAAAGCTTAGTGAAATATCCCCAAAATACCAACCACACATACGCCCTTCCAGGCTACGACCTTCCGGTCCAAATCATAATGCCTTCCGGCCCATAACATAGTGCCTTCCGGCCCATATCATACATAACATACATAACATAACAGAACACATAACAACCATGCACTTCGGGTCTACTGTGAGACTGGTCCGCCGCACCGGCCAACAGTCCACCTGGTCCACCCTCCGAGTCTAGCCATATACATCGAGTCTACAATGTGATTGGTCCGCCCGCATCGGGCCTACAACCCACGTGGTCCACTCTCTGAGTCTACAGTATGACTGGTCCGCCCGCACCGGGCCTTCAGTCGGCCTGGTCAACTCTCCGAGCCTCGGCACGTCTGGTCCGCCCTCTTGGGGCCTACAGCCTATCTGTACCGCTCGCTGGGCCTTCGGGACAACCGGTCCGCCCTGGATATCTTGGCCTACAACACAAAGCAGGACCCGCCTCAACCCAACTCCAGTCCAAACAACCATGTGCACATAGACATACAATCATATAAGAATTCACAGTCAACAAGCCGATCAAACAGATCACATAACATATCATCATCCTAACCAGGATACCGACCTAACCGGTCACTAGCATAGCATCACCCTACATATCAGGGAACCGACCTTAACCAGGCCTCTAACATATACCATCCTAGCTACCAGGATGCAAACATATCAAAGCAATAACATAACAACAAATATCCGTATCTCAATCCGATAAAGGGTCAGCCTTGTTGCCTTAGACCCTGTCGATATAGTGAGAATAACTCACCTCGCACTGCCAAAACTCTGAACTGAAGAGTAGATTCTCGAATCACCAACTCACAGCAAATCCCGAACTAGCCATCATAACAAAATAAACATTAGGCCAAGCATACATCCACTCATCAAATGGGCCTAGATCCAAGGTCCATAACAATAATTGGGTCCAAAACACTCTATCCATAATTTCCAGACTTGGCCCATAAACCAACTACCTACAAACGGCCCAAACTCTAAGGCCCAATATTATGGTCCAATTTGGGGGAGTACGATGGGCGTACCCTCCTTGGTACGCGGGGCGTACACACATAAAATGCAGCTGAGGATCGGGGCCCTGACCCGCTACGCGGAGTGTAACTTCGCTACTCATAAAGTCCTTATAACCTCTTAATGGCTTAAGCTCTTAAGCCCAAACTTCAGATCCCTAGGCTAAATACGCCTAAGATTCATAAAGTCTCAAACTTTATCACTTGGGACGTCCAAAAGCTCTTAATCTAAGGTCTTAATCCATTAAGACCTATATATCTCACACATGGAACAACTACAGCCCTTGGGACCTCCTTTTTCTCACTCGAGACCTCTCCAAAGGTCTGAAAGGACAGATAATCTCGGCCAACACAAAGCATGAATCAAGATGAGAACTTTGGGACAAGAAAGATGCTAAAACTTCACAACACTTAGATCTATGCAAAATAAATGGCAAGCAAGAAGCTTTATACCTCAAATAATCTCCAAAGGATGATATCTCTTCAGATCTACAAGCTCCAATCGTTCCTTTCCTTCTTTGACAACTTCTCCTTTCTTCTTCTAGCTTTTCTTTTGCCAAAATGAGCTTTCCAAGGCCAAACACACCCAACAATGGAGGGAATACGGGTTTCTAGGGTTTCTGAGGTTAAGGATGAGCTTAAGGAGGCTAGGGTATGCACCAACATGCTCCTTATATAGTGGCTGACCCTAATTTTAGGGTTTGGGGTTTCTGAGAGTACGCTGGGCGTACCTCTAGTACGTTGGGCGTACTCACCTTGCCACCTCGCATTTCTTTCCTCCATTACGCTGGGCGTACGTCCAGCTTACGCTGGGCGTACCCAGCCAACTTCAAGCATGCATGCATGGGACCTTTTCCACTTTTTCCACAAAGAGCTATAAACAATATCATTTCCAAGACGCCGCAACTATCAACATCCACCAGTCCGAAACCTTCTTGGATAAAACCCATTTCCCGAAAAAGAACCAGAATTACCCTTCCTCTTAAATCTCAGGGACTCATAATTATATACTTTAAGAATGGGGTGTTACAAATGCCATGAAAGGTAATAAACGTTGTTACAGGTGTGTATTACACAACGTTGATCAAACCATAAACAGTAGAAGATGAACTAGGGTGACTCTACATGGCGTCGATTAATCCTTCACTAACGTGGCAGCCTTAAGATATGAGACTTTGAACAAAGAGGTCAAGAACGTCTGTTGTGGTATGATGCGTCACTAAAGAAGTAGGTTACGTGTCATGAAATAAACCCAAATCTGATTTTAGAGGCACGAGAATAAGAGAGTTTATATATATATATATATATATATATATATATATATATATATATATATATATATATATATCAAGGTTGTAAAAATCGCTCGACGTTATCTAGTCGGTGGACTAGGGTTAAGGGATTAATCGGTGACCATTAATTGCTAATTTGTTGAATTTTTTAAAATTAAATATGACTAATATCTTATAAAAGTTCGTAAATACCACTAATATCATAACAAAATTGTTAATATGATTAATATAACATTAATCATACATGAAATAGTATCTATTGAGATATAACTTCTTCAAAATTTTAAAATTTCATTGGGTTCTACTGCTTAACTTGTTGTGTATGCAGTGATTAATCGCTAGGCGCCCTCTAATAGGTCGAGTAGCGCCTAGGGATTAATCGGGACCTAGTCGGAATTTTTGCAACACTGATATATATATATATATATATATATATATATATATATATATATATATATATATATATATATATATATATATATATATATATAAAGAATAGTTTTAATCTCATTTGGCATGTGTCACTCTAATACAACTCCACATTAATATTATGTCATTTGTCAATGAGATATATTAGACAGATTACTATCATAATTAATGACGTTAAGGTTTTAAATAATTGATTTTAAAATTTTTATAGAAACATTGACTTTTTTAATTATACGTTAAATTTGAAGTTATAACTAACTTTAAGATTTTAGTATATCTCTTAATTAATAGGTTATTTAAATTTATTTATTTAAAATAATTAATTAGTAATTATTAATTTTTTCTATAAAAATTGAATTAATTTTGTAACTGTGGTTTCCACGAGTTATATATATATATATATATATATATATATATATATATATATATATATATATATATATATAGAGAGAGAGAGAGAGAGAGAGAGAGAGAGAGTGAGAGAGAGAGAGAGAGGAAGGATCATTTGAGATCTCACAGTTTCTACCCTAATAAATGAAAATGTTATTGCCACTTGTCATTCTCTCATTTATTTGGCCACATGTCATTTTGTCATAATTTTGAAATATATTTATTTTCCACTTGTCAATCCTACCTAATAAATGAAAATAATTTTGCCACATGTCACTCTCTCATTAACTTTGACACATGTCATTTTTTGGTATTTTTGATTAAATGTTTTTTCCATTTGTCATTTTTTATTTTTTATCTTTTCTTAATTAACACATAATATTTACACATCAATTAATAGTTACTTTAATTAAAAATAACCAATAAATTACAATATTACTACTCATATAATATTTAATATGTTTCCTTTTAATTTTAAAATTTAAATTTTAAATTTCAAATCTAAAATTTTAAATTTAAATAAATTTTTGTTTAAACTTTCATATTTAATTTTTTGTTTTATCAAAAACCCGTATAACATATGGGTCTCACACCTAGTTTCATAAGAAACCAAGAACTAAAGATGATACATTGCATCAAAAAATTTGATGGACTAGATCAAAGATGACATATAAAGATGACATATTTGTAAGTATCGACAATGTTAATGGCACACTTGACTTTTTAGATTAAATTAAAAGGGTAGTTATGGTATAGAAAATTTAAATACTTATTAATTAATCAAATTTAAAAATGAAAAAACAAATTTCCAGTTAATTTTCACTCTCTCGTCTCTTTCTCCTTCTCACGATTTCTTCACCTATTCGACGATTCCCTCCGTTCTCCATCGACCGCCTCCATACAACCTCTGACGACCACCTCCCTCCGCCCTCTGCCCTCCAACCCCTACCTCTGTTAACGACCACCACCTACATCAGCCATCTCCCTTGGCCGTTATCAAAAACAAAGAAGAAGCTGAGAGTTCAAGCCCTAATTGATCAGTTAGGGCTTCGAAAGACCGCCAAAACAATCATCAGTGACGAAGGTCATAGAGGAGTCCCGGGCGGAGAATGACGTCGTGGCTCGCCGACAAATCTCCTTTCCTTCTTCGCCGATTTTGGCATTCCAATTCCGGAGAAAGAAAAGTGTACCGAATTTTTCCTCGATTTGATCAGAGACATGGAAGGTTCTCCAGGAGGAACTAAAAGCCTCGTCAATTTCATCAACAATCACCACAGATTTCAATCGTATGCACAAAATTGAGGTTAATCTTTCCTATCGGCATTATAACCCACCGTATTGTTCCTCATGATGTCGTGTTGCGTAGTTTAATTGAGTCGCCACATATTTCACTTACGGCTTATCGTTTCATCAAATAGATAGGAGATCGATTGAGAGGAGAAACCTCAATTTTGAAGGTTTGCGCTTCTATTCATCCAATCCTCATTTGCCTCTGTCACTACAGTGACACCGATGCTTTCTTCTCCGATGCTTTCTTGTTCACCATTGGGGATATTAGGAGCGATTGAAATTACACGCAATGCTAGGTATTTATGTGTTCCGAATTTTTTGTTCAGTTTCTTCGATTGTGTTCCAAATTTTTTGTCCAGTTTCTTCGATTAATTATTTTCCCAAATTCAACGGTTGTTTTTGAGTTGAGCCAACTGATTTTCATCTGAAGTGGTTTCCTTGAGAGCACTTTATAAATCAATGAAAAGTCTATTTTGCAACTATTGCAAGAAATCCGGACAAACAAAAGGAAATTGTTGGAATCTATAGGTTTGTGATCTGCATATCAGTAGATTTGAAAGTACTGTAGAATGTTTTCTAAGTGGTTGTTTGAATATATCAAATGAAGTTTTGGATAGTAGACTCGATGCAACTGACCATATGAGTATATGAAAAACTTCTCTCTTTATCTTTCAACCTATACCCAATGTCCATGCAACAAAAATATAAAAAACTGCTGATGGATCTTTCATTCTGCTTTACATGCCCCAAAACTATCGTGCAATTTATTCTTCATCAAACAGAGTACATCTTGTATGAATTGTAAAGCTGACTTTTGGTTTTTTTTTCCAACTTATTGTCTATTTCACCAAATGCTGATTTGTTGATCCCCATGCTCATATTGAGAGACTTAAACTACCCTAAAAATTAATACTATATATGTGCAAAAGTTAGAATTGTCTCTTTATTTTTTTCTCTTGATTGCTATTGTTTTATTGAACTCATTTCTAGTTTATCTATTATATTGAGCGTGTGAATATGTTTTTTTATTTGCAGTCATGTATAAAAGTTGCATTGGACTTTGTTTCTCCTGAAAATGTTGGTGAATGCATCCTGTTGACAGAAGATTTCCGTGTTCTTCCCCAAAATCATAGGGCAAAAGAAGATAAGTTAGAGGTAAACAAGTTCTTCTTTATATCTTGCAAATATTACACATGTGATTCACATGTAAATCACAAGTGAATCACATATGAATTACATGTAAATCACACGTGAATGTGAATCACAGGTGAATCACATATGAATTACATGTGATTCACATGTAAATCACAAGTGAATCGCATATGAATTACATGTGATTCACATGTAATTCATATGCAATTCACTTATGAATCACATGTAATTCATATGTGATTCACCTGTGAATTACATGTGATTTACATATGAATCACAAGTGAATCACATATGAAGTGAATCACATATGAATTACATGTAAATCACATGTAATTCACATGTAAATCACATGTGAATCATATATGAATTACATGTGATTTACATGTAAATTACAAGTGAATCACATATGAATTACGTGTGATACACATGTAAATCACAAGTGTCTCACATATGTATTACGTCTACATGCACACATGCATTTTGTGTGAGTGTCCTTTGTTAATTATTATTTTTTTAAATTTTCTTGTGAATTTCACATTTGAATCTTAAAAGATACAATCACATGTGAATCTTACATGTTATACATGTGCATTTTTGTGAGTGTTCTTGCATTAATCAATTTTTATTTTATTTTCTAGTAGATTTTGAAGAATTTGTGGAAAATATTGAAGTGATGAAAAGTGATAAATTGAAGAAAATAGAGAAAACTTGATATGAAGAAATGATAACACTGTGAATTTTTGTAGCATTTTTTATTTTTTATATTTTATTTTGTATCGAATAAAATACTTGTATTATTATGGTTATAGATTGATTAATAAAATGAGATTTTTTATTTGAAGAAAATATTGCCTTCTTTTTCCTTATTTCTTCCCCTTACCTCGGCAACCTCCTCTCTTCTACTTTCGTTCACTTCTTCTATTTGGCATTGCTAAAGTATAGATGGAGAAGGCTGAGGTGGAACTCGGTTAGTCCGGTACCATTTCCCTCAACCTTAAAATGAGTTTTTTTAGTACCACCCTTATTACAAAAGATTAGGCGTGACCGGTTAAAGGTTGTTATTGATGATTACGATAGGGAAACAATCACATCTTTTATGCGTACAAGGATCTTAAAAATGAGAGCGGTGTGAAAAGGGTTGAAGGAGTGGTCATCATATGAATCTTATCAGAAATGAAGGCGGAGTGAATGGCAGCGATAGTTGCAAAAGGTATTCTAATATATTTATTAGCTTTTAAGATTAATTGAATTATGTAAGAAGCCATCACCGGTGAAAATGTCTAAAATAGTTTTAATATCATTTTTAGCTAATAATTTAATGTTAAGGAACTAAAGCACCCTTGAAAAAAAAAATTAATAACCAAATATGATCAAAACGTAAACACCATAAAGTTACTTATAGTAAAAATAATGCTTGTAGTTTTAGACAATTATAACCAAAATAAATTATTAGTTATTTACATTTTTTTTTATATTTCTAGCATGGTAATAAGTGTCGAGTTATGTGTTTTATTTAAATGTGTATTGAGGTTTTAAATTATTAAAAAATCAAATTTAAAAAAAAAAAGTTTGAAAGCTATAGTATATATGAATCACTTTAAGCTATAATATACTATAAATTACAAATAATATATATATATATATATATATATATATATATATATATATATATATATATATATATATATATATATATATATATATATATAGACACACATGCGACTATCTCTATTCTAATAAATGAATAGTTTTAATCTCATTTTGCCAAGTGTCACTCTAATACAACTTCTAATTAATATTATGCCATGTTTTATGTAGATATATTAGGTAATTCATTTCAAAATTCAAATTTATATTTTCTAATTATATATTAAATTTGAAGTTATAATAACTTTAAAATTTTGATATATCTCTTAATTAATAATTTATTTAAAATAAATGATTAATAATTATAAATTTTTATTATGAAAGTTTAATTAATTTTATAACGTATGGTTTCCATGGGTTATAAACTAGTTCATTATATAAACAAATGCAAAAAATTTAGCAAAAAGGACTAATTTTTAAAAAGGAATGTTTAACACGATATATTGTGTAACCAAATATTATAACTATCTCTATTCACATACACCAAACTAAAATAGTGTTAGATTGGAACAAGTTTACACTAAATTCGATGAATACTATGATTGTCATAATTAATTGAAAAAGTTTGTCGACAACATTCACATCTCGCATCTTTTACACACACGGAATCTGAAGATGAACCACTATCCAATATCATTTTTTGTGGGATAAAAAATTTACAATTTTGATCTCATTGACATCAACACGTGTCTAATTCAATTCAGTGAATACCAAACAAAATAAACATTGTTTCTCATGTATAACAAACGGTGGCTTCCCATATACATCTATCTCACCATCAATCAGATGCAACCCATATATATATATATATATATATATATATATATATATATATATATATATATATATATATATATATATATATATAGGGTTAGATTATTTTGTTTTCACTATCTATTGTGTGCATGTATGATTGATTCTGGACCAATCACTTTAGTTATTTTAAGAAAGTAATTAATGCATATTTCATGTTGAAGATATAATGGATATTAATTACATCTTCAGCATTTAATATACATTAATTAGTTTCTTAAAATAACTAAAATAACTGGTCTAGAATCAATCATACAATAGATAGTGAAAACATTTGAACCTAACTCTCTCTCTCTCTCTCTCTCTCTCTATATATATATATATATATATATATATATATATATATATATATATATGCACAAATAAGTATCTTTAAAAACATTAAAAATAACTAATACTTGCACTAATCACACATGATTTTTCACATTCATGATTTCAAAAACAATTTACACGCGATCACCATCAAACACGCTACACAAATAAGCCGAATTCATAACATACCATAACACCATTATTTAGCCTCCAAATTTGAATCCAAAAGACCTCCACTATACGAAAAAAGGCTTTCATTCAAATAAGGATGCCCACTCCCCTTACTTTTCCCTTCATAACTTTCCGAAGCCGATGCTGACTCAGCATTCGGATTAAAACCCGCGAGTTCCATAATACTCTCAATCTCTTTCACAACTTCATTCATTCTTGGCCTTTGATTTCCGGTATCTTCCACACACCTCAACGCGATATCCACAAATCTTTCCAACCCTTGTAGCTCATGGGTCAAACCGATGATCGGGTCAAGTACCTCACGGAGGTTATAAAGGTCTTTTTCCCTGTCCATGGCTTCTTTTACTTCTCTCACAATATACTTACCTTTTTCTATTGGATTTCTTGCGGTTATTAGCTCTAACATGACGATTCCGAAGCTGTAAACATCGCTTTTTTCGGTTAATTGTTGAGTCATGTAGTATTCGGGATCCATGTAGCCCTTCAATGATATGAAAATAGTCAAAAAAAACTATTGAAATGATGAATTTAGGGTGAAAGAAAAGAAAGTTGACTAACCATTGTCCCTTTGACTTGAGTGGTGACATGTGTGCGATCAGCATCACCTAATGGTTTTGAAAGACCAAAATCAGCAACTTTGGCATTGAGGCGTTCATCAAGTAAGATATTTGTTGTCTTCACATCTCTGTGTATGATTGGAGGATCAGCAAGATCATGAAGATACTGCAAACCTCTTGCAGCTCCAAGGATTATTTTCAGTCTTCTCATCCAATCCAATCTTATCCCAGATCTCCCTGTGTATTTTAGCATCCTACTTTCATTCTTTTCTACTTACAATTTCTTTTCTTATTAAGAAAGATACATCTATATGTGAAAAGAAAAAGAAAAGGAGTACCTGAAAGGCTATCCTTGAGTGTACCATTGACAATAAACTCATATACAAGCATCTGTTCACCTTCATCAAAACAGAAACCAACAAGCCCAACAACATTCTTGTGATGCACTCTTGAAAGAAGCTCAATCTCAGTTTTGAACTCAAGTCCACCTTGTGTTGACCTTAGTTGAGCTCTTTTAACAGCAACCAATTGCCCATTTCGAAGTGTCCCTCTGTACACCTACACATATATACCCCAAATTTTAGAGCAAATAATAGCATCCTACTTTCAATTTATTTGTTTATTATATATGTATATCATCCTACTTTCATTTCTTCTCATTACTTACAGCATTCTACTTTCAAGAATCTATCTACATAGCATTTTTCACTGCTATATAATTCAGAAGCCATTTCAAATTACAATGCTATATATAACTGTAAAGTTTTATTAGGCAGGGACCATTTTTGTAATTTTTTAAGCACATGGACCGTTTCTGTGAAAAAAATATACACAGGGACCGTTTTCAGAAATTATTTTTTATGTAGGGACCAAACCTCACTTTTGTGAATTTGAAATTAAAAGGGGCATTTATGTAATTTTTTTAAACATATAATGCACCATTCCTGTAAATATAATTCTGCAAAGGGACCTATTCTGTAAATTACAGGGATCGTTCCTGTAATTTATTTTCTAAGTAAGGACCAAAATTTCAAACCTGCAAAAATGCCAATATACGAAAGATAAAAAGGTGGAAAATATTGGTGTTCAAATTTGAGGGAGTAATACTAACATTTTACAAAGTACAGGGATGGAAAGTGGCATTCAACAAAGTAACAGGGTGGGAAGTACGAATATACAAAAATATAGGGATCAAATATGCCAACATAAAAAAGTTTTGTGGCCAAAAATTTAAGAACCTTAAAACTATACTTTATGGCCAAAGTCTAAAATAAAAAACTTTTATGGTCAAAATATAAAAGAGTTAATCTCAAAAAAAGACCTTATATTTTGTGTGTTTCCGGATTAAACCTCAAAATTTATTTTTTGCCAGAAAAAGACCTTGTATTTTTTCATTTTTTCCGAAAAAGCCCTCAACTTTGTATTTTTTCTGAAAAAAAACCCTCAACATTCTAAATGATTCCAGATGAACCCTCAAACTTTTTAGTTTTTCTCGAAAAAAACCCTCACATTTAAAAAAAACGATAACAAATGACTAAAAGGGCCAAATCGGAAAAAATGAAAAAATACAAGGTCTTTTTCAGGCAAAAAATAAATTTGAGGTTTAATCCGGAAAAAACACAAAATATAAGCTCTTTTTTGAGATTAACCCAAATACAAAACCATAAAACTATACTATTTATAAACACTTTTGTTTTAATATATATAATAAATAATGTTATGAATAAAAAAATGGTTGCATTAATATATTAAAAATTTAAAACTAACCATCCCATAGCCACCAGAGCCTATGTTGGCAGTGATTGCAAAATTATTTGTGCAAGTTTTAAGCTCTTCATATGTGAAAGATCTTGCCCCTTTTAGCTGAGGACAATCACCTCCCCCTTTATCTGGGTCCCACGAAGCTGCAAGTAAGTTATAATAAGTACACACAATATTATCAGTTGATATTATTTTATTAAAATACAATGAAAAGGGCATTCACGTCTTTTTACCAAAAGGAGAGTTCTTCTTTGTAGCTCTTTCCGCTCTTCCTTTCTCACGAAAAGCATAAATTCCTGCAATGATAAGTAATAGCACGAGAACACAACCACCCACTACTACTCCAATAGTAACTCCAATTCCAATTGATTTTCCTTTTCTTTTTGTTGCATCTGCAAATTTTTCAAAAACATAATATGAGATGTAAGATCAGATCCACCTGAAGAAAAAAGAAAAAAAAAAAAGGCTAATCTCATAAAAGACCTTATATTTTGTGTTTTTTCCGGATTAAACCTCAATTAATTTTTTGCCGGAAAAACACCTTGTATTTTTTCATTTTTTCTGAAAAAAGCCGTCAACTTTGTATTTTTTTCCGAAAAAAAACCCTCAACCTTCTAAATGCTTCCAAATAAACCCTCAACTTTTTTAGTTTTTCTTGAAAAAACCCTCACATTTTACTTTTTTTCCCTTGGAAAGAGAAATCTCTGATAAAGTCCCAATATTTTGGGCTAGTTTACGGTTTGATCCCATCATTTATTTTTTGAAAATATTCTGTAATTTAAATACATCAAAAGTCCCGATTATCTAATTTTACACGATAATCTGTTATTTTCTATTGAAAAAAAAATAAAGATTATTTCGTTAATTTGGGCAAAATATAAAATATTCGGGACTTTTCTGTTCAAAAAATAAAATTTGGGATTAAACTATAAACTGGCCCAAAATATTGGGACTTTATCGGAGATTTCCCTTTCCAAAAAAGTAAAAAGAAAGGGTTTTTTCGAGAAAAATTAAAAAAGTTGAGGGGTTATTTGGAAGCATTAAGAAGGTTTGAGAGTTTTTTTCGGAAAAAAATTACAAAGTTGACGGCTTTTTTAGGAAAAATGAAAAAATACAAGGTCTTTTTAAAGAAAAAAATAAATTTGAGGTTCAATCCATAAAAAGCACAAAATATAAGGTCTTTTTATGAGATTAAAAAATGAAGATTTAATTTACCTGCAAAGAAATCATAGTTGTGGCCTAGAAAAAAATAGGGTCCAAAAGAGTGTGGAGGTTTATAAGTTTGATTGCTAAGTATAAACCCTATTTGAGAAATCCCTGACCTATTGAATCGTTCACCACCAGATGGGAAAACGGCTAGGTTTATTTCAAGGTACTTGTCTGAGTTCTTGGTGGGTTGACTCAGTGAAAGTGAGTCAACCGGGAGGTGGTTGGATTGAAAAGAAACCATCATGGAACTCTGAAGGGATGTATAGATAGTTGAGTTTCCAAGGTTGGAGAAAGAAGGAGCCCTAAAAGTCAAAGTTCCTGTGTATGGATATGAACATTTACAATTTGGACTTGAAACTTGATCTGAAGTGCAAGTAGTTTCAGGATTACAATTGTTTTGTGGTGTTGAATATGATGAGTTGGAATCTATGGGAAGATCACAATATGATGCTGTTGTGTCTGATTCCCTACAAATTGGATTGCTGATGAGTCTGCAAAAGAACAAAAGACGTAAATACCCTCCTCCTTCTCATGGTTGAAGAATGAAGAGAATATACATGAGATCAGCAGAGTATCGGCTTCTTTCTGTGTATCCAGAAATTAAGTTATTTGTCATATCAATGAAATGTAAATGGTTGCTATAAGAATCTCCAAAATCAAGGGTTCCATTAAGCTGGTTGTTTCTTAGTACCCTGTGAAAAAAAAAAACCATTTTCAGTATTTTAACAAGAAAATAAAATAGGTAAAATTACCAAGATGTCCTCACACAGTCGCAATTTGTGGAATGCTAAACAAGTCAACAGGTACTTCTCCTATAAGCCCTGTATCTTGCATCATCCTGACATTGCAAATTTAGCCAACAATCAGTAATTTAAACATATCAAAAGTCAAAACAAGAATTTAGTATGTGTGTGTGTGTGAGAGAGAGAGAGAGAGATGTACAATGTTGTTAGAGATTGCAATGATGAAAGCCATGGAGGAATCTCTGATGGTTGAAAAGAATTATTGCTCATATCCCTGAAATGATGTTTTGCAAAACAATTACATTTTTTTTTTTTTTGATGTACTTATAAATTAATGATATATTTATCAAATTAATGATATTATGTAGAAGCTTACAAATAGTTAAGGATTTTCATTCCAGTGAGATTGGGCAATGGGCCCTCAAAGTTGTTGTTGGAAAGATACCTAAAAAACATAACAAATCAAAATGCAATCTTTATGTAAGGGTTAAATGCAAAAAATAGCAGCAGAATTTCAATTTTTTTTCTTATTAGGACATTATACTTTTGAAAATTTAGCAATGAAAATTGATTTATATCTGAATGACATTGCTATAATTGAATAGAATGTAGAAAGTACAATGATGTAAGAAACAAATGAATGAAAGTAAGTTTACATTTCTTGGATTTAAAGAATATATTTTCTAACTTACAACTGGTTGAGTGATGTAAGATTGTTGATGTTTGAAGGGACTTCACCACTGAACAAATTCCTGTCTAATCGTCTGTTTCATAAATCATAATTCAATAATTCATACACAACCAAATTTTTAGATGAAAATAAATATGAAATAATTCATTTGACTTTCTTAAAAAAATCATAATAACTAATGATACTCACAAGACCTCAAGATTCTGAACAAGTCCTAGTGTCAATGGAACTGTTCCTGTTAACTGATTTTCTTCAAATAACCTGTGCTCAAATTAACATTTATCAAAACACAAATAACAAATTAACAAATCATATCTATAAAACTTGTGAAAAATTGTTATTCTTTTCTTACACGTGTTTAAGAGACATCTTGGAGCTGAAGAGGCGAGGTGGTATTTCTCCTGAGAGTTTGTTCTTTCCAAAGTGACTGTAATTAAATGGAAAGGGAAACATTAATTTTAGAAATTTGTTTTTTTAATGTTATAGAGATGAAAAAATGAGGATGAGATTTTGTAGTTTTGTACATACAAGTGTTTTATGTTGACCAATTGGTCAAGGCCAGGTGTGGGTCCTTTAGACACTGGTATGGGCCCACTAAGCTTGTTATCAGCTAAATCCAACCAATAAAGTTTAGAAAGTTTCCCTATTGATGGTGGAATTGGTCCAGTGAATCCATTTGAATTCAAAGCCCTGTAAAATAGTTATAAATGATAATGCAACAAATAGCAATGTACTTTGAAAAATCTACCCTTTTTTTTATTTTCTTATTAGGACATTATATTGTGAAAAATAAAAAAAAAGGACACCAAATTTGCACTAAAGTAATAATGTTGTAAATTGTAATAGAAAAGAATGAAAGTAGGATGCTACAATAAACAAATCAGTAAAAGTACATTGTTGTTTCTTTTCTTGTATATATATATATATATATATATATATATATATATATATATATATATATAATAATCCTTACAAGTAGCCTAGTTGGGTTAAAGATCCAAGTGTTTCTGGAAGTGGACCATTGAAACCGCAACCAACCAGGATTCTGAGAAATAATAAAAAAAAAAAAATTAAAAAAAAAAAAACAATTTTTAAAGATATTACATGGGAAACATAGTTATGAGCATGTAAAGTAAATAACAAAAGTATCCTTACAAATTTGATAACTTTTTTAAATTCCCGATATCTGGAGTAAGAGATCCAGTGAGATCCTTATTGTAAGACAGATCCCTACATTCAATAAATAACGATTCATAAAAATAAAATAAATAGAGAAGGATACATTATATTATAATATTATATACATACAGTGTTTGCAATTCGGATAATTGTCCAATGTCTCCAGATAACTCACCACTTAATCCAATGCTTGATAGGCTTCTGAAATGAAAAAAAAAAAAAGTGTATATAAATTATAAAAACAAGGTTGAATAGTTTCGGTATTCATTAAAATATAGTGAGTGTGAAGGCTCACATTGATGTTACACGTGACTCGATGCAGGAGATCCCATCCCATTTTTCCACACATGGGTCGGATCCAACCCAATTTGGTGGAGTGTTATGCAAGTTATCCATGAGAGCTTGTAGATATACAACTGCACCAAAAAGTTATGATGAAATCTGATGTTTTAAAGTACACTTCTTGAAGGGAACTTAAAAAATTGTAATTTGAATAAGTGGTAGAACTACAGATATAGAATTAAATATTCCTCTAAAGAAAAGCTCAGTTAATTCATGACAAAAAAAAGTAAAATCTAAAATCTCCATCAAGGAATTAAGAATATAATAAAGATCCATGAGCAGATGTGAAGCAACTCAAGATAAAGAACACTTACTATCTTGATTCTGGGCTGATGTAAGCAATACATGTATGAATATGAATAGTAGCCCAAACAATACCCCAATTCTTACACTCATTTCTCAAGGTTACTAGTGGTATTTGGCAGAAATTGTTCTACTTAAACCTCAATATTCATAAATCATTATATGGAAACATACAAAGAGTAGAAAATAGAATGTAGAAAATTGTATACAGAAGAAGATATAGCTCTTGTTAAAGTATAATTGGTCCATTAGTTTATTACTATACTACCCCAACTGCATTAAAGTCTATATGTTCTACCACTTGCATCCTTCAAAGTCTATTTATGATATAGACAACCCCTGCAGACTTAAATGTTAAATCCCAGTCAAAACGAAACAACTCATATGGTGGAATTCGTGCATTTTGGTCTTTGTAATTTGGAAAGAATGAATGGCTATAAATAAGCACATACACTCCATATACACACATAATAGATACACAGTTTAAGCTGTCTGTATTTTAGCCTTTTAGCTTTAGGTAATCTTCTTTCATCATTTAGTTCAAATTTTATCTATTCATGATAATTTCAGGATTATAATTGTTGTATTGTATCACAAAAAGTCTAAAATGGTGAAAATTTTAAGAAATACATTGCTATGTCTAAAAAAGGCATAACGGATTTCCAGGGGGGACCATGTAAAACCTATGAGGATATTACACTATTAACAAATGGGCTTATTCAGCTTGCTTATCAGAATCCTCTTTTGTGGAAATTAGCTTAGTGGGGGCTCAATTGAATGCCTTGTGGAAAAGGGTAATCAATACATGAGACTGAAATTAATTGAGCAAGATATTATTTTGCTAGTTGATCCTGACATGCAAAACATCCAATCAATTAGCTTCACAATCTCTGGAAAACCACGTGTTATGGTAGAGTACAAGGGTTGCACCAAGCAGTACAACAGCTTCAAGCATGACATTCGTCATTTTCTTCACATTGAATGGATTTAGGTATTTGATGATAGAGTAAATGGAGTTGGTTGATACGGATGAGATGTCTCTATTCGTATTAAATGCGAGATAAGAAGTTGCAGAATATCATATAGTAAGAGGAAGAACGATTGATTGCGATGAATTTACCTGAAAAGGTTTCTTCAGCATTCCCTGTCCGACCTCCATTGTTGTTACCAGATGCCCTCTAACGGAAATTTCTTTATGCAATTTCCACTTCCAATATGGCTGGTAGTTTGTGTTTTGTAAAACCTTATCATGGTTCATAGAAATAGTTTTTTTTTTAACCGTAAATCTAATCTACTCCTAACCTAACATTATATCTATGTCTACAGCGGGACTTGAACCCTCGACTTCAAAAAGAAAGGGCACCACCTGATACCACTGAGCTACAAGCCCTTTGGTAGCTTAACCATAGTAAAAATGGGGAAATCGATTAAATTAACCATGATATTATTTTAATAATAACAACTTTTTTTTTTCAAAATGATAGCTTGGTCCGTAATGGGCAATTTTGGAGGTGTTCACACTTTGGTTCAAGATATGGGTTCCTTGGAAGGGTTGACCATCCGATGTATCGTATTCTAGTAGGGCTGTTTACTATTTGGATAAAACTGAATTGTCCAATTGGACTATTTGGTTCGGATATTCGGATTTTTGGATCGGTTTTGAACAAAAAACCGAATTATTATTTTGGATTTCGGATTGGTTTTTGGTTTATAAAATAAAAACCGAATATTCCAAAAAAACCGAATAAAACATTTATTATTTATTTCATATATATATATATATATATATATATATATATATATATATATATATATATATATATATCGTTATTTATTAATTTTGTAATTTATTCTTTAAAATATGTTCAAAACATTTCACCCAATAAAAAAACATTAATATGCATTTTCTTTCAAAAGTTTTCTATCTATAAAATATTTAACTATAATATACCTTCTTAATAGTCATTTATAAATTTCAAATCACAACTAAATAACTTGTTTTCACTTCTTGTGGGTAATATTATAGTTATATGTCGTTTTAAAATATTTCGGTTTTTGAAAACCGAATTATAAAAACCGATCCAACCGAATTGAAAATTGGATCGGATCGGATTTGAATTTAGTTTGGATTATTCGGATCCATGTTTTGAAAACCGAATTCAATTTGGATTCACTTGATTGGATCGGATCAAACCAATCCATCCAAACGAACACCCCTACATTCTAGGGTTACGATCGCACGTGCAGAACTATATAATTACCAGATGATGTTGTTTTGTTCATGGTGCTCTTCTTTTGGCTTTAGTTTAAGCAGGAAAGTGGTTGTATGGTTTTGATGGTGATGGATTGGGGTTTTTGGTTTCTTTTGTAAGCATCTAACTAGTGCATGGGGGTTTTGATGGTAATGGAATTGAGTTTTTGGTTTAATTTTGTTGTATGTAGGTTTATGTAACACATCAAGTTAATGGAATTGTAATGGAAGTTTACTTTGTAACAAATCAATATTTTGGAATGTAATAGAATGTACTTTGTTATAAATCAATGGTTTGGATGTGCAATTTGTATGTATATTGTTATAAATGCATCTTTTGGAAGGTTTGGATGTGCAATTCAGATGTCATTGTTATATGGACCTCCTTGTTTATATCATTTTGTATCATCCTTATTTTGCCATTTTTTGCTAAGTATATAGAGCTCCTTTTTTGTACAGCATGTGAATTCAAATGTACATTGTTATATAGACCTCCTTGTTTGTATCATTTTTTATCATCCTTATTTTGCCCCTTTTTGCTAAGTATAGGGACCTCCTTGTTTGCACATCATGTGAATTCATGAAATTTTTAACTTCCACGTTTGTTTTGAAGGTCTGACCCACTCAAAATGGTCTTAAATGAAACTTCCCATGTGAACATGTAGTTGACCTACTCAACTCCTTAATCATTTTCTTCCTATCATCTTCATGAAATCCTACAAACTGATAATCATCACTTGCAATAACTTCCAACTATTCATCAACTGTCATTCCCTGTAGTTGTGGTATGAGTGTTTAAAATTCCATGTTCATCTACATCCATGACACTATGGAATTCACTAATGTCTACATCCACATCAAATTATATGTTACACTCCTCTACATTATAGTCACTATCATCATAATCATCGCCACTCTCACTATAGAAAGCATCTCCACTATTATCATTCAACATTCCCTCTAGAATATCCAATCCCACTTGAGTTTCACAACCATTTTAGATAGTGTACTCAGCAAAAACTGAATAATCCTCTAAAAATGGTTCAAATTCATCAACTCTCATACTATGGACTTCACCATCAGCTTGAAAACTTGGTTCCTCTACATCTTGGAAGTTATAATCAACACGGTAACTTCCCACTGGGTCTTGAGATTCAACTTCATGATTGACTAAATTACCCTTGCACACTTCTTCTTGAGTTTCAATTTCATTTTTATTGACCAATCCTTATTTTTTTTCTATGTTACCCATGGTCACTCCTTCATTCACATTAAAGACATTACTTTGTTAGCTAACCTATGACATTACATATGAAATAATAGTTTTGGAATGATCATGACCTTCATCCATATCTATTACATGTGACTGCTGAAAAACATAGTTGATAGGTTGGTTTAAATCAAGCTTTCTATTACATGATCCTACTTCTCTTATACAAGGTTTTTTTCTATTCATTTCTGGTGACACACTCTTAGGTTCCAACTCCTTAATAACTACTTTGGAAGGAGATCTTAAAGCTCAAAAAGAAGATTAGCTAATTTCCAGCAAGAGGCGGGAGAGTCATTGTATGAAGCTTGGGAGAGATACAAGTGTTTGTTAAGAAGTTGCTCTCAACATGATTTGAATGTTCAACAAGAAGTTTCCATCTTCTATGATGGAGTGAATGTAACTACTAGACAACGTCTAGACTCACAAGGGCATATGAAAAAGAAGGAGCTGGAGATGGAGGGAACGAGAATATGGATGCAATCATAGCTAAGCTCAACTCTATGGATAGGCGAATGACAAAGTTAGATCAATCAATCCATGTCATTAGAGTTGGTTGTGACAATTTTAGTAGTCCACACTTGACCAAGGATTGTAATTTAGATGAAAATGGGAATAAGAAGGCGCAAATGTTCTACTCAAGTGGTGACAAGTTTGATGAAGATTGGAGAAAGCCTAAGGAGTGGTTACCTTATGAAGAGTACAAGAAACAGAAAGATGAGAAGTATAGACAAACCAGAAGAGGTTTCTATAAAAAAAAAAAAAAAAAAAAAAAAAAAAAAAAAAAAAAAAGCAACCACCACCCGAAAAGAAGATAGATTTTGAGTCGGTCCTCCATAGATTTATGGAAGCATCTAAAAACAGGCATGATACTACTGATGCCAATGTTATAAATCATCAAGCTTCCATAAAGAATATAGAGAATCAACTTGGGTAATTGACTACACGTGTCAATGAAAGGTTACCACCTAAAAACCAAGATAAAAAATCACAATCCCTTGTCATGTCATGGCAATCTACACCGAAGAAGAAGTTCATTTTAAGCCAATAATGACCCATGAAGCAGCTACAAGTCATCCCAATTCGTGTGTGCAACAAGAATAGCCTGGAGTCAAAAGATCAAAAAGTGAAGTATTCTCTAGAGCTTCACCATGTCGTGGTGAGCTCACCACGTCATGGTCTCGAGCAAAAGAGAATTTTCCAATTCTTCAATCGTTTCATCCATCATTACCATTCCTATCTCGAGCAATCAAACATTCTCTAGAGCTCGAACAAAGAAAATTTATGGAACAAGTACTTTCACTTTCGACAAACTTCCTATTCCTCAAATCAATGGCGAAACTCCCTAAGTTTGCAAAGGATGTAATGAGTAATAGAAAAGAGTTGGAAAAGGCTTCAAATATAGTTCTGAATGAGTTGTGTTCAACCACAATTCTTAAGGGGTTACCAATAAAGATGGGAGATCCAGGTCAACTCACATTACCTTGTGAATTTGGCAACTCGGCTTCTATTAATGCTCTATCCGATTCGGGGGCAAGCATCAATCCCATGCCATACTCTTTCTATCAAAAGCTCGGATTACCAAAATTCCAAGACACAGGGATAACCATTCGAATGACAGATCACTTGACCACATACCCACGAGGAATCATTGAAGACTTACTAGTTAAGGTGGGAAATATTGTTTTTCCGGTTGATTTTGTGGTTCTCGACATGAAGGAGGATAAAGAACTTCCAATTATTTTAGGAAGACCATTTTTTAGTACCGCAAGAGCACTAGTTGACATCTATGACTCAAAGTTCACACTTCATGTGGAAGATGATGCTATTACCTTAGAGATGTATCCTAAAGCAAATCATGAAGAGCATAAAGATGAAGTGTCAAAAATGGATGCTATGGAAGAAGATTGTGATGAGCTAGTTGCAATTGAAAAGATGATGGAAGAAGAACTTAAAGTTTGGAAGGAGCGCAATGTCGAAAAAGTCAAACGTTTGATGCCAAGAGCCTTCATTCCCATGACATTTGAGGTGATTGTATTTACTACACCCAAGGTTCAAGTGAAAGAAGAAGTTGATGAAATGGATGATGACATGTATGATGAAGTGGAAATAATTAAAGAAGACACGGGTATGGAATTTAAAGAGCCAACTTTGGTCAAATTGGAAGAAGAAGAGGAAGGTCCTAGGGAAGATGAAAAAAGGTGAACAAAGCAAAAGAAGCAAGGAAAAGGGGTGAAGCGTAAGCATGATGAAAGTACCAACAAGAAGAAGAAGGAGAATTCGAAGAAGGGTTCAAGCTTATAAACACAAACGGAATGAGCAAAAGGAGCAAAGGGACATCTCACTCCTAACCACAACATCGTAGAGTAGGAAGGGGTCCGGTTCACGACTCCTAAAAAATAAGCACTTTTCGGGAGGCAACCCGATTTTTAGTTTGCATTTTATTTCCCTTTTGATTTCTTTTCATTTTTAGTTTTTAGTTTTAGCTAAACCACTTGATCATTTGTTTCTCTAGTCTTCTATATTGATTTTGTAGTAAACATGAATGATACTTGGAGGAGCTTAATAGATAAGAGGTCGTGCTAATTTTTGAAGGTCATAATTGAAGAACAAGTTTTTGGATAAGTGTGGGGTTCCCACATAATGAAGAGAAAAGCATTTTGAAGTATATTTACTGAAAAGAAGATTGGGAATGGTCTTACACGTTATAAAGAGTTGATGCTCTTTTTCAATTTTAAGAAGATTCTCTGAGAAGACACCACGACGTGGACATCATCAACAAGTCGTGGAAAAAAATTTAATCGTGATTGCATCTAACTACACTACGACGTGGCATACTTACACCACGTCATGGCGGTGCTTTCCCATGACATGGCAGGGGCTCTGCACAATTTTGAAGATTGGTTCTTTAATTTATTTTGATCCGACACATTTGCATTAACAAGAAGAAGGTCCAAAAGCAATGTTTCTAGCAATATTACGATAAGTCCAAGCTTTCCATGTTTTTTTTCAGAATTCGATCTCGTTACTACTACCCAAGGGGAGTCTGTTCGAATTCTTCATATCTTTATTTTAATGTTCTTTAATTGTTTTAGTATGCAATGGGGACATTGCATCAAGTAAGTGTATGATAAG
Source organism: Lactuca serriola (assembly GCF_051521515.1). Lineage (NCBI taxonomy): Eukaryota > Viridiplantae > Streptophyta > Magnoliopsida > Asterales > Asteraceae > Lactuca > Lactuca serriola. Next base: position 144,979,620 of record NC_136416.1, read on the forward strand.
GAGTTGAATATAGGAATACAAGCTTATTGATGAAAAAAATGAAAAATGACTAGGATTTAAAATATATATATATATATATATATATATATATATATATATATATTAGAAAGATTTGAAATAATAATCTAAAACCGAACCTAGTTAAAAAAATTATTATGTTGAGATTTAGGTTGTTAGTGTTGTGTGGAACGATCCGATGCGAGTTTCAATGTTTATTTGAGCCAACATATGTTATAGTGTATTTGTGGCTTCCCTATCTCAGTGAAATCCTAGAACAAAAACACGACCTTGCTTAATTTGAGGGTCGCAATATGTTTAGAATTTTGTACCATAAACGTATCCAAGAGATCTTATTTAGCCATTGCACATTAGACTAATATCTCTAACCAATAAGGGTTAAATTAAGTTCCCTTGCTTTAGCATATGTTTTATAGGATTTTAGTTTTGAGTGAAAAAGTGAAGAAAAATAGAAAAAAAAAAGTTGCAAAACTTTGAAAGAGTCTACAAAGATATGAAGATCAAGAAATACCATGATGCGACCCGACAATGTATCCACTTATAAACAGGGGCGTAGTGTAACATCCCAAAAATACGAGCCAAAAATTTCATTTTTTTTTAAACATGTACTTAGCAAACATTAGAAATAAAACGTTCAATGATCATATCATTTCACAAAAGATATTGTATGACTGGAAAACATTTTCATAAAACAAAAAAATGTCAGAGTACAAATCCCCAGGTGATATCATAATGCGGAATATAAAGCATGTGTGTGATGTACCGCTACCGTGTCAGCTCCTTCCCCTTCGAAAAAGAGGTACCTGAAACTAAAACTGAAAACTGTAAGCACGAAGCTTAGTGAGTTCCCCCAACATACCACATACCATACATTCACATATCATGCATACTGCCGGCAATTCTGGGGTGCCCGACCTACCTGGTACGGCCATTCTGGGGTGCCGACCTACCCGTGTCAAGCCGTTCTGGAGTGCTGACTACCCGTTTCAAGTCGTTATGGGGTGCTGACTACCCATCGGTCCTACAACCGATCCTCGGGGACTATTTCACCCCTACTGCTACTATCACATATATCATAACATAACATATTATCAGACATATCTGGGGTGTCCGATCTACCCTTCGGTCCTAACGACCAAAACTTGGGGACTATTCCCCCCTACTACCACTATCGCAAATAACATATCATGCCAGCATATAAACGTATTATCACATACTGCCAGACATATCTAGGATGTCTGACCTACCCTTCGGTCCTAACAACCGAACTCTACTACTATCACATATACATATCATGCCAGCGTATAACATATCAGGTAGTAGCAAACCTAGATGTTATCACAAAGACAATCATCTAACATACAACTCCTACTGGTGGGCCGACATTGTGGCCGTAGACCCACCGCTACTGGAAGGTAACTCACCTCAAAGTAGCTGCTGATCGGTGTGGGGACTAACTGTCTTCTGCTGCTGCCGCTCTAGAAATCCTCCGGCTAATAATTCCCACAAAACACTTAGTCAAATACTGCTAACCGACCTCAGGATAAAATGACCATTTACCCCTAACCAGTCAAGAGTCAAAGTCAAAGTCAACTGCCAGTTGACCTGACTCTCCGAGTTGGCTTGCCAACTCGCCGAGTCCCTGTCCCTTAGTCTGACCATAAATCCGTCTCTACTCGTCGAGTTAGGCGCTGACTCGACGAGTTCTCCTTCTAAACCAAAGGCCAATAGTCCTTCATCCCATTCACCGAGTTGTATGAACAACTCGCCGAGTTCATCTTCATCCGAAGAACACTCTATGTTGTGACTCGCCGAGTTGTATGAACAACCCGCCGAGTTGTTCTTGAGGCAAGAAGATTGTCTTGAACTCGCCGAGTTACTTCATGAGTGAGTCTGGCTTCCGACCCACTGAGTCACACCCCATGACTCACTACTCCACCCCGCAAACATGAAAGGGGAAAACTCGGGGACTCGCGTCTCGACTCGCCGAGTCAGATGAACGACTCGCTGAGTCAGCCACATGCAAATACTATACACGCGATTCTGCTTGAATCCAGCTCATGCTATCCATAGATCTGGGTTTCTAGGGCTTGATTAACACGTAAAGTTTCCAACTTTACGTGTAAATAAACACCCATGAGGGTTTTAGGCTCAAAATGCTCCAAAAGAGTAGATCTAGGGCTTTCATGCAATATGGCTCCATAAAGGCAGTAGATCCAAGCTCCTGGAGCTCAATCATGCCTAGATCTAGAGGCTAACAACTTATTACAAGCCATAAGGCATAATCAAGCTTGGAGAAAAACTCAAGAAAGACTTCCATGGAGCTAAAAGGGATTATAAGCATGAAAACAGAGGGAAAATGAGTTATACCTCAAGGAAATCACTGAGATAACACAAAGATGCTTGGCCTCCTCCTCTTCTTCTTGATCTACTCTCTTTCCCTCTCCAAATCTTCAAGAAAACACACCAAAATGCTTCAAACACACAAGGAATAAGGCTTGAACGAAGTATAGAGCTCTGAGGGTGAAGGGGGCGAGCTTGGGGGCAGATAAGAGGGTTTAAATAGGGTGCAAACCCTTGAAATTTAGGGTTTCATCAGACAGCGGGGACTCGCCGAGTCCAGAATATGGACTCGCCGAGTCGCCAACTTAAACGTGTTCCGGATCCCGTCTCTACTCGGCGAGTCGGACCTGCAACTCGCCGAGTCCAAGGCTAAAAATGGAAAACACTAAGATAAATTTTACGTACCAGGAACCAGGTGCTACAAATCTCCCCTACTTATTTTAGACTTCGTCCTCGAAGTCTGCTGCTCGATCCTGAAACTGCTCGGGGTAATGCTCCATCGTTTCTTCCACCGGCTCACTCGGATCCCTTTCGGTGCTGCCACTGCACCTTCACTAATTCCACCCTCTTTTTCCTTAGATCCTTAGACTTCCGGTCGAGGATTGCGACTGGGCGCTCAATGTAATTCAGGCTGTCATCAACCTATATATCCTCTAACGGCACCACCGCTGAATCATCCACGAGACACTTCCGCAGCTGGGAGACATGGATGGTGTTGTGGATCTGGCTGAGGTCGGCTGGCAGATCCAGCCTATATGCCACCTTGCCCACCCGGGCTACAACCCTGAACGGTCCAATGTATCTCGGGCCCAACTTGCCCCGCTTCCTGAATCAAATGACGCCTTTCCAAGGCGACACTTTCAGAAGAACCATATCCCCGACCTGGAACTGCAGGTCTGATCGACGCTTGTCGGCATAACTTTTCCGCCGACTCTGCGCATTCTGAAGCCTGCTCCGGACCTACTGGATTCTCTCGGTCATCTTGAGCACCACCTCGGTGCTCCCCATGACCCTCTGGCCAACTTCACCCCAACATATCGGGGTCCTGCACTTCCGACCGTACAACATCTCGAATGAGGGATGGTCAATACTCGCGTGGTAGTTGTTATTGTACGAGAACTCAGCCAAGGGAAGATAGGTATTCCAGCTAACACCGAATTCTAGCACGCATGCCCGCAACATATCCTCCAAAGTTTGGATGGTCCGCTCACTCTGGCCATCCGTCTGCGGGTGAAAGGCGGTGCTAAAGTGCAGACGAGTGCCCAACTCATCATGAAACTTCTTCCAAAACCTGGAAGTGAACCGCACATCTCGATCTGATATCACTGACACTGGCACCCCGTGCCGCTCCACTATCTCCCTGATGTAGATATCGGCCAACTTTTCGGCTGAGATACTTTCCTGAATCGGAATAAAATGGGAGCTCTTGGTCAATCGATCCACGATGACCCAAATCGAATCTACTCCTCGCGCCGTCCGGGGAAGCTTTGTGATAAAATCCATCGTAATATCCCCCCATTTCCACAACGGGATATCCAACGGCTGCATCTTGTCGTGCGGTCTCTGTTGCTCGGCCTTGACCTTCCTGCAGGTCAAACACCGCTCGACGTACCACGCCACATCCCGCTTCATGTAGAGCCACCAATAGTTCAGGCGAAGATCCCGATACATCTTTGTCGCCCCTGGATGAATAGAAAATCGGGATTTGTGCGCCTCCTCCATCAAGATCTGGCCCACGCCTCCATGATACGGCACCCACACCCTACGGTGTAGTGTCAATAACCCTCGGCTATCATAATCGAAGGAGGTGACTTGACCCACTATTCGCTCACTCTTCCGATGTTCCTCCTTCATAACCTCCTGTTGAGCTTCCCGAATCGGCTCCAACAGGGGAGTCACCACAGTCATCCTCATGCAAATATCCCTGATCGATGCCTCCTTGCGGCTAAGCGCATCGGCCACCACATTGGCCTTCCCTGGGTGATAAAGGATCTCGCAATCATAATCCTTCACCACGTCCAACCACCGACGCTGCCTCATGTTCAGATTCGGCTGATCCATGAGGTACCTCAAACTCTTGTGGTCCGTGTAAATGGTACATCGAACCCCGTAGAGTTAATGCCGCCAAATCTTGAGGGCGAAAACCACCACCCACAACTCTAAATCATGCGTCGGTTAGTTCGCCTCGTGAGGCTTCAGCTGCCTCGAGGCATAAGCAATGACATGCCCCCTATGCATCAATACTGCGCCCAAGCCTGAGATCGACGCATCACAATATACCACAAAATCCTCTACGCCCTCGGGCAGGGCTAAGATCGGCGCCTCGCACAATCTCTGCCTCAGCATCACGAACGTTGCCTGCTGCTCAGGCCCTCATCGAAAGACCACAGCTTTCCTAGTCAACCGTGTTAGGGGTACGACTATCTTAGAGAAATCCTAAATGAATCTCCGATAGTAGCCTGCCAATCCTAGGAAACTCCGAATCTCGGATGGAGACTTCGGAACCTCCCACCTCATCACGGCCTCCACCTTGTCCGGGTCTACAGAAATCCCGTTCTGGTTGACGAGGTGCCCAAGAAACTGCACCTTGCGCAACCAAAACTCACATTTGGAGAACTTGGCGTACAAGCTCTCCCTCCTCAAGGTCTCCAAAACCTCTCTCAGATGCTCCTCGTGCTCCTCCTGCGTCCTGGAATAAACCAAGATGTCATCGATGAAAACTATCACAGACCGATCCAACATCGGTCTACACACGCGGTTCATGAGGTCCATGAACGCGGCAAGAGCATTGGTGAGCCCGAACGGTATCACCACGAACTCATAATGGCCATAACGCGTCCGAAACGCTGTCTTCTGTACATCCTATTATCTGACCCTCATCTGATGATAACCTGAACGCAAATCGATCTTGGAGAACCAAGATGCTCCCTGCAGCTGATCAAAGAGGTCATCAATCCTCGAGAGTGGGTAACGGTTCTTCACCGTTACCTTATTCAACTCCCAATAATCTATACACATCCGATGCGACCCGTCCTTCTTCTTCACAAACAGGATTGGGGCTCCCCAGGGTGAACTGCTCGGTCGAATAAATCCCTTGTCTAGCAGCTCCTGCAGCTGCGTAGACAACTCTTGCATCTCGGGAGGAGCCAACCGATAGGGTGCCTTGGCCATTGGAACCGCACCAGGAACTAGGTCGATTCTGAACTCCACCTGACGCTCTGGAGGTATTCCAGGAAGCTCCTCCGGGAACACATCAGCATAGTCTCGCACCACTGGAACCTAGCTCACCGTCGCTTTACCCGTCCCCGGGTATCCATAACATACGCGACGTATCCCGCGCAACCCTGCTGAAGGTAGCGCCTAACTCTCGCTGCCGAACATACTGTAGGTCCACGCTGTGGCCTCTCGCCGTGGATCACCAACTCTCCCCCACTCGGGGTCCTGATCCGCACTAGCTGTTGTGCGCAATCTATCACCGCCCCATTAGGGCTCAACCAATCCATGACTATAATCACCTTGTTCCCCCGCAACGGGATGGGAACCAAATCCACCAAATAGCGCTCCTCATATAACCTCAGAACACAATCTCTGAATACTGTTGATGCTCGTACCGATCGATCATCGGCAATCTCTACCTTTAAAGGGCAATCCAACATGCCCGAAGACTCAGTAAACCTCTTGCTAAGCGCAAGGGAAACAAATGATCGGGTGGCACCCGAGTCAAACAACATCTGGACAGGAATACCGTTCACATGGAACGATCCTAATGCATATACACAGAGCACATATCAATATCATAACATCATAAAAATAAAGTAGAGGGAAAGAATCATACCCGTCACCACATCGGGTGCGACGCGTGCCTCCTCTGCCGCCAGCTGAAATGCACGATTCCTCACAAGCGACCAATCCTCGTCGAACTTTGGATTGTCCTTTGATAGTTGTTTAATTGATTTAGTCAAAACCAATTCTAGTCCCTTTTCCCTCTAAATGCGCTAGACATTTGGAAAATTTTAGAATGGTCAAACATTAAAGCATTTGCAATCGATCCTATACTCGAAGCGTATGGGGCACGATGCATAATGTTTTATTTTCTATGTTCTCAAAATTCGAATTGTGAAGAGGAATGTCGTAATCATAATCGAAATTTTAAGAACACACTATGTACCTTTGACTAAATTTATTAACATTCCACAACCTAAGCCTTTAGATTTGAAATGAAGCATAATATTCTCTCCCTTAATTATAGCAAAACAACTTTTCAACTATTGCGACTTTGCAAAGTATGACTCTTGTTTTCTATAATTAATATTGCCAACTTGCAATACTTGCCTTAATAATCATACAATCATAACATTTATGCTCCCACTATCATTATGATTATTATAAAACATAACACTTATGCTCCCACTAGCTTCGACATGTATTCATAAACATCTTAACTTTCAGAAAAACAATACCTATTGAATTTCTTAAGTCCATGTTTCTAATACTTAATGCTTTGATAACCTTTTATCAAGGCTTTTTGAACTTATACACCTTTGCCTTAGATAGTTCATATGTGTGTGTAAACAATTGCCAAACTTCACAATTCAAATTATGGAAAGGGATACCGTAACCATAATCGAATTCGAGAATGCAATTTTACAATCACTATCTTCTTAAAATCTCTCTTAGTGAAAGCATTTCCTCACAATCATTTTCATGAAGGAGGAAATCTTATGACACTTAGATTTAAACGGTGTATGTGTTCATATCCATGTGAATTTGTCAAAACTAAAGTTTACGACAAATTCAAACTCATATGGTCCGAACTTTCTTAATCTTGATTTCTTGCCTTATGGTAGCACAGCTGCCCACCATGTCATCCAAGTAGTTAAGCAGCTCACCCTTTCCTATCAATGTACCTTTCATCGATTAAGGTGCTTTGCCTCTTATGCGTTCAAAATGAGAACTCATAGAACTCACATGCATAATTAACTCGATTGGATTGGCACAGAAACAAAATAATGTCAACACGATAGGTTGTAAACCTCAACTCGTGTGCTAGTGATGATCGATAAGGTTTATTTGATTTGTTCTTGAAACCTTTCAAGACCATTAAAACTCCCACTTACTCCTTGACATATAAGATTCTCTTGTAAAAACATTTCTTGACAAACAAATATTCAAGAGTTAGTGTAGTTTTTATCAAAACACTTCATAAATTGGTCTTAGTTGGTCTTTGTCTTATCCAAGACATCACAACTTTCCACATTTGATGAATGTAATAAACCTTTAATACTTTTCACTCAATGTCACAATCTTAACTTTAAGACTTGTTTTGGAACGAAGTATGATTGACTTTTTGATTTAACCATTTCTTCAATTCTTGATTCCTCTACTTAGACATAAGATTGTACTAAGACTTACTTAGAGGATCAATTGAGATATGGTTCTTAATCATTAAGACCTATCATAAAGCATAAAAGCTACTCTGTGACAACCCGAAATTTCTATTTCGAACAAACCATATCAAGCCAATAGATGTAGATTAACTACAGTGAAAACTCAAATTTCGAGTATAAGTTTGGCAGTTTTCAGGATTGTACATCTAAGGAGATATTAGGAGAGTGGATGCACTAGGGTTTTGTGCAACACTGTAAATCCAATACTCTAGGACATTATAATTCATTCTGAGAATAGAAATATTTTCTGCCAAAAATCTCAGGACTATAAATAGAATTCTGAACCAAAATGGTTCATTAGTTGAATTCCAATTAGAGAAAAGCCAAATTCGCTCTCACGGATCTTCGGGTTTTCATCCCAAATCGTGAGTACACTTCTCTAGTTGTGTTATAATGCTTTTTTATGCTTATTAACATAGATTGTATGTCAAATACATGAGATCCGGGAGTTTACCGCCCAAGAACGTTCTTGGGAAGTAAACTCCAAAATCAAGCTTAAAGGCCATCTAGTCCCATTTCCTTGTTAGGTAACTAGCTTAGGATGATATGTATGAACATTTGAGACTAGAAATCAATCAAGAACACTTAGCCTTAGGAGTTTACGGCCCAAGAGATTCTTGGACCGTAAACACCAATTTCAAGGGCTTAAATGTGCCCTACTTCCCCCAAAGGCTTAGGCTTCATTATAGACATGTACACTAATGTGTTTAGAACCTAGAAAACATAAGAAAAGCACAAGTATTGAAGAGTTTACGGCCAAGAGTGGTTCTTGGGCCGTAAACTCCTATTAAGGGGTCAAAGGACACCCTAAATCCTTCCTTGAGCCAAGAAACAATTTGGGCATGTACCTAAATGTATTATGGACTAGCTAAAACACTTAAAACCCCATGAGTGAGGGATTTTATGGCCCAAAAGGTTCCAGGGCCGTAAACTCCATAAAATAGAACCAATTGGTGCCATAAACCCTCCTAAAGCCAAGTACTAAAGTCTAGATTTGTTCCTAGAAATGTTTGAGACTTGAAAGCACCATAATAACCCTCCCAAGGGAGTTTACGGCCGTAAACCCCAAGGGAATATGGTCTATGGGCCGTAAAGTCCCCAAAGGAGTCAATATGGCACCCTAAACACTTGTGTAGCCTAGAAACAATTCCCCACTAGAGTTGTAATAATTCTAAGCACCATTTCAAGCCTTGGTTGAGAGTTTACGGCCAGGAGTTTACTCCCCTGGTCTGTAAACTCCAATGATTATGGTCATTAGACCTTAAACTCACATTAGGGGCATTGCACTCCTTTGTTGCAACCCATTAGCCTCCTAGCACTTGACCAAAAGTGCTTTCCTCGCATTTAAATGTTTATACTTGTATAATTAGTGATTTAATCTCTAATTATTTATATACATATGTATTCATATGTAATTAGGATCATTGTGTGTGTCTAAGTCTTCACTTGACACCAAGCACTTGTCCGATCCTTCCGTACGATAACAGTCCGTTCAATTCCAGTCACTTACTGCAGGTGAGTTCATACCCCTTAACTAATGTTTTAAACTACTTTTAAATGTTTTATGGGGGGGATACAAGTAGAATCATGCTAATTATTATATCAATCACATGCGATTAATAAGTAGAATTACGCTGGTTATTATATCAATCACATGTGATTAATATATAGCATTCAAAAGATTTGGCTACTCATTAGCCGTTTTACCAAACGGTTTCCTTCAAATGATTTTATAAACATTTTATATGTTTTAAACTACTTATTACACTGTACATCTTACTCTGTACATTACCTTTCGAACTTATTTACAACTGTGTTTCAAACAAATGTTTCCTTATACTCAAAACTGTTTTATCATACTTATGCCTTCAAATTGTTTTATAGATTGACATCAAGTCGATCCTTTCTTAAAATAGTATTCCCGTTTCAAATGTCTTACAAAACTTATTTATGCTTTTACTACTTATAAATTGCATGCCCATATATGTGTATATATATATATATATATATATATATATATATATAAGCAATGTTTAAAAGGCTTAGGAAGGCCATCCGCCTTATTTCCTTTTTCTCGATTTGGATGTGGTCTGGTGGGATTTCGGGTGACCGTCCGAAGGTCATTTCCATATTAGTTATATATCAATTATATATATATATATATATATATATATATATATATATATATATATATATAGACATAAAAGGTCCTTCCAGCTCATCCCATGCCCTTGGGTAGCAAGGGTATACATCCATGACCATACATATCAGTTATATTACTAGTAAACTACCATATGGGTAGTTTAGGAAGATACTAGAACCATTACTAGAACGCGATATCATACAATGAGTCAGTTCATTCATGAGTCAATACTTTCTAGAACATTACTGTACATTACATATACAACTATACTAGGACGAGAACATATACAACTATACTAGGACGAGAACATATACAACTATACTAGAACGATTACATTACTATACTTGCTAGGTAGAGAGCACATACATTACAGCTAGAACAGTTCATTACATTACATATACTAGAATACGATAATTACTGTGATTTAAATCGGAGCATGACTTAAACCTCATGACTCGAGTTGTGGCCAGAGTCTCTTGAAGGGAGAGCGTGAGTTTGCGTATAGATTCTATAATGGATTGACTATCCTACACCTTGCTGCTAGCTACAGCCAGACCTGCAGGTCTGCGGGTGCCAAACGTCATACATTAATTTCAACCATTCTTATGTCGATGTAACAAGTCTATAGTATGAGTTTGTGTATAGATCTATACTGGATTGACTATCCTACACCTTACTGCTAGCTACAGTGGGATCTGCAGATCTGCGGGTGCCAAACGTCATTCCTTATTACGACCATTCTTATGTCGTTGTTACCAGTCGATAGTATGGTACAGTTTATCAAATAATTCCTTAGCCTAAAATCCGGTTTAAGGTAGTTAGTACGGTAGTAGTCCTTTTAGAGCTACGTTTTAGTATTACATTAATTTTCCCCATTACATATTTTTAGTGATAACCTCACTTAAACATAAATGTACAAACTATATTTTTGGATAATGATAGTTTTACTTTGGAAAATACATACTCTTACAAGAGATACACATACAGAACAGTTAGGTCTTGGTAGAAGACACCTTCATATACTAGAAGGAATCATAGGGATTCTAGGGTTTTTCAAACACTTACAGTTCATATACACTTTCAAATACTTACAATACATAGACTTACAAATTCTTACATACAAATTAAGACACTAAATACTTATGATCTCACCAGCTTCAAAGCTGATACTCGCTTTCAAAATTACTTGTATCCTCAGGTCATCATAGACAGGTACCGATGCAAGGAGAAAGGAAGATGGAGCTTGTTCAAGACTTATCTTTCATTTTGATTTATGCTTTAGTGTTTATCAAAATTTGACAGAACACAATTGTATAATAATTTTTTTTATTAATGCAATGGATGATGTTGTTGCTTGTTTACTACTTTACATTGTTGTTGATATTATACATGACGTCCTCCGCCCTAGAACGTTTCCGCCGTTCTTGGTTTTGGGGTGTGACATACTCTCCCTTCTTCTTTGAATGGAGAAACTTTTATCTTTTTGCCTACTTGATTTTTCTTATTCGTTCTGCTATTGATTTAAACTTTTCCAATCAATTCAGAATTTCACTTAATCTTGTAAGTATAATCATATTTACTAAACCTTTAGTAAATCATGACAAATATCTTTGTTACTCTTATGGTGGACTTGATCAACACGCAACTTTGTGTATTCGATCTCCAAGTCCTTCACTTGACACTTTATCAATGAATTAGTCTAATTTCCAAATATGAAATTTCTCATTCATCGTGCAACCAAGTTGCATGATTCCAAATTTCTGTCCAATTGAAACTTGGGCAATGAGAAACTCTCCTTATTTGGTAAATTTTCGACATTTCCATAACTAAGAATCAAATCCATTATTGCTAATAATAGAAACATCCAAACATCAATTTTTCATATACGCCATTGCAAGGATAAATAAATAATATAAAATCAAAATTTATTTTATTACGGAAAAAATTTTGTCCTTACAATGCAATTCATTGAAAAACTATGCTAATACATCTTTCTTAGCAAACTAATTATAACCCTAAGTAGTAGCTCAAGAATCTAATCTTCGAGAAATGCGATCGAAATCCATTCCTTCATGGTTAGATTCTGCTCACTTCTTCCCTTAAGCTTCCATTCTTTTCTTCGATCCTACAAAACATCAATTGTAATCTTATCACATTATGTATTAAGAATCTAGAATAGAAGCTTAAAAGAGTTAGTCAATGGGTTTTACCTAAAGCAGAGCCATACGTTTCGACTCTCCCATCTCTTAGATCTCTTAGGTAAATAGGGCAACTTCGTCTCCAATGCCCCTTCTCTTGGCAGTAAAAGCAAATCGACTCTTTTGGAACAGCACATGGAACTACTTCAGACATTGCCTTTCTCTTATGATCAAACTTTTCCATCATAGCTTGTCTTTCGTTGCCATTGTCTATATCCATAGAGGTCTTGAAGGCAGATTCATCAATCAACTTTGCTTTTCTATTGCGCCAAACCATTGCTGATTCAGCAACAATAAGCATATAGGTGAGATCTATAAGGGTCACGTCACGGTTCATCATATAGTACTCTCTTACGAACTCACTATATGAGTTAGGAAGTGACTGAAGAACCCAATCAACAGCTATTTCCTCACAGACAACGGATCCCGACATTCTAAACCTATCAATGTGTGACTTCATCCCTAGGACGTGTGCACACACCAACTCTCCTTCTTTATGTTTACTTGCCAAAAGGGCTTGAGTGATCTTGAACTTTTCAAGCCTTTGAACTTGTGGGTTAGGGAGAATAATTGGAGGAGGTGGAGGAAGTGAAGCATGATTTCTTGTTCCTTGATCGAGTCGTGGAATATCATCTTCATGTGGAAAGCTTGTTCCATGGGATTCGGGAAGACCATAGTTGTCGAACTTTGACATCTACAAAACGGGAGAAAACAAATTCAAGTTAGTTGATAGATTGAGTCCTTAGTAAATCACCCAAATGAGATACTAAGGCTAGGACCCATCACAATATTCTACAACTCGGGAGAGGGATGCCGTAACCCTAATTGCAGAATATTTGAAGGTAAGTGAATGACAATTCACTAATTTCCACCACGAAAAACGAAAAAGAAATTTAAGTTTTAAATCTATGAAAACTCCTAGATCCTTTGAGATTCATTGAACTTTCAATGGCATGTTTAAATCTCGATATTCCCCTCTTGTTTGTGACTGGGATGCCGAGGATCACAAAGCGGGTGTGAATAACCATGCAAACTTACATGGTGCCCTCACATGTTACACTCACCTATTCGATGTGCCGGTAAACCACACACGCTCCACCGAACTATGACAAACATTGAGTCACCCTTTGCTACTTTTGCTTAGAACCATTTAGTGTGCTGGTAAACCACACACGCTACACTAACGTCTTCGCAAGGGTACAAAGTGTAATTTCATGGAATTGCATCAATTCACTTTGCCTAAGTAACTAAGATTGGGAATTTGAAAAACATTTAGCTACTTTAGTAATTCATTATACTTATAATGGAAGGTTTTGTCCTATCCTACCCGTTCGGCTAACGACTCTCCACTAGTCAAGAGTGCGGTGGGTAAGAGTGGATACCCATTCAATCGCCATTTTATAGGCAATTTCCTTAAACACCCCTTATAGACCAGATTTGTGAATGAGGCCTACTAATGGTAAAACTGACTTTTACTCATACATATATATAATGTTAGACTTTTAATGTTATATATAGTATAGGGTGTATTTTACACTTTTAAAATATTAGGTGGTGTAATTTAACAATTATACTTTTAATTCAATTAAATTGTAAACCTTAACTTTTATGGATTTATTAAACCTCTTTTAATTATACACCTTAATTAATTAATAAAACCATAAGGGTGTGATTTGAACTTTTTCAAAACTATACTAGAGTTTCAGAATTTAACATTCCTAATTAAACTTTTAATCAACTTTTAAATTCCAAAACTTGAGGGCAAGTTTTGAAACATTTCAACACATTAGGGTTTAGAATTTAAATATACATCAAAATTAAACCATTTAATCAAAATTTAAATTCCAAAACTTGAGGGCAAGTTTTGAAACCTTTTTCTAAAACATTAGGGTTTTAACTATTTAAATTTCAAAACAACAAAACTTTTGAGTTCAAATTTAAACTATAAAACCTAAGGGGAAAATATGAAACTTTTCATAACAACAATGATCAAATAACAAATAATCTAAATTAACAATTAATCACATAATTATCCATAGTTGATTTATTTAATGATTTCTTGCAAAACAATTTATCAATTTAGTTAAAATAATTAAACAATTATCACATAAGGAAACAATTATCTTATTAATTGATAAATATCTTCAATTAGATCAAGAATATAGTCAAATATATCATAAAATCGGATTTATATTGATCTAATATGATAAGGTAACTATCCATAAGCAAAAACAGCAAGAAATCGCGAAGATATCCCCATCTGACGAGTTGACTCGTCGAGTCTGCATGGACTCGGTGAGTCCAGCCTCCAGAACATCAAAATCGAATTTTTTTGAACATGTAATGCATCAATACAATTGAAACCAGTCTAGGCTCTAATAACACTGATGGGTTTTGGTCATAAGACATCCTATGTGCTCATACAAACCCTAATGCTTGGATCTAGGTTTCTCTATTGTACATGCATGTTGTCCAAGACTATAAACCCTAATTCTAGCATACACGTAATCATATTAGATATTAGAATAGGTTTATAATGTTACCTTGATTGTTATATAGCAATAACAATCCCAATTCCTCCTTGAATTGACTTTGGAAGGCTTAGAGTCACAAGTGTCACTCCTCTAATGGCTCACAAACACCATAAGCAAGAGGATGAAGAGGAGAGAGGATGGAGGCTGCCTAAAACGTGTTCTAACCCTAGAAAAGAAGTTCCCCACGTTTTTGAGCCTTAAGGGTTCTATATATAGTGAGGCTATTAGGGTTATCTAACAAGGAAACCCTAATTTGGTTGCTTAAGCCCTAAGCAACCCATCGACTCCTTTAATCAAGCCCTTGGACGATTTCCTTATGGGCTTCCCATAAGAATTCATCCACCTCTTGATTTAAGACAATCCATGGCCCAAATTGCAATTATCTTATAATTACAATTCCAGTCCCTTAAGTTTAATTAATCTCTTTTAGTCACAAAACTAATTACTAATTAATTCTTGACTAATATTAATTAAACAATATGATTTCTCCTTTAATATATTATTCCCATAATATATTAATAAATCATATTTAATCCTTTCTCTCCATAATTCATCCTATCAAGTTGCTTTGGTGAAGGCAACCCAAAAGGACCATGCACCATCGGGTCAAGTACATACCAAAATAGTTATGGACTTAGACACTAATCCAACACTTGTAACATCCCAAAAATACGAGCCAAAAATTTCAATTTTTTTTAAACATGTACTTAGCAAACATTAGAAATAAAACGTTCAACGATCATATCATTTCACAAAAGATATTGTATGACTGGAAAACATTTTCATAAAACATAAAAATGTCAGAGTACAAATCCCCAGGTGATATCATAATGTGGAATATAAAGCATGTGTGTGATGTACCGCTACCGTGTCAGCTCCTTCCCCTTCGAAAAAGAGGTACCTGAAACTAAAACTGAAAACTGTAAGCACGAAGCTTAGTGAGTTCCCCCAACATACCACATACCATACATTCACATATCATGCATACTGCCGGCAATTCTGGGGTGCCCGACCTACCTGGTACGGCCATTCTGGGGTGCCGACCTACCCGTGTCAAGCCGTTCTGGGGTGCTGACTACCCATCGGTCCTACAACCGATCCTCGGGGACTATTTCACCCCTACTGCTACTATCACATATATCATAACATAACATATTATCAGACATATCTGGGGTGTCCGATCTACCCTTCGGTCCTAACGACCAAAACTTGGGGACTATTCCCCCTACTACCACTATCGCAAATAACATATCATGCCAGCATATAAACGTATTATCACATACTGCCAGACATATCTAGGATGTCTGACCTACCCTTCGGTCCTAACAACCGAACTCTACTACTATCACATATACATATCATGCCAGCGTATAACATATCAGGTAGTAGCAAACCTAAATGTTATCACAAAGACAATCATCTAACATACAACTCCTACTGGTGGGCCAGCATTGTGGCCGTAGACCCACCGCTACTGGAAGGTAACTCACCTCAAAGTAGCTGCTGATCGGTGTGGGGACTAACTGTCTTCTGCTGCTGCCGCTCTAGAAATCCTCCAGCTAATAATTCCCACAAAACACTTAGTCAAATACTGCTAACCGACCTCAGGATAAAATGACCATTTACCCCTAACCAGTCAAGAGTCAAAGTCAAAGTCAACTGCCAGTTGACCTGACTCTCCGAGTTGGCTTGCCAACTCGCCGAGTCCCTGTCCCTTAGTCTGACCATAAATCCGTCTCTACTTGTCGAGTTAGGCGCTGACTCGACGATTTTTCCTTCTAAACCAAAGGCCAATAGTCCTTCATCCCACTCGCCGAGTTGTATGAACAACTCGCCGAGTTCATCTTCATCCAAAGAACACTCTATGCTGTGACTCGCCGAGTTGTATGAACAACCCGCCGAGTTGTTCTTGAGGCAAGAATATTGCCTTGTACTCGCCGAGTCATGGCATTGACTCGCCGAGTTACTTCATGAGTGAGTCTGGCTTCCGACCCATTGAGTCACACCCCATGACTCACTACTCCACCCCGCAAACACGATGTAACATCCCGGAATATCAAGAGTGAAGTTGAAGGGCTAAAAAAGTAAATTGCAAAGGGGAACTCGGCGAGTCCACGAGTGGACTCGGCGAGTAGGGTCGCGATTTTGGTCGCGTGTTAAGTGGCCGACTCGGCGAGTCGGCGGCTGGACTCGGCGAGTTGGCGCTGAGTGGAGAAAACCCTAATTTCGGAGGATGAGCCCTATATAAAGGACATTATATCCTCTCCCCAGCCTCCTTACCTTCCTTTGAAGTCCAGAAAACCCTAGAAACGTGATTGTGAAGGTTTTGAGTGCAATTAAGCCTTTGAGAAGAGAATTGGAGGAAGATTTTGGAGAGTTAGGAGGCTTGGAGCAAGGTGCTTTGCTTAGATTCGGATTTCATTGCTGTTGGGGCTTCCTTTTGAGGTATTATCGCGTTCTTGGGCTGTTATTCTTCTAGATTCATTATTCTTAGAATGTATGGGAGGTTTAGCTTGGGGTATCTTGAGTTTGAAGAGTAGATCTGAGGTTGATACCTCAGATCTGGAGTGGAGGAGGTCTAAAGTGCATTAAAGTCCCTGTTCTTGAGTGATTAGTGAAGCCATCATGTCCCAAACCCTAGCCCTAAAGTGTGAAATGCCTTGATCTCTTTAGATTCACGTAAAGTTTGCCACTTTACGTGATGGATGGGTTGTAGGAGGCTAGATCTACGTTTTGGATCAATTGCATGGCCTGGAAGGTTCTGTTTGGGATGAGATCTAGAGGCACTCGGCGAGTCACAAAGGTGTACTCGGCGAGTTGTTTGAAGATGGTCTGGAACTCGACGAGTTGGAAGAACAACTCGGCGAGTAGGTTGAAGATAGCCTTAGACTCGGCGAGTCTGTTCTTGGACTCGGCGAGTCTGGTCGTGAGGTCCAAGTTTCTTCTGGTTGAGCTGTGACTCGGTGAGTCAAGGGATGACTCGGTGAGTCGAGTGAGAAAGGACTCAGAGTTGCTGGACTCGACGAGTCTTGGGGTGACTCGGCGAGTTAAGTCGCGAGTGGGGGAGATTATGTGTATGTGGACTCGGCGAGTCATTGGGATGACTCGGCGAGTAGAGTCAGTCAGGGGTTGGCTTCGGCCAAGGGTTGACCAGTTATTTTCCAGGGGCATTTTGGTAATTCTTTGAATATTGTTTTGAGTTCAGTGTCTTGGTGTTGGCCAGTGTTGGAGATCGTATCAGTGGTTGGAGTAGCTTGGGTTTATCTGTTCAGTCGGAAATTTCGAGGTGACTTATCCTCACTATATCAACAGGGTCTAAGGCACCAAGGCCGGCCCTTTATCGGATTGAGATCCGGGTATTTGTTGTTATGATATTGCTTTGATATGTTGCATCCTGGTAACTAGGATGGTATATGTTAGAGACCTGGTTAAGGTCGGTATCCTGAGATGTAGGGTGATGCTATGCTAGTGACCGGTTAGGTCGGTATCCTGGTTAGGATGATGATATGTTATGTGATCTGTTTGATCGGTTTGTTGACTGTGAATTTTATATGATTGTATGTTTATGTGCACATGGTTGTTTGTACTGGAGTTGGGTTGAGGCGGGTCCTGCTTTGTGCTATAGGCCAAGATACCCAGGGCGGACCAGTTGTCCCGAAGGCCCAGCGAGCGGTCCAGATAGGCTGTAGGCCCCAAGAGGGCGGACCAGATGTGCCGAGGCTCGGAGAGTGGACCAGGCCGACTGAAGGCCCGGTGTGGGCGGACCAATCATGCTGTAGACTCATAGAGTGGACCAGGTGGATTGAAGGCCCGGTGCGGGCAGACCAATCACACTGCAGACTGATGTATATGGCTAGACTCGGAGGGTGGACCAGGTGGCTGTTGGCCGGTGCGGCGGACCAGTCACACAGCAGACCCGAAGTGCATGGCTGTTCTGTGATCGGTTATGATATGGCATGATATGTGTGTATGGTATATGTGGTTGGTATTTTGGGGATATCTCACTAAGCTTTCGGGCTTACAGTTGTGGTCTTATGTTTTTCAGGTTCTTCAGGAGACCGTGGCAAGGCGAAGGCGTGATCGTACCGCTCCTCATGTTCATGTTGTGATGTGATTATGGGAATACTTTAATTTAATTATATTGAAAACCTTTTTGTAATAATTTAATGAAATCGGGTTGTATTTGAAAAGTTTAAATTGGTTGGAATTTTTCGGTCGTTACACACGAAAGGGGAAAGCTAGGGGACTCGCGTCTCGACTCGCCGAGTCGGCCACATGCAAATACTATACATGCGATTCTACTTGAATCAAGCTCATGCCATTCATAGATCTGAGTTTCTAGGGCCTGATTAACACGTAAAGTTTCCAACTTTACGTGTAAATAAACACCCATGAGGGTTTTAGGGCTCAAAATGCACCAAAAGAGTAGATCTAGGGCTTTCATGCAATATGGCTCCATAAAGGCAGTAGATCCAAGCTCTTGGAGCTCAATCATGCCTAGATCTAGAGGCTAACAACTTATTACAAGCCATAAGGCATAATCAAGCTTGGAGAAAAACTCAAGAAAGACTTCCATGGAGCTAAAAGGGATTATAAGCATGAAAACAGAGGGAAAACGAGTTATACCTCAAGGAAATCACTGAGATAACACAAAGATGCTTGGCCTCCTCCTCTTCTTCTTGATCTACTCTCTTTCCCTCTCCAAATCTTCAAGAAAACACACCAAAATGCTTCAAACACACAAGAAATAAGGCTTGAACAAAGTATAGAGCTCTGAGGGTGAAAGGGGCGAGCTTGGGGGTAGATAAGAGGGTTTTATATAGGGTGCAAACCCTTGAAATTTAGGGTTTCATCAGACAGCGGGGACTCGTCGAGTCCAGAATATGGACTCGCTGAGTCGCCAACTTAAACGTCTTCCGGATCTCGTCTCTACTCGGCGAGTCAGACCTGCAACTCGCCGAGTCCAAGGCTAAAAATGAAAAACACTAAGATAAATTTTACGTACCAGGAACCAGGTGCTACACGTAGTCACTTACAAGCAAGGTGGGTCCTAGGACCCACCTAATTTTTTAATATTATATAGTATTTTTATAGTAAAAAAATAAGGACTACCTTTAAAAAAAAATAGGAACTACTTTATACTATTTGACAAAATAAGAAAAACAAATAAATAAAAAAAATAACGACGTATTTATATTTAAATTTCAAAGCAAATGGTTAATACTTTCAAAACCTATCACACATCGGAGATAAAGAGATAGTTGAAGTTGTTTGATGTTATAAAAATAAATTATGAAATGTTATTAGGAAATTTAAAAAACAACACAACTCCTCTCATATTGTTGGCCGTACAAAATGGTTGTTGCAAATGAAGTTTTTAAAAAGGAAAGAGACTCAGTCGTGCAAAGTAGTTGTTTTTTTGTTGCAAAAATCAAGTTTTGGGGTAGTTTTTAGCTATTCTATAGGTCCGGTTGAACTCGAGTTTTTACAAACCAGTCGTTTTTTTATTCGACCCGACCCGATATGTCATATATAACGTTGACTCTTTGGTTTTTCCGTCTGCACTTAATTAGGAACCACGTGCAATTCTATTCTAGATTTGCCACTACTTATAAATAACATTTCGAACCCATTTCAGACTTTATTTCGAACTCACTCATTTCAGACTTCATTTCGGATAACATTTCAGACACCAATCCAACAAAAAGAATGTATTCTTCTAGCAAAGACGTGACTCATTTTTATGTGTATGTTTCCATTATCTTTATAATTATATGTCTTTATTTATATTTTGTGTTAAAAAGTAGATATTTTTGTTTATTTTGTGTGATTTGATGCGATTACATAAGTATTATTTGTTTTCCTTCGATTTTTAGTGGTTTTTAGGTTATTGTAGGATTATATTTGGGTATATGTGTGCACTAGATCAACAAATCTTAAAAATATCCTACTTATAAAAAGTCTAGAATGACTTCATGAAGATCATGTTCAGAAGATGTAGAACACGTCTGAAATGCATAGAACTAATCTGGAATGGTATTCCATAATGTTGATCCAAAATGTTGACCAAAAATTCTCTTTCAGAATGTCATCCGAGAATTTCATCCAAAACATATATGTTGATACCCAAAGTTGATCCGAAAATATGTTCCGGAATGGCCTCTAGAACATATACTTAAGTTAGGAGCATGAAAAAATGCCTAATTATAATTCTTGAAATATGTTAGAAATGATGATTCAATCAATTTATTATGAAAAAACAATAAAAGACACACAAATCTAAATATAATATGCTTATCTCAATTAGAGTACAAAATGTGATAGGAGAATGTTCCAAAAACCAATACTATGACCTAAGTACTTACCCTATTTATAGGGTACAACAGACGTACAAAAAATACAAGGACTATACATGATGTATCAAAATTATAATGCCTTGTAAATAGATAACATATCGAAAGTACTAAGCTCTCGATACTCACAGAAACTTACGAAAGATATAAATTTCGACTCTCATTATCTACTTTTGACCCTACAATTCTTTTTATTGTAGCATGACAGAACATACAAAACGGTTGTGACTACAATCTGCAGGCCTAAACTCGGTCGGGAAATCATGGCTAGTTTACAACACACACCACAACGTAAGACGATGTTTAAGGCATCTTGTTCTGGTTCTTATGTTAACATGATGATGGGTGTCGAATATTTCCCTTTACTATATTATTATCTTATGTGCAAGGAACATACTGCTTATCCTCGAGTTAAAATAAAGGTGCTTCTATTTGCGGTACACGACTATTGGGTTTGCTTTGACATGAAAGCTTTCTGCCTTATTACTGGCTTGCAGTTTGGGGATTATTTCCACTATACTTAATCTTCGATGCAGTTCAGATAATGTTTATTTCTATTTGTGTTGCCTTCATGTTCAATGAAAGTTATTGACGTTATGCATGTGTTCAATAACTTACTTCATCAATAATAAAACGTCCCACTTTCACAACCAATTTTTTTATTTTATTAAAGTAAAGATTCCCAATTATAAATCCATTATAAAGGAAACCGTTTATTCAAAATACATTTATTGAAAATCAGGGTAATATTAAAGCATAGAATCTTCATTGTTGCTGATGAATGTGTACAATCACACATTCGCCTTCCCATGACGACCAATGATACCTGAAACAATAAACAACTGGGTAAGCATAAAGCTTAGTGATTTTCCCCCAAAATAACCCATACAATAAACATACAAGCATGCATAACGGCCTATAGTCATCAGATTGGAATGCCCAAGCCCATTTAGTCCGCAGACTGGAATGCCAACATGTAACAGGTCCAATCAACCATCGGGCTGGAATACCCAGGGTTTATTGGCCTACCGCATCAACCCAACCACTCTTCCCGAGCCTCCATGCCTACGACTTACAGTTGGTCTGCATCGGGTATCTTGGCCTACAACACAAAGAAGGACCGCCTCAACCCACTACCACCATATATTGACATATAAACAGTTAAGGATTAAGTAGGCACATAATACATGCAAACATCAATCATACAACTCACTACTGTCTACTAGTCCTCTCACAATACACTATCTCGCTAACATCTAACCTCCATGAAATGCATAACCATAAGTAACCAGAGGTAAGATAGCCACCTGAATAAATGATCTTACTCTAGAGCCATAA
Source organism: Lactuca serriola (assembly GCF_051521515.1). Lineage (NCBI taxonomy): Eukaryota > Viridiplantae > Streptophyta > Magnoliopsida > Asterales > Asteraceae > Lactuca > Lactuca serriola. The sequence continues at coordinate 145,001,994 of NC_136416.1, forward strand.
CCAAACAAGGAACATGCCAGAAATCCTAGATCAATAGTTCTTAGGTTATCCTATATGACTACATACAGTCCCTAGGGCACTCCACTAGATGATAACTAGCAAGTATATGTAGACATACAAATCTACAGGTAACTACCGCATAGCAACATCCTATGTACCAAGATACAAATCTAACATATCACAACAACATAACAACATACTATATACCTAGATACAGATCTAACATATCACTACAACATATCAACATACTAAATACCAACAATCCAAGGAATACATAACCGTATATACTCAGAGGTGAGATAGACACTCGGACAAGTGATCCTGCTCTAGAGCCCTAACCAAACAAGGAATAGGCAAGAAAACCTAGATTAAGAGTCCTCGGTCTATCCTATATGACTATATACAGTCCTTATGGAATCCTTCTACGAAAAGATAACCAAAACTAGTGGACCGACATTGGTGCCTTCGACCCACGAGTACAATGAGGCAAAACTCGCCTGAAATGAAGAAACCCGAAAAACCGAGACACATTTCCCTTTCTGCACTGTGTGCTCCTATGAATCTGCTAATCACTAAAACCAAGTAAAACCATAATTAACAGTCCAAAACCCTCAAGTTTGACCTAAAGTCAAACTTCATCAAAAGTCAACAAAGTCAAAGTCCATAGAAGCTGCGTACGCCCAATGTACTCCTCGTACACCCAGCGTACACGACCTGATATTATTTCTCCATTAAGTACGTTATCACTTAATACCTTATGTCCAGAGCTCAAATCTAGACTCAAAACATCGACTTAAGTCGTAAAGTTTCCACCTTTATGACTTTCGATGGTTAGAAAAGATCCAAAAGCCAAAACCCTAACTTATTAATCCATTAAGACATCATAACTCTTGCATGGAAGGGATAGAAGGACTATGATCACATTTTTATGGTTCCTAATAGCTTCATAATGGATAAAGTTTCCAACTTTATCCATTAGAATGGTCCCAAAAAACAAGATCTAGTCTTTCAATCTTAAAGTGACCAAAGTGCATCTTTTTCAACTTAATCCATTAAGTCCATGTCCCCAACCATCAGATCTAAATCAATATGTTGTTTAGATGGATAAAGTTTCCAACTTTATCTAAAATAAGGTCAAAAACTTTCAAGAGCTAAAATTTATGCAATTAAAGTGACCAAAAGCTCATAACACCCAAAATTAGCTAGATCTAACAAATGCATCATCAAGATTCAAAATTTACACCAACAAAAGAAAGATCAAGGTGAAATGCAACCAACACCTCTCTAATAAGCTCCTTCTTCTCCAATATGCTACAAGTGAAAAGATGAGAAATTTTAGTTGCTTTGATACCAACTGAAAAAGTGATGATAAAATTGGTAGACCTTAGACTTGAAGAGTCCAAGTGTTGAAAATACTGAAATAGAGTTTCAGAATCGTCAAGTGGCAAGTAATGTGGAAAATAAAGAGTTATGACTCAACCAAGTTATTGATAAAAACGTTTTTGTATGTTCAAGATCAATAATTCAAAAGTGTCTCATATTCATCAGAATTTAGTTACGAGTGTTTGAATGTAAAACACACTAAAACCCTCACATGGCTCTCTAAAAACTAGTCTAAACCGCAATTGTGCAAAATGAGCAGAAATGAATCAAGAAGAGCAACTTTATAATGGATCCACAGGGGCCTATTTATAAGCTTTGGAAAAGCCCATGATATGGGTTGACCAATCAGGTGTTGACACGTCATCATGACTTAGTCATCAGTTGACACCTTTGCCCTACTTAACGGAGAATGGATAGAATATTCCAATTCCGTTAGTAATCTGTTAGGGTTCCATCCAAGTTATGAGTCTTCATATTTCTTGAGCCTTCTTGATTAACATTGAAAATTTGATGAGCAACAAGAGCATCATATTGCTCCATATTCTTCTAAGATGTTATCAACTTCCAGAAGTGTCATTTATCAAGTTGAGTTGTTTCTTAAATGTTGGAATGTATCTTGAACTTGAAGATGTACAACTACGTGTTCAAGATGGATCATGGAAAAAATTGTATGTGCCATTGAGTATTTGGACGTACCATGATGTGCCATATGCAATCTTGTTGAGCCATCAACGTAATCATGTTGATCCATTAACTTGAGTTGAGCCACCAAGTATTCATGTTGAGCCATCAATGTCTTGTTGAGCCATAGAGTTGTAGATGAGCCAACAATGTTTCTGATGAGCCATCAATATTCCAGATGATCCACTAATATCTTGATGCTCCACATATGATCTAGATATGTCATCTGAGATCATGATGGTCCAACTTACTTTGAACAAGTGCTTCATGTTCATCAAGTGATCCATGTGTACTTCAAGTGCTCCATGTTCAACTGCAAGTGCTTCATGTTCAGCAGCAAGTGCTCCATGTCAACTTCAAGTGCTCCTTGACTTTGACCAAGAATTTGACCAAGTTTGAATTGGGGGTATTTTGGGTAGTTTGAATAGTAGTTGAGATTAGGTACATGTTTATTGTATTGGTGACCGGTAGAGACAACATCTGTAGCAGTGATTTGTTCATCTATTTTCAGACTGTAAGGTGAGTTTTCCTCACTATACTCGTGGGTCGAAGGCACCAATGATGGCCCACTAGGTTATGTATCCTAGTTAAGATGTTGCTATGTTGTAGTGGTCGGTTAGATCTGCATGATTATTTGCTATTTGATGAATATTTATTTATGTGCTTATGTCGACACATTGTAACGGTTTGGGTTGAGGTAGTTCTACTTTGTGTTGAAGGCCAAGAAATCAGGAGCATTCTAGACATGCGTTGAGGACCTGTAGGGGTACACCAGACTTATGCTAAGGGCTCGGGAGAATTCTAGACATGGACTGAGGGTCGGGAAAGGCATTTCAGACTCATGTTGTGGACTCGGGGGCGATCCAGACTTATGTTGAGGGCCTTGTAGGGTATTCCAAACATAGGCTGTGGGTCTAGTGTACCAGTTTGTTTATGTTTCGTGTGTGGCATTTTGGAGGAACCCACTAAGCTTTGGCTTATGGTTTAAGTGTTATATTTCAGGTACCTCAGATGATCGGGACAAGACGAATGCGTGATCGTACACATCCTTCAGTGTTATGTTTTGGAGATTTTATGATACTATGATTTTGGGATAATCGTATCTGATACTTGGTTTCTATGACTTGGGTTTTGATTGAAACAATGATTTTACTTTAATTGAAAAAAAAATTATCGTGATTTTTGGGATGTTACATAGAAGCAACCAACATGATTAATCAAACGAAGTTGATATCATTGCTTGTATCTACACCAAAGCATGTGTAGTCTGGAGCAATATTCAACATATTACGCTGCAATTGCCCTCCACTAGAAAACTGACACTCGAAAAAAATTCGTATATATACTCATTCTTTTAGATTACGAAAACTAGAAAAGAACATTGTTTGTGGACGAATTGGGAAACAAAGACACAAATATACTGCATGTAGCTCGTGGATGAACAAAGAACACAATACCCTATTTTAACCACTCTGAAATAGCCGTACATTCCAGAGTATATTCTGGAATACATTTTTTAGTCTGGAAAGTACTAGTGTCAGATTTCGGCCTCAAATTCTACCAACCACCACCAACTCCGGAACGAACATAAATACTCTGGAATATCGTATTTCGGAAAATTAGTCTGGAATCCATTTTGTCAGTCCGGAATATACGATTATCAAATTCTGGACCCGATACCTACCAACCACCCCCAACTCTGGAATGAACGTAACTACTCCGGAATACAATATTCTAGAGGAAGTGATTATTTTTGAAAAAAAAAATTATAAAGTGGTTATTATCATTAAAATATTCGTTTATATGTGTTTGATACTTAATTTCCCTTAAAATAAATTGTAATTTAATATAAAAATCAAAATATACAAGTTATTTTATATGGGCTACAGACCAACCATATAAACATCTTATAAAAAAATATTAGGAACATAACTTATAACTTTTTGTAGAACAATGACTTTTTGTAAACAGAGACCATTGACATAATTTAGTGTTGTTTTTATTATTGTTACTATTTTATATTGAATTTTTAAAAGATTCATCACCCTCATTTTTCTAGCATTACTAGCCCATCACACGAACAACTTGTAAATTCCCACAATCAATCACAACCGACCCAAAAGTCAAATAATTTTGTATAAACAAGAAATATGAATAAAGCACTAATCTACAAAAAATGCCAAATAAATCCCCAAAAAATAAGGAAAAAACCACCTTCAAGTTAGGAAAAGAAAAGTTAAAACCAAAGTTCATATATGTAAACCCTTACTTATATAAAAAAGATCATAATCTCCAAACATATCATATCCTTGTTTCCCAAATCATACCAATATTCACATGCAAATCCACGGAACTTATGAAAAGGGAGAAATACAAGAAATATCAAATGTATTTTACTCGCTTTGTTTATTATACATTTAACTAATTTAACTAATTCCCTCAATTAATCGGGAAATCTGGCTGCTTTTCAGGCATGGCATCTTGGATAGCTGCTACATGCTTGTATGCTTCATTCAATCTGGAGAGAAGAGGGAACTCACTCTTCACCAACAAATAACGATTGTAAGCATCACAAACATAATTTAAAATGTCGGCTTTCAATTATGTGATTATGTAAAAATATTCGAATTTATTAATTCAAAACTGGAAAAAAAAATTCAACCAAATTAATGATGTATGCGAACTAAGCCTACCATGTCAAAGTTGAATCGTTGTGATAAACCAATGATTTGTGGAGCCAGAAAAACATCAGCCTGCATAAGTTGCAACAATTTTAAATAATAAAACAAAAACAAAAACAAAACATTTTTTATGATAACGTAAGGCAACTGTGAGATGCTTATAAAAAGGAAATTCAAGAAGAAACATGTATCCAACTTTGTGTTTAGATTTTCTGCATGATATCTAGGAAAACTAAATATTAACAAATAATGATGATAAATACAATATATTTTGTTGATTTTGATTTTTTTCCATAATAAGAAACACTACCAGGGAAATTTCATCTCCAGTTGCATACTTCCCAGCATGATCTTTTAGTAATTTCTCCAAAGCTGCATGTATTTACATAAAAATGAAGAACGTTGATAGTGTGAATAAATAATGTCATTTTTACTACCGATCCTATATTTAATTTCAAAATTTTCATAATTTTAAATTTAAGATCAAATTGTGAGAAAGAAAAGTCAAGTAAAAAGTTACCTGTGAAGCCTTTTCCAGCTTGCTTTTTGATCCATGAAATTTTTGCTTCTTGACCAACATTTTCTTCTATTAAGTTCTGTTTGGATAATGAAAGAAACACAAGAACAAATGAAGCGATTTTTTGTGACATGTTTATAAATCAACAAAAAAAATATAGTTTCTTACTCACCATAACAGGCACGTTTAGAAGAGGTTGTATGCTCGAAGAAACAATATTTGCAGCCTATATATATGAAATAAGATCTTTGATTAAAACTCGAGCCCACTCTTTAATAATAATAAAATTAATAACATTATAAGAAACCAAGTGATATTAATTATTACCTGATAATTTATTGCCTTTTTTGCAAGGTCATGAGGTAGCAAAGGGTGATTAGGATACTTCTCTTCGAGGTACTGTATCATAGGAAGAATAAGCATGAAGTAAATAAAAAAGAAAAAGAAAAAAGGTCTTCCTAAAAGAAATAATGAAAATCTTGAAAATATGTAAAAACGGGTTTCATAAATAAGATTCAGAAGTTACTAACCAATATAATTGCAAGAGAATCAGCAAGCACTATATCACCATCCACTAGAGCAGGTACGTATCCAATAGGATTAATCTTTAAAAACTCTACACTTAGAAATAGCAAAACGTTTTCACTAATTTATTAATTATAGCATCCTATTTTCATATATTTATGTTACAACAAGCAAAGTATAGCTTAAAATCTACATAGTTATAGCAATGTCATTGATATTACAAAGCACTTTCACTAAATAATTAAGTAGATTTTTCGAGGTAAAATATATTGATAAGAAAGGAAGTACAGACTAACAACTAACAACTGAAAGCTAACACAGCTAGTTTTGTCGAACATGCCCTTAAATTCTTCTTAAATATCCTTCCAATCGACATTTAGCAAAAAATTCAGAAACCTAGAGTTTTTTTAAGAGCATACACAATACATGTTTTCCTTTTTAAATCCAAAATTTATAAACTAGGTCAAAATTTGATAATCCATGCTTGACACTTGGATATGCCTACATGGCATGAATATTATTGATATTTACTCTATCTCTTTTTTTTTATCATATGAAAAAATAAAGGGAAAATGACTTAGGAGGGTAACTACCTCTTATCTCTGTTCATATATTTGCAACTTTTTTTTTGTACATAATAAATCAACTAACTTGTTTTAACTGTTTAAATTACACCAATATTACCGGCTAATACATGTTTTAACCGGTAACTCAAAGGGAAAATGACTTAGGAGGGTAACTACCTCTTATTCGTGTTCACATATTGGCAACTTCTTATTTTTTGTACATGAAAGCAACTAACTTGTTTTAACAGTGTAACATCCCAAAAATCATGACCAAAAATTTCGTTTTTAATTTAATACTAAAACCATAATTGTCAAACCATTAATTTAATACTCCAGCATCGGGCCTCACCCAGCATCAGGCCCTGCCTGGCATCGAGCCCTGCTCGATATACATATCTGTCTCTCTTAGGCCCCGCCTGTCTCCGAGCCCCGCCCACTAAACACATACAATCATATAACATGCTAACACATAAAGAAACATACTCTACTGTATCTATGTCCTAAGAAACATACTCTGCTAATAGTGAGATACTGAACTTCGTCCGTACTCAGCTAGTTCCAGCCAGGGCTTCAACAGTGCAAGGTGAGTCTCCTCACTGTGTGAATGGGTCTAAGGCCACAATGTCAGCCCATGTAGTCTATGAGTAGGAAGACTCAGGGGTTAGCCCTAGGCATTGTATGCTAGTATGTTATTCCAGACCAAGGTTTGATGTCAGGCGGGTGCCCGAGGAATGTTTGCATGTTAGATTATACTTGTTGTATGTGTGATACTTGTATGTGCCTGATAGAGAGGTGAGTGTGGGCGAGGTCCTGTATCTCATCACTAGCTGAGTACGGACGATGTTCCGTATCTCATTATTAGCAGAGTATGTTTCTTAGGACATAGATACAGTAGAGTATGTTTCTTTATGTGTTAGTATGTTATATGATTGTATATGTTTAGCAGGCGGGGCTCAGAGACAGGCGGGGCCTAAGAGAGACAGATCTGTATACCGAGCGGGGCTTGATGTCAGGCGGGGTCTGATGCCGGAGTATTAAATTAATGGTTTGACAATTATGGTTTTAGTATTAAATTAAAAACGAAATTTTTGGTCATGATTTTTGGGATGTTACACAGTTAAAATAAGTTAGTTGCTTTCTTATATACAAAAAATAAGAAGTTGCCAATATGTGAACACGGATTAAAGGTAGTTACCCTCCTAAGTCATTTTCCCTTTCAGTTACCGGTTAAAACAGGTATTAGCCGGTAATATTGGTGTAATTTAAACAGTTAAAACAAGTTAGTTGTTTTATTATGTACAAAAAAAAAGTTGCCAATATATAAACACAGATAAGAGGTAGTTACCCTCCTAAGTCATTTTCTCAAAAATAAAAATATTTTGTTTGATTTACTATAAAAACTTTAGTAATTGATTGACAGGTAAGAGTTAATAAGACGTTCTAAATTTCATTTACATTAACCCTTCCACTTATATAATAGTTTCCAGTTTTGTCCCTTGTTTTTTTGAGTTTTGTTTTATACTCTTATTATTTTCAATGTCTTAACTTAATTTATTATATTTATTATTAGAGATATATAACAAAAGATATGTATTATGAAACTATGTCTAACATGCTTATTTAGATTACGAGTCTTAAATTGAAAGAAATAAGTTTGTTACCAGGACTGTGTTGCTCATTTTTGAAGAGATTAATGGCCTTGTATTCATAATCAAGCCCTGTAGGCAACCCACAATCACAAATAATCAAATCAGTTATCTGAAATTCAAATTATATCCAAATTCAAAGATACATAATCAGTGAAATAACGACCAAAACCTTTTAAGTTGAGGGCAATACGAACACGGAAAGAGCAACTGCTCATGAAAAACGAATAGAGTAGCAGCTTCTTTGGGGACTCTTCACCATTACTAGTCTACGCATCAATCAAAATGTTAATATGTTTGTTGGATGGAAAGAATGAAAGGGGAAGAGGGAGGGACGAACACCCACCATTTCCAACAGAAGCGTAAACGCCGATGGCAAATTCTATCACTATCAAGGAGGAAGATTCAGGAACCCTAGAAGACGACGATCGAAGAACGCAGATTTTGGACAAGGGAGAATTGCAGCGGAGGTTCGACGTTTCGTCAACGTGTTTTGTAAATGGCAGCAAAGTCAAAATCATGTTTCTAGAAAGTTGATACTTTGACTGGATTTCGTATTTTTGTATATGGATTAGGTAAAGACAGGTATGATTTTTTATCACTGCCGTGGAATTATAGAAAACTTAGTCCTTTTTTTCAAAGTGAATTCTCCATAAATTATTGTTATTATTTTTTTTAACAGAAAAACTAACATGTTCATAAACACTATTTTTTTAAGGAGACTTGAACCATGATTCCTTACACATAGACCAAAGACCATTTGATGAATTCTCAATGAATATTCTTATATTTTGGTCTTGACTAAACTGCACAAATGGTCCTTATGTTTAGTTCAAAATTGCCACTTTGGTCCAAAAATGTTTGGACTAGCATCAGAGGTCCAAATTTTTCATTTTGTTGTAAGTTTGGTCCAAAAATTTTGAAACTTTTTATAATGACGAATTTGCCCCTTATTATTTTATTTTTTATTTTTCTTTTATTACATTAATTAAAAACAATTAAAAATAATACAAAAATAAAATTTCTCTCTCTCTCTCTCTCTCTCTCTCTCTCCGTAAAGTTTCAAAAAACATCCCTTTGCCTCTAACAAATAGTCGCCTCCTCCCACAATTTGCTTCCTCCTTTGGCCACCATTTATTCAAGAAACCTCTGCATTCAGCCATCAGTTGCACATACTGCTTCAAGAAGAAATCGCCTATTGGATCTACGGAGACGGTCAGATCTTCCCTCTCCTCTGATATTGGTCCCCTTCACAAATAGAGATTAGGCCACCAACTTCATCGTCGTCTCCATTAGGATTATATGAACCCCGATGGATGTCCTCGTCGGAGATAGCCGAGCTGCCGCCGCCTAAACGAACTCTAGAAAACCCTAGCTCTGGTGACGAACAAACCCTAGATTCGGTGAACTCCATTGGTCCTAGATTCCGGGGGGAATTTAATCGAGTGCTCCCATTTGCGGTTTTCTAGTGTGTCGTGGTGGAGAACAAGGCTAGGCGATTTCCTCCATTGATTTAATTAGGTATGGATATGTCTTTGATTTCATCATGAACGAGTGCTTGTTTGATTTCTGATTTTTGACGTGAATTGGAACCACCAACACATTCTGGCTATAATTTACACATATGCACCTTAATTAAAGGAAATACGAGGATCCTTGAGAGATATGATCGATCTTAGATAGGAAAAGGTTTAACTGTGATTCATGAGATGGAAGGAGGGAAAGCAAACACGCAAATGATATAAGAGAAGAAAAGGGTTAACAAAGTTTGTGGTTCTAAATTTTTAAACTTCTGATCGATTGTTTGTTATTTTTATTTTATTTTAGAGAGTATGAGTTTGATTTATATGTATCGATCCACAGTTATGTGTTCTTTTTTAAATTTTAGTGTGTATCTATATGTGAACGGTGTTTGTGGTTTGAGTCAGAGGAAAAAGATAGAATGAAGAAGACGATGAGAGAGAGAGAGAGAGAGAGAGAGATCTTTTTAATTTATTTTTTTATTTTTTTCAATCATAAAAATATTTAAATTAATAAAAAAATAAAAAAAACAAGGGCAAAATCGTCATTATAAAAAAGTTCAAAGCAAATTGGACTAAAATCGCAACAAAATGAAAAGTTTGGACTTCTGGTGCTAGTCCAAACTTTTTTGGACCAAAGTAGCAATTTTGAGTTAACCACAGGGACCATTTGATGAATTCTCCAAAAATATTCTTATATTTTGGTCTTATATTTAATTTAATTTTTATATATTAATTTTGAATTAAGTCTTAATTACTAATTAGTTTATTTAAAACGGGGTACTTAATGGGTGACCTGGTATAGAACCGGTAAAGTGCTTATGTGGCACACCACATGTGGAATATTAGGTAAATAAATGAGGGTTTTTACCCTTCCATTCTTACGATTGGTGAAACACGAGAGAAAGAAGCAATGGTTTGAGGTTTAACAGAGAGAAATGAATAAAGTATAGTGTTCATGAATGTGAAATTGGAGGAAAGTAACTAGTAACTACAATTTTGAAGAATACGAAAAGGAAATGCTAGTCATTGAGCTGATAGATATGGAATTGTAAGACAATTTCAAGGCACAAGGTAAAGGTAAAGAGAGATGCAAAAATGCTTTCTTCAACTTTTCTTTTGATTATGAAGACAATGAAGTCGACGTCGATGAAGAAAATGACGCTTCTGATGAAGATGAATATGGATTTGGGTCATAAGAGGAAATCGATGATACGACAGGAACCAATGTCCTTGATTTGGGAGATGTGGGTGGTGTAAATTTGTCCATTCATAATCCATCGGTCAAGTGGAATAAGAGACAAAATTGCAAAAATTATCCATGTGTTTGTCAAAATTATGTGGTTTCGGTCCAAAAAAGTTTGATGATGCAGTAACGATCCAATTTTAGATACCTTGTGTGGTTTTGGTCCCTATGGTTATCATTTCTTGTGGTTTTGGTCCATACCCTACCTAAAATGATGATTATGCCCTTAACTAATTCTCTTTATAATTTTTTTAATTGATTTCTTATTTTTTTTAATTAAAAAAACAAAAAAAAACCCACCCAACCCCCCCTCTCTCTCTCTTTCTCTCTCCTTCTCTCTCTCTCTCTCATGTTGGTAAATACCCACCACCGACCACCACATTCGACTTTCAACCCACCACCTCCACCATCGTCGGCTACCACCACCTCAAACACTTCAATTAACCGCCGCAGCCACATCTCATCCATAAAAATCCTCACCTTCGGTTGGCCTCTAAGTCTTTTTTGGCAAGATAAAGTTAAGGGGATCATTGATCTTGGTATTTTGTTGTTTCCTAGATCCCCAATTAACCCAACTTAGTTATTCACCAAATCATTCGGAGATGATTTATATATATCTCAATTCCAGGTTCTTCTTCTTCTTCTTTCTTTCACCGTGTTTATATAGAGATGTATTTTGTAAAGTTTAGTAAACTAATACACGATTTAGGAAGAGAAAATAGGGCTTTTACAAAATACGATTGGTTGACTGTAATCAATAAGTTTTTGTTCATCAACCATAGTGATGTACTGGTAGTACCTCCTGGAATTGAGATTATCGGTCACTTGGAAAACCCTTCATTTCCTCCATGGATTAGTGAAGATAAGCTTCAAATGTATGTGTGTGATTCTCTCATACACCATCTTGGATGGTTGCCTTCAACAAGATCGGGAAGCAAAGTCCTATGAGAACAAGAACAAACCAGATTTGCATCAGCAAAACTCGATATTCCTTCCAGTGAAATTAATAATCTGAAATCGATGAAACTAGAAAAAATGATGATGTTCATGTGAAGTTCTGAGATTCCAGATAAACAAAAGATGATGGCACCGATATCTTTGTTTTTCAGATATCAATGTTACCACCGCCACCGTTGGAATAGCCTTAACTCTAGCGTTGATTTGAAAAACTCCTTTGATTAATAACCCTGGAACCAGGAAGCGTCCGATGATTTCTAGGTGGAGATGGAGGTGGATGCAGGTGGTGGTGGCACTCGGAAAACTTCTAGTGCATGTGACAACCGAGAGGTTTTTGTTACTGATCACCATTAGGAGAGAGTAGGAAAATAGATGTAATAGCTTAGTATTGTAATATTTGATTTTTAAGGTAATAAGAATCAAATGAGCCATTACATTTATTTGTTAAACACGTCAATTACGCTAAAAAATTAGTGTCCAAAAAGTTGTACCGTTTTCTAAGCAGGTTAACATACTTGGATAGTACTCGTTAACGTGATATCAAGGATATAAGATTCGTAAAAATCCGACTACAAAGGAAAGAGTTATGGATTTTATAAAAATAGAAATCAACCGCGTAGTTAAAACTAATTACGTCAAAATGGTACTTAGAGATTGTTTGAGTTTTGACTAAAGTGCAAAAAGGAATTTCGTAGTACTCCTCAAGATATAAACTTTAGGAAAAAGTTTGCCAAAACAGGGGTCCGTGTGAGAGAGATATGATTTTTGTAAAATCATTTAGTTTTACCCATGTTAGGCATGAAAATGAAAGTCAAAACTAGTCAAAACAACCTACATGAGAGTTGAGTACCTATTAAGATCATCACATCGATATAGAGATGTACCGTCCGAGTCGCCAGGTATGGGTTAATGATTCAATCTATTTTAATTCAAGTAAAAAGGTGGTGGAGGACTCGTGAGTACATTGGGTGTACTCAAGTCAGGAGCCCTAATTTTTAGGATTTGCACCCTATTTAAAGAACTTATGTCCCTCAAGTCCTTTACCTTCTCAGCCTCCACTCCCCTTTTAGTATCAATGTCGAACCCTAGCATTCTTGAATGCATCTTTGAGCTTACCTTGGGTACTTTGGTGTTCTTTGGTGGTTTTGAAGAAGAGTGAGGTTCGGGAAGAAGCAAAGGAGAAGAAGGAGCTTGTAGATCCAGAGGTTATGCACCCTTTCTAGCCTATTGAAAGTATAAAGTTTTAACCTTGATCATTACAAGTTGGGATCTAGGTTTAGGGTAGAATATGGCATCTTTTGGTCCCATAGCTTGGTTTCTTGGAGTCTGAGCAACTCTAGGCCATTTGAGTTGTCCTTTTGGACTCTTGGAAGTGTTTTGATTCATAAAAATCAGATCTTAGTGGTTAAGACTCAACCAAGGAACTGTTAGTAGCCATACAAGTGAGTTAATGGACTTAATTCATGGTTTGAGCCCCATCCATGCATGCAAAAGCATAAAGTTTGCAACTTTATGGCTCAAGACATTATTTTGAGCTTGGATCTAAGTTTTAGACGTAAATGCTGAATAGATTAAGACATGGGAATGAGAATGGGCTGAGTGGCCAATATGCTGGCTCGAATACGCTGCGCATACTGGGTCAGTGTCCCGACTCTGAATGGTCATCAACGTACTTTAGGCATACGATCCATGTACACCGCACATACGCAGTCTGTGGGCTTAGATAATTTTTGGGTTCAATTAGTGTTGGGCTTTTGGATTTGTTTAGGTTGGGCCTCAGGCCACCTGTTGTAACATGACATTTTTGGGCCTAATGCCATGTTAGGTGTTCTTGGGTCATATAGGGCCTTAGAGGACTTATAGTTGGGTTTGGATGCCTTTTTGGACTTTGTATGGATTTGGGCCTTGAAGGGAGGGAGGCACATTGAGGCAAGAATAAAGAAGCCCCTTTTGTCTTAAGTCAAGAAGTAGGGTTGGGACCTTTGAGTTAAAGTGTGGCCTAATTTCTAATTAGGGTTTTATGCTTGTGCATTAGAAAGAGGTTTCGCGAGTCATCCGCTGAGTGCAATTTGATATCTTCAATCTAAGGTGAGTCTTCCTTCACAATATCTATGGGTCGAAGGCACCAAGGTCGGCCCACTAGTTTATGATATAATGTGATGATTGTCTTTGTGACAATTTTCAGTTATGCATGTATTTTCTTGATGACTATGTGATTCCTATTATGATATTATGTGATAGTAGTAGGGGTGAAATAGACTCTGTATCCGGTTGAACTAGATCGAAGGGGATTGCAAGCACCCATGTATTATTGATAGTATCCACTTGAAATAGATCGAACAGGCAGGCAAGCACCCATATATGCTTAATAGTATTTGGTTGAAATAGACGGAAGGGGTTGGCAAGCACCTAGATATGTTTGACAGTATGTTTGTTTTGTATATGGTATTTTGGGGGAACTCACTAAGCTTTGTGCTTATAGTTTTCAGTTTCTATTTTAGGTAGTTCTAGTTCGAAAGGGAAGGGCCCGGCCTGATCGGACCGCATCACCCTATGATTTTTGCATTTAGAGATTTTGGGAAAATTTTACTTTGATAACATGTTACTATGATACTCTTTTGACTATTTTGATTTTAGTGCTTTATGATTGAATGAAATTAAAAGCAAAAATTTTATTCGTATTCTTAGGATGTTACAAGTATGTATTAGAGCCTTGGTTTGAGGGATTCAGACATACTTTCGGGTGTGCTTGGACTCAAATAGAGGGTTTGGTTGGTTTTTCATAAAAATAAACATTTTAATCTAAGTATTTTTAATAAAAGACAAGGGTTGTGATGCGTGCAATTAGCCAAACTCAAGTAAGTCTTCCCAAAATACCCATACACGTTATATGTTTTATGTTATGATATGAGAATTGCATGCTAGATTAGGCGATAAGGATCTACTTATAATTGCATGATAGAATGCTAGGAGAGATGCTTTTATGTGCCTATATGTATGAGCTTTTAGATTTGCATGCTAGTATCATATCAGTTATTTGTTAGAATGGCATGTATAGGATATGTTTTGAGTTGAATTGCCAGATGCTCGAATGTTGCATGCGTTGTGCTTTAGGAAATTTATGGGTACTAGCTAATTAGTGGATGAATGCATTAGGTTACATATTATTATGATTGGATATTTTAGAAGGATAGGTTTAACTCTATTGTGCAACTCTTGTTTGAGTCCAAATGTTGTAGTGTGGGACCTATCATTCAAAGAATTATCTAGTACTAGTAGTATGTAATTATGTTCATGCAGTAGTTAGGTAGTATTTGTAGAAGTTCCTTCTACAACTGATATCAAAGAAGGGTGAGGAAGGGAGTCTTAGGGAGTCCTTATAAGATGCTTGGGTGCATAGGACACCTTATAGTTTTAGGAATGTATCAGTTAGGGAGAGTGACTTGGAGGAGTCGGGGTAGTCCTTGAGGAGTGTATAAATAGGTGTGAAAGGTAGTATTGGACCCGTATTACTGAAAGCACATGATTTATACCCAAGACCAGGAAGATCACGATGAATCTAGGGAACTCGAGAGTGTGAACCGTATCGTCTGTTTTCTAATCGTTTATATGGTTATGTTTCATTATGGTGGTGACACGTCACAGAGCAGGGGGTTCAGGATCTGCATCTGGTTCAGGCATGGGCACCGAACCGATTGATGAGGAATTACACGAGTTCACTGCGTCAGAGATTACTATAGGCATCCTTGATGCGACTATGGTGATGTATGGGTCGATCAAGGGGGGTATCATGGAGCTGATGGAGGATCGCCTTTGGATCTTCAGGGCCGATTTTGCCACTAGCCAGTCGAGGGCCCACACATTCTCCTTTAAGGATTTCAGAGGATGTGGGGAACCAAATTTCTTTGGGTGAAGGACCCCATCACATCCAAGCGTTGTATAGCCAAGATTGAGTGTGATTAGATGACGAGCTTCTACTAAAGGGGTCGAAGGTCAGGTTCGTTGCTGGATGTTAGAGGGAGCGAGCTTGGGATTGGTGGGAGGAGGTCGGATATGCTTTCGGAGCCCCGACCATTGAGGCCATGACCTGGCTAGATTTTGTGACCCGGTTTCAAACAGAGTTTGCACCGGATTTTGAGGTGCAGTAGTTAGCCAGGGAGTTTCCGGCAGACGACTAAGAATATCGACGAGATTACTGCCAAGTTCAAGGAGAGGGAATTGTTGGTATCTCAGTATGAAACTGATGAGGAGATGAGGAAGATCCGATACCATGATATGCTGAGATCTGACATTAGGGAGTTCATTAGTTTTTTTGCCTGTCCAACTCTAGATAATATGATATCCAGGGCATGGGAGCAAAGGATTGATCTGGAGGACATAGGGAAGAGGAAGGTGGAGCCTTGGCAGACAGTTGGGAGTTTCAATGAAGAAACCCAAGGGTTTTGACTCTATGTCAAAGAGCCAGCAGGGCCGGAGTCGCTGTGGCAAATACAACAGGTCTCATGATGGGATTTTCAAAGCAGGTCATTCGGGTTGCTACAAGTGCGGCAAGTCAGGGCACTTTAGCAAAGATTATACCGCTACTATCACCACCACACATACATCAGATTTGATTTGCTTTCATAGCAATCAGAAGGGCCACAAGAAGGCCAACTTCCTGAGTCAAGCATCAAGAGGACCAGTAGTAGCACCTGCTCTAGTGACCCTACATATTATAGATGACTATCAGGGAAAGGTGGATGCGCCTGCGGTGAGGAGTAGGGCTTTTCCGCTAACTGCCAAGGAGTCACGTGCTGCACTAGATGTGGTGACAAATATGTCTTTTCTCCTTAACTCTTCATTTATGCTGATTTCTCAGCTTATATTTGTGTGTTTTTTTGGATTGTTCCTTGTGAACGACATCTCTTCTTTGATATTATTTGATTCGGAGGCTACCCAATCTTTCGTGTCTCTTGCGCTTAGCAAGAGGTTTGTTGGAGCTCCGAGTGAGCTGGATCATCCATTAGAGGTTTAGATTGTGGATGATCGATCTGTCTAAGTATCGAGGGTTCATCAGGATTGCGTTCTAGAGATTTTTAGCGAGCGGTATCTGATTGACTTAGTTCCCATTCCATTACACGAGAACACAGTTATAGTGGGGATAGATTGTCTGAACCTGAATGGGGTGGTGATTGATTGTGAGTGTCAGATGGTATGTGTTTGGACCCCTAGTGGGGAGATTTAGTGGTCCATGGAGAGGGCACTCAATGCGGGCCGCACTTATCCTCAGCCGCTAGGGCCAGACACTATCTTCATCAGGGTTGTTCCGGGTTCGCTGCCTATGTTATGGATACCTGAGAGAAAGGTAAGGTGTCAGTTAATAATGTGCCGATTGTACAAGAGTACCAGGATGTGTTTCCGAAGGATTTGCCTGGGTGCCTTTGGAGAGACAGATGGAGTTACGGATCGACTTGGTTGTCACACCCCCGAACCAGACGGCGGAAACGTCCAAGGGCTATTGTGACTCAATTGAATACCATCACAATGAATATACATGAATCATAACATCATTCATCACCATGCATTGAAATATTACAACCGGTATTTTTTACATTCAGTACATTGTTTCAAAACATTACAATTCCAAAACATAAACCGTTCGATATTATTTAAACAAACATCATGACATAACTGGACACATTTTTCTTCGATTTACCTGTTACCTGAGAATACAAGTATTTTGGAAAACTTCAACATATGAAATGTTGGTCAGTTCATAAGTAAGGTTTGAAAAGAAATGATTTGTATAGTTTTGAAAACCTCAGAAAATCCGATATTTTCTAAAAAAATGTTGTATATGAGAAAAAGTGTGAAGATCCGTAAGTATGCTTGTTGATTATTATAAACGTGAATAAATGTTAGACTTTGTATGTATATCCCATAATCAAGAGTGTTGAATTTCCCAGGGAAAACCCGATGTTTTCCCAATACATGAAATTACATGGCTTAGTTAGTATTATTTCGATACGACGTTGTTTGCTATAATTCCAGGTGACATTGGATTAATTATGGGTTGTGAGTCGTTATAATCATGCATTAATGAAAAGACTAGTTTACAACTATACAAACGATCCCTTAGGCGTCGTCCGTACTACTCACTTAATCCAACCACCCTGACTTCTCATAGCCCCACAACCGAGGAGAAAAGAGGGTGCGAAGCCCCCGTTATTTCCATAAGTCATTCAAGGCTATCGTGAATGCGAAAGGCACTTGGCCCGACTCGCATTTGACTTCTCGACTTTGCTAGCAATACCAAAGGACCCTTGGGGCCCAACAGCACAATAAAGCTATTCAAAGTCCTTTTACACATAATTAGGTCATATAAGGCCCAATAACATGTAAGCGCGTTCCCTTCGGGCCTAAAGATCATGTCATTGGGCTAGCTAGGCCCAACAAACATGATTTGAAACTTTTGAGCCCAAAGATGGAGTATTGACTTCTTGTAAACTTCCGCGTGTGTATTGAAGTGTCATTGTTTATTGATTTTTGATTCGTTATTGATTCGAGACCGAATCAATTCGTTTGGTAACGATTTTTGGTGTTGAAGGTGTATTTATTATTACGTTTCGCCAGTAGACGTAGTACTCGTATTTTTATTTTAAGGGATCCATTGTTTTAAGAATGTGAGTTTATCTTCTTAAGCCCTTCCTCGGATAAAATTTACACTTTTAACCCTTTGAGTATAAAAGAATTTCCGGTTTAGTCCTTAAACTATTTTTCTTGACACTATAGTATCAAAACTTATTGGAAAGACATTTTTAGCACAAATTTACTTGATAAACAGCTTAAGTCCTTCAAAAATGAAATTTTTTCGGTTGAAACCTCCATTTTCGCAACTTTTACAATTTTGACCCAAAATGAATTTTTTTTGCATCTTTGGTCCCTTTTTAATTGGAAAAGCATTTTTGACCCTTGAAATAGATTTGGTACGCTAGTAATCCCCTGTTTTACAGAAATGTGCAGTTTTAACCCCTCCAACTCAAAATTTTCGCAATTTGGGGCTTTATTGGGCCGAAAAGCCCATTTTGGCCCATTATGTTTAAATTTCACATTTTTAACCCTTCAAAAGTGTTAATATTCAGAAAATACGTATTAGAAACTGTTTAGTCTCATCTCAACCTTCAGAATCTATATTTTGTTGTTTTGAGCCCCTTAGTTTTGTATTTTAGCATTTTGAGCCCAAAAATGGGTTTTAAGTCCAAAAATGTTCATATTAACCAACTTAGTTATTTTTCTAGACTTGATTAGTGTGAAATGATATAAGTTATACTTATTTCATTCATCATATTGTAGATCTCGGTTTTTAGGTTCTTTTGGCTAGTATAAACATCACAATCACATAAGACCATACATATAAGCATAAAAATCACACAAGGCATACATATACTCATAGATCTACACATTTGCTTGTATTCTCCCCCACAAAACTTATAAAAAACGAAAAAGAGGGGGTATGAAGCTCACCTTTGGGTGTGGTTTCGGTTTTGGAAGGAAAAATGAGAAGATTTCGACCTTAGCAACCTTCCTTGGAAGATTTCAAACTTGAATGCTTCTAAGGTGCTAGATCATAAGTTTGAATAAATTAAGAGATAATTTTTGAATGAAATGAAATAGTTAGCTTATGGATCTAAGCAATATCTTACCTTATATGATGATTTTTACAGAAGAAATCCCTTGAACACCTCTTAGATCTCGAATTTATGGAGAAGAAATGAGAGAGTTTCTTGAGAGAATTGTGAGTGAATTGTGTGTGTGTGTGTGCTTGGATTCGGCCGAGAGCAAGAGAGAGAGGGAGGAGAAGAGAAGTGCTTGCATGGGAAGATGAGATTGCATGGATGTTTGAAGTGCAAAAGCTTAGATATCCTCCATATAAAAATGAGGTGGCAAGCAAAGTCAACCCTTCTTCTTGGGTTTGTAGTTTGGGCCGAGAGATAGAGAAGAGAGATGGAGATTTGGCCCTTTTATGTTTAAGTCCAAAATATGGAGCCCAAGTTAATGGTTTTCGCCCCATTGGCCCTTTTTGAGTAATTCATGGCCCAAATAAATATAAATATGATTCTTATGGCCCATTAGGGCTAATTAGGTTAGTTATGGCCCAATGAGGTCCGTTAAGGTGTTTTATTTCATTCTAGGCCCAATATGGCCCAAAATGTTAAAATGAATGAAAGTGAGTCCAATTAGAGCCCATTTAAGAGTTCTAAGCCCAAGATGGTCAAATTGGAAGCTTATTGGTCCATTGGGCCCAATAGGGAAGTCCTAGTCCAAAATGGACTTAAACAAGAACTTCTAGGGTTTCCAATTGCTTATTGACTACTTGAAATGCTTGTATGAGGTGTTTGATTGAAATTCTGTTGTTATAGAGTATGCATCATACATGCTCTCATGTCTTTGATTCATAATTTGGCTTAAGTGTTGTAGTTACAAGGCACAAAAATTTCTAGTTGTGTCATTGGTTCCTGGTGCAGTGAGAGATCCCTTATCTAAACTTTACCATGTTACTCGAAACATGCTACATGCATATTCATAAATATAATTTACATTGATGGTATAAATACTAAGAAGCATGGATACAAACCAACTATTAAGCTTTTTACAAAATTTCATAATTAGTAGTACAAAATACATAACTACCTAGGAATTTATAATTCATATACATATATAAACACTAAGCACAAAAGTAACAGTATTAACTAGTCTAAATCTTCCAACAGAACATGTATATATTGGATGTTTATCACCTGAAATAATTAAACACTGAGAGGGATAAGCGGGTGATGCTTCATGAGTTCAAAAATAGATGCAATACAATGCTATATATATATATATATATATATATATATATATATATATATATATCAATATGAAATAAGAATAGATAAACAAAGAACAACAAAGGCATATATATGTATCATATGACAGGCTTTCCATATCAACTAATGATTAGATTCAAAGATTTACAATCAATAAGACATAATAATTTCAACATGATATACATCATAAGACTTCATCCCAAGGGGCACAGAAAATAAACAAATTCTGATTATCATTTTGCTAGAATATACAGGCTTTCAGCCCTACCTATCCCGATGCCTATACCAAAAGTGATACGAGACATGATCTAAATGGCCAAAGGCATAAAACCAATACCAGAATAATACGAGACATGCTCTACATGACCAAAGGCTCAATGACAATACCAGAATAATACGAGACATGCTCTACATGACCAAAGGCTCAAAGACAATACCAAAATAATACGAGACATGCTCTACATGATTAACGGTATAAAACCAATATCAGAATATCACAGGAAAGCACATTGCACATATAACACATAACATACAATTGTCCCTATATTGAACTCACCGTGAAATAACCAAATGATAAAATGGTAATTTGGACAGCACTTTGTTTCTAGAAATGACTTTTTGTTGAAAATTGGGCTTCACGTGGGCAGAGTTTCAACTAAAAATATGCTTTTATCGGGGTCTTTGGGTGCTTTGGGACTTGCTTCGGGTGTTGGGGTGGTTTCCTAGGCTTTGGGGGTGTTAGGATAGTTTGAGAGAGAGTTTAGGTGTAAAAAGGATAATTTTTGTAAACAAATCGGGTAGCCTCGCACTTCTATTTATAGTGGACGAAGCCTAGCATTATGTTGGGCATAATCTTCAGATACGTAGGGTGTACTGCCTTATGGTGCTCTACGCAGAGTGTACTCTAATACACTGGGCGTAGGAGCAAACATGGTGTGTGTTCGGTTCTTGGTCCTCGATCGCGTCAATATTAAGAGATGAGCGTCCTCCATCCAAAGAAAGAGGCGACATGGCTAGTTTCGGACCTAGTCCGAGTACGCTGGGCGTACAGCCTCCTCGAAGTTTGTATTTGAAACTTCAAAAAATTCATATCTTTCGCATATGGGCTCCGTTTCTGACGTTCTTTATATCCACGCTTAGGTGAGATTATACTCTACAACTTTCGTTTAAACTCCATCGACAAATTTTGACTTCATTTTTAATATTATATTTTTAACAGGCTGAGACAGGAAAAGTCCGTTAAAATTTCATAAATTGTTCATCCAACGTCCGTTTTCATCTGTCTTTTCACCGTTGAACTAATATTGATGAGACCTTTGATTCTCATTTAGGTTGTGTCAGCTAAAAATTGCACGATCTATAATTCAAATTTCGAGCTGTACACTGCTATGCCAAATCTTAGAAAAATCATAACTTCCGCATACGAAGTCACATTTGGACGTTCTTTTTATAAGAGTTCTCGGTTTAACGAATACTACGACTTTCATTTATATCACTAAGGCTAAAAAGTAGTTTATTGTAAACTCACTTTTTATGTCATATGGCGTCGTGCTGGTTCTGTAGTGAAACTTTGATAAGTCATAACTTCTTCGTTATAACTCGGATTTCGGTGAGGTTTTCGCCTAAACGTTTCTAACGAGATAATTTACAACTTTCAATAATATTAGTTTTACTTATTTCCAAATTAAATGTTATATTTTCGTTAATTTCGATAGTTGACTTTTTGATCGGAATCTCATAAGACTTCTTATCACTTCCAATACATTCCGAATGATTGTAAACATAGTTTTACTTCAAATTTCATAAAAATATCTTATTAGAACTCAAAGCTTAATATAATATTCAATAATATTCATTTTTAAGCTAACAAGCTTACAAAACACGATAATTGTACAAGGTTATTAACGTGTATGTTACAAATACCTCCTCCTTTTGAGGATTTCATCCCCGAAATTACAACGATTTAAACAAATGGAAATATTTCTCTCTTATCTCATTCTCATTTTACCAAGTATAACTTAGGCCTCGATGGTGTTTCTACTTGACAAGCACCAACTCTACTTCTTTATTACACAATTCAACCGTTTTCTCATTTATAATTTCTTCGGGCTTTTCTACATATCTTAATTTATTATCCAGTTTCACCTCGGATAACGAAACTGTTTCATCATATATGCTCAAACATTTACATAGATAACTTATATGAAACACATCATCAATACCTGCCAGATTTTCAGGTAATTCCAAACAGTATGCTTGCTTATCGATTCTCTAGATAATTTTGAATGGACCAACAAATCTAGGACTTACTTTTACTTTCTTTCCAAATCGCATAATGCCTTTCCATGGGGATACCTTTAGCATTACAAAATCACCCACCTAGAATTCTATGGGTCTTCTCATCCTTTCTGCATAGGACTTTTGTCGATCTTGAGCCGCTTTCATTCTTTCTCATACAATTTGAATTTTGTCAGTGGTGTCTTGAATCATTTCAGGGCCTCCAAGGATTTTCTGTCCTACATCACGACAACATAATGGAGTACGACATTTACGTCCATATAATGCTTCATATGGTGGCATTTTTATTGAAGTGTGGTAACTATTATTATATGAAAATTCGACAAGAGGTAAGTACTTGTCCCAGTTACCACCAAACTCTAAAACATATCCACAAAGCATATATTCTACTGTTTGGATTGTTCTCTCCGTCTGACCATCTGTCTGGGGATGATAAGTTGTGCTCGGAGCAACCCGAGATCCCAATACACGTTGCATACTCACCCGAAAATGAGAAGTGAAGCGAGTATCACGACATAAAATAATCTTTAGTGGCACACCATGTCTCACAACAATTTCTTCCAAGTATACTTGTGCATATTTCTCCATTGGAGTTGTTTCACGCATGGCAAGAAAATGTGCACTCTTAGTTAGTCGGTCGACAATTACCCAAATGCTATCATTTTGTCTCGCAGTCTTTGGCAATTTGGTAATAAAATCCATGGACAACTCCTCCCATTTCCACATGGGGACACTAATACCTTTTGGACCTCTGTATGGATTTTTGGTGTTCCGCTTTGACTTGTAAGCATACTAAACATTCTTGCATGTATCTTCCAATGTCTTTCTTTAATCCAGGCCACCAATAATCAGCCTGTACATCATAGTACATTTTACTTGTACCAGGATGTATTGACAGCTTAGACTTATGGGCTTCATCTCAAATCTTCTGTCTTAATCCACCAATCTTTGGAATCCATAGTTGATTCTTAAATACTTTCAATCCACGTGGATCATCAAGTAAAATATTAGCATAATGTATCATCCCTTCCTTTTTCACATTTTCTGGCTTTAAGGCCTCTACTTGCCACTTTTCTAGTTCATCAAGAATAGTGAACTTTACTGTAGTGTGAGTAATAACATAACACCCACTATTATGATAAACCTTTCTGCTAAGTGCATCGAAAACTACATTGGCCTTTCCAGGATGATACAAGATTTCACAGTCATAGTCTTTGATCAGTTCCATAGCTTGCTATTCTCTCATATTCAAAGTTTGATGACTGAATATATACTTGAGACTTTTATGGTCGGTAAACAATTGGCATTTTGTACCAAAAAGATAATGCCTCCAAAGTTTTAGGGAAAATACTACTGCAAAGAGTTCGAGTCATGAGTGGATAATTTTTTTAATAATGTTTTAGTTATCTTGAGGCATAGGCTATTCTCTACCACGCTGCATCAACACACAACCGAGTCCCAACCTTGAAGCATTGTTGTACACATAAAAATCATTATCACCTTCTGGGAGTGATAAGATCGGAGCATGAGTCAAAAGATCTTTTAGAGTTGAGAAAGCTTTTTCTTGGGCTTCACTCCATTCGAATTTTGCTTCCTTTCATGTAAGACTTGTGAAAGGTACAGCTATACATGAAAAATCTTTAATGAATCTCCGGTAATACCCTGCGAGACCCAAGAAACTGCGAATTTCAGAATCATTACGGGGCGCTTTCCAATTTTGAATGGCTTCAATTTTGGTAGAATATATTGATATACCGTCACCAGAAATCACATGGCCGAGAAATTGAATTTGGCGAAGCCAAAATTCACATTTTGAGAATTTAGCATATAGTTTCTCCTTTCAAAGAAGTTCTAATATTTCACGAATATGAATGGCATGATCAACTTCAGACTTGGAATAGATTAGAATATCATCAATGAATACGATGAAAAATTTATCAAGCATTGGACGGCATACCCGATTCATCGTATCCATGAGTACAGCAGGAGCATTTTTCAAACCAAATGGCATGTCAAGGAATTCGAAATGCCTATAACGAGTACGGAAAGCAGTCTTTGGTACATCCTGCTCATGTACTTTCAAATGATGATAGCCGGACCTCAAATCAATCTTCGAGAAATAGCTAACACCCTGACGTTGATCAAACAGGTTGTCTATGCGAGTTAGTGGATACTCTTTTTTGATAGTTACTTTATTTAGCTCGTAGCAATCAATACAATTCACATCGATCCGTCCTTCTTCTTGACAAAAAATACTAAAGCACCCCAAGGAGAAGCACTCGGTCGAATAAAGCCCTTGTCAAGTAATTCCTGTAGTTGAATAATCATTTCCTTTATCTCAGCCGGTGCAAGACGATAAGGTATCTTTGCAATCGGAGCAGCACCAGACATAAGGTCAATTCAGAATTCTACTTGCCTATCCGAAGGAAGTCCAGGCAAATCATTGTGCAAAACATCAGAATATTCATTAACAACGGGATCACCATTTATAGTTTTCTTCCCCTCTTTTGAGATATCAATTGTATAGGCCACATAAGTAGAACACCCATTCGATATAAATTTACGAGCTTTTAGGAAAGATATTATTTTTAAGATTTTAAGTATTTGTTCACCATATATATAAATAGGATTCTCCCTTTCAACAGGAATGTGTACTATCTTTTCATAGTACAAGAGTTTTGCACGGTTCTTGGAAAACCAATACATTCCAAGAATAATATCAAAGTTGGGCAATGAGATAGGAATCAGGATAGCAAGAAAATTATAACCTTCACATTCTATGACACAATCTCTATAGACTTTATCATCAAGTTATGATACACTTCTTGTTGTATCTACATGAAATGGTTGGACGAGTGCATAGCAAGCAATTTGAAAAGAATGCTCAAATTCATTAGACACAAAAGAATTTGAGGCACCAGAATCAAATAAGATGTGAGCAGGTCTAGAATTGATTAAAAATGTACCGGTCACAACATTCGGGTCTTTGCGTTCCTCTTCTGTGGTAATCTGAAATGCACAACCTTTAGCTTTTGGCACCTCCTCCTTTTTAGTTGAAGTATCTACCACTTTTTGAACAGAAGCTTGATTTCCCGCCATTTGGCTAGTAAGAGTAGGGCAGAAACACTTCATGTGGCCAGTAACACCACACCCATAGCATGTAACATTCTTCGTCGGGAAAACGGGCTTCATGTGAACCATTTCTCCATATCCATAACAAATCACCGATCCTTTTTCTATTCTGCATTGGCCCTGGTGACTCTTTCCACATTTTCGACACGATGGTGACTGAAGAGAAAAGGATTGTAACCTACCACGACCACGAGAGGTATTATGAGATTGTACTTGTCTAATAGGATTAGATCAGGCGGATTGAGCCGATTGAATAGAGGAAACAAAAACAGTTCAATCGACATGTGGATGCTTCAGAACAGAAAGAGTGGCACCATGTATCTCTAAGTCATGCTCGCGCTTTCGGGTATACTCAACAGCTTTATCAAATGACAAAACATATCGATTAATCATGAAATCACGAATTTCATACAACAATCCTTCCATGAATAATTGAATTTTATCGTCTTCAGTTGGAATATACTTTGCAGCAAACCGTGTTTTTTGATTGAATTGAGTTTTATATTCATTCACGCTCATTCCTCCCTTTTTAAGCTCGAGGAACTCTTTCTCCAATCTTCTCCTCATGTTTAGAGGATAATACTTTCCTAGCAAGTGACTTTTGAACATTTCCTAAGAGAAATTCTCGTGGTCATACTCGTTGAGAGTTTCGAATGTTACTTCCCACCAGACCAAGGCTTCTCTGATGAGCATTGTATAAGCATAATTAGCCTTGTCTTCATTAACCACATGAGAGATACGAAATACTTTTTCTATGTTCTGGATCTAGGTAAGAACAACAATGGGATTAAGGACACCTGAGAACTCCGTAACACCATTACTCTTGAAAGTTTTGAATGAGGGATGTTTCGCCTTTTCTCTTGAAGATTCTCTGGTGGCTTTCACTTTACCCTTATCACTATGCTTTTTGTGTTCTTCGGGAGTCTGCCAAATAAAACCAGTAAGTTTATCCAAGAGTCGCTCCTCACGAGGGGAGTATCTCCTTCATTAGGATGAGGATCTCCACCCACATCTGGTGTATGACTACTCACCTGTTTAGCCATTGCTCTGAAAATCTGGAGTAACATGGTATTTTTGAATATTAGTATTTATCATTACCTAATACTCTACTTAAGCCTTTCCTATGGTTTGTATCCATATACTTACAATGAATCTGTTTATATATTGAACTTCCAATAGTTTAAGTCTAAATACCAATCTGTGGGATTTAGTTCACTTAAACTATTACTCTGATACCATGATTGAGAGATCAATTCTCTAAACTTTACCATATTTCTTCAAACATGCTACATGCATATTCATAAATATAATTTACATTGATGGTATAAATACCAAAAGTCATGGATACAAACCAACTACTAAGGTTTTTACAAAATTTCATAATTAGTTGTATAGAATACATAACTACCCACAAATTTATAATTCATATACATATAATAACACTAAGTACAAAAGTAACAGTATTAACTATTCTAAATCTTCCAACAGAACATGTCTATACCGGATGCTTATCACTTGAAATAATTAAACACTGAGAGGGATAAGCGGGTGACACTTAGTGAGTTCAAAAATAGATACAATATAATGCTATGCCATATATATATATATATATATATATATATATATATATATATATATATATATATGATAGAAGTAGAGAGAAACAAAGGACAACCAAATATGTGTATCAAATGACAGGCTTTCCATATCGACCAATGATTAGATTCAAAGGTTTGCAATCGATGAGACATAATAATTTCAACATGATATACAGCATAAGACTTCAGCCCAAGTGGCACAGAAAATAAACAATTTCTGATTATCATTTTGCTAGAATATACAGGCTTTCATCCCTACCTAGCCCAATGTCAATACCAAAAGTGATACGAGTCATGCTCTACATGGCCAAAGACACAAAGCCAATACGAAAAGTGAGACGAGACATGCTTTACATGGCCAAAGGCATAAAACCAATACCAGAATAATACGAGAAATGTTCTACATGGCCAAAGGCTCAAAGCCAATACCATAATAATACGAGACATGCTCTACATGATCAACGGTATAAAACCGATATCAGCAGAATAACACAGGAAAGCACATTGCACATAATACATAACATACAATTGTCCCTATATTGAACTCACCGTGAAATAATCGAATGATAAAATGGTAATTTTGACAGCACTTCTTTTCTAGAAATGACTTTTTGTTGAAAACTGGGCTTCACGTGGGCAGAGTTTCAACTGAAAAGATTCTTTTATCGGTGTGTTTGGGTGCATCGGGACTTGCTTCGGGTGTTGGGGTGGTTTCCTAGGCTTTGGGGGGGGGGGGGGGGGTAGGATTGTTTGAGAAAGAGTTTACGGTGTAAAAAGGATAGTTTCTGTTAACAAAATCGGGCAGCCTTGCACTTCTATTTATAGTGGCCGAAGCCTAGCATTACATTGGGCGTAATCTTCAGGTACGCGGGACGTACTGCCTTATGGTGCTCTATGCGGAGCGTACTCTCGTACGCTGGGAGTAGGAGTAAATATGGCGTTTGTTCGGTTCTTGGGCCTCGGTCATGTCAATATTAAGAGATGAGTGTCCTTCGTTCGAAGAAAGAAGCGACATGGTTGGTTTTAGGCCTAGTCCGAGTATGCGGGGCATAATTCGAGTACGTTGGGCGTACGGCCTCCTCGAAGTTTGTGTCTAAAATTTCAAAATTGATATCTTTCGTATACGGGATCCGTTTTGACGTTCTTTATATTCACGCGTAGGTAAGATTATACTCTACAACTTTCGTTTGGACTTCATCGGCTAATTTTGACTTCATTTTTAATATTATATTTTTAACAGGTTGAGACATGAAAAGTCTGTTAAAAATTCATAACTTATTCATCCGACGTCCGTTTTCATCTGTCTTTTTACTGTTTAACTAATATTGTCGAGACCTTCGATTCTCGTTTAGGTTGTGTCAGCTAAAAATTGCTCGATCTATAATTCGAATTTCGAGCTATACACTGTTATGCTGAATCATACAAAAATCATAACTTCCTCATACGACGTCATATGTGTACGTTCTTTTTATGAACATTCTTGGTTTAACGAATACTACGACTTTCATTTAGATCACTAAGGCTAAAAAGTAGTTTATTGTAAACTCACTTTTTACGTTATATGGCGTCATGTCGGTTCTGTCGCGAAACTTTGATAAGTCATAACTTCTTCGTTATAACTCGGATTTCGATGAGGTTTTCGCCTAAACATTTCTAACAAGATAATTTACAACTTTCAATAACATTAGTTTTACTTATTTCCAAATTAAATGTTATATTTTCTTTAATTTCAATAGTTGACTTTTTAAACATAGTTTTACTTCAAATTTCATAAAACTATTTTATTAGAACTCAACACTAAATATAATATTCAATAATATTCATTTTTAAGCTAACAAGCTTACAAAACATGATAATTGTACAAGGTTATTAACGTGTCTGTTACACGCGGCTCCAAAAGCCAAAGCACCATATCGGTTAGTGTTAGGGGTGTCAAACCCAACAAATAAAGGGGTACGATATACTCCAAAATAATCCCACTATATTGCACTAAAAGGTAGTACAAGGCAAGCAGGGTCGATCCACAGAGACACGGGATAATTAGTCTATACCTCTTTGCGCAAGGTACTATGGTCACCAACAGTAAAGAGGGGGGTTTAGAATAAAATAATTAAAACAAACACTAAAAAACACAAGTAATCAACTAAAAAGGTGAATTAAATCTAGAAAAGGTAAGGACTCCAACCTCATGTATGACAACTTAGCAATGTGATTCCAAAATAACATGATATTTGTTTAATTCTATCTAAGTTGGTACTTGAAAGTGTTAACAAGCTCTAACACTTCCCATTCACCACATTAATTAACCAAAACAAGCTCTTTGATTAACCCTAACCTTACTAACCTAATCTAAACAAGCTTTTAGAATTAGATTATAAGATTGCATGAAGCTTTATGTGAATGTTCCCAACAACACCCAATACTCCTCATAAGCTCGGGAGTGTAAAAGTGTATGAATAAGATTTACACTAAATTCATTCAATAGAGATCAATTTAATGCTTGTTACTTGTTCAATTTCACAAAACAAGTACGGATTTTGTAAAAGAGATAACTTGAATGACCTAACCCTAATTCAAATGGCCAATAAGAATCACAATTAGAATCAAACATTCGATTGAAGCAAAATCAAATTCATTAGATATAAATTAAGAACAAACATCATGTCATATGATTGAAGTCACTACCAAGGAGTCAAAACATGAAATTGGAGAAGCTAGGGTTCTAGCCACACATGGCTAGAACAAGATCACAAGTCTAAAAGATGAAATTAAGTGTAATTACAACTTACAAAAACAAGAATTAATGTTTCCAAATGATTGACGGAAAAACCCTTGCAAAAACCTTCGAATTCTCCTCTCCAATGGTGCTCTGATATGTTGTGTGTGTGTGTAAAAATGGCTCTTAACTCGTAATATGAAAGATAGGAAAAACTGCCAAAAGTTGGTTTTTGGGTCGAACACGGCCCGTGTTAAAATATGCTAAACTGACACGGGTCGTGTTCAGCAACACGCCCCGTGTTGATTTGCACTAAACTGACACGCCCCGTGTTCAGCATGGTCAACAACTCCCATTTTGGTCAAACACGCCCCGTGCCCACTTTTTAGTGTAAATTCAACACGCCCCGTGTACCTCTCTGACTCCAATTCCAAACTTGATTTTTCCAACTTTTTCGTTCTTCGCCTGATCATCCCGAAATCTTCGCCAATGCTTCCCGACACTTCCCAAAGCGCGCTCCAACCTCCGGTTCACCTGAAAAGGGCATGAAAATGGTGCAAATAAGGTTGTTCACGAAGTTAACCTAGATATGATGAAATGCAATAAAAGTAAAGAATAATTATGCTAAAACATAAATAAAAAGGGCTAAAAGTTGTGCAAAAAGGGTGCACAAAATGCACCTAACAGATAGCTCCACCAAAGATGCAGGAGTTGTCTACATAGTTATAGGAGTTGTCAGACAAGGGATTCATCCAATCGAGTGACTAACCGGTGGGGGTGCACTAACTTTATTTGTGAAGAATAAGGATAGGTCGCATCGGATTTGCATTGACTACCAGGAGCTAAATAAGCTAACGGTGAAGAACTGTTAACCACTCCCAAGGATTGATGACTTGTTTGACCAGCATCAGGGTACATCTTGTTTGTCTAAGATTGATCTACTTCGAGTTATCATCATTATGGTCTTATGAGTTTGTGGTGATGCCCTTCGTGCTCACCAATGCTCCAACTGTGTTCATGGACCTCATGAACCACATGTGCCGACCGATGTTGGATCGGTCTATGAATAAAGTGATCACTGACATCCTGGTCTATTACAAAACCTAGGAGCACTTGCTAGAGGTGTTGGAGACCCTGAGGATGGATAGACTGTATGCGATGTTCTCCAAGTGTGAGTTATGGTTGCATGAGGTGCAGTTTCTAGGCACCTTGTTGACCAGAATGGTATTGTGGTTGATTTGGCCAGGGTAGAGGTTGTGATGAGGTGGGAGGTTCCGAGGTCTCCATCTAATATTCGGAGTTTCCTTGGGTTGGCAAGATATTACCAGAGATTCTTTTAGGATTGCTCCAAGATAGTGGTTCTGCTAACCCGTTTAATGATGAAGACTGTCACTTTTTATTGGGGGCCTGAGCAGCAAGCATCATTTAAGACCCTAAGACAGAGATTGTGTGGGGCACCGATTCTGACCCTGCCGGAGGGCGTTGAGGATTTTTTTAGTTTATTATGAGGCATATATCATGGGGTTGGGCAGCTGAAGCCTTGTGAGGCGAACTATTCGACTCGTGATTTAGAA
Source organism: Lactuca serriola (assembly GCF_051521515.1). Classification (NCBI taxonomy): domain Eukaryota; kingdom Viridiplantae; phylum Streptophyta; class Magnoliopsida; order Asterales; family Asteraceae; genus Lactuca; species Lactuca serriola. Next base: position 145,033,883 of record NC_136416.1, read on the forward strand.
ATAAGGGTTGTGGTTTTCGCCCTCAATATTTGGCAACATTACCTCTATGGGGTCCTCTATATTATTTACATGGATCACAAGATCCTGAGGTACTTGATAGATCAGCCGAATCTGAATATGAGGAAGTTTCAGTGGTTGGATGCGGTGAAGGATTATGATTGTGAGATCCTTTACCATCCGGGGAAGGCCAATGTGGTGGATGATGCTCTTAGCTGCAAGGAGGTCACGACTCCGATCAGGGATATTTTTCTGCAGTGATTACTCCGATTTTGGAGTAGATTCGATAGGCACAGATTGAGGCTAGGAAGGATAAGCACTAGAAGAGTGAGTGCATAGTGGGTCAGGTGGATTCCTTTTGATTATGATAGTCGAGGGTTATTCACTCTTCATTGAAGAGTATGAGTTTCGTATTAGGGTGGTGTGCATCAGATTCTGATAGAGGAGGCACACAAATCGAGATTCTACATTCATCTCGGGGCGACGAAGATGTATAGAGATCGTCGTCCTGATTCTGATAGAGGTGTGCGTCAGATTCTGATAGAGGTGGCCCTGCATGAAGCGGGATCTAGCTTGGTATATGGAGAGGTGCTTGACTTGTAGGCAAGTCAAGGCCGAACATCAACGACCTCACATCAAGATGCAGCCGTTAGATATTCCCGTTTGGAAATGGGAGGAGATTACCATGAACTTCATTATGAAGTTACCTCAGACTTCCCGTGGAGTGGATTCGATTTGATTCATCGTGGATCGATTGACAAAGAGTGAACATCTTATCCCGATTTAGGAGAGTATCTCTGTAGAAAAGTTGGCTGAGGTATACATCAGGGTGGTCGTACCATGGCATGGGGTGCCAGTTTCTGTGGTCTATGACAGGGACGTCCGGTTTACTTCCAGATTTTGGAAGAGGTTCCATGATGATTTGGGTACTCGTCTTCATTTCAGTACAACTTTCCACCTGTAGACTAACAGTTAGAGCCAGCAGACTATTCATACCTTGGAGGATATGCTTCGGGCGTGTGTTTTGGATTTCGACGGGAGTTGGGATACATATCTCCCTTTGGTGGAGTTTTTGTATAACAACAGTTATCACACGAGCATTGATCGACCTACTTTTGAGATGCTCGTGGGAGGAATGTAGGACCCGGATATGCTAGGGCGATGTCGGTCAGTGAGTCATGAGGAGCACTGAGGTGGTATTCAAGCCAACCGAGTTGATTTAGCAGGTTCGGATTAGACTTTAGACAACTTAGAGTCAGCAAAAGAACTATGTCGGCAAGCACCGATCATAATTGGAGTTTCAGGTTGGGGATATGGTTCTCCTGAAGGTGTCACCTTGGAAAGGTGTCATACGATTCAGGAAGCGGGGCAAGCTAGGTCCTATGTATATCAATCCTTTTAGGGTTATATCCCGGGTGGACAGGGTAGTGTATTAGTTGGATCTTCCTAAGGAACTCTGTCAGATTCACAGTACTTTTCATGTATTGCAGCTCCAAAAATGTTTGGCTGATGATTTCGCAGTAGTTCTATCGGAAGATATTCAAGTGGACGACCGTCTAACCTACATTGAGAAACCAGTAGCGATCCTCGACAGGAAGACGAAAACCTTGAGAAACAAGGTTGTTGAGTTGGTTAAAGTGCAGTGGCAACACCGCAAGCGTTTGGAATGGACGTGGGAGCCAGAAGACGAGATGGGGGAGCATTACCCAGGGTTATTTCTAGCAACGGACTTCGAGGATGAAGTCTGATTCAGGTGGGGGGAGAATTTTAGCACCCGAGTCGCCAGGTATGGGTTAATGATTCAATCTATTTTAAGTCAAGTAAAAAGGTGGTGGGGGACTTGTGAGTATGTTGGGCGTAGTCAAGTCAGGGGCCCTAATTTTTAGGGATTGCACCCTATTTAAAGAACTTATGTCCCTCAAGTCCTTTACCATCTTAGCCTCCACTACGCCTTTAGTGTCGATCTCGAAACCTAGCCTTCTTGAGTGCATCTTTGAGCTTACCTTGGGTATTTTGGTGTTCTTTGGTGGTTTTGAAGAAGAATGAGGTTTGGTAAGAAGCAAAGGAGAAGAAGGATCTTGTAGATCTAAATGTTGTGCACCATTTCAAGCCTATTGAAGGTATAAAGTTTGAACCTTGATCATTACAAGCTTAAATCTAGGTTTAGGGTAGAATACGGCATCTTTTGGTCCCATAGCTTGGTTTCTTGAAGTATGAGCAACTCTAGGCCATTTGAGTTGTCCTTCTGGACTCTTGGAAGTGTTTTGAGTCATAAAAATCGGATCTTAGTGGTCAAGACTCAACCATTCAAGTGTTAGTAGTCATCCATGTGAGTTAATGGACTTATATCATGGTTTGAGCCCCATCCATGCATGAAAAGCATAAAGTTTGCAACAATATGGCTTAATAAATTATTTTGAGCTTGGATCTAAGTTTTGGACGTAAAGGTTGAATGGATTAAGACATGGGAATGAGAATAGGCTGACTGGACAATATGATGGGTGTAATCTTGAGTATGTTGTGCATACTGGGTTAGTGTCCCGACTCCGGATGGTAATCAGTGTATGTTGGGCGTACGAGCCATGTATGTCGCACATACACAGTCTGTGGGTGTAGATAATTTTTAGGTTCAATTAGTGTTGGGCTTTTGGATTTGTTTAGGTTGGGCCTTACGCCCACCTATTGTAACAAGACATTTTTAGGCCTAAGGCCATGTTAGGTGGTCTTGGACCATATTGGCCCTTAGAGGTCTTATAGTTGGGTTTGGATGCCTTTTTGGAGTTTATACGAATTTGGGCCTTAAAGGGAGGGAGGCACATTGAGGCAAGGGTAAAGAAGCCCTTTTTGTCTTATGTCAAGAATTAGGGTTTGGACCTTTGAGTTAGAATGTGTCCTGATTTCTAATTAGGGTTTTATGCTTGTGCGTTAGGAAGAGGTTTTCGTGAGTCATCCACCAAGTGTGATTTGATATCTTCATTCTAAGGTGAGTCTTCCTTCGTAGTATCCGTGGGTCGAAGGCACAAATGTCGGCCCACTAGTTTATGATGTAGTGTGATGATTGTCTTTGTGACAATTGTCAGTTATACATGTATTTACTTGATAACTATGTGATTCCTATTATGATATTATGTGATAGTATTAGGGGGTGAAATAGACCCCATATCCTGTTGAACTGGACCGAAGGGGATTACAAGCACCCATTTATTAATGATAGTATCCGGTTGAAATAGACCGAACGGGTAGGCAAGCACCCAGATATGCTTAATAGTATCCGGTTGAAATAGACCGAAAGGGTAGACAAGCACCCAGATATGCTTGACAGCATGTTTGTTTTGTATGTGGTATTTTAAGGGAACTCATTAAACTTTGTGCTTACAGTTTTTAGTTTCTATTTTAGGTAGTTCCAGTTCGAAAGGGAAGGGTTCGGCCTGATCAGACCGCATCACCCTATGATTTATGCATTTAGAGATTTTGGGAATTTTTACTTTGATAAAATGTTACTATGGTTTTAATTATTTTGATATTAGTGATTTATGATTGAATGAAATTAGAAGCAAAAATTTTATCCATATTTCTGGGATGTTGCAAGATAGGGCTTAAGATCGGACCTCGTACGAAGAAGTAATGAATTTTGAAAAAAAAAATTGTGCATGTCAGGTGCGCGTCTCTGCATGCCACACACCTGACACTGGATTCGAGTAGATTGCGAGAGACGTGGCCGAGTGGTTGAGAGGGTTCGCAGTGAGAGTGTTATTTCCCATTTTCTCCTCCCGTTTTGAGTAATTTTCAACCAATTGAAGGGTTGGGATGGTACGGGTGTTTATCAAAAAGTTGAAAGATATTTTAGAGAGATTGAGAGACATTTGGGAAAAATAGAGAGAGAGAGAGAGAGAGAGAGAGAGAGAGCGAGAGAAAGATATTGTGTTTGTAGTATGTGTTATGGTTTTGCCCCCATAGTGCTAAGATTATGGATTCCACTATGTTGTGTTATGAGTGTTATCAATCCCCAAGGGATACCTAGTTGAATTTATCGAGTTGTTACATTACTCATCTTATTAAAGGTTTAGATTTTTGAACATTTGAGACTTTGAAATTTCCGAGTGATACTTTTTACTATAAAAGAAAGTTGTACATTAGGAAACATAGCGTAAACCCTAACGTACTAGTACTAGTTGAGTTGAACGATTTGACTTGTTGACTATGTTTGACCAAAATTGACGCTTGTCATATATACGGGGTTTGACGACCCCATCTGCGATTGCTAGCTACAATCCCGACATGATAACTTTCTTATTATTCACCATTCAACGTTCGATGAAGTGTCATGACGGGGCAAATTATTAGTCAAACAGTGTCAATTATAGGGGCTCATGGTAATACACTAGATCACCTTAGAGATCTGACTACCATTAGGGACGCCTTAGATTGGAAGATAAAATACGTTAGGATTAGTTAAGCATCCTACAAAGATAGTACATTTAGGGCTAATAAAACACCCTAAGAGACAATAAGATAGGATCGTTAGATATCTTTAAAAGATAGTAAACTAGGGTTTATAAAATACTTTAGGAAATGCTTTTTTTAAAAGAAAAAGGATTCTTAAATTAATGCACCCAAATAAAAGCCGAAAACTATAAAAACCTATGCACTCACCAACATTATGTTGACATTTTCAAAAATACATGTATTCTTAGTGAGATGGGTCTGGAGGGTTGTTGTGTTAAGGAGGAGGAGATTTTCAAGGAAGCTTGCTGGAGTTTCATTCTGTTTGTTATTGTTTCAAGTGATATTTAGTGAAATAATATTTTGTGTTATGTTCTATGTATATTTGTATGCGTTGGCCCAATCTCCCCACGTTCGCAACACCCGACGTTTCCACCGCAGGTCGGGGTGTAACAATGTAGATCTGGAAAACTCATCTTCTGATGTGTGTTGTCCTTGAGTATGTATGTTCATAAGTGTGTGTATATTGAAGAAACCGAAAAATATGATTTGAGTGTGCTTTCAAAATAGCACAGGAAATCTTATATGTATGTATGTGTTCATGAAGAATAGTCTTTTTAGGTTGATAGAGACCAAAATCACTAAAAAGATCCAATTTTGGACCATTGGTATACCACCAAAACTTTTTGGACCAAAAACACAAAATTTTGCCAACTATAAGTACCATTTTTGTAATCTTGTCAGAATAAGATGAAGCTCTTTCTTGGTGAAAGGTATGAATCACCACATCAGTTGAAATATTGTAGTTGAAACATTTTTGAGTAATTATGTTATTCGTATCGGTTATAATATTTGATTTGTAAATTGACACTATTAGATTAGTTTCCAAATGTGGTTCAAAAAAGAAGTCGGTATAGTGTCCATTTAGATTTTATGCTTCCTAGATGACTCACTCAAGGAAGGTCTTTTTGGATTAAAACCTTAAATGATGATCACAAACATGTTAGAGATTACGACATTTCACATTTAATGCATCCTTGTTGGCTAGCAAGACACTTTTTGGAGGAGTTGATGATGAAACCTAACTTGAAATGTAAGGAGATGCAATCAAGAATTAAAACCAAGTTTCTTTGTGGATTGTCTTGGTCTAAGGCTTACAGAATACGCTATAGGACAATAATGAGACTTATACATGCTAAACTCACAAACCACTATGAAAGGGTTTGGGATTATTCCAGTGAGTTAATACGTTTAAATGCTAATAACACTGTCCAAGTGGGTGTCACTATCAACCCAGATCAAACCACATACTTCCACAAGATGTATATATGTTTTAAAGGAGTCAAAGAATGTTGGAAAATAAGGTTCATAGGGTAATTGGTCTATATGTATCTTTCTTGAAAGAGTCATGTAAAGGATAATTAGTCACTATAATAGGAAGGAATGCAAACAACCAAATGTATCCCATTGTTTGGGATACATATGTGGTGGTAATTATGGTGTTTAACTAGGGTTATGCATTTTATAGTTTGAAGCCCGTAATATTTTTTTTTAATAAATTTAAACTTAAGATGAAAGCAGTGGTTTTTGATGGTTGGAAACAATGGTGTAGCGTAGTGCAATTGAGGAAGGGAAAGGAAAGATGGTGGGTAGGGTGGGTGGGTATGATGGGGACATTTCTAAATTTTGTATTAAAATAAATTGTAATTAAATATAAAAAGTGATAAAATATAATTATAAGGATATAAAAGTTATTTTATATAGGTCATAGACCAACCACGTAAGAAATTGAAATACATAGATTATCTTAATGAATAAATGGTTAGGAACAAAAATTATGAACAACTAATCTTATCTTATCTTATATACTTATAAAGCATGCATTTTTCCTTGATTGTCATGCATTTGAAACCCCCCACAATAATTTGCTAAAACCTTATGCATTTGAAACCCCCAAACCTTTTCACCTTCTTAATAATTAATCACACATAATCAATGGTAATTCATATGAGATAATAATTTGCTAAAACCTCATGTATTTGTATGGTACTAAAACATGTTTGAGTTTTTGGGTTTTAGACTTTAGTAAATTGGTAATCCGTTTGATACCTTGGATTTGAAGCTATCTTATTTGAATTACCCAAAACAAGAGATAAATTAATAATATATGCTCATGCATGTTTTGTACAAGCCCCAATCAAAATACAATATATCATGATCATACAATTAAGTGTCTTTTATTCCATTTTTGGCTTTATAACAAAAGTTTGTTTACGTGGCGAAAGAAAGAAAACTTGAGAATATTTAGGTTGGATGTTTATATAAGATTTGTTTTAAATATATAATATAGATATAAATACACAAATGTGTCTCAAATACAGCTCATCACAAATTTAATATTAAACTACAATATAACTCAAAGTGGTTTTGCAAATATAATGTTTATAATATAATATAATATATTATAAGAATACCATATAGTAGACGAATCCCATATGTTGTGCAGAAATTTAGTTGCACAGATAATATATTATAATTATATTCCATTTAAAATATGTTAGGGTCATTTGGTTATTACATTGTTGTATTAGACATTATAGTCTCATATATTTTGAATGACTCTTACAAAAATGATGTCTGTAATTTGAATATAACGTAATATCTTATGATGTTTATTGAATGATATTATCTTCGATTGAGCACTTTTTAATTGGAATCAACTTTATTATAGTTAAAAACTTTGGCTCCGTTTTTTCTTTTCATTAGTTCTAGAATATGATTTTTTATATTAACTTAAAATATGTCACTATCTTAAAATAGATCGAGAATGAGATTTTTTATATTTACTTAAAATACGGTACCATTTTCTATTCAATAGTAAAACTAACAAAAGTCGTTAAATATGTATTTTTATGAGGTTCAACATAAATAGACGACCACATATGAGAATCCATATGTAATCAATCATCAACTAATTACATTAGATACTAATGTGTACATAAAAATTACATTTAAAATTTTAAACTAATAGTAAAAAAATTTCATTAATTATTATGATAAAAAATCTGTAAATCAAAAAATATACATGCTATTTAATCGCATACAAGTTTTATGTATGGCTTATTCACAATACATTAAACCATATTAAACTACATAATTATTCCACTGCGCATCGTGCGGGCATTCGCCTAGTAATTTATATAATTTTGGCTAGTTTTTATTGTTGTTACTATTTTATATTGAATTTTCAAAGATTTATCACTTTCATTTTCTTGCATCACTGACCCATAACATAATAATTTGTAAATTCTCACAATCAATCACGATCAACCTAAAAGTCAAATAAATTTGTACTAAAAAGAAATATGAATAAAGCACAAATGTACAAGAATGTCAAATGAATCCCCAAAAAATAAGGAAACCCATCTTCAAGTTCATATAACCACGAAAAATGAACTAAAAAATTATAATTTACATATCCTTTGGTTTAGAAAATATGTTGGTGCTCAATTCCTACAAAATTCTAAGCATGCCAATTTTACATAGACTTAGTGGGTAAACGAGCAACAAGATGCATTGTAATCCATTTTTGGATGTCAAAACTAATTCTTTTAAAACCATCCAATAGATAGCGGGTTCATAACATTATTATACATGACTCATTGGCCTCTGTTGAGTAGCTCCACAACATCTAATACAAAGAAATTGAAAGTATCAAATGTAAAAGGTATGAACATATGTTGATTTTCCATACACCGTTTCTCATTTTTTGCCATTTTTCTTGAGGTAGATTTTAAAGTAGCATGCCCCACAATGAAAACCTTACTGCCTAAGCCCACAATAAAGGAAACCTCGGTTATATCCATATGTGCATTCTTCCCTCCATCCCATCCAAAAACTAAAAACATTAGTCGGTCTAAATGTTTGTCTAAGTGTTGATCTTCCTTCCAGCTGGTCAGTCAGAAAGTTCACATGTGCTTCTTTTCAGGCAGAAACTCCAGCATGCCTAAATATGTCGAAAAGATTAAAATCTCCAAACATATCATACAATTATTACCCAAATCATACCAACATTCTCACATGCAAATCCACATAATTTATGAAAAGGTTAAATACAAGAAATAGCAATGTATTTTCATTGCTTTGTTTATTATATATAGCATTAAAGAGTTCCCTCAATTAATCGGGAAATCTGGCTGCTTTTCAGGCATGGCATCTTGGATAGCTGCTACATGCTTGTATGCTTCATTCAATCTGGAGAGAAGAGGGAATTCACTCTTCACAAACAAGTAACGATTGTAAGCATCACAAACATAATTTAAAATGCTGGCTTTCAATTATGTGATTATGTAAAAATATTCGAATTTATTAATTCAAAACTGGAAAAAAAATTCAACCAAATTAATGATGTATGTGAACTAAGCCTACCATGTCAAAGTTGAATCGTTGTGATAAACCAATGATTTGTGGAGCCAGAAAAACATCAGCCTGCATAAGTTGCGACAATTTTAAATAATATTTTAATCAGAATGTATAGATTACACAAATAAAGCTACAAATAGAGATATGAGACCTGGCTGTTATATAAGAAAACAAAAGAAAAACAAAAAATAAAAACATTTTTTTGATAAAATGAGAGATGTAGATAGAAAGGAAATTCAGGAGGAAACATGCATCCAACTTTGTGTTTAGATTTTCTGCATAATATCTAGAAAAACTAAATATTAACAAATAATGACGATAAATACCATATATTTCGTTGTTAATACTACAAAAGTCACTAAGTTTACACGAAAATTCGATTTTGAACTTGCATTTTTGTCTCAAATTGTACACTATGTTTCCAGTTTGTTACAATTCTAAAAACTTGATCGGTCAACCCGGTTGCCTAATGATGTGGCATGGCATGCTAATGTGTCAAAATTGAAAAAAAAAAATTACACAATAGACACCAAGTTATTTGCAAGAACCAAAATTCATGAATATATACAACGAACGGTCCCTTGGTAATTAAAGTGACCCCCGGACATTTGTGTTCCGGGTATCACATTAGATTATCTGACTGTGCATTCCACACCTCCAAACTCATTTTAAAGTTGCATATTTAATGAAAAATACGGTAATAATATAACTAATACATATTTATATATAACATTATGGTTTGAATGTAAAAAACCTTGTATTTATACAAAAAAATATGGTTTTTAAATGAAAAAAATATATTTATACAGTTTCAAACATAAAAACACACACACACACACACACACACATATATATATATATATATATATATATATATATATAGTTTCAAATGAAAAATGGGAACAAAATTGAAAAAAAATAATACTCGATTTGAAACAAAAAAAGAATGTCAAAATTGAAAAAAAAAAAAAAAAAAAAAACTTAGTGTTTTTTGTTTAATTTTTTTTTTTCGATTCTAACATGTCAGCATGTCAAGCCAGCATGCCACATTATCATGCCACGTAGTAGGCAGCCGGGTTGACCGGTCAAGTGATCAAAATCATAACAAATTGGAAACTCAGTGACTTTTTTGGTATTTATCCTTTTATTTTTTGCATAATAGGCTTATAATCTCGATATATGAGCATATGCAAAAATAGAAAGAAACACTACAAGGGACATTTCATCTCCAGTCGCATACTTTCCAGCATAATCTTTTAGTAATTTCTCCAAAGCTGCACGAGTTTAAAGAAAATTAAAACCATTGATAGTATAAATAATGTCATTTTTACAACCAATCCTATATTTGAAATGAAAATTCATAATATAAGTAGTAAGATCAAATTGTAAGAAAGAAAAGTCAAGTAAAAAATTTACCTGTAAAGCCTTTTCCAGCTTGCTTTTGGACCCATTGAATTTTTGCTTCTGGGCCAACATTTTCTCCTATATAGTTCTGTTTGGATAACAAAACAAACACAAGAATAAATGAATCGATTTTTTGTGACATGTTTATGAACCAACAAAAACATATAGTTTTTTACTCACCAAGACAGGTAACATCACAAGAGGTTGTATGCTCGAAGAAACAATATTTGCAACCTATATAAATGAAATAAGATCTTTGATTAAAACTCTGGCCCACTCTTTAATAATAATAAAATTAATAACATTATAAGAAACCAAGCGATATTAATTATTACCTGATAATTTATTGCCTTTTTTGCAAGGTCGTGAGGTAGCAACGGGTGACTAGGATACTTCTCTTCGAGGTACTGTATCATAGGAAGAATAAACATGAAGTAAATAAAAAAAGAAAAAGAAAAAGAGAAAAGGTCTTCCTAAAACAATATGAAAAATCTTGAAAATAAGTAAAAACGGGTTTCATAAATAAGATTCTGAAGTTACTAACCAATATAATTGCAAGAGAATCAGCAAGCACTATATCACCATCCATTAGAGCAGGTACGTATCCAATAGGATTAATCTTTAAAAACTCTACACTTAGAAATAGCAAAATACTTTCACTAATTTGTTTATCATAGTATCCTATTTTCATTTCTTTCTACTACTAAAATATAGTTTAAAAAATCAACCAAACTATAACAATGACATTGAAATACGAAATTAAGGGAAGTATGTCTCTATTTCTTGACACTTAAAAATATTAAATGCAAGAAATACACACATACTATCATTTATTTTTATTACAGCAGACAGGGTATAGCTTAAAAATCTACATAGTTATAGCAATGTCATTGAATACAAATCAATTTTTACTGCTATAACTGAGTAGATTTTTCAGAGTATAATGTCATGATAAGAAAAAGATTGTAAGTACAATGCTATAATTTGTAGGTTTCGCAAAATAAATGAAAGCACATTGCAAAAATACAAATAAATGAAAGTAAGATGGTATAGTACACAAATAAAAGAAAGTATGCTGCTATTTAATCACAATTAAAAAAAAGGTAAAATGCAAGAAATGGCAATATACTTCCATTGATAACTTTAGCATCCTACTTTCATTTGTTTCTATTACAACAGTACAATTTAGAATGTCTACTAATTATAACAATGTCACTGATATTACAAAGCACTTTCACTAAATAAATAGGTAGATTTTTTGAGGTATAATGTCTTGATAAGAAAAATATGAAAGTTAATGCTAAGTTGCTAACAACTAGTTTTGCCAAACATACCCTTAAACTTCTCCTAAAAATCCTTCTAATCGACATTTAACAAAAATTTCATCAATGTTAACTTTTTTAAGAGCATATTGCATACACTATACATGTTTTTTTTACAGTAAATTACTGAAATCGTCCCTATGGTTTAGTTAAAATTGCACGTTTGGTCCCTAACTTTTCTTTTGTACTCGGATCGTCCCTATGGTTTGATTTTGTTGCATTTTTCGTCCCTTACATACATAAAATTAGGGACCAAACGTGCAATTTTGACCAAACCACATGGACGAAAAATGCAACAAAATCAAACCACATGGACGATCCAAGTGCAAAATGAAAGTTAGGGACCAAATGTGCAATTTTAACCAAACCATAGGGACGATTTCAGTAATTTACTCTTTTTTTATATCCAAAATTTGTAAACTAGGTCAATGTTTGATGATCCATATAGACACTTGGACATGCCTACATGGCATGAATATTATTGATCTTTACTCTATCTTTTTATTTTATCATATGAAAAAATAAAAATGTTCTGTTTGATTTACTATAAAAACTTTAGTATTTAATTTGACAGGTCAGAGTTAATAAGACCTTCTAAACTTCAGTTTCATTATACCCCATCTATTGATATAATAGTTTCCACTTTCCACTTGTGCCCTTTTGCTTTTTTTTAGTTTTGTTTTATACTCTTATTATTTTCAATGTATTTTTTTTTTTTTGTGATATAATATAAAAATTATAGGTTGTATAAATAAATAAGTTAAAAATGGAAATTAAATATTTTGAAAACTTTATGGATAGCGGATATAGGATATAGATATATATAAACTTCATTGAAAGCTTTAATTATAATAAGTGTAGTTTACTTTGTCTTAGATAACTTTAGCATTTGATCAATTCTCACATTTTTTTATGAAACTATGTGTAACATGCTGATTTGGATTAGGAGTCTTGAACTGAAAGAAATAAGTTTGTTACCAGGGCTGTGCTGCTCGTTTTTGAACAGATTAATGGCCATGTATTCATAATCAAGTCCTGTTGGCAACCCACAATCACAAATAATCAAATCAATTATCTGAAATTCAAATGCTAATTAGTAAGACAATATATCCAAATTCAAAGACACATAATCAGTGAAATAACGAGCAAAACCTTTTAAGTTGAGGGCAATGCGAACACGGAAAGAGCAACTGCTCATGAAAAACGAATAGAGTAGCAGCTTCTTTGGGGACTCTTCACCATTACTCGTCTACAAATCGATCAAAATGTGATTATGGTTGTTAGATGGAAAGAATGAAAGGGGAAGAGGGAGGGACGAACACCCACCATTTCGAACAGAAGCTTAAATGCCGATGGCCAATTCTATCACTAGCAAGCAGGAAGATTCAGGAACCCTAGAGGACGATGATCGAAGAACGCAGATTTTGGACAAAGGAGAATTGCAGCGGAGGTTCGACGTTTCGTCAACGTGTTTTGTAAAAGGTAGCAAAGTCAACATCGTGTTTCTATATAGTTGATTGTTTGACTGGATTTTTTTTTTCTAGAAAATTAAAAATAACCAAAAAAAAACTCAAAATTACAAATGTAGCCCTGAAAATTGCAGATGGATTAAGCCAATCTGCGATTTTAGCATTCCATCTACAAACATACAAATCGATAAAACACAGTCGTATTTTAGCAACTTGCACGTTTGCAGATGTTTTTTTAGTTTTTTTTTTCGTATAAATACCCTCATCTCCGACTAAAATCATAGATGAACTAAATTTATCTACGATTTCCTCTCATCTCACTGGTATTTTGCGTTTTTCTAATTTTATTTTTTTTATTTTTATTAAAAAATTTGATAGGGTTTGTCTATGAAACAACCTTATTATATATAAAGTTTTACAAAAAATTATCACTTTAGAAATCCTATCAATTTCGTAGTAAAAAAAAACGCAAAATCACAGGTGGGATGAGATGAAATCGCAGATGAACTTAGTTCATTTGCGATTTTAGTTACAGATGAGGGTTCTTATACGGAAAAAATATAAAAATAACTAAAAAAACCATTTGCGAACATAAAAGTCGCTAAAGCACGGTTGCGCTTTAGAGAGTTGCACGTTTGCAGATTGAATGCTATAATCGCAGAAGAACTTAATTTATTTGCAATTTTCATGGATATATTTGTAGTTTGGTTTTTCTTTTTACTATTTTCTACAAAGTAATTAAGTGATTAGACTATATTTGTAATTTTCTCTTTTTGTTATAGAGAATTGGATGACATATTCATCATTAGTCATGTAGTAGTTTCTTATAGTGTCATAGTATGACCCATGGATGACGTATGGGTCATTGGTCATGTGGTAGTTGCTTATTTGTCATGGTATGAACCAAGGATGACATATGGGTCATTAGTCATGTGGTAGTTTCTTATAGTGTCATGATATGACCCATGGATAATGTGTGGATCGTTGGTCATGTGGTAGTTGCTTATAGTGTCATGGTATGACCTATAGACGACATATGGGTCATTGGTCATGTGGTAGTTGCTTATAGTGTCATAGTATGACCCATGGATAACATATGGGTCATTGGTCATGTGGTAGTTGCTTATAGTGTCATGGTATGACCTATGGATGACATATGGGTCATCGGTCATGTGGTAGTTGCTTATAGCGTCATGGTATGACCCATGGACGATGTATGGATCATTGGTCATGTTGTAGTTGCTTATAGTGTCATGATATGACTCATTAATGACATATGGGTCATTGGTCATGTGGTAGATGCTTATAGTGTCATGGTATGACCCATGGATAACATAGGGGTCATTGGTCATGTGGTAGTTGCTTATAGTGTCATGGTATGACCCATTGATGATATACGGGTCATTGTCCATGTGGTAGGTTCTTATAGTGTCATGGTATGACCCATAGATGGCACATGGATCATTGGTCATTTGGTAGTTCCTTATAGTGTTATGGTATGACCCATGGATAACATATGGGTCACTAATCATGTTATAGTTGCTTATAGTGTCATGGTATCCCATAGATGACATATGGGTCATTAGTCATGTGGTAGTTGCTTATAGTCTCATAGTATGACCCATGGACGACATATCGTCATTTTTCATGTGGTAGTTGCTTATAGTGTCATTGTATGACCCATGGATGGCATATGGGTCATTGGTCATGTGGTAGTTACTTATAGTGTCATGGTTTGACATATGGGTCGTTGGTCATGTAGTAGTTGAAGGGTTTTGAGCATTCTAACACTCCTAAGGTATAAATGCAACCTTAGAAACCTTGGATCTATGTTTTACTAAGATACATGCAAATTTGATTATCCAAGGTTCTTAACCTAACTAGCATGGCATAGGGAACTTGAAACATAAAAGCTAGTAGAAGAACATACCTTTTTGTTGCTTGGATTCCTTGAGAACCTTGTAAGCCTAGCACCTCAACTATGATGCCTCAAATATCTCACATAACACCATAACACTTGGAATAACCTTGAGATAAGTATACTTATCACTCAAAATTGGTTAGCCCTCTTGTTCTTCACTTAGTAGTCGGTTTCGCTTGCCATGGAGCTTCTTATATAGTGTCCTACATGTAGGGTTACTCCATGTAAACCCTAATGTGAATGGCGTTTCATATTCCATGATCCACAAGTTTATAACCTCCATAGAGTATCTATGGAGCACCTTATGGGTTTTAGCCCAATTCATATAAACCATGGATCATTAGCCCACTATGCAAGAATAGATGATTTGCCCAATCAACCCCATATATTTAATTAGTCTCCTTTTGATCACTTAATTAATTCCAAATTAATTTGTGATCAATACTAATTAAATCATATTATTAATATATTAGAACTTATAATACATTAATAAACCTTAAGTGTCTTTTCTCTCATTTAGTCTATCCAAGTGTTGCAATGCCATGCAACCCAAATGGACCATGTCAACCGGGTCAAGTAGATTCCAAAAATAGTTATGAACTTAGACATCTAATCCAACAGTCTCCCACTTGGATAAGTCTAATAACTATAACTGCAGGAATGACTTCAGGAACCAATCAGCAATCGTAGCTCTTTCAAGGTCTCGCAGAACTGAGATGATGATGATACGCCATTTAAGATAAGTGATCATATAATCCTCTGTTCTGGATATCAGCCGGACAAATACATGGAACAATGTCTTACTTATTGTCCAACAGTTTGTTTCCAGATTTCCGATTTGTTTTACATAGAACTTAATCGAACACATCAATTTAGTTTTGACTGGGCCCGGTACATAGGTCACAACAAAATCATTGAGGGGCCCAGATATCACTTCTAATCCAAGAAGGAACATATAAACTTCGATTCATATGCTTGTTCTACTACTTGTTGAATCATACACAAAGGCACATTTTATAACATCGAGTTACCAATGCGTTTACGTGCAATCAATGTATAACCAACTCATAGTCAACAACTCATATCTCTAGGTTTGAAGACTTATATGATATTACCGTCTCACGATCACTCTAGATAAATTCCATGAAGTGATACAAGTGAGCATGGGTTAAATCCAATACTCAGAACTTATAAGCATTCATGAGTGTTGTAGCAACTCTTTCTATTTCCAACATCTTACACATCTACAAGCGAACTCATGACAGTCTTGATTCATATGTACTTCCGACATATGACCGACTGTGGAAAGTTTGAATAATATGATTTTTACCATAACATAATTATTCTGGAAGTCAAAACATACAAAATGAAATGATAGTAAACGATTGACATAAGATACCAACACTTTACTCATAAATAAACAACATCTTTTATTTATCATCAAATGTCAATTACACTTTACAAATTTCAAAGCTATCTAACTTCTAAAACTAATATCATCCTTTAGCCATATGTGCTTCGCATGCTGAAGATGCTTAACCCTACCCAGTCCCTTCGTAAGGGGATCTGCTGGGTTCTCATCCGATGATACCCTCTTTGCCACGAGGAGTCCTTCTTCTATTCGATGTCTGATGAAATGGTATTTTCTGTCGATGTGTCTGGATCTTCCGTGATCCCTTGGTTCCTTGGCTAAGGTAACTACACTTTCACTATCATATAAAATCTCCATAGGCACCTTTATAGCTGGTACAACTCCACAGTCTCCAATGAAGTTCTTTAGCCATATAGCCTCCTTTGCATCCTCGCTTGCTGCTATATACTCAGATTCGCAAGTTGAATCAACCACTGTCTCCTCCTTGGAACTTTTCCAAGTAATTGCTCCTCTATTTAAGGTAAAGGCCCAGCATGACTGAGAACGGAAATTATCCCTATCGGTCTGGAAGCTAGCATCACTATACCCCACTACTCTCAAGTCATCACTCCCACCGAGGGTAAGGACCCGATCCTTAGTCCTTTGAAGGTACTTAAGAATGTTCTTTACCGTAGTCTAGTGAGCCTTGTCAGGGCTCCCCTGATATCTACTGACCATGCTCAACGCAAAGGGCACATCAGGATGAGTACAAGTCATAACATACATGATCGAGCCTATAGTAGAAGCATATGGTACTCGACTCATCTCAGCTATCCCTGCCTCTGTACTCGGGCTTTGAGTCTTACTGAATCTGGTGTTACTCTGGATCGGTAACTCTCCTTTCTTGGAATTCTACATGTTGAACCTATTCAACACCTTATCCAAGTAGGTACTCTAACTAAGTCCAATTAGTCTCTACTCTTGTCTCTCAATATCCTTATCCCTAGGATATAGGCAGCTTCACCAAGGTCCTTCATAGTGAAACACTTCCTAAGCAAGGACTTCACTTCCTGCAGATTTGGGATGTCATTTCCTATGAGTAGTATGTCATCCACATACAATACAAAAAAGCTAATTATACTCCCACTAGCCTTGACATATACACAAGATTCATCTTCGCTCCTCGAAAAGCCAAACTCTTTGACTTTCTCATCGAAACAAAGATTCCATCCGCGAGGTGCTTGTTTCAATCCATAAATGGATTTCTCAAGCTTACACACTCTATTAGGATACTCTGTGCTGACAAAACCCTCTGGCTGGCTCATGTAAAAATCCTCAACCAACTTTCCATTAAGGAAATCGGTTTTGACGTCCATTTTCCATATTTCATAATCATGGAATGCAACAATGGCTAACGTAACCATAATAGACTTAATCTTTGCTACTAGGCAGTAGGTCTCATCATAATCAACTCCCAGAGTTTGAGAAAAGTTATTTGCAACCAGTCGCGCCTTATAAGTGTGTACATTATCATCCATGTCGGTCTTCTTCTTGAAGATCCATTTGCACCTAACAGTCTTACGACCTGGTACATTGTCAACCAAGTTCCAAACTTGATTGTCATACATGGAATGTATCTCGCTGTCCATAGCCTCTTTACATTTAGGAGCCTCATGGCCTACCATGGCTTCCGTGTAGCTGTTAGGTTCATCCAGACTTACCAGTATGATATCGCTAATAAATGTATCACCTTCCACAGTAATATGGAAACCATAGTAATGCTCAGATGCATTCCTAATCCTCGTGGAACGCTTCAGAGGTACAGACTCGTCAGTCGGATCAACTGGAGTTTCCTCCTCAGTTTGGTTGCTAGGGTTTGAGGCTCCTTCACCACTTGACTCTTGAATTTCTTCAAGGTCAATTTGTCTCCCACTATTTCCTTGTCTTATGAACTCTCTCTCGCGAAAGACTCCTCTCCTTGCTACGAAGACCACATTATCACTGGATCTGTAGAAGAGGTAACCAAAGGATTTCTGTGGATAACCGATGAAAATACACCTCTCACTTCGAGGTTCGAGCTTATCATGAGTCTCGCGCCTCATGAAAGCCTCACAACCCCAAATCTTGATGTGGTCTAGATTGGGAACTTTTCCAGTCCACATCTCGTGAGGTGTTTTTGCAACCTTCTATGTAGGGACTAGATTAAGAATATGGGCGGCAGTCTCTTAGGCATACCCCCAAAATGAGATCGGTAGCGAAGCTCGACTCATCATGGAACGAACCATGTCCAACATGGTTCGATTACGCTTCTCGGCTACACCATTAAGTTGTGGTGTTCTTGGAGGTGTCAATTGTGAGATAATCCCACATTCCTTAAGATAGCCAAGGAACTATGTACTAAGATACTCTCCTCCTTGATTGGATCGGAGCATCTTAATGTTCCTGCCCAACTGATTCTCCACTTCCTGTTTAAACTCTATGAACTTGTCAAAGGTTTCTGACTTATGCTTGATTAAATAAACATATCCATATCTACTATAATCATCCGTAAAAGTCACATTGAAGTGGTTAGCATCCATTGTGGCGGTTCTGAAGGGTCCACACACATTAGTATGTATGAGGTCCAACAAAACCTCACCCCTAGCATAAGTACTAGTGAAGGGTGATTTTGTCATTTTTCCAAGTAAACAAGATTCACAACTATCATCCAACTTTAGGTCAAATGACTCCAATACTCCATCCTTTTGGAGTTGTCCTATGCGTTTCTTGCTTACATGTCCAAGATGACAATTCCATAATGATGCTTTATCCAAGCTCTCGGAAGAATCAATACACAACACATTATTTCCTAGGTTGTCTACAACCGACATAGTTTCATACACACCATCACAATGTAATGCTTTAAAATAAAGAACATTATTAATGAAAGCTTTAATACCACCACATTCATTATCAAACGAAAAGGTAAACCCTTGTTTATACAAACCATGAAAGGAAATAATATTTCTCGCCATTTCAGACGAGTAACAACATTTATTCAAATCTAATGTTTACCCGCTACTTAGCAACAAAGAATAAACTCCAATCTTGGTGACATGTGAAGCTTTCTTATTCCCCATGATTAAGTTTATCTTCCCATGCTCCACATTCTCATTTCTTCTTAGTCCCTGCAAATCAGAACATATGTGAATACCACAACCTGTATCAAGGACCTAAGAGTTAGAATATGGTGAGTTATTAGACAATATAGTGTAAATACCTGCGTGGTTGGGTTTCACATTCCCATCCTTAACATCTTGCAGGTACTTTGGGAAGTTTCGCTTCCAGTGCGACATTTCATGGCAATAGAATCATTCAGCCTCTTTAGGGTTGGCAGGAGGAGTGATAGAACCTTTCTTGGTTCCACTTGAAGAGATGCCATCTAGGGACTTTCCCTTGGTACTCTTCGAAGATCTCTTCCTTTTCTTCCCTTTACCTTGCCCGATTGCCAAGACATGGGCCACGGTAGGAGTAGGAGTGGTAACAACCAATTTACCTTTAAGACCACTTCCAGCGGTCTTCAAAAGTTCTTGAAGTTTGATGAGTGTAACCTCCTCCTTGTTCATGTGGTATGTCATTCAGAATTGATCAAAACAAGAAGGTAAGGAGTGCAAAATGATGTCAGTTGTCAACTCCTCGAGGAAGTTCACATTCAATTTCAGCAAACGGTCCACATACCTTTGCATTTTCTTTAAGTTGTCCGTGATGTGTTCACCATCCTTCATCCGGGTTGTTATCATGGAGGAGATGATTTCATACCTCTCTTGACGAGCACTTTGATGGTAGCGGTCCATCAAATCCTGGTGCATCTCAAAAGGGTAATAGTCTTCATAGGACTTTTGGAGCTCGGCTGTCATCGTGGCCAACATGATACATGCCACTTTGGTGGCATCTCTCTCATGAGTTCGGAATTCAGCGATCTCCTCAAGTATAGCAGACGACTGATCAAGTCTCTTCAGCTCCTTGTCGAGGACATATTACTTGTCCTCGTAACGAGTGACTATCCTGATGTTTCAGGTCCAATCCATAAAGTTGGAACCATTGAAGATGACTCTCCCACAAAGGTTCATGAGAGAGAAGGAGCTGGTAGGGTTTGAGCTAAAAGTAGCATTGTTGGAAGACAACTGAAAAAGAAAAAAGACAAGTTTAGATTAGATATAAAGATAGCCCTTAATAAGACACCCAAATGTAATATTAAGGCTAGGACCCAACACAATATTTTATACCATAGAAGAGGGATGCCGTAATCCAAGCTATAAAATATTTGAAGGTAGGTGGCTGACGATTCACCAATTTCCACCATGAAAAACAAAATAAATTATTAGGTTTTAATTGGTTTTGAAACTCCTAGATTCATTGAACTTTTAAATGACATGTTTTAATCTAGAGTGTGCCCTTCAAGTTTTGTGACTGAGATTCCGAGGATCACAAAACAAGGTGTGAAGTAACCATGCAAATTACTTGGTACTCTTAATGTTTATCACTCAACTGATGTGTCGGTTAACCACACGTGCTCCACCGATATATGATAAACCTTAAGCCATCCTTTGCCTACCTTTTTAAGTCCAGGTTAGTATGCCGGTTAACCACACACGCTCCACTAACGACTTAAGCAAAGTGCGAAGTGTAATTTCATGCGTTAGCACCTTATTCACATTTTCCTAAAGTAACTAAGATTGGGAATTTATTAAAAAAACATTTAGTTACTTTACAATCATCATACTTTTAATGAGGATTATAGTCATTGTCCTACCCGTTAGGCTAACGACCCACCACCAGTCAAGGAAGCGGTGGGTGAGAGTGAACACCCATTAAGCTGCCATTTTATAGGCAACAACCTTATACCCCCCCTTATAGACTGCCTTCGTGAATGAGGCCTACTAACGGTAAAACGACTTGTTCTTATATATATATATATATATATATATATATATATATATATATATATATATATATATTATTAACTTATAATATTATAAAGTATAAGGGTTGAATTATAACTTTTAAAATTATAGGGGTTGGAACTAAAGCTTTTAAAGTGACTTTACATGTTCCAAAACTTGAGGGCAAGTTTTGTAACTTTCAAAACTTTTCATCTTTCATAACTTATGAGTTAATGGTTAATTAAAATGAGAGATTTTTCATTTTATGTAACCTATGTATTTATTAATGGAATTTAAAAGAATGACTTTTGGTAATCCATAACTTGAGGACAAATTATGGATTTCATTAAAACACATAAAGATCAAGAATTAAACTATCAAACTAGTTGCAAATAATTCCTATGATCTTCTAAACTCGTAAGTGTATGAACATTCAAATCAACAATTTCAAGAATCATAAAAACACATACAAAACTTGAAATTTTTGATAACAGCCATTGTAAATGGATTAGCGTAACCATTACACCATCTTAAAAAAAATTATAAGACCAAAATATTTTAGGACAATGTTTCTAGTCCATTTCCAGTAGAAAAACTCGAAAACCTGCCTTCAGGGCCTCCTACTCATTAAGCGCAAGAGCCTACTCGACGAGTAGGATGAGTTAACAAATGGACTCGTCGAGTCCCCCATGGACGCGGCGAATTCACTCAGCGGATTGCAGAATTTTGAGTTTTTCCAACAAGTTTGCATCAAGTATCAAGAAAACAAGCCTAGGCTCTGATACCACTGAAGGGTTTTGAGCATTCTAACACTCCTAATGTGTACATGCAACCCTAGAAACGTTGGATCTATGTTTTACTAAGATACATGTAAATTTGATTTTCCAAGGTTCATAACCTAACTAGCATGGCATGGGGAGCTTGAAGCATAAAAGCTAGTAGAAGAACATACCTTTTTGTTGCTTGGATTCCTTGAGAACCGTGTGAGCCTAGCACCTCAAGTGTGATGCCTCAATTGTCTCACTCAACACCACAACACTTGGAATAACCTTGAGAGAAGTATACTTATCACTCAAAATCAACTAGCCCTCTTTTTCTTCACTTAGTAGCCGATTTTGCTTTCCATGGAGCTTCTTATATAATGTGCTACATGTAGGGTTACTCCAGGTAAACCCTAATATGCATGGATTTTCATATTCCATGATCCATGGGTTTATAACCTCCATGGACTATCCATGGATTGCATATGGTACGTTGGTCATGTTATAGTTTCTTATAGTGTCAAGGTATGACACATGGATGACATATTGGTCATTGGTTATGTGGTAGTTGCTTATAGTGTCATGTTATGACTCTTTGATGACGTATGGCTCATTGGTCATGTCGTAGTTGCTTATAGTGTCATGGTATGACCCATGGATAACATATGGGTCATTGGTCATGTGGTAATTCCTTAGAATGTCATGGTATGACCCATGGATGACATATGGGTCATTGATCATGTTATAGTTGCTTATAGTGTCATGGTGTGACCCATGGAGGACATATGGGTCATTGGTCATGTGGTAGTTGCTTATAGTGCTATGGTATAACCCACGGGAGATATTGTTGGATTAGTGTCTAAGTCCATAACTATTTTGGTATGTACTTGACCCGATGGTGCATGGTCCTTTTGGGTTGCCTTCACCAAAGCAACTTGATAGGATGAATTATGGAGAGAAAGGATTAATTATGATTTATTAATATATTATGAGAATAATATATTAAAGGAGAAATCATATTGTTTAATTAATATTAGTCAAGAATTAATAAAAATTAAGTTTGTGGCTAAAAGACATTAATTAAACTTAAGGGACTAGAACTGTCAATTGTGTGATAGTTGAATATTGGGATAATGGACTCCATATTAGAGGGGTGGACGAACTCTATGGGGAAACCCATTAGAAATCGTCCTAGGCCTCTAAGGAGGGAGTCCATGGGTTGCTTAGGGCCTAAGCATCCAAATTAGGGTTTCCTTGTTAGATAACCCTAATAGCCTCACTATTTAAAGGACCCTTGAGACTCAAAAACATGGTGAACTTATTCCTTAGGGTTTCCACACGTTTTGGGCAGCCTCCCCTCTCCTTATTCTTCATCCTCTTGCTCTTGGTGTTTGTGAACCATTAGAGGGGTGACATTTGTGACTCTGAGCTTTCTAAAGTCATTACAAGGAGGATTTGAGATTGTTATTGCTACATAGCAATCAAGGTAAGATCTAAACCCCATTCATAAGTTAATTTGATTAATTGTATGCTAGAACTAGGGTTTAAAGTCTTGGATGAATTGCATATACAATAGAGAAACCTAGATCCAAGCATTAGGGTTTGCATGAGCACATAGGATGTTCTTATGGCTAAAACCCATCAGTGGTATCAGAGCCTTGATTGGTTTCTGTTGTATGTGATGCTATGTTGAATTATTTACTGGAAAACGATTTTTTGGCCTCTGCCCGACCTGACTCGGCGAGTTAGTGGATGAACTCGGCGAGTCCAGTCCCTGACTCGGTGAGTCCAAGGGTCAGACAGAGGGAATATCGGGATTTCTTGCTGTTTTGCTGAAGGATTAATACCAAAAATGTATTTTTATGATAAAATCCGATTTTTATTATATTTGGGTGATTATCCTTCATAAAACAAAAGATAATTTCAAATCTTTTGAATAATAATTTCCTTATATGATAAATATGGATTATTTAAATTATTTGGTAATTATCTTATGGGATTAGGTCAAATATAGATAATGACAAAAATTAATTGTTTAATTTCTATTATTTGTTATTTGATCCTTGTGTTGTGAAAAAAAGTTTCAATTGTGCCCATTTAAGTTTTATGGTTTAAATTTGACCTTAAAGGTTTTGTTTTGAAATTTAAATAGTTGAAACCCTAATGTTTTGAAATGTTTCAAAACTTGCCCTCAAGTCTTGGAATTTAAAAGTTGATTAAAAGTTTAATTTAGAAATGTTAAATTCTAAAACCCTAGTATTGTTTTGAAAAGTTCATATCACACCCTTATGGTTCTATTAATTAATTAAAGTGTATAATTATTAAATTAGACCACCTAGTATTTTAAAAGTGTAAAATACACCCTATACTATATATATCATTAAAAGTCTAATATTATATATGTATGAGTAAAGTGTCAAGTCTTACCGTTAGTAGGCCTCATTCACGAAGCTGGTCTATAAGGGGTGTTTAAGGAAATTGCCTATAAAATGGCGATTGAATGGGTATCCACTCTTACCCACCGCACTCTTGACTAGTGGAGGGTCGTTAGCCG
Organism: Lactuca serriola; assembly: GCF_051521515.1. Taxonomy (NCBI): domain Eukaryota; kingdom Viridiplantae; phylum Streptophyta; class Magnoliopsida; order Asterales; family Asteraceae; genus Lactuca; species Lactuca serriola. Next base: position 145,058,449 of record NC_136416.1, read on the forward strand.
AATGGGTAGGATAGGATAGAAACCTTCCATTATAAGTATAATGAAGTACAAAAGTAACTAAATGCTTTCATAAAATTCCCAATCTTAGTTACTTTAGGCAAAAGTGAATTGATGCAATCCCATGAAATTACACTTTGTGCCCTTGCGAAGACGTTAGTGGAGCGTGTGTGGTTAACCGGCACACTAAATGGTTCTAAGCAAAGGTAGCAAAGGGTGACTCAATGTTTGTCATAGTTCGGTGGAGCGTGTGTGGTTAACTGACACATCGAATAGAGGACTGTAACATGTGGGGGCACCATGTAAGTTTGCATGGTTATTCACACCCGCTTTGTGATCCTCGGTATCCCAGTCACAAACTAGAGGGGCATATCGAGATTTAAACATGCCATTGAAAAGTTCAATGAATCTCAAAAGATCTAGGAATTTTCAATAGATTTAAAACTTAAATTTCTTTTTCGTTTTTCATGGTGGAAATTAGTGAATCGTCATTCACTTACCTTCAAATATTCTGCAACTAGATTACAACATTCCTTTTCTAGGTTGTAGTGTATTATGTTGGATCCTAGCCTCGATGTTTCATTTGGGTGTCACATCGAGGATTCTAATCAACTAACTTGAATTTGTTTTCTCCCATTTTGTAGATGTCAAAGTATGACAACTATGGTATTCCCAAATCCCGTGGAACAAGCTTTCCACATGAAGATGATATTCCACGATTCAATCGAGGAACAAGAGATCATGCTTCACTTCCTCCACCTCCTCCAATTATTCTCCCTAACCCACAAGTTTGAAGGCTTGAAAAGTTCAAGCTCACTCAAGCCCTTTTGGCAAGTAAACATGAAGAAGGAAAGTCGGTGTGTGCACACGTCCTAGAGATGAAGTCACACATTGATAGGTTAAGAATGTTGGGATCCGTTATCTGTGAGGAGCTGGCTGTTGACTTGGTTCTTCAGTCACTTCCTAACTCATATAGTAAGTTCGTAAGAAAGTACTATATGATAAACCACGGCATGACCCTTATAGATCTCACCTACATGCTTATTGCTGCTGAATCAACAATGATTTGGCGCACTGGAAAAGCAAAGTTGATTGGTGAATCTGCCTTCCAAACCTCTATGGATATAGGCAATGGCAACAAAAGACATGCCATGATCGAAAAGTTTGATCATAAGAGAAAGGCAAAGTGTAAAGTAGTTCCATGTGCTGTTCCAAAAGAGTCAACTTGCTTTTATTGCCAAGAGAAGGGGCATTGGAGACGAAGCTGCCCTATTTACCTAAGAGATCTAAGAGATGGGAGAGTCAAAACGTATGGCTCTACTTTAGGTAAAATCCATTAACTAACTCTTTTAAGTTCCTATTCTAGATTCTTAATACATGATGTGATAAGATTACAATTGATGTTTTATAGGATCAAAGAAAAGGAGAGGAAGCTTTAGGGAATAAGTGAGCGGAATCTAATCATGAAGAAATGGATGTCGATCGCATTGCTTGAAGATTGGATTCTTGAGCTACTACTTAGAGTTAGAAAAGATTGCTAAGAAAAATGTATTAACATAGTTTTTCGATGAGTTGCATTGTAAGGACAAATTTTTCCGCAATAAAATAAAATTTTGTTTTATATTATTTATTTATCCTTACAATGGCATGCATGAAAAATTGATGTTTGAAGATTTCTATTATTAGCAATAATGAATTTGATTCTTAATTATGTTATTTGTGGAAATGTCGAGAATTTACCAAATAGGGAGAGTTTCTCATCGCCCAAGTTTCAATTGGACAGAAACTTGGAATCATGCAACATGTATGATGAATAAAAAACTTTCACATTTGGAAATTAGACTAATTCGTTGACAAAGTGTCAAGTGAAGGACTAAGAGATCGAGTACACAAAGTTGTGTGTTGATCAAGTCCACCACAAGAGTAACAAAGATATTTGTCATGATTTACTAAAAGTTTTAGTAAATATGATTATACTTATAAGATTAAGTGTAATTCTGAATTTATTAAAAGAGTTTAAGTCAATAGCAGAACGAATAAGAAGAATCAAGTAGGCAGAAAGATAAAAGTTTCTCTATTCTAAGAAGAAGGGAGAATACCTTTTATTATGTTTTATGATAGGTCTTAATGATTAAGAACCATATCTCAATTGATCCTCTAAGTGAGTCTTAGTACAATTGTATGTCTGAGAAGAGGAATCAAGAATTGAAGAAATGGTTAAATCAAGAAGTCAATCATACTTCGTTCCAAAACAAGTCTTAGAGTTAAGATTGTGACATTGAGTGACAAGTCTTAAGAAGGTTTATAACATTAATCAAATGTAGAATTTGGAAAAAGGTTTTTCTTATTCTTGCACATTTGGAATTGGTAAGTTGTGATGTCTTGGATTAGACAAAGACCAACGAGGACCAATTTTGTGAAGTGTTTTGTCTTGATAATAGCTACACTAACTCTTGAATATGTGTTTGTCAAGAAATGTTTATTGACAAGAGAATCTTATATGTCAAGGAGTCAGTGGGAGTCTTAATTGTCTTGAAAGGGTCAAGAACAAATCAAAATAAACCTTATCGAACATCACTAGCGCACGACTTGAGGTTTACAACCTATCGTGTTGACACTATCTTGTTTCTGTGTCGTTCCAATCGAGTTAATTATGCATATGAGTTCTATGAGTTCTCATTTGAACGCATAAAAGCCAAGCACCTTGATCAATGAAAAGTACATTGATAGGAAAGGGTGAGCTGCTTAACTACTTGGAAGACATGGTGAGCACTCGTGTTACCATAAGGCAAGAAATCAAGATTGAGAAGGTTTGGTCCATATGAGTTTGAATTTGTCGTAAACTTTGGTTTGACAAATTCACATGGATAGGAACACATACACCATTTAAATCTAAGTGTTATAAGATTCCCTCCTTCATGAAAATGACTGTGAGGAAATGCTTTCACTAAGAGAGATTTTAAGAAGATAGTGATTGTGAAAATTGGATTCTCGAATTCGATTATGGTTACGGTATCCCTTTCCATGATTCGAATTGTGAGATTTGGCAATTAGTCTGAATTGTTTAGACACACATGTGAGCTATTTAAGGCAAAAGTGTATAAGTTTGAGAAGCTTAGATAAAAGGATTATCAAAGCATTAGGTATTAGAAATATGAACTTATGAAATTCAATAGGTATTGTTTTTTGGAAGTTAAGCTATTTTCTGAATACATGTCAAAGCTAGTGGGAGCATAAGTGTTATGCTTATATGACAATAATCATCATGATAGTGGGAGCATAAATGTTGTGCTTGTATTATTATTAATGTAAGTATTGCAAGTTAGCAATATTAATTATAGAAAACAAGAGTTATACCTTGCAAAGTCGTAAGGATTGAAAAGTTGTTTTGCTATAATTAAAGGAGAGAATATTGTACTTCGTTTCAAAATCTAAAGCTTAGATTGAGAAATTTTAATAAATTTAGTCAAAGGATACATAGTGTGTTCTTAAATTTCGATTATGATTACGGTATCCCTCTTCATAGTTCGAATTGTGAGAACGTGACACATTAAATGTTATGGCAGAAGATTGATAAAGTATCATATATTTATGTAAGACATTATGCATCGTTCCCATACGCTTCTGGTATAGGATCGATTGCAAGGGTTATAATATTTAACCATTCTAAAATTTTCCAAATGTCTAGCGCATTTAGAGGGAAAATGGACAAGAATCGGTTTTGACTAAGATAATTAAACAACTATCAAAGGACGATCCAAAGTTCGCCGAGGATTGGTCGCTTGTGAGTAGTTGGAAGTATAGTATTGGATGGACCATATCGACATTATTATGAATATATAAGATTCTATTAAGAATGGGTTGTCATATGGAAAATATGGAAATGGTTCCATATTAGGAGTTGGATATTGAGAGTCTATGTCTAGATTAGAAAATTTTATGCAAAAGGATGTTCAAGGAATGTACTTTGAGTGAGAGACATCACGTCTATGGAATTGTATTGTAGCAATCTCAGATAGAGGACTTTGTAATTTCATTGGAAATAGTCATTGTGACTTTTGTACTATGACATTATGAAAGGATCATTGCATAAAATGTTAGAATCTAGCATATTCTATAAGTGGTAAGAATTTAATATTCTTTCACTTGTGAAAAGGATTAGCAATTGTGAAATGAGTATGATTGGAAATGTGTTCATTTGATCTATTTCACAAAGCATGAACCGTAGGTAAACATTGTGTGCATGCTAAGAGCATGGGACAAGTGTTCTAATAATTCAAGTAAGAAGTTGATTACCCGAAACAACAAATAATAAGTAATCAATATGGTGATAGATAAAAGATGTTTTATTTATACTCAAAAGTTTGGGGCCATATGAGATTAGTATTATTCTTGTGTTTCACTTTGCATGTTTTGACTTCCTGAATAATTTAATTGGTTCAGAACAATCAAATTATTCGAACGGACCACAGTCGTTCATATGTTGGAAGTAGGTATGAATGAAGACTGTCGTGAATTGGTGTGTGGATTGTAGGGGTGAGCAAAACCGAACCCGGAAACCGAAAAACCGACAAAAACCGACAAAACCGAAACCGAAACCGTAATAGAAACCGACGGTTTGGGTTTGATTTTTTTTAATTGGGTCGGTTTCGGTTTTATAAAATACAAAAACCGAGAAAAACCGACCCAAACCGAATTTTATGAAATATATATATTCTGCGGTTTATATATGTATATATTTGTTTCCGTTGACTTCTAAGCAAAAAAACAAACTTGGTGTAGTGGTTAAGGCGCTGCAACATTCTTCTAGGTGTCCCAAGTTCGAAACTTGTTGCCTACGTTTCATTTGTTTTATTTATTTTGGATGTCCTTTAAAATCTATCCCACATCGTCCATGTGTTCAAACTAACCTGCATATCATCTCTTATATAAAACATGTTGATTCTAACTTCATTCCCACATCGCCCCTTGTAACAAAAATCGATCATCCTTACTTCTATAAAAGGATTATCATCTTTCAAAGAATTACTTGGGATTTCTATTGGGTTTGTGTTTAAACCCAAAAACGAACCGAAAAAACCGAGAAACCGAACCCGTCGGTTTTGGGTTGGGTTGGGTTCTAAATTTCTTAAAACCGATAAGTCGGTTTCGGGTTCGGTTTTAGGTCAAAACCGACCCAAACTGACCCATGCTCAATCCTAGTGGATTGTCTAAAGTGTATTAGACATAAGCAATTGTTTGTTGCAACGTTCATGAGTGCTTATGAATATAATTTGAGCATTGGATTAAACCCGCGCTCACTTGGATCACTTCATGAATTGTATCACGAGTAATTGGTGAGACGGTAACATCTTATATTCTTGAAACCGAGATGTGTGAGTTGTATCTTGCGAGTCGGTTGCACATTGATAATATGTAAATGCACTAGTAACTTGGTGTTATAAAACATATTGTTGTGTGTAATTCGGTAAGTGAGTGCAAGAGAGCATTGAGTCAAAGTTTATCCGTTCCTTTAATCCAAAGTAGGATAAAAGCGATATCTTTGGGCCCTTGATGATTTAGTGATGGCACCTAAGCGCTTGGCCGAGCCGGGACTAATTTGATGTGATCAATTGTAGTCTGTTGTCAGTCGTCATAAATCAGAAGTCCGGAAATAGTATAGAGAGAATGATTAGAATTAATGTCTTATATCTATACGATATCTAGAATGGAGGAATATATGATCCCTTATCTAAAGGACACGCGTATCTGATAAGATCAGAGTTGACAGCGGCTTTGGAAAGCTACGACTGCAGATCAGGATCTGAAGTCATACGCAAAATAGTTATTAGACTTATCCAAGTGGGAGACTGTTGGATTAGTGTCTAAGTCCATAACTATTTTGGTATGTACTTGACTCGATGGTGCATGGTCCTTTTGGGTTGCCTTCACCAAAGCAACTTGATAGGATGAATTATGGAGAGAAAAGATTAATTATAATTTATTAATATATTATGAGAATAATATATTAAAGGAGAAATCATATTGTTTAATTAATATTAGTCAAGAATTAATAAGAATTAAGTTTGTGGCTAAAAGACATTAATTAAACTTAAGGGACTAGAACTGTCAGTTGTGTGATAGTTAAATATTGGGCTAATGGACTCCATATTAGAGGGGTGGACGAATTCTATGGGGAAACCCATTAGAAATCGTCCTAGGCCTCTAAGGAGGGAGTCCATGGGTTGCTTAGGGCCTAAGCATCCAAATTAGGGTTTCCTTGTTAGATAACCCTAATAGCCTCACTATTTAAAGGACCCTTGAGACTCAAAAACGTGGTGAACTTATTCCTTAGGGTTTCCACACATTTTGGGCAGCCTCCCCTCTCCTTATTCTTCAGCCTCTTGCTCTTGGTGTTTGTGAACCATTAGAGGAGTGACATTTGTGACTCTAAGCTTTCTAAAGTCATTACAAGGAGGATTTGAGATTGTTATTGCTACATAACAATCAAGGTAAGATCTAAACCTCATTCATAATTTAATTTGATTAATTGTATGCTAGAACTAGGGTTTAAAGTCTTGGATGAATTGCATGTACAATAGAGAAACCTAGATCCAAGCATTAGGGTTTGCATGAGCACATAGGATGTTCTTATGGCTAAAACCCATCAGATATATCGTCATTGGTCATGTGGTAGTTGTTAATAGTGTCGCGGTAAGACCCATGGATGATATATAGGTCATTGGTCATGTGGTAGTTGCGTTTAGTGTCATGGTATCATCAATAGATGACATATGGGTCATTGGACATGTTGTAGTTGCATATAGTGTCATGGCATGACGTATGGATTACATATGGGTCACTGGTTATGTAGTAATTGCTTATAGTGTCATGGTATGACCCATGGATGACATATAGGTCATTGGTCATGTTACGGTTTCATATACCATGACCCACAAATGACATATGGGTCACTGGTAATGTGGTAGTTGCTTATAGTGTCCCGGTATGACCCATGGATAACATATTGATCATTAGGCATGTGGTAGTTGCTTATATTGCCATGCTATGACCCATGGATGATATATGGTTCAATGGTCATATGGTAGTTCCTTATAGTGTCATGGTATGACACATGGATGACATACGGGCCATTGGTCATGTGGTAGTTGCGTAAAGCGTCATGGTTTGACACGTCGATGACATAGAGGTCAATGATCATGTCATAGTTGGTTATAGTGTCTTGGTATGAAACATGGAAGACATATGGATCATTGGGTCACTGATCATGTTATAGTTGTTGATAGTTTCATGGTATGACTCATGAATGACATATTGGTCATTGGTGATGTGGTAGTTGCTTATAGTATCATGATATGAACCATGAATGACATATCATCATTGGTCATGTGGTACTTGCTTATACTGTTATGGTATGACCCATGGGTGACATATGGGCTTTGGTCATGTGCTATTTGCTTATAGTGTCATGGTATGACCCATGGATTACATATGGTGCATTGGTCATATTATAGTTGCTTATAGTGTCAAGGTATGACCCATGGATGACATATGGGTCATTGGCTATGTGTTAGTTGCTTATAGTGACATGGTATGACCCATGGATAAGGTATGGCTCATTGGTCATTTCGTATTTGCTTATAGTGTCATGGTGTGACCCATGGATAACATATGGGTCATTGGTCATGTGGTAGTTGCTTATAGTGTTCTGGTATGACCCATGGATGACATATGGGACATTGGTCATGTAGTAGTTGCATATAGTGTCATATATGACCCATGGACAATGCATGGATCATTGGTGATGTGGTAGTTGCTTATAGTGTCATGGTATGACGCATGGATGACATATGGGTCAATGGTTATGTGGTAGCGGCTTATAGTGTCATGGTATGACCCATGGATGATATATGGGTCATTAGTCATGTGGCAATTGCTTATAGTGTCATGGTATGACCTATTGATGACATATGGGTCATTGGCCATGTGGTAGGTTCTTTTAGTGTCATGGTATGACCCATGGTTGACATATGTATCATTGGTCATGTGGTAGTACCTTATAGTGTCATGGTATGACCCATGGATGACAAATGGGTCACTGATCATGTTATAGTTGCTTATAGTGTCATGGTATGACCATGGATGACATATGGGACATTGATCATGTTGTAGTTGCTTATAGTGTCATGGTATAACGCATAGACGACATATGATCATTTTTCATGTGATAGTTGCTTATAGTGTCATGGTATGACCTATGGATGACATATGGCTCATTGGTTATGTGGTAGTTGCTTATAGTGTCATGGTTTGACCTGTGGATGACATATGCTTCATTGGTCATGTAGTAGTTGCTTATAGTTTCATTGTATGTCCTATTGCTCATATATGGGTCATTGGTCATGTGGTGGTTGCTTATAGTGGCATGGTATGACCCACGGATGGCATATGGATCATTGGTGTTGTGATAATGCGTTAGAGTGTCATGGTATGACCTATGGATGACATATGGGTCACTGATCATGTTATAGTTGCTTATAGTGTTATGGTGTGATCCATGGATGACATATGGGTCATTGCTCATGTGGTATGTAACATCCCGAAATCTAGGTAAAGCTATTAAACCCTTCCATTTTGTCAAGTTGTCAAGAGTGGTCCCTTGAGAGAATTCTTGTAGCAAATGAGTACGTTGGGCGTACTGTAGAGTACGCTGCGCGTACTAATGCTCTTAATTTGGACGCGAACTCGCTTGGGTACGCTGGGCGTACCCAGGGTTACGCTGGGCGTAATGGGTCCAGATGCAAACCCTAAATGTTTCGCTTGTGCACTATTTAAAGGATGCTAAGGCTCATTTCTCAGCCTCCATATCAGAGAGTGAAACCCTAAGAGAGAGCCTTCCGTCGTCCATAGCTTGAGTCTGTGTATTTTGGAGATAAAAGTGTTTTGGTGTGTTAGTGAAGAAGAAGGAGAAGAGCTTGTGGAGGCCAGAGCTTGAAGTGCAAGGTTGGATCTCAGATCTTTAGAGAAAGGATCTTCATCTAGAGGTATAAAGTTCAAAACTTTCCTCCTTATTTGGTTTGATGTTGCATGGACCATTTCTAGGTTAAAAGTCCCAAAGGTGGAGACTTTATGAATGTAATGTGCTCCATGGACCTAGATCTGTCCCATTTCAATTGTATTTGTGTTATAGATCCATAAAGTTTCCATCTTGGTCGTTGATATGAGGTCATGCTTGAGTTATGAGCTCTCTAGAGTTGGGAAATGGAATATTATGAGTGATAGTGACTTGTCCAGCCATGCAAAGGCTTAAAGTCACCAACTTTATGGATTAAGAGGCTTACAAGTGGTCAGATCTAGAAGTTGGACGTGGATCTTAACTGTTTAAGACCCCAAAAGCTTAGAGTATGAAACCGGGAGTTACGTGGGGTGTAATCTCAGTACGCAGGGCGTAAGGGGTCGCGCACCCTGTTTCTGTGAAGACACCGGGTACGCCCAACGTACATGTTTGGTACGCGCAACGTAACTCGGAGAGTTGACTTTTGTTGACATTTAGGGTTTGGTCAACTTTAGGGTCTTGGAGCCATGAGAGGGGTAAAATGGTCTTTTACCCTTATGAGAGTACTAAGAGAGGGAATAGTGTAGCCTTGAGAGATGCATTGATTAGAGTATTTATTTCATATGATTAGGCGGAGGCTAGATCAGATTTTACCGAGTTCGAGATTACCGAGTTACCCGAGGTGAGTCTTCTCACTAGACTTTATCTAGAGTGGTAATTAGAGTTATATGACAAAGTATATTGCATGCTGTTTATGTGATTGAGATGCGTTTCATTATTTCTATGTGATTTATGTTGTGTATGTTCCAGAGTTAGAACCGGAAGGTTCACAGAGTTAGGACCAGAGGGTCCACAGAGTTAAGACCAGAGGGTCCACAGAGTTATAGCTTCGAGTGGCTAATATGTGTTATATGTGGTATTTTGGGAAACTCATTAAGCATTTATGCTTACAGTGTTGTGTTATGTGTTTCAGGTACCAGTGAGGATCGCGGGAAGGCGCCGACATGATCAGTACACACACGAGGAGTTTTTATGTATTCTGATCTTGGGATTGTGTTTCTATGGTTGTTATATGATACAATGACATTTTTATAATATTTATGAATGAAAGTATGTTTTTGGAAAATGTAAAAATTGTTTTGAAAATTTGGGTGTTACAAGTTGGTATCAGAGCCTTGGTTTAAGGGATTCGGGTGCACCTTCGGGCGTATCTGAACTCAAACTGAGGATTTGAGAGATTTTCAAAATAAAATTCACAATATTTTCTCAAAGAGTAAATTTTTTTTGAAAGAGCAGAGCAGAGTAGTGTGTACGATCAGCCAGCGCCTGAACGGTGATTTCCCAAAATACCCTTTACATTATGAGTTATGAGAAATGTTATGATATAATATGCATGCTAGAATAGGCTAAGTACTCTTATTAGGACTAGAGTGGCTGATTTGTCATGCCTTAGCCTAGGGTTTTTGCTCGTAGATGCTTGAGAGCGAATAGATAGCAACGAGGAGCTATGAGAGATCTGCTAGAGAGTAGACTATGCATAGTGAGAGTAAAGTACTTGGGAGTTGGGATCGTAGGAGGAGAGCTTGGGATGAATATTGATGCGGTGTGGATGGTAGTATTGGGCCCGTACTACTTAAGACAACGGAGCAGTGCGCAGCCCAAGTAAGAATCCTTGGGGTACTAGGGAACGAGTAGGGTCGAGACATCGAGTGCGTGTATGTTCGAGAGAGTCACAGATATGTTTTATGTTGTATTTCAGAGACATCATGGTTGGGACGCGCCACAGACCGGGGACCAGCGGGGTGAGCGATGAGGAGCTCCACCAGATGATTCATGAGGAGGTGGATGCAGCCATCCGTGCAGAGATTCCAGAGATGTTTGGGTCTATCAAGACCACTCTAATGGAGACTTTCGATGAGAGGTACGCGGCGGTTACTGAGGCTGTAACTACCGCAGTTGTTGCTGCTGCCAGACCTTAGGGTGGCGATTCGTTGTTGTTCCTGGAGTTCAGCAACACGAAGCCACCAGAGTTTGATGGGACTTAGGATCCGATTGCTGCGATGAGATGGGTTTCTTATATTGAGGGATGCTTCTATACTTGTTCATGTCCAGAGCATCTGAGGGTTCGGTTCGCGCTGAACCAGCTTCGCTTGGGAGCGAAGGACTGATGGAAGTTTGTGACAACACACTTTTCGTCTGTTGAGCTTGCCTCGGTGACCTGGGAGAGGTTCACTGCTATGTTTCGTGATGAGTACGTTCCCCCGGTAGAGAGGGAGCGTTTGGCCTAGGAGTTTCTGACCCTCAAGCAGGGTACTGAGTCTGTTACTGTGATCACCAGGATGTTCCATGAGAGGGCGATGTTCTGCCTTGAGCACGTGTCTACCGAGCAGGCACGTATGCGTAGGTATTTGAGTATTCTAAGGAGGGACATATGAGAGTTCGTGGCGAACTCGTCATACCGTACATTTTCCGAGCTTCAGGCAAATGCTCATATGAGGGAGATAGAGCTAGAGACTCTAGTTAGGGAGGAAGCGAAGTCTCAGGGGAGGGATCGGAGACCGGCTCAGTCCCAGCCAGCAGCCAAGCGGGCTAAGCCCGCCGATTCGAGATCAGGGAACCATAAGGGTCTTACTTATGGCAAGTGCGGAAAGGGTCACGAGGGAGTGTGTAGAGCAGGGTCTTGCTACAAGTGTGGCAAGGAGGGGCATATGATACAATGGCATTTTTATAATACTTATGAATGAAAGTATGTTTTTGGAAAATGTAAATATTGTTTTGAAATTTTGGGTGTTACATGGTAGTTGCTTTTAGTGTCATGGTATAACCCATGGGCGACATATCGTCATTAGTCATGTGGTAGTTGCTAATAGTGTCGTGGTATGACCCATTGATGATATATGGGTCATTGGTCATGTGGTAGTTGCTTATAGTGTCATGGTATGACCCATAGATGACATATCGGTCATTGGACATGTTGTAGTTGCTTATAGTGTCATGGTATGACCTATGGATGACATATTGGTCATTGGTTATGTGGTAGTTGCTTATAGTGTCATGGTATGACCCATGAATGACATATATGTATTTGGTCATGTGGTAGTTTCTTATAGTGTCCTGGTATGACACAAGGATGACATATGGGCCACTGATCATGTGGTAGTTGCTTATAGTGTCATGGTACCGATAGATAACGTATTGATCATTGGTCATGTGGTAGTTTCTTATAGTGTCATGGTTTGACCCAGGGATGACATATGGGTCATTGGGAATGTGTTGATTCCTTATAGTTTCATGGTGTAACCCATGGATGACATATGCGTCATTAGTCATGTGATAGTTACGTATAGTGTCATGGTATGACTCGTCGATGACATAGAGGTCATTGGTCATGTCATAGTTTCTTATAATGTATTCGTATGAAACATGGATGACGTATGGATCATTGGTTGTCATGGTATGACCCATAAATGACATACGGGTCACTGGTGATGTTATAGTTGCTTATAATGTCAAGGTATGACCCATGGATGACATATAGGTCATTGGTTATGTGGTAGTTGCTTATAGTGTCATGGTAGGACCCATGGATGACGTATGGCTCATGGTGTTCGGTTTTAAGCACTATAACACTCCTATGGTGTAAATGCATCCCTAGATGATTTGGATCTATGTTTTTCTAATTATACATGCGTTTGATTTTTCCAAAGCATACATCCTAACTAACATACATTAGAGAATATACCACATAAAACTCATAGTTAGATGAATACCTCTTATGTAGTTTGTAGTTCTTAGCCTTTGAAAGCTTTAGCACCTCAAGTGTGATGCCTCTGATGTGTCACAAACACCAAATGCAAGAGGAGGCTTGAGAGAATAGGCTATTTAGCAGAAAAATAGGTTATCACTCTCTTAGAATGAATGGGCAACCGATTTTGGGGCTAGTGGCTTGCTTTTGTTGTGTTACAAAGGCTAGGGTTGCATGCATGCAAACCCCTAATGCACCATGACCCTTCATATTACTTATGCTCCATGGGTTAAACCTCCATGGACTATCATATTGGTTTAGCTCATCCTAATTAACCATGGATCATTGGCCCACAATATAAGAATCATTGATTTACTTAATCAGTCCCCGTATATTTAATTAGTCTCTTTTGATCGCTAAATTAATTTCAAATTAATTCTTGATCAATACTAATTAAATAATATGATTTCTCAATTAATATATTATACTTATAATATATTAATAAATCACAAATAACCTTATTCTCAAAAGTTCATCCTATTAAATTGCACTAGTGAAGGCAAACCAAAAGGACCATGCTACTATCGGGTCAAGTACATCCCAATTATAGTTATATGCTTAGATACCTAATCCAACAATCTCCCACTTGGATAAATCTAATTACTATAACTGCCAATGTAATTTCAAGATCCAATTAGCAATTGTAGCTTTCAAAAGCCGTTGTCGAACTCTGGGCTAGTAAGTGACTCACCCTTTAGATAAGGGATCATATATTCCTATGTTCTTCAAGATATCACGCGGACAAATATATGGAACATAGTCATACTTATTGTACTGCAATTTGTTTCCCGATTTCTAATTTGTCTCGCATAGAACATAACTGAACACATCAATTTAGTTTTGACCGGGCCCGACACATAAGTCAAAACAAAATCATCGAGGGGCCCAAGATATCGCTTTTAATCCTCTTAGGATAAAAGGAACATATAAACTTTGACATTATATGCTTTTAATAACTACTCATTAAATCATGCACACCAATACGTTTTATGACGTCAAGTTACTGATGCATTTTCGTATCATCAATGCACAACCAACTCGTAGTCAACAACTCATATATCTTGGTTTGAAGACTATATGATATTATCGTCTCACAATCACTCATGATAAATTCCATGAAGTAATTCATGTGAGCATGAGTTTAATCCAATACTCAAATTTTATTTCAGGAGCACTCATGAATGGTATAGAAAACTTTTGTTATGTCTAACGCCTTAGACAATCTACAAGTCAACTCATGAAAGTCTAGCCTCATAACCTACTTCCAAAGTATGATTGACTGTGGATAGTTTGAATAATCTTATTATTCTGAAAGTCAAAACATGCAAAACTGAAACAATCATAAATAATTGACACAAGACAGTAACTTTACTTAAAGTTAAACTCCTTTTATTCAATCATCAAATGTCAATTACAATTTAGCTATTATAAGTTTCTAAATATTTATCTAATCACTAAAACTAATATCATCCATTAGCCCAATGCCCCTTGCATGCTACAAGTGCCTAACCCTACTTAGACCCTTCGTAAGGGGATCTGCCGGGTTGTCCTCTTCAGATATCCTCTTCACTACGAGGCGTCCTTCTTCTACTTGATGTTTTATGAAGTGGTACTTTCTATCGATATGCCTGGATCTACCATGATCTTTTGGTTCCTTGGTTAAGGCAACCGCCCCTTCATTATCGCAGAAAACTTCCACATGCTCCTTTATGGATGGCACAACTCCAAGGTCTCCGATGAAGTTCTTCAACCATATCGCCTCTTTCGATGCTTCGCTCACTGCTATGTACTCTGATTCACATGCTGAATCAGCCACAGTCTCCTGCTTGGAACTCTTCCATGTTACTGCTCTTCCATTTAGGGTAAACACCCAACCTGACTGAGAGCGCAAATTATCTCTGTCGGTATGAAATCCGGCGTCACAATACCCTGTCACTCTCAAGTCATCACTCCCCCCGAGAGTAAGGACCCAGTCCTTAGTCCTCCGTAGGTACTTGAGAATGTTGTATACTGCAGTCTAGTGAGCTTTACCAAGATTCCCTTAATATCTACTGTCACACCCTGAAACCTAAGGCGGAAACGTTCCAGGGCGGAGGACGTCATGTAGTATCGCAACCAATGTACATAGTAAACGTAGTAAACACAACCATTACATTACATAGAATATTTACATTGTCTGAAAACAAAGTGTTACAAGTGTTATACATATATATCATATGAACAAAAGTTAAGACGAGTCTTCTATACGCTCCGTCTTCTCCAAAAGATCGTAGGGTACGTGTCTAATGTGGACCTGAGAATACAAGCAGTTTAAAAATCAGCATAAAGCTGGTGAGTTCATAAGCGGTTTATTTTTGAAAATGAACAAGTTTCCTTTGGTTTTCTAAAAAAGTCATTATCCAAGAAAATCCCATATTTTCTTATAAGTAAAGTTTAGTTATCCATTTGTTACATAGTTTGGTTAAGAGCAGTTATGTTATCCCAGGAAAAACCCTTATTTTCCTAAAAGTCATGGTTGGTTATCGATCCGAAATGAAGTGTACAAGTATCTACCATACTTAATGTGTTTGTGTAAAGTTTCCTGAAAGCCTGGTTATCCTTGGAAAAGTACATTAGTTTTAACACGTATATAAAACTAATAAATAAATAGAAAAGTTTTCATAATCTTGATTACGAGTTCCATAACCATACTACAGACTAGATAAGGCTCGGAACGGGGCCAGTATCCTTTTATGATTTTTGTCATCCTTGAACCTTTCGGTTCGGCTGTAGCTAGCAGCCAGGTGCGGGGTAGTCAATCCCGTAAGATCTATATACTCAAGTCACGCTCTCCCTCCAGGAGATTCTAGTTACAGGGATAGTCCTCCACTCTCGAATCTAGGGGAAGTGTTACAAAGGACGTGTCTCCAATCTTAAGATTAATGAATTTAAAACTGAAATTACTAATATGAAAAATTCTGTTTTATTAATCCTTTACTCTCGTATCTAGGGGGAGTACTATCATGTCCTTCACTCTCGTATCTAGGGGAGTGTTATCAAGGACGGTTCTAATATTCTAAGTTTAATGTTATTAGTCCTTCACTCTCGTATCTAGGGGGAGTGTTACCAAGGTCATTTTTAAAGTTCTAAACTCATACTTTTAATAGTAATAATGTGGAAGTCATTGATGAAATGTAAAATATAACATTTTATAACGGAATTCACAAACGGTTTGAAAACTAACTCTGCAAGTTAAAACGGTTGGTTAATACGGATTTCAGTGTTAAAAGCATACAAAATATGAAACATTTAAATTTAAAATAATTAGTTTGAGTACAAGATTTCCTTGTACTTTTGCTTGTATTCCCCCTGAAAACATTGAAACACACGGAAAAAGGTGTAGGGGTATGAACTCACCAATCGAGTAATGTGTCGGTTTGGATGCTAAACGTCAGTTTGGGGCTTTAAAACGCATGAGGTTCCTATGTAATATTAAAAGATACACATTTGTATCTAATTAGACCCTGAACCACTAATCAAATATGAATAAACACTTCGAGACGCGAAAACACTTCATTACAAGTGTTTGGAGTGACCCGAGTGGCATCTATGGATGTGTATGGCTTGAATAGGGAGTTTGCTCCTCAAGAGTAAACTCCTAATGGAGATTTCGGCCTAATGAACAACTCCCCATCCGTTTACGGCCGTAAAATCATGGTGGGGGTGTTCTTGGGTGCCTAATGGTCTTACAACTCTTGTGGGGTAATGCTAGGCTTAGTTTTAAGGCATTGGATTGGAATTTCAACAACATAAGGACCATTTGAGGAGTTTATGGCAGTAAACTAGGAGTTTACGGCCGTAAACTCTTATGTACCCATTCAAAGTGTGTTTTGGTGGTCCTAGGTCAATCACAAGTGTTTCTAGCTCAATATACAAGTCATAGGATGAAGTTAAGGCACCATTTGACCCATTTATAGGAGTTTACGGCCCAGGAACCTTTCCTTGTGGGGTTTATGGCCGTGAACTCCTAAGGGAGTGGTTTTCTTGATGATTAAGGCCCCTAACATAATGGTGGTTGGTTCTAGACTTTATTCCAAGGCTTAGGAGGTGTTTAAGCGGCATCTTAACACCTAAAAGGTGTTTACGGCCTATGAAAGGGTGTTTACGGTCCAAGAATGTTCTTGGGCCGTAAACTCATGTTTACCCCTTAAATGATGATTTTTTGGTGTTCCAAGTCTGGTCTTGTAAGTCCCTAAGTCATATCTAAGCTCCAATGGTGGTTTGGAAGGGTTTTAAGGCTCAAAAACCCCATTTGTATGTGTTTGCGACCTAAGGCTGTTCCAGGGTCGTAAACACATGTTTATGGTCCTATTTCATAATCTAAACACGAATTTGAAGGCTAAAGATGTTAATCTATGAGCTAGGATAGTTATCTTACCGATTTGAGGCTTGAATTGGATGGTTTTTGGATCAAGAACTTGGATTCGAGGAGAGAGAGTAGAGAGAGAGTGAAAAAGATTCAAATGAGGCTCACTCTACTTTATATATGGTTTGAGTTTGAGGCTCGGTGGAAATCTACCCGATACTGACGTTAGACGGGGATTTTGGTCGTACCCGATTTAATTGTTGTAACCCGATGTGGTCGAAACTAAATTTTTTTCCAAATAATAATTTGGGGCATTCTCATGTTTTTCTAATGGGTTTGGATACTTACGAGGTCATAATAAAAGTATTAAATTAATGACCTAATCCAAAAGTCAACGGAAAAATCGGAACTACTAACAGTTTTATCAACAAAAACGGAATATCGTGACAGAATAAATTTCGGGTTGTCACATCTACTGACCATGATCAAAGCAAAGGCCGCATCAGGGCGAGTACAAGTCATAGCATACATGATCGAGCCAAACATGGAAGCATATATTACTTGATTCATCTCTACTATCTCAGCCTCTGTACTCGGACTCTTACTTAGTTTTGTATTGCTTTGGATATGTAAGTCACCTTTCTTGGAGTTCTCCATGCTGAAATGTTTCTCAATATCCTTATCCCTTGAATATAGGCAGCTTCTCCAAGGTCCTTCATAGCGAAACACTTCCCAAGCCAGGACGTAATTTCCTGTAAGGTTGGAATGTCGTTTCCTATGATAAGTATGTCATCTACATACAATACCAGAAAGATAACTATACTCCCACTTGCTTTGACATATACTCATGCCTCATATTCACTTTTCGAAAAACCAAACTCTTTGACTTTCTCATCAAAACAAAGATTCCATCTGCGAGATGCTTGTTTCAATCCATAAATGGATTTCTCAAGCTTACACACTCTATTAGGGTACTTTGCATTGACAAAACCCTCTGGATGACATATGTAAACATCTTCAGCCAACTTTCATTAAGGAAGGCGGTTTTGACATTCATTTGCCATATTTCATATTCATGAAATGCAGCTATGGCTAGCATAAACCTTATAGATTTAATCTTCGCTACTGGTGAGAAGGTCTCATCATAGTCAACTCCCTGAGTTTGAGTAAAGCCCTTTGCAACCAGTTGTGCCTTATATGTGTGTCATACATGGACTAAATCTTGCTGTCCATTGCCTCTTTCCATTCACACCCGACTGAATCTTGCTGTCCATTGCCTCTTTCCAGTTGCGCCTTATATGTGTGTCATACAAGATCTGATCCATTTCCACCTGTCTGTCTTACGACCCGATACATTGTCAACCAAGTTCCAAACTTGATTGTCTTACATGGTCTAAATCTCACTATTCATTGCCTCTTTCCATTTAGCAGACTCGGGGCCTGCCATGGCTTCCTTTTCGTTGTTAGGTTTATCCAGATTTATCAATGTACTATCACTGATAAATTTATCGCCTACAACTGTTATATGAAAACCATATAACACAAGTGGAACACTAACTCTACTGAAACATCTTAAAGGTACGGACTCGTCAATTGGTTCAACAGGAGTTTCCTCCTCGGGTTGAGCACTAGTGTTTGAGGTTCCTTCATTAATTAACTCTTGAAGCTCTACAAGGTCAATTTGCCTCCCACTGTCCTCTTCGCATATGATTTCTCTTTCTCAGAAAAACCCTCTCCTCGCGATGAATACTACATTGTCACTTAGTCTATAGAAGAGATATCCAAAGGACTTATGTGGGTAGCCAATGAAAATACATTGCTCACTACAAGGTTCGAGCTTGTCGTGAGTCTCGAGTTTCACGAAAGCCTCGCAACCCCAAACTTTGATGTGATCCAACGAGGGAACCTTCCTTGTCCACATCTCGTGAGGTGTTTTAGCAACCTTCTTAGTAGGCACTAGATTAAGGATATAGATGGCAGCCACTAAGGCACACCCCCAGAATGAGATAGGTAACGAAGCTCGACTCATCATGGAACGAACCATGTCCATCAAGGTTCGATTGCGCCTCTCATCCACACCATTAAGATGTGGTGTCCTTGTTGGCGTCAGCTGTGAAACAGTTCCACATTCCTTAAGATAGTCTAGGAACTAGATACTAAGATACTCTCATCCTCGATCGGATCGTAGCATATTTATCTTTCTGCCCAATTGATTCCCCACTTCCTGCTTAAACTCTTTGAACTTTTCAAAGGTTTCTAACTTATGCTTCATTAAGTAGATATAGCCATATCTGTTGTAATCATCATTAAAAGTCACATATAAGCGGTTTGCATTCCTTTTGGCGGTTCTGATGGGTCCACACACATTAGTGTGTATGAGATCCAACAGACCTTTACCCCTTTCATAAGTACCAATGAAGGGTGACTTGGTCATCTTTCCAAGAAAACAAGATTCACAAGTGTCATCCGACCTCAAGTCGAATGACTCCAAAACTCCATCCTTTTGGAGTTGGGCTATGAGCTTCTTTTTGACATGTCCAAGACAACAATGCCACAAGCATGTGTTGTCCAAAACATTGGACGAATCAATATTAAACACATTATTTCCTAAGTTATCTATAACCATCACAATTTCATATATACCATTACAAGGTAATGCTTCAAAATAAAATGTACCATTATAATAAGCATTGATACTACCAATTTCATTATTAAAAGAAAAGGTAAAACCTTGTTTATACAAACAATGAAAGGAAGTAATATTTCTTGCCATACCCGACGGGTAACAACAACTATTCATTCTAATTCTAACCTGCTACTAAGCAATAAAGAATAAACTCTAATCTTGGTGACAGGCGACATTTTCCTATTTTCCATGATTAAGTTTATCTTCCTGTTCTCCATATCCCTACTTCTTTTTTGTCCTGCAAATCAGAACAAATGTGAAATCCACAACCTGTATCAAGGACCCAAGAATTAGCATGTGAAGAGTTATTAGAAAGAATAGTGTAAATACCTGCGAAACTGGGCTTTATCTTCCCATCCTTAATGTCCTGCAAGTATTTGGGGCAACTTCATGTCCAATGACCTTTTTCATGACAATGGAAGCACTCTGCATCCTTTGGATTGGTAGAGGGATTAGCAGAACCAGCTTTGGTCCCACTTGAGGAGGATCCATCAAGAGACTTTCCCTTGCGGCTCTTAGAATGAGCCTTCCTCTTCTTCCCTTTCCCATGTCCAATTGCCAGAACAGGAGCAACAACAGTAGGAGTAAGTACAACCGACTTGCCTTTCAAGTTACTTTCTACAGTTCTTAGAAGGCCTTGAAGCTTGCTAAGAGTGAACTCCTCCTTGTTCATATGATAGGTCATACGGAATTGATCATAACAAGAAGTTAAAGAGTGTACAATGATATCTATTGCCAACTCTTCATCAAAATTGACATTCAATTTCAGCAAGCGGTCCACATATCTCTGCATCTTTTACAAGTGGGCTGTGATGGACTCTCCATCCTTCATTTTGGTTGTGATCATGGAGGCAATGATCTCATAGCTTTCTTGCCGAGCACTTTGATGGTACCTTTACATAAAATATTGGTGCATTTCAAAGGGCCAAAAGTCCTCATAGGGCTTTTGTAGCCCATCATTCATGGTAGCAATCATATTGCATGACACCTTATCGCGTCCTTCTCATGAACCCTATATTCAACGATTTGTTCGGGAGTAGTAGTTTGTTCATCAATCTCCTTAAGATCTTTGTCGAGAACATATTCTTTGTCCTCGTAGCAGAGGGCTATACGAATGTTTCTTATCTAATCATTAAAGTTTGACCCATCGAAGATAGTTCTCCCAACCAAGTTTATGAGGGAGAATGAGCTAAAGGGTTGGAGCCTGAAACATTTTTTGGAATAGACATCTAAAAAGAAAAAGAACAAATTTTTTATTAGATGAGAATCCTTAATATTACGCCCAAATGAAATATTAAGGCTATAACCCAACACAATATTTTACAATTTGGAAGAGGGATGCTGTAATCCAAATGCAAAATATTTAAAGGTAAGTAAATGATGATTTACCAATTTCCACCATGGAAAACGAAATTGATAATTAAGTTTTAATTGGACTGAAATTCCTAGATTCTTTTGAGATTGATTGAACTTTTCAATGGCATGTTTAAATCTTGATTATTCCCTTCAAGTTTGTGACTGGGATGCCGAGGATCACAAACAAGGTGTGAATAACCATGCAAATGTGCTTGGTACTCTTAATGTTCAAATCACCTAATCAATGTGCCAGTTAACCACACACGCTCCATTGATCTATGATTAAGATCAAGCTACCCTTTTCCACCTATGTTAGTCCCAAATTAGTGTGCCGGTTAACCACACACGCTCCACTAACGACTTAACAAGGTGCAAAGTGCAATTTCATGGAATAACACCATTTTTACATTTTTCCTAAAGTAACTAAGATTGGGAATTTAATAAAAAGGTTTAGTTTCTTTATAATTATCATTATACTTTTAACGATAGCTAATGTCCTATCCTACCCGTTTGGCTAACGACCCTCCACCAGTCAAGGAAGCGGAGGGTGAGAGTGGACACCCACTAAACCACCATTTTATATGTAGTAACCTTATACCTCCTTATAGTCCGGCTTCGTGAATGAGGCCTACTAACGGTAAGACTAACTTGTCTTATATATATATATATATATATATATATATATATATATATATAATTAAACTTATAATATTTTAATAGTGTAAGCGTTGAATTTTAAACTTTTAAAATTCTAAGGTTTGGGGTTAAATGTTTCATTAGTGAGACATTACAAATTTCAAAAATTGAGGGCACATTTTGTAACTCTTCAAAACTTTTTGTTTCCATAACTTATGAAAACTTATGAGTTTTAATGTTCATGAATTAGACTCTTCATATAACTTGAGGAAAAGTTACAAAACTCACTTCAAGAACAATTTTAGATCAATTTCAACTAACAATATTATCATATAATATACCATTGATCTAATCTAACTCATATAGCAAGACAATTCATATCAAATAATACAAATAATTATCTTATTATTTTAAAACTTGACAATCGTCCTTTAATTGGATGAGGAGCATCATTACCAAATCAGAAAATACATTTTTTATGATTACAAAGCAGTTTGTGATAATGATCCTAGTCCAAATTTGGCCAGAAACTCAAAATTCTGCAACCATAAGCCTCTACTCGACGAGTGAATGAACTGGACTTGTCGAGTTGCCCTTTTAATGAGTGGACTTGTCGAGTCAGTCAGTGGACTCGGCGAGTTCATCAGTCAAAGGCCAGAAAATCGATTTTTTCAGCTTTGAAAAATTACCAAGCATCAAATACAATAGAAAACAATCCTAGCCTCTGATACCACTGTTGGGTTTTAAGCACCATAACATTCCTATGGTGGACATGCAAACCTAGATGCTTTGGATCTATGTTTTCTCTAATTATACATGCATTTTATTTTTCCAAATCATACATCCTAACTAGCATAAAATAGAGGATATACCATATAAAACTCATAATTAGATGAATACCTCTTATGTAGTTTGTAGTTCTTGGCCTTTGAAAGCTTTAGCACCTCAAGTGTGATGCCTCTAATGTGTCACAAACACCAAATGCAATAGGAGGCTTGAGAGAATAGGCTAGTTAGCAAAAAAATCGATTATCACTCTCTTAGAATGAATAGGCAACCGATTTTGGGGGTAGAGGGTTGCTTTTGTAGTGTTACAAACACTAGGATTTCATCCATGCAAACCCTAATGCACCATGAACCTTCATATTACTTAGGCTCCATGGGTTAAACCTCCATGGAATATCTTATTGGTTTAGCCCATCCTAATTAACCATGGATCATTGGCCCACACTATAACAATACTTGATTTACTTAATCAGTCCCCACGTATTTTATCAATCTCTTTTGATCACTAAATTAATTTCAGATTAATTCTTGATCAATACTAATTAAATAATATGATTTCTCAATTAATATATTATACTTATGATATATTAATAAATCACAGATAACCTTATTCTCAAAAGTCCATCCTATCAAACTGCACTGGTGAAGGCAACCCAAAAGGACCATGCTACTATCGGGTCAAGTACGTCCTAGTTATAGTTGTGGGTTTAGACACCTAATCCAAAACATGGGTCATTTGGTAGTTGCTTATAGTGTCATGGCATGACCCATGGATGACATATGAGTCATTGGTCATGTGGTAGTTATTATACTGTCAAGGTATAACCAATTGGTCATGTGGTAGTTGCTTATAGTGTCATGGTATAACCGTTGGATGACATATGGGTCACTGGTCATGTGGTAGTTGCTTATAGTGTCATGGTATGACCCATGGATGATGTATTGATCACTGGTCGTGTGGTAGTTCATTATAGTGTCATGGTATGATCCATTGATGACATATGGGTCACTAGAAATGTGGTAGTTGCGTAAAGTGTCATGATATGACCCGTCGATGACATAGAGGTCACTGGTCATGTCATAGTTGCTTATAGTGTCTTGGCATGAAACATGGATGACATATGGATCATTGGTTGTCATGGTATGACCCATAAATTACATATGAGTCACTGATCATCTTATAGATGCTTATAGTGTCATGGTGTGACCCATGGATGACATATGGGTCATTGGTCATGTGGTAGTTTCTTATAGTGTCATGGTATAACCCATGGACCACATATCGCCATTGATTATGTGAAAGTTGCTAATAGTGTCGTGGTATGACCCATGGAAGATATATGGGTCATTTGTCATGTGGTAGTTGCTTATAGTATCATGGTAGGACACATAGATGACATATGGGTCATTGGACATGCTGTAGTTGCTTATAGTGTCATGGTATGACTCGTGGATGACATATGGGTCATTAGTTATGTGGTAGTTGCTTATAGTGTCATGGTAAGACCCATGGATGACATATAGGTC
The DNA here is from genome assembly GCF_051521515.1 of Lactuca serriola. NCBI lineage: Eukaryota > Viridiplantae > Streptophyta > Magnoliopsida > Asterales > Asteraceae > Lactuca > Lactuca serriola. The sequence goes on from NC_136416.1 coordinate 145,082,641, forward strand.
ATTGGTCATGTGGTAGTTTCTTATAATATTATGGTATGGCCCATGGATGTCATATGGGTCACTGGTCACGTGGTAGTTGCTTATAGTGTCGTGGTATGACCCATGGTATTGATCATTAGTCATGTAGTAGATGCTTATAGTGTCATGGTATGACCCATGGATGGCATATGGGTAATTGGTGATGTGGTAGTTCCTTATAGTGTCATGGTATGACCCATGGATGTCAAATGGGTCATTAGTCATGTGGTATTTGCGTGAAGTGTCATGGTATTACCCGTCGATGACATAGAGATCATTGGTCATGTCATAGTTGCTTATAGTATCTTGGTATGACACATGGATGATATATGGATCATTGATTGTCATGGTATGACCCATAAATGACATATGGGTCACTGATCATGTTATAGTTGCTTATAGTTTCATGTATGACATATGGGTCATTGGTCATATGGTAGTTGCTTATAGTGTTAAGATATGACTCATGGACGACATATCATCATTGGGCATGTGGTAGTTGCTTATACAATTATGGTATGACCCATGGATGACGTATGGGTCATTGGTCATGTGCTAGTTGCTTATAGTGTCATGGTATGACCCATGGATTACATATGGTTCACTGGTCATGTTGTAGTTTCTTATAGTGTCAAGGTATGACCTATTGGATTAGTGGTTATATGGTAGTTGCTTATAGTGTCATGGTATGACCCATGGATGACGTATGGCTCATGGGTCATGTGGTATTTGCTTATAGTGTCATAGCATGACCCATGGATGACATATGGGTCATTGGTCATGTGGTAGTTACTTATAGTGTCATGGTATGACCAAGGGTGACATATGGGTCGTTGGTCATGTGGTATTTTCTTATAGTGTCATGGTATGACCCATGGATAACATATGGGTCATTGGTCATGTGGTATCTTCTTGTAGTGTCATGGTATGACCCATCAATGACATATGGGTCATTGTTCATGTGGTAATTGCTTATAGTGTCATGGTATGACCCATGAATGACATATGAGTCGTTGGTCATGTGATAGTTTGTTATAGTTTCATGGTATGACTGATGTATGACATTTGGGTCATTGGTCATGTTCATTTGGAGGTCGTGGCTCATTAATTTGGAATGTTCTAAATATTGATCAGTATAATTGAAAAGGGCATAAAAACAAACATTTTCATAATGAATTAAAAATTTTAAATCCATTATTGAAATTTAATCAAACCAAATGATTTTTTTACTTTAGTTAATTTAAAACAATATAGATAAAGAAATTTAATAACAAACAATATAATTTAACTTCTTTTTGGTGATTTGAACCATATATATAATGAAAATCTCATATCCGATTTATCGTCGATTACATGGCTAATATTTTTCATATGAAGTTATACACATAATAAGATCATATCAATAATAGATTAAAAGTAAATAACATTAATTCCAACCCTAAATCGACATCATTGAAGAACTGTGATTAGGAACTCCTTCTTCGTCTTGATGTTTCTAGCCAAGATTATCATATAATCTATTAAATGTTGATTCTGATCTATCGTGTTTGGCTTCACCACACCCATCTCGTATTCTACTTCCCTTATATCGTCGGAGAGTTCCTCCTTCAGTAGAACATTTAGAACTTCGTTGATCTTTGTCTCGTCATTCAAAAATCATCGGAGAAGAGCCTCCATTAATCTCTTTCTTGATTCCAAACTTTATAGGTCTTCTCAAATGGTGGCGATTGAATCTTCATTAAAGGTTACGTTTGATGCAATATCAACCGTTAATTTCGTTTACAGCGGTAGCTTTTTAATTACTATTGAATTTAGAGAAGATTGTTTACAAAAGGAATTGTTATTATTTTATATATGGGTAAACCGAGTGTTAATATGGGTAGATAACTAGTGGACGACATTATTTTATATTATATATGTATATTCACTCCTCCATCTAATACCCATATATATTAATTACTAGAGACCTTTCAATATCAGCCATTTATTCCTATAAAATCCCATACATACACATATTATCTACCACCACATCTTATACATATTACTTCATTCCAACCTAAAGGATTCTTCATCCAATTCTAACAATTCTTCAGATATCCTATATGAAGGTGTGACCCCATAGGATCACATATTATTAGCAATATCACTACATAATGATTCTTAGGCATATAGATTCAACAATCTCCCATTTGCACGAGATTCATTATAGACTGACAAAGACAGTAGCTGACGTCTAGCAACGAGCTACTGCCCCTAACAATATATGAAGTGTGTCATTTCATTAACAATCAATTCGAGGTGCTCTAAGTAACAATTGTTACTAAAGGTGTGGTATCAATTATTCATTTGTCTTAGACATCATGTCGAACATGAGATATGGATCACAATCAATCTCGTTTACTGTTCAACTTTAACTAAGGCCTTAGATGTCATGCTCTCAGAGAATAAGAGGGACAAATCCCAACTTGACTACATATGCCTATCAATGTAGTTCATGTCATACCCAACGATGGCCTTTATGACTGCATTTTACGAAACAACTATGAACCATGTCTATGATAGGTTATGAGCATTCTAACACTCCTATGGTGTACATGCAACCCTATAAACCTTGGATCTATGTTTTCTCTATTATACATGCAAATATTCAATATTCCAAGGTTTTATCCTAACTAGCATAATATGAAGCAACTATAATACAAAAGCCTAGTTGGATAACATACCTTTTTATTGAGCTTGAAGTCTTGAACTTTAAGAGCTTATCCCCAATACTGTGGAAGCCTCAAGTGGAATCACAAATCACCAAAAACACCTTGGAATACTTGAGAGAATAGTAAGCACACTAGAAATTGGCCCACTCTTGTTTTCTCACACACTAATGCCATTTCATGTGCCAAAGACCGCTTTATATAGTATGGAGGATTAGGGTTACATTCATGTAAACCCTAATAGCCATGACCTTTCATTTCCATAGGATCCATGGGTTAAAAACTCCATGGACTATCCATGCAAGCTTAGCCCAACCTAAATGAACTTGGCCCATCCTATATATAAGAGTCCATATTTAATTAGTTCCTTTTTGATCACCAAATTAATTCTAAATTAAATATTGATCAATACTAATTAAATAATATGATTCCATATTGATATATTAGAACTTATAATATATTAATATAAATCATAAACATACTATTTTCAAAGACTATCCATATAAATTGTTCCGGTGAAGTGCAATCCAAATGGAACATGCTACTCTCGGGTCGAATACATACCAATAGTAGTTATGGGCTTAGACATCTAATCCAACAGTCTAAGCACAACAATCCCTACACTTCAAGTCCCAAATACGCATCTCAAGTCTAAGAATAAAAAGATCATCTTGACTACATACGCCTATCAATGCAGTTCATGTCATACCTAGCGATGGCCTTTATGAAATCCTTTTACAAAACAACATTGAACCATGTCTAAGCACAACAATCCCTACACCTCAAGTCCTTTAGAATGTTCCTATAAGTCACACAATGACTTGTTATCAGATTATACTCGTATCATTCGACATACTCTAAGCATACGACTTATTTGGCCTTTATGCATAATCATGACTTATATGATTAATCCAATTGCATAAGCATACAAAATACAATCATATTATCTAGTTCAAAAACATTTGCACTAGGATTATGGTTAAAATCATGTCATGTGGTTTTTGACAAGATGACCCTCTCATAGTCCTTTATCTTAAGCTCCTTTAAGATCCTTGACAATTAATGCAATTTTACTTAATCTTCTAAGTTGCTATGATCTATCTATATAGATCCTTATTCCATGAATTAATATGTCGACTATATATAACATTAGGAATGTTATTGTGCTCCCAATAGCTTTGTAGAAAACACTAGAATCATATTGATTTATAATCAAATCACACTATGTAATTATCTTATAAGAAAGAAGATTCTTACTTTGAGGTGTTCGCTTAAATCTGAAAAGATTTTCAATCATGTATGTTTTCTCCCTTGAAAATGCACTGCCTCTTTATAGTCAAAATATATCGAGGAAGATCAATCAAATCCATACTTGATAATCATACATGAAGGCATCTCTATGTGTTTTATTAGCTTCTGATCAACCATTGACATAATTCAACAACAAATGAAAACCTGCTAGTTCCAAATTATGAAGCATTTATTTTGTGGTTCTTAAGCTCTTAAAGTTCCATATAGCTCCCACTTAGAAAAAGAAATTTCTAATCACTTGTCTTATGGAATGAAAATTAGTGGGATTAGTAGAAACTTCATCCTAAACAATCATTTAGGATATTCTACATAAATGCAATTAGTAGATACTAGAGTGGTTAAGCGTATTGTCTAACATGAGCTCTATAACTCTATTCTTTTTAGATAAGGATAAACCATTTCATCATTATCCTAATATAACCATCTAATCCACTTGTTTGGTTGGAAAATATATATGTTCAATATATATTTGTTGCAGTGAACACAATTCCAAATTTTTTATAAAGTAAATAGTTCTTTTAAAACATCATATAATAGATTACAAGGTCTATTTATATCCTCTTCAAAAACTTGTACTATCGACATTCAACTAGTGGCTAGGTGACCCTATCCCATTAGAGAATACGAAGGCTACCTCAAATATCAAAAGAGAGATTCAAGTGACCAGGTGATCATGTGCCACAAGAGACATACTAATGACAAGTGAGTGTTTTTTTCAGAATGAGTTGAGAATCAATTCCACAACTCCTAAGGTGTTCCAAGAAGACTCGATTTACAAAACTCATTTTCTTTATCACATTGAAAGCTTAATGATGATCTCATTAATGTGTATTTCAATCTTCACTTATGAAAAATTTGATCAAATCAAAAGGTTTCATCAATAACGAATAAAAGTCGTCAGTGAAATTGAATAAACATCTATCACCCAATCTATTTATTCTTGAAAAGATTACATAAATCACTTATGTATAACTCTTTGTCAAGCCTTTTGTTCTTTAATTACTAATAAATAAAGACACTTGTGAATCATCTTCCCATATAAATATGATTCACATATATCAAATGAATCAAGCTCATTTGCCTTCAAAATTTCCATCCTTTTGAAGTTGGTATATATATTTCTTATTATATATGAGTGCATAATCTCTTAGACTTCCTTTTATTCAATGCTTGAATAGACTTGAAACTATTTCTAGTATGCTGATTAAATATCTGCTTTACTTGATGAGACATCTGATATGTTTCATAATTATCCAAGACTTTCTGCAAGTCATGGTTAATTTCTTCAGTATGTTGTGAGACACATCATCATCATCACAATAATACTTACATCAAAGTATCATGATCAGATTAACTGGTTGCAGAGGTTATTCAGGTATTCGATCTTTCAGTATATATAAATTCTATTTATTTTAAAGGTAGAACCTCAAGATATTATACCATTTACAAAAATTATAACCATCAAATGTTACTGTCTCTTGAAACTCAACAAGAGAGAGGTTTTGCAGGGCGTAAAATTATTAACAGTTATCAATAGAATTCAACAAAGTTTTATTTACTATTTTCAATATTTAGTCTTTAAAAATTAATAACTTATCTTGTTTCTTAAAACATTAATTTATTAAAGTCTAGGATCCAAGTAACAAAACAAGTAAATCGTTAGGCGACCTGTATCACATAAACTTAATCAAAATCGGTAGGTAGCGATTATCAACTGCATACGATATGTAATTCCTAGATTATGGGATCCTAAATAACTATTGTTTAGCTTGGCATGTTTATCCTATCTATGCCTCAAAACTCTTATGCTTAGGCGACATTTATCACATAAGAAATTCATCATATCATCCCTTTAAAAAACATGTGAGTTCTATTTCACAAATGGTTAGGTGACTTTTCTACCACAAACAAATACGAAAACACATTGACTATTTTTGACAACCTAAATGAATATGGTGACCAAAAAATCCATATGAACTGCACAAAAATCCCAAGTGAGTTTTAAATGGATTGCATAGATTTGAAGTTTTGTAAATAAGGGTTTATATATGTTTTACAATTATAGCTTATAAAAACATGGTCTCATGATTATTGCATGCATCCACCAATTCATGTACCCTTTTGTAAAATTCATATCACTTGTTATGAGTTTCTTTAGGTGCCAAATAAAAATTTCATTTTTTTTGCCATTGACCGCGATCAATTATAAACTAAAATCCGGTATTTTAAAGTTTAGTTGTAAATTGGTTTTAAGAACCGGTAACAATCTTAATAAAACTTTATTTTATGCTTAAGACTTGGAGTTTTGGAAGAGTTATAAAATCACTATTTTATATCCCCTTTTAACAATCAAAAACTTATGACTTCATGAATTTATAGAATGAACTCATTTTATTTTATAAACTCAATTTTATGCATCTTATGATAAAAGTCATATTTTGATAAACCAAAACTCATATTTTGATAAAACCAAAACTTGGGTGATGATACTTATGTTTTAAATCTCATTTAGCATGCATAAAACATAATATCAACATGTTGCGTTATGTTTAAAATACCAATATCATATATTAAGTTTCGACGCAAAAAATAATCAGTAGTTTTATTATTTGCCGTTATAACGCTATAAACCGATTTTAGTCTTTTTAATAAAAAAATCCTTATTTATTATAAAGACATGGAGTTTATATAAAGTTTAAAAATATTTTAAACCATTTCAAATATTTCAAAGTTGGATATTTTTAAGTTTTACAATAAAACTATTTTCAACAAAATTGAGTTTTAACCGGTAACCGGTAAAACGTTTTTATAAATATTCATTTTATAAACATCTTATGTTATCTTTTAAATATTTTTTAATCAAACTCCAAGTGATATTATCTTATGAAAATAATGTTATTTGACATGTAAAAACTATTTTCACACATAAAACATAACATGCATTATAATGTGTATAAACCAAGCCATATATAGTAATAATTTTGGTGAGTCATCAAAAAAATTATTAAGTCTTTCCTAAAGGAATTAAAGGACACTTCAAAAGGTCTTCAATGTGGTAATTTCTTATCTTGTTACATTTAAAATAAATACAACTAGTCTAACTAATTTATTATATCAAATCAACAAATGAAAATACCTATTTATCTATTACATCTTATGAGTAAATAAATATCAACCAAACACAACACAAAGGTCCAAATGACTTTTTTATACACTACAACATATCAAACTAGGCGAATAACCGCGCGTTGCGCAGAAACACCTATATATGTGAAGTTTTTACAAATATATGTTTTTTTTTAAATATAACAATAATGTTGTTGTTAAATTTGATATAATAATTTTTATACTAAATTGATATAATATGTTGATTATTTTGAATTATATGATAATATATACATCTATTATAACTTCACAATCTCAATCTTTTGAATGACATCTACCCTCGAGTTACACATGAATAAAATTAAATATAGTATATGATTTAATGTTATTTATAGTTGTTATTGTTAATTAACTTTTTAAAATTTATTTTCTTAATGTTTTAAATTCTATCATTATAATTATTTAAAAAATCAAACATTATTTTTGATTTTAAAGATAACAATATAATCATTTATATAGAGTTATTTTTAATTATTGTTTTTGTAAGTTATTTGAAACTACTTATTTGGAAACTTTAAACGATTATAAAAATATCTTTAGGAAATATTTTAGTTAAATTGAGATTACAATTTAGTTTTTGCATTTATCACTGCAATTTATCACTTTTAACTATTTACAAAATATTCTTTGGTTTTTAAGTGGAACTGAAATTTATATTTAAGTTGGCACTGTATTGTTATATTTAAGTTAACAATTTAAGTATTTTGTCAAAACTGTTCAAAAGTTGTAGTTTTAAATTGATACTGGTTTATATACAACAACATATTAAATCTAATAAATTAAGTATAATATGTGAAAAGTTAAAGACATAAGTTTTTAAATATAAGTAAAGATATTATTTTAAAATTGAAACTTAGTTTATTTATGACTACACTTTAGGTTTGATATTTATTTAACCTTATTAACCAACTTATAATCATTATTAGAAAGACACTACAATTTATCACTTTTAACTATTTACATAATATTCTTTAGGTTATTTAAGTTAAACTAAAATTTATATTTAAGTTGACTCTATAATGTTATATTTAAATTAATAATTTAAGTATTTTATACAAATTGTTTCAAAATTATATCTTTAAAATGACAATGATTTACATCCAACAATATATTAAAACAAATAAATTAAGTATAATATGTTAAAAGTTAAAAAATATAACTTTATAAGTAGAAGTAAATATATTATTTTAATATTGAGATTTAGTTTATATATGATTACACTTTAGGTTTGATATTTATTTAACTAAATTATAATTATTATTAGAAAGAAATTGAAAAGTCATGGGAGTTTCAAATGAATGTGGTGAAAGAAAAAATACATGGGAGTTTCAAATGAATGTGGTGAAAATATATGTTTTTAAGCTACTTATTTGAAAACTTTTAACAATTATAAAAATATATTTAGAAAATATTTTAGTTAAATTGAGATTACAATTTAGTTTTTGCATTTAGCACTACAATTTATCACCTTTAACTATTCACAAAATATTCATTGGGTTTTTTAAGTGAAACTAAAATTTATATTTAAGTTGACACTGTAATATTATATTTAAATTAACAATTTAAGTATTTTGTCCAAATTGTTCAAAAGTTTTAGCTTTAAACTGATAATGGTTTACATAGAATAACATATTAAATTTAATAAATTAAATTTAATATGTTAATAGTTTAAGTCATAACTTTGGAAGTAGAAGTAAAAATATTATTTTAATATTGAAATTTAGTTTATTTATGGTTACACTTTAGGTTTGATATTTATTTAATGTTATTAACCAAATTATAATCATTATTAGAAATACATTACAATTTATCACTTTAAATTATTTACAAAATATTTTTTGTGTTGTTTAAGTTAAACTAAAATTTATATTTAAGTTGACCACGTAATATGATATTTAAATTAATAATTTAAGTATTTTATACAAATTGTTCAAAATTTATAGCTCTAAAATGATAATGGTTTACATCCAACAATATATTAAAATTAATTAATTAAGTATAATATGTTAAAAGTTAAAAAATATAACTTTATATGTAGAAGTAAAGATATTTTTTAATATTGAAATTTAGTTTATATATGATTACACTTTAGGTTTAATATTTATTTAACCTTATTAAAAAACTTATAATCGTTTATTCGAAAGTTGTAGCTTTAAAATGATAATGATTTACATACAACAATATATTAGATCTAATAAATTAAGTATAATATGTTAAAAGTTAAAAACATAACTTTATAAATAGAAAAAATATGTTCTTTTATTATTGAAATTTAGTTTATATATGATTACACTTTAAGTTTTATATTTATTTAACCTTATTAACCAACTTATAATCATTATTAGAAAGAAATTGAAAAGTCATGGAAGTTTCAAATGAATTTGGTGAAAGGAAAAATGAATGAGAGTTTCAAATGAATGTGGTGAAAGGAAAAATGCTAGCTTTATAAGTATATAATGATATTACAACAAACAACTCTTTGTATTTTCTAAGGCAACTTTTATATAACCAAAATGCATGAAAAATTATTATATATAAAAATAAACAATTTTAATTAAGAAGTTGCCAAAGAAGAAATTTTTCTTAACAAAAAGAAATTTATGCTTGTTTTCCAAAAACCAAAGATTATCAAACAAAAAAATCATTCTAACATATAAATTATGGCTCTGATACCACTGTTGGGTTTTGATACCAAATAAAAGTTTGTTGTTCATAAAAACTGGCAATGGGAGACTTTAAAAATAACAAGTTTAATTTTAGTTCATAATAAAACCGAACCAACATGGATCCATTTATAGAGGTTGGAATGAAATAAAACCAACCATAGGATGTTTTAGAGATAACCTTTGAAGTCTTTGAACCCACTTTTTTTTGGGGTGTTGATGAAGATAATAAAAGATCAAAGTGTTTGATTGTAACGCCCGTAGATCAGGGCTAGTCAATTTAGAGACGATAGGCGTCAAAAATGACTTTTTGATAGAAGATTATTTAGAAGGATTAATCTTAACCAATTTGTAGCATATGTCACAAGGTTTCCGTGCATATAAAGAACGCCAAAATCCGAGTTATAACGAAGAAGTTATGACCTATCGAAGTTTCGCGACAGAATCGGCACGACACAGCGCGACGTAAAAAGTGAATTTATGTTAGAGTGATATTTAGCCTTAGCAATCTAAATGAAAGTCGTATAATACGTTAAACCATGAGCGTGCATAAAAAGAACGCCCAAATCTGACTTCGTATGAGGAAGTTATGATTTTTCTAAGTTTCGACTTAGCGGTATGCAGCCCGAAATACTCGATTTGAGATCGAGCGGTTTTTAGCCGAAACAATCTAAACGACAATCGAAGATCTCGTTGTTGGTATCGAAGCGATGAAAAGTTAGGCGAGAACGGACGTCAAACAAAGAAGTTATGAATTTATAACGAAGTTTTCCTGTCCGGGCCTACTAAAAATAAATAATAAAAATAAAGTCAAAATTAGCCAACGAAGTCTAAACAAAAGTTGTAGAGCGTAGTCTCACCTATGCGTGGATATAAAGAACGTCGAAAACGGAGTTCGTATGAAGAAGATATGAATTTTCGAAGTTTATTAAAGAATTAATAATTAAATTTAATTATTAAATCCCGGCATTATCCGAAGGGGAGTCACCGAGCATATCCGAAGTACGCCCAGCGTACTGCTGTACGCCCCGCGTACAGCGAAGCATGACGACCTTCGCACTCGAGTTCTTCGGATGACGCATGCAGTGACGATTTCGGACCAGTACGCCCCGCGTACAGGCGTACGCCCCGCGTACTCCGAGGCTCCAGCCTCCTATAAATAGGATGCGAGGGTTCCGGGCTTATTTGCTCATTTCTCCTCGTTTTTGTGCCGAAGCTCTGCGTGTAAACCCCCGAAGCCATCCTGACACCCCGGATCTCATATCCAAGTTAAGAAGGAAGTTTTACGCTCCCGAGATCCCGTGAAGTGCGATTCCCGAGCCGAAGCTCTGTCCGCGAGAAGTCCGGTTTTTGTGGAGATCTTCCAAATCTACCGAAGAATACTACTTCTGCAAGTCGTAGTGCTGTCCGATCATCTTCTGATCAAGTGAGTGTATACTACCTTTCATAAACACGATAATAATACAAGTATGGTTTGAGTGTATTAAGTATATTGTTGTTTATATGTGCGGGTGTATAGTCCCTTTCATAAACACGGGTATAATACAAGTATTGTTTGAATGTATTAAGTATATGTTTGGGAAAGTGTGTGGTTACTTTCTTCTAACACATAAATATGAAGTATTTGTTATAAAATACGTGTTATGTGTTTATATATTGTTGTTTATTTGAGATGAGTATGGAATGAATGTTTTATATAGTTTTTAAATGAGTTAAACTGTATATGTATTTAATATCTACAAATATGTTGGGTAGAACATGGGTAGATGAGATAGTTGGTATGTGATAAAATGATGAGGTATGAAAGATGATTAAGAATGATATTGGTAGATGCATCAAATAAAGAATGTCATAAACTAGCAGATGCGCTTGCGAATAATATCGGTAGATGCACCAAGTAGTGAATGTCGTGATCTTGGCAGATGCGCCAAATAGAGATTGTCATAACAATAGCAGATGCGCTTATAGGATAATCTTGGTAGATGCGTTATAGGATAATCTTGGCAGATGCACTATAGGATAATCTTGGCAGATGCGCTTATAAGAAAATGTCGGCAGATGCGCCTAAAAGAGAATGTCATAAACCTGGCAGTCGCGCCTCATAGTGTATGACGTAATCCTGACAGAGGCGCTTAAAGGATAATGTTGGCAGATGCGTCTTATGTAGCAATGGAAGTTTGTGCTAATTCCTTAGGTAAATCCTTAGGAATGAATGAATGACGGGTAGTTGAATTCCTAGGGTAAAATCCTAAGAAAGATAATAGGGATGAGTAATTAAGTTGATTGTTTGATGGTTGAATATAATAATTATATTATTGTGGGTTGAAAACCCTATATGCTCACCAGGCTCCCAAGCCTGACCCACTCAGTTTTCTTTGCATTACAGGTAATGGCACAAGAGTATAAGTTGGTGGACTTGACGAGAGATTTTGGATTATAGGCCAGTAGTTATGAATAACTGTTGTAAGGTCTATTTATTATTGTTTATGCTTTTTGGTCTGTATCGGAACATGACATCCCGAGGTTTTATTATTTAATAAAAATACATTCTCTTTGAGAAACGTTTTGATAAATGGTTATCATATTTTATTTTGGGAACAAATTCCGCAACCGTTTTCTTTAAACGATCACTCTGATTTATAAAACAAAGCATAAACAAAAAACAAAGCATAAACAAATCGGTCTTTTCTGGCCGTGAAAATGGGGATGTCACAGTTGGTATCAGAGCATTACTTTAAACGAACTAGGAATTTGTAGGAAATTTCTAGACTTAAACTTAGAATGCTAAGTAATGATTATGAAGAGTGTGTCTAAAATATGTTAGGTAGTACACCTAAATTTACACAAGCACTAGTTTATTTTAGGAGTGATCCCTAAAATGCTTTTAAGTGCTAAATGTTTTGTGTGATAGCTATATTGATGCTATTATCTGTTCGGATCTATGGTCTGTTGCCGACCGGATCTGGAAACCTTATGTGTTTAGGATTCTAAGCGTATGGCTACGATATTAGAACTAGCATGTAAACGTTTCAGAGTGATAAGGATGATTTGAATATCTATCATGAATGAGGGTCTAATTTCACTTATTCGGTGTATAGATCAGAAATGGTGAGAACAAGAAGTGGAGTTGGAAATGCTGATGAAAACAGGAATCAACCACCAGTGATTGAGCAAATACCTGTCGTAGCAGCAGCACCTGAGCCGATAACAATGGCTGGTGTACAAATGATGATTCAAACAATGTTGGATCGTCAAATGGAGGAGACTAGGCGGTTGCTTCAACAGAATCGTGAAGAACTGTCAATTCGTGTGGAAGAGCCCGAATTAAATGAAGGGCACTCGGAAGGTGGAAACTTCAGTGGGTCTATTGGTCAAGCCAACCCACCGATAGTTAGGCAAAACAACCATGATGGAAGGAATGATGGAATGGGATGCAAGTACAAGGACTTTCTAACTTGCAAACCATCGACCTTCAATGGAAAGGAGGATCCGATTGGAGTTATGGATTGGATCTCCGAAATGGAGTTAGCCTTCATGACTTGTGGCTGCAGAGGCAAGTTGCAAACTATCTATGTAGTGCGTCAATTCCGAGGTGGAGCCGTTCATTGGTGGAACACTCTAGGGAAGACTTTAAGCCCTAATGAGCCACTGCAATTGACATGGGCAGAGTTCTTGGTGCAGTTCAAGCGCAAGTTCTGCTCGGCTCAAAATCTGTTGGAGTTGGAGAATAAGTTTCTGATATTGAAGAAAGGCAGCATGTCAGTGGATGAATACACTAATGCCTTCACAGACAAGATGGAGTTTGCTTTGCGCATCGTCCCAGACGAACTGAAAAAAGTCGACCGGTACGCAAAGGGACTCCCTTGGGAGTATGCGGTGCCAGTGCGTCAGGCACCTACTCTAGAGGCAACTATTTGGGCTGCCAAGTCTGTTGAGAATATGATCATGGGGAGGACCGCCAGCAAGGTTGAAGTTGGCGAGAAGAGAAAGTTGGAAGGAACTTCAGGTTCTAATGAGAAAAGAAAATTCTCGAAGTCTGGAGGAGGAGGAAGAGATGAAGCAAGGTGGTGCGATAAGTGCAAGAAGAAGCACTCAGGAAAATGTGGCGTGGAGGTGACATGTTTCAAGTGTGGGAAGCATGGGCACTACGCTGATGAATGTATATTCAACAAAAGGTGTGTTACGAATGTAACGAAGAGGGGCACTTCAAGCAAGACTGCCCAAGGAAAAATCAAGCAGCAAGGCTAGAGGCACCGCCAAAGCCAAAGGCAGGAGCATTTCAAATGATCCTTGATGAAGCAGATGGCAATGCAAGGGATCAAGAATGAGGATTTTATATCCAAAGATTAAGTTATGAAGTAGCAGTGTGAATAGTAACTTATGGTGTAGCCTATTAGAGGCATAGTATATGGTGAACTTGAACTTTTGTGTAATAGTTTCAAGAAAGTAATATAAACCCTAGTTTTGCTAACTGATGTGTTGAATGATTGTTTGATTTTCTTGTATGGTGACTTGGTCGACTGCGGGACAATACTTGGGACGAGTATGAGTAGGTGTGAAAGGTAGTAGATGCATATACTACCGGAAGCACGGGACTCGCACTTGGATCAGGGAAAGTCACAAGGTTACCAAGAAGCTAGTGATTGATTCCATTTTATTCTGGTATGTCATTACCGTTGTTTTGGTAGTGACTAGTAAGATGTTTCTTGTTTTGAACCTAGTGGTCATATTTAAATTTGAGTTCGACTACGAGGAGTATGTTACGTGGTCAAGAGGACCAAGTTAGATGTAACATCTGACTTAAGTCAGAAGGTTGAAGTTAATGCGATTGATAGTGTCGTGCTCGTTGTTAAATGAAGTTTGTAGGTAGAAATGCTACATGCTGAAATGTGATTATATGACATTAGAATATGAAGGAAGGTATATTCCATTTTGTAATTTAACTCTAAGAGACCTGAGTCTAAGCATTGCATCATTCGATGAGAGGTCAGTAGAGCACGACCCATCGGTTTGTTACAATAGATAAAGGAAAGTATTTATCCTGAGAAGAAGAAGGAGTCCATAATAACGACTTATTTGGTAACTCGAGGGTTACGATTGAAAGTACAACCTAGTACGATAAGCAGATGCAAGATTTGGGCATCTTCTGCGATCAAGAAATCCATAGAGTTAAATACTCTTTCGAGGAAACATAGAATTTACGGTTATTACCTAGGATGAAAAGATAGCGTATGGAATCATTGTACAAGTTCTATTTTCGTTGATGATTCTGGGACGTAATCATCCTAAGGGGGAGATAATTGTAACGCCCGTAGATCAGGGCTAGTCAATTTAGAGACGATAGGCGTCAAAAATGACTTTTTGATAGAAGATTATTTAGAAGGATTAATCTTAACCAATTTGTAGCATATGTCACAAGGTTTCCGTGCATATAAAGAACGCCAAAATCCGAGTTATAATGAAGAAGTTATGACCTGTCGAAGTTTCGCGACAGAATCGGCACAACACAGCGCGACGTAAAAAGTGAATTTACGTTAGAGTGATATTCAGCCTTAGCAATCTAAATGAAAGTCGTATAATACGTTAAACCATGAGCGTGCATAAAAAGAACGCCCAAATCTGACTTCGTATGAGGAAGTTATGATTTTTCTAAGTTTCGACTTAGCGGTATGCAGCCCGAAATACTCGATTTGAGATCGAGCGGTTTTTAGCCGAAACAATCTAAACGACAATCGAAGATCTCGTTGTTGGTATCGAAGCGATGAAAAGTTAGGCGAGAACGGACGTCAAACAAAGAAGTTATGAATTTATAACGAAGTTTTCCTGTCCGGGCCTACTAAAAATAAATAATAAAAATAAAGTCAAAATTAGCCAACGAAGTCTAAACAAAAGTTGTAGAGCGTAGTCTCACCTATGCGTGGATATAAAGAACGTCGAAAACGGAGTTCGTATGAAGAAGATATGAATTTTCGAAATTTATTAAAGAATTAATAATTAAATTTAATTATTAAATCCCGGCATTATCCGAAGGGGAGTCACCGGGCATATCCGAAGTACGCCCAGCGTACTGCTGTACGCCCCGCGTACAGCGAAGCATGACGACCTTCGCACTCGAGTTCTTCGGATGACGCATGCAGTGACGATTTCGGACCAGTACGCCCCGCGTACAGGCGTACGCCCCGCGTACTCCGAGGCTCCAGCCTCCTATAAATAGGATGCGAGGGTTCCGGGCTTATTTGCTCATTTCTCCTCGTTTTTGTGCCGAAGCTCTGCGTGTAAACCCCCGAAGCCATCCTGACACCCCGGATCTCATATCCAAGTTAAGAAGGAAGTTTTACGCTCCCGAGATCCCGTGAAGTGCGATTCCCGAGCCGAAGCTCTGTCCGCGAGAAGTCCGGTTTTTGTGGAGATCTTCCAAATCTACCGAAGAATACTACTTCTGCAAGTCGTAGTGCTGTCCGATCATCTTCTGATCAAGTGAGTGTATACTACCTTTCATAAACACGATAATAATACAAGTATGGTTTGAGTGTATTAAGTATATTGTTGTTTATATGTGCGGGTGTATAGTCCCTTTCATAAACACGGGTATAATACAAGTATTGTTTGAATGTATTAAGTATATGTTTGGGAAAGTGTGTGGTTACTTTCTTCTAACACATAAATATGAAGTATTTGTTATAAAATACGTGTTATGTGTTTATATATTGTTGTTTATTTGAGATGAGTATGGAATGAATGTTTTATATAGTTTTTAAATGAGTTAAACTGTATATGTATTTAATATCTACAAATATGTTGGGTAGAACATGGGTAGATGAGATAGTTGGTATGTGATAAAATGATGAGGTATGAAAGATGATTAAGAATGATATTGGTAGATGCATCAAATAAAGAATGTCATAAACTAGCAGATGCGCTTGCGAATAATATCGGTAGATGCACCAAGTAGTGAATGTCGTGATCTTGGCAGATGCGCCAAATAGAGATTGTCATAACAATAGCAGATGCGCTTATAGGATAATCTTGGTAGATGCGTTATAGGATAATCTTGGCAGATGCACTATAGGATAATCTTGGCAGATGCGCTTATAAGAAAATGTCGGCAGATGCGCCTAAAAGAGAATGTCATAAACCTGGCAGTCGCGCCTCATAGTGTATGACGTAATCCTGACAGAGGCGCTTAAAGGATAATGTTGGCAGATGCGTCTTATGTAGCAATGGAAGTTTGTGCTAATTCCTTAGGTAAATCCTTAGGAATGAATGAATGACGGGTAGTTGAATTCCTAGGGTAAAATCCTAAGAAAGATAATAGGGATGAGTAATTAAGTTGATTGTTTGATGGTTGAATATAATAATTATATTATTGTGGGTTGAAAACCCTATATGCTCACCAGGCTCCCAAGCCTGACCCACTCAGTTTTCTTTGCATTACAGGTAATGGCACAAGAGTATAAGTTGGTGGACTTGACGAGAGATTTTGGATTATAGGCCAGTAGTTATGAATAACTGTTGTAAGGTCTATTTATTATTGTTTATGCTTTTTGGTCTGTATCGGAACATGACATCCCGAGGTTTTATTATTTAATAAAAATACATTCTCTTTGAGAAACGTTTTGATAAATGGTTATCATATTTTATTTTGGGAACAAATTCCGCAACCGTTTTCTTTAAACGATCACTCTGATTTATAAAACAAAGCATAAACAAAAAACAAAGCATAAACAAATCGGTCTTTTCTGGCCGTGAAAATGGGGATGTCACAGTTGGTATCAGAGCATTACTTTAAACGAACTAGGAATTTGTAGGAAATTTCTAGACTTAAACTTAGAATGCTAAGTAATGATTATGAAGAGTGTGTCTAAAATATGTTAGGTAGTACACCTAAATTTACACAAGCACTAGTTTATTTTAGGAGTGATCCCTAAAATGCTTTTAAGTGCTAAATGTTTTGTGTGATAGCTATATTGATGCTATTATCTGTTCGGATCTATGGTCTGTTGCCGACCGGATCTGGAAACCTTATGTGTTTAGGATTCTAAGCGTATAGCTACGATATTAGAACTAGCATGTAAACGTTTCAGAGTGATAAGGATGATTTGAATATCTATCATGAATGAGGATCTAATTTCACTTATTCGGTGTATAGATCAGAAATGGTGAGAACAAGAAGTGGAGTTGGAAATGCTGATGAAAACAGGAATCAACCACCAGTGATTGAGCAAATACCTGTCGTAGCAGCAGCACCTGAGCCGATAACAATGGCTGGTGTACAAATGATGATTCAAACAATGTTGGATCGTCAAATGGAGGAGACTAGGCGGTTGCTTCAACAGAATCGTGAAGAACTGTCAATTCGTGTGGAAGAGCCCGAATTAAATGAAGGGCACTCGGAAGGTGGAAACTTCAGTGGGTCTATTGGTCAAGCCAACCCACCGATAGTTAGGCAAAACAACCATGACGGAAGGAATGATGGAATGGGATGCAAGTACAAGGACTTTCTATCTTGCAAACCATCGACCTTCAATGGAAAGGAGGATCCGATTGGAGTTATGGATTGGATCTCCGAAATGGAGTTAGCCTTCATGACTTGTGGCTGCAGAGGCAAGTTGCAAACTATCTATGTAGTGCGTCAATTCCGAGGTGGAGCCGTTCATTGGTGGAACACTCTAGGGAAGACTTTAAGCCCTAATGAGCCACTGCAATTGACATTGGCAGAGTTCTTGGTGCAGTTCAAGCGCAAGTTCTGCTCGGCTCAAAATCTGTTGGAGTTGGAGAATAAGTTTCTGATATTGAAGAAAGGCAGCATGTCAGTGGATGAATACACTAATGCCTTCACAGACAAGATGGAGTTTGCTTTGCGCATCGTCCCAGACGAACTGAAAAAAGTCGACCGGTACGCAAAGGGACTCCCTTGGGAGTATGCGGTGCCAGTGCGTCAGGCACCTACTCTAGAGGCAGCTATTTGGGCTGCCAAGTCTGTTGAGAATATGATCATGGGGAGGACCGCCAGCAAGGTTGAAGTTGGCGAGAAGAGAAAGTTGGAAGGAACTTCAGGTTCTAATGAGAAAAGAAAATTCTCGAAGTCTGGAGGAGGAGGAAGAGATGAAGCAAGGTGGTGCGATAAGTGCAAGAAGAAGCACTCAGGAAAATGTGGCGTGGAGGTGACATGTTTCAAGTGTGGGAAGCATGGGCACTACGCTGATGAATGTATATTCAACAAAAGGTGTGTTACGAATGTAACGAAGAGGGGCACTTCAAGCAAGACTGCCCAAGGAAAAATCAAGCAGCAAGGCTAGAGGCACCGCCAAAGCCAAAGGCAGGAGCATTTCAAATGATCCTTGATGAAGCAGATGGCAATGCAAGGGATCAAGAATGAGGATTTTATATCCAAAGATTAAGTTATGAAGTAGCAGTGTGAATAGTAACTTATGGTGTAGCCTATTAGAGGCATAGTATATGGTGAACTTGAACTTTTGTGTAATAGTTTCAAGAAAGTAATATAAACCTTAGTTTTGCTAACTGATGTGTTGAATGATTGTTTGATTTTCTTGTATGGTGACTTGGTCGACTGCGGGACAATACTTGGGACGAGTATGAGTAGGTGTGAAAGGTAGTAGATGCATATACTACCGGAAGCACGGGACTCGCACTTGGATCAGGGAAAGTCACAAGGTTACCAAGAAGCTAGTGATTGATTCCATTTTATTCTGGTATGTCATTACCGTTGTTTTGGTAGTGACTAGTAAGATGTTTCTTGTTTTGAACCTAGTGGTCATATTTAAATTTGAGTTCGACTACGAGGAGTATGTTACGTGGTCAAGAGGACCAAGTTAGATGTAACATCTGACTTAAGTCAGAAGGTTGAAGTTAATGCGATTGATAGTGTCGTGCTCGTTGTTAAATGAAGTTTGTAGGTAGAAATGCTACATGCTGAAATGTGATTATATGACATTAGAATATGAAGGAAGGTATATTCCATTTTGTAATTTAACTCTAAGAGACCTGAGTCTAAGCATTGCATCATTCGATGAGAGGTCAGTAGAGCACGACCCATCGGTTTGTTACAATAGATAAAGGAAAGTATTTATCCTGAGAAGAAGAAGGAGTCCATAATAACGACTTATTTGGTAACTCGAGGGTTACGATTGAAAGTACAACCTAGTACGATAAGCAGATGCAAGATTTGGGCATCTTCTGCGATCAAGAAATCCATAGAGTTAAATACTCTTTCGAGGAAACATAGAATTTACGGTTATTACCTAGGATGAAAAGATAGCGTATGGAATCATTGTACAAGTTCTATTTTCGTTGATGATTCTGGGACGTAATCATCCTAAGGGGGAGATAATTGTAACGCCCGTAGATCAGGGCTAGTCAATTTAGAGACGATAGGCGTCAAAAATGACTTTTTGATAGAAGATTATTTAGAAGGATTAATCTTAACCAATTTGTAGCATATGTCACAAGGTTTCCGTGCATATAAAGAACGCCAAAATCCGAGTTATAATGAAGAAGTTATGACCTGTCGAAGTTTCGCGACAGAATCGGCACAACACAGCGCGACGTAAAAAGTGAATTTACGTTAGAGTGATATTCAGCCTTAGCAATCTAAATGAAAGTCGTATAATACGTTAAACCATGAGCGTGCATAAAAAGAACGCCCAAATCTGACTTCGTATGAGGAAGTTATGATTTTTCTAAGTTTCGACTTAGCGGTATGCAGCCCGAAATACTCGATTTGAGATCGAGCGGTTTTTAGCCGAAACAATCTAAACGAGAATCGAAGATCTCGTTGTTGGTATCGAAGCGATGAAAAGTTAGGCGAGAACGGACGTCAAACGAAGAAGTTATGAATTTATAACGAAGTTTTCCCGTCCGGGCCTACTAAAAATAAATAATAAAAATAACTTCAAAATTAGGCAACGAAGTCTAAACGAAAGTTGTAGAGCGTAGTCTCACCTACGCGTGGATATAAAGAACGTCGAAAATGGAGTTCGTATGAAGAAGATATGAATTTTCGAAATTTATTAAAGAATTAATAATTAAATTTAATTATTAAATCCCGACATTATCCGAAGGGGAGTCACCGGGCATATCCGAAGTACGCCCCGCGTACAGCGAAGCATGACGACCTTCGCACTCGAGTTCTTCGGATGACGCATGCAGTGACGATTTCGGACCAGTACGCCCCGCGTACAGGCGTACGCCCCGCGTACTCCGAGGCTCCAGCCTCCTATAAATAGGATGCGAGGGTTCCGGGCTTATTTGCTCATTTCTCCTCGTTTTTGTGCCGAAGCTCTGCGTGTAAACCCCCGAAGCCATCCCGACACCCCGGATCTCATATCCAAGTTAAGAAGGAAGTTTTACGCTCCCGAGATCCCGTGAAGTGCGATTCCCGAGCCGAAGCTCTGCCCGCGAGAAGTCCGGTTTTTGTGGAGATCTTCCAAATCTACCGAAGAATACTACTTCTGCAAGTCGTAGTGCTGTCCGATCATCTTCTGATCAAGTGAGTGTATACTACCTTTCATAAACACGATAATAATACAAGTATGGTTTGAGTGTATTAAGTATATTGTTGTTTATATGTGCGGGTGTATAGTCCCTTTCATAAACACGGGTATAATACAAGTATTGTTTGAATGTATTAAGTATATGTTTGGGAAAGTGTGTGGTTACTTTCTTCTAACACATAAATATGAAGTATTTGTTATAAAATACGTGTTATGTGTTTATATATTGTTGTTTATTTGAGATGAGTATGGAATGAATGTTTTATATAGTTTTTAAATGAGTTAAACTGTATATGTATTTAATATCTACAAATATGTTGGGTAGAACATGGGTAGATGAGATAGTTGGTATGTGATAAAATGATGAGGTATGAAAGATGATTAAGAATGATATTGGTAGATGCATCAAATAAAGAATGTCATAAACTAGCAGATGCGCTTGCGAATAATATCGGTAGATGCACCAAGTAGTGAATGTCGTGATCTTGGCAGATGCGCCAAATAGAGATTGTCATAACAATAGCAGATGCGCTTATAGGATAATCTTGGTAGATGCGTTATAGGATAATCTTGGCAGATGCACTATAGGATAATCTTGGCAGATGCGCTTATAAGAAAATGTCGGCAGATGCGCCTAAAAGAGAATGTCATAAACCTGGCAGTCGCGCCTCATAGTGTATGACGTAATCCTGACAGAGGCGCTTAAAGGATAATGTTGGCAGATGCGTCTTATGTAGCAATGGAAGTTTGTGCTAATTCCTTAGGTAAATCCTTAGGAATGAATGAATGACGGGTAGTTGAATTCCTAGGGTAAAATCCTAAGAAAGATAATAGGGATGAGTAATTAAGTTGATTGTTTGATGGTTGAATATAATAATTATATTATTGTGGGTTGAAAACCCTATATGCTCACCAGGCTCCCAAGCCTGACCCACTCAGTTTTCTTTGCATTACAGGTAATGGCACAAGAGTATAAGTTGGTGGACTTGACGAGAGATTTTGGATTATAGGCCAGTAGTTATGAATAACTGTTGTAAGGTCTATTTATTATTGTTTATGCTTTTTGGTCTGTATCGGAACATGACATCCCGAGGTTTTATTATTTAATGAAAATACATTCTCTTTGAGAAACGTTTTGATAAATGGTTATCATATTTTATTTTGGGAACAAATTCCGCAACCGTTTTCTTTAAACGATCACTCTGATTTATAAAACAAAGCATAAACAAAAAACAAAGCATAAACAAATCGGTCTTTTCTGGCCGTGAAAATGGGGATGTCACAGTTGGTATCAGAGCATTACTTTAAACGAACTAGGAATTTGTAGGAAATTTCTAGACTTAAACTTAGAATGCTAAGTAATGATTATGAAGAGTGTGTCTAAAATATGTTAGGTAGTACACCTAAATTTACACAAGCACTAGTTTATTTTAGGAGTGATCCCTAAAATGCTTTTAAGTGCTAAATGTTTTGTGTGATAGCTATATTGATGCTATTATCTGTTCGGATCTATGGTCTGTTGCCGACCGGATCTGGAAACCTTATGTGTTTAGGATTCTAAGCGTATGGCTACGATATTAGAACTAGCATGTAAACGTTTCAGAGTGATGATTTGAATATCTATCATGAATGAGGGTCTAATTTCACTTATTCGGTGTATAGATCAGAAATGGTGAGAACAAGAAGTGGAGTTGGAAATGCTGATGAAAACAGGAATCAACCACCAGTGATTGAGCAAATACCTGTCGTAGCAGCAGCACCTGAGCCGATAACAATGGCTGGTGTACAAATGATGATTCAAACAATGTTGGATCGTCAAATGGAGGAGACTAGGCGGTTGCTTCAACAGAATCGTGAAGAACTGTCAATTCGTGTGGAAGAGCCCGAATTAAATGAAGGGCACTCGGAAGGTGGAAACTTCAGTGGGTCTATTGGTCAAGCCAACCCACCGATAGTTAGGCAAAACAACCATGATGGAAGGAATGATGGAATGGGATGCAAGTACAAGGACTTTCTAACTTGCAAACCATCGACCTTCAATGGAAAGGAGGATCCGATTGGAGTTATGGATTGGATCTCCGAAATGGAGTTAGCCTTCATGACTTGTGGCTGCAGAGGCAAGTTGCAAACTATCTATGTAGTGCGTCAATTCCGAGGTGGAGCCGTTCATTGGTGGAACACTCTAGGGAAGACTTTAAGCCCTAATGAGCCACTGCAATTGACATGGGCAGAGTTCTTGGTGCAGTTCAAGCGCAAGTTCTGCTCGGCTCAAAATCTGTTGGAGTTGGAGAATAAGTTTCTGATATTGAAGAAAGGCAGCATGTCAGTGGATGAATACACTAATGCCTTCACAGACAAGATGGAGTTTGCTTTGCGCATCGTCCCAGACGAACTGAAAAAAGTCGACCGGTACGCAAAGGGACTCCCTTGGGAGTATGCGGTGCCAGTGCGTCAGGCACCTACTCTAGAGGCAACTATTTGGGCTGCCAAGTCTGTTGAGAATATGATCATGGGGAGGACCGCCAGCAAGGTTGAAGTTGGCGAGAAGAGAAAGTTGGAAGGAACTTCAGGTTCTAATGAGAAAAGAAAATTCTCGAAGTCTGGAGGAGGAGGAAGAGATGAAGCAAGGTGGTGCGATAAGTGCAAGAAGAAGCACTCAGGAAAATGTGGCGTGGAGGTGACATGTTTCAAGTGTGGGAAGCATGGGCACTACGCTGATGAATGTATATTCAACAAAAGGTGTGTTACGAATGTAACGAAGAGGGGCACTTCAAGCAAGACTGCCCAAGGAAAAATCAAGCAGCAAGGCTAGAGGCACCGCCAAAGCCAAAGGCAGGAGCATTTCAAATGATCCTTGATGAAGCAGATGGCAATGCAAGGGATCAGGAATGAGGATTTTATATCCAAAGATTAAGTTATGAAGTAGCAGTGTGAATAGTAACTTATGGTGTAGCCTATTAGAGGCATAGTATATGGTGAACTTGAAATTTTGTGTAATAGTTTCAAGAAAGTAATATAAACCCTAGTTTTGCTAACTGATGTGTTGAATGATTGTTTGATTTTCTTGTATGGTGACTTGGTCGACTGCGGGACAATACTTGGGACGAGTATGAGTAGGTGTGAAAGGTAGTAGATGCATATACTACCGGAAGCACGGGACTCGCACTTGGATCAGGGAAAGTCACAAGGTTACCAAGAAGCTAGTGATTGATTCCATTTTATTCTGGTATGTCATTACCGTTGTTTTGGTAGTGACTAGTAAGATGTTTCTTGTTTTGAACCTAGTGGTCATATTTAAATTTGAGTTCGACTACGAGGAGTATGTTACGTGGTCTAGAGGACCAAGTTAGATGTAACATCTGACTTAAGTCAGAAGGTTGAAGTTAATGCGATTGATAGTGTCGTGCTCGTTGTTAAATGAAGTTTGTAGGTAGAAATGCTACATGCTGAAATGTGATTATATGACATTAGAATATGAAGGAAGGTATATTCCATTTTGTAATTTAACTCTAAGAGACCTGAGTCTAAGCATTGCATCATTCGATGAGAGGTCAGTAGAGCACGACCCATCGGTTTGTTACAATAGATAAAGGAAAGTATTTATCCTGAGAAGAAGAAGGAGTCCATAATAACGACTTATTTGGTAACTCGAGGTTTACGATTGAAAGTACAACCTAGTACGATAAGCAGATGCAAGATTTGGGCATCTTCTGCGATCAAGAAATCCATAGAGTTAAATACTCTTTCGAGGAAACATAGAATTTACGGTTATTACCTAGGATGAAAAGATAGCGTATGGAATCATTGTACAAGTTCTATTTTCGTTGATGATTCTGGGACGTAATCATCCTAAGGGGGAGATAATTGTAACGCCCGT
Organism: Lactuca serriola; assembly: GCF_051521515.1. NCBI lineage: Eukaryota > Viridiplantae > Streptophyta > Magnoliopsida > Asterales > Asteraceae > Lactuca > Lactuca serriola. The sequence goes on from NC_136416.1 coordinate 145,107,896, forward strand.
AGATCAGGGCTAGTCAATTTAGAGACGATAGGCGTCAAAAATGACTTTTTGATAGAAGATTATTTAGAAGGATTAATCTTAACCAATTTGTAGCATATGTCACAAGGTTTCCGTGCATATAAAGAACGCCAAAATCCGAGTTATAATGAAGAAGTTATGACCTGTCGAAGTTTCGCGACAGAATCGGCACAACACAGCGCGACGTAAAAAGTGAATTTACGTTAGAGTGATATTCAACCTTAGCAATCTAAATGAAAGTCGTATAATACGTTAAACCATGAGCGTGCATAAAAAGAACGCCCAAATCTGACTTCGTATGAGGAAGTTATGATTTTTCTAAGTTTCGACTTAGCGGTATGCAGCCCGAAATACTCGATTTGAGATCGAGCGGTTTTTAGCCGAAACAATCTAAACGAGAATCGAAGATCTCGTTGTTGGTATCGAAGCGATGAAAAGTTAGGCGAGAACGGACGTCAAACGAAAAAGTTATGAATTTATAACGAAGTTTTCCCGTCCGGGCCTACTAAAAATAAATAATAAAAATAACGTCAAAATTAGGCAACGAAGTCTAAACGAAAGTTGTAGAGCGTAGTCTCACCTACGCGTGGATATAAAGAACGTCGAAAATGGAGTTCGTATGAAGAAGATATGAATTTTCGAAGTTTATTAAAGAATTAATAATTAAATTTAATTATTAAATCCCGACATTATCCGAAGGGGAGTCACCGGGCATATCCGAAGTACGCCCAGCATACTGCTGTACGCCCCGCGTACAACGAAGCATGACGACCTTCGCACTCAAGTTCTTCGGATGACGCATGCAGTGACGATTTCGGACCAGTACGCCCCGCGTACTCCGAGGCTCCAGCCTCCTATAAATAGGATGCGAGGGTTCCGGGCTTATTTGCTCATTTCTCATCGTTTTTTGTGCCGAAGCTCTGCGTGTAAACCCCCGAAGCCATCCCGACACCCCGGATCTCATATCCAAGTTAAGAAGGAAGTTTTACGCTCCCGAGATCCCGTGAAGTGCGATTCCCGAGCCGAAGCTCTGCCCGCGAGAAGTCCGGTTTTTGTGGAGATCTTCCAAATCTACCGAAGAATACTACTTCTGCAAGTCGTAGTGCTGTCCGATCATCTTCTGATCAAGTGAGTGTATACTACCTTTCATAAACACGATAATAATACAAGTATGGTTTGAGTGTATTAAGTATATTGTTGTTTATATGTGCGGGTGTATAGTCCCTTTCATAAACACGGGTATAATACAAGTATTGTTTGAATGTATTAAGTATATGTTTGGGAAAGTGTGTGGTTACTTTCTTCTAACACATAAATATGAAGTATTTGTTATAAAATACGTGTTATGTGTTTATATATTGTTGTTTATTTGAGATGAGTATGGAATGAATGTTTTATATAGTTTTTAAATGAGTTAAACTGTATATGTATTTAATATCTACAAATATGTTGGGTAGAACATGGGTAGATGAGATAGTTGGTATGTGATAAAATGATGAGGTATGAAAGATGATTAAGAATGATATTGGTAGATGCATCAAATAAAGAATGTCATAAACTAGCAGATGCGCTTGCGAATAATATCGGTAGATGCACCAAGTAGTGAATGTCGTGATCTTGGCAGATGCGCCAAATAGAGATTGTCATAACAATAGCAGATGCGCTTATAGGATAATCTTGGTAGATGCGTTATAGGATAATCTTGGCAAATGCACTATAGGATAATCTTGGCAGATGCGCTTATAAGAAAATGTCGGCAGATGCGCCTAAAAGAGAATGTCATAAACCTGGCAGTCGCGCCTCATAGTGTATGACGTAATCCTGACAGAGGCGCTTAAAGGATAATGTTGGCAGATGCGTCTTATGTAGCAATGGAAGTTTGTGCTAATTCCTTAGGTAAATCCTTAGGAATGAATGAATGACGGGTAGTTGAATTCCTAGGGTAAAATCCTAAGAAAGATAATAGGGATGAGTAATTAAGTTGATTGTTTGATGGTTGAATATAATAATTATATTATTGTGGGTTGAAAACCCTATATGCTCACCAGGCTCCCAAGCCTGACCCACTCAGTTTTCTTTGCATTACAGGTAATGGCACAAGAGTATAAGTTGGTGGACTTGACGAGAGATTTTGGATTATAGGCCAGTAGTTATGAATAACTGTTGTAAGGTCTATTTATTATTGTTTATGCTTTTTGGTCTGTATCGGAACATGACATCCCGAGGTTTTATTATTTAATAAAAATACATTCTCTTTGAGAAACGTTTTGATAAATGGTTATCATATTTTATTTTGGGAACAAATTCCGCAACCGTTTTCTTTAAACGATCACTCTGATTTATAAAACAAAGCATAAACAAAAAACAAAGCATAAACAAATCGGTCTTTTCTGTGACATCCCCAATTTCCCCAATTTCACGGCCAGAAAAGACCGATTTCGTTTATGCTTTTTAAAATAAAATCAGAGTATTTCATTAAAAGTGTTGCGGAATTTGTTCCCAAAGTCAAACATGATAAAAATTTATCAAAACCTTGCTTTAAGAAATATATATTTTTATTTCATAACAAAACCTCGGGATGTCATGTTCCGATACAGATCAAAAGCATAAACAAGACATTATAAGCCTTACAACAGTTATTTATAACTAATGGCCTATAATCCAAAATCACTCATCATCATCATCCGACTATGCTCGGGGTCCACTACCTGTAATCATAAAAAGCTGAGTGGGTCAGGCTTGGAAGCCTGGTGAGCATATAGGGTTTTCAACCCACAATACATAAATTTATTATGTTTAAACATCAATCAGTCAACCAAATTACCCCAATTACCCATTCCCGTTATCCTCACGTTACGTCCCTAAAACAACTAGCACAAGGAACCTAGCCTAAGGATTTTCATTAGGGGTGACAACATTGCTTTCTCGGCAATTTGTGTCAAATAAAACAAACACCGGGGTGACAACATTGTTTTCCTTCAACAATTTATGTCAAATAGGCACGAAGTCACATTGTCGCCAAGATTTATCTAATCGGCACGACGTCACATCGTCACCAAGATTTACTCAACAGGAACTAACAACATCGATCCCTACATACTAACTTTATACAGTGATCTTACTAGATCTAACCTAAAGAATCGATATGAACAACTAACTAACTAAACTGCTTCAGAAATCCTCTAGCAGTAAACAAGGATCGATAAAGATATTGAATGAATGGACTAAGTTTAACTACGAACCTTTGTTCGTAAAAGAAAGAACCACAAGACAATTAAGTCAGGGGTAGTTATCAATGCCTAGGCTGTGGTCTGAATATCGTGAGGTATATAACCCCCAGACGCACCCTATCCAGCATCGAACTTTGCCTAGGCTGTGGTCTGAATATCGTGAGGTATATAACCCCCAGACTCACCCCTATCCGGCATCGGAAATGAAAACACTAACTAATGCCTAGGCTATGGTCTGAACCCCCAGACTCACCCCTATCCGGCATCGGAAAGGAAAACACTGACTCATGAAGCTCGTCCGATCACTTCACAAAAGAAACGAAGACTCCAAATCTCTTCAAAATAAAAGCATAGGGAAAATACTAATAAAGTACTCCCGTACGCTCCCGTACCCCGACACGTAATAGTGTCAAAAAGAAGAATTAACGGATGAACACATAGTTCAAAAACACCTAAGGAACATATAGTTCAAGAACACTTTATGAACATATAGTTCAAACATATGTACCGATTACGAGTCTACTAACGTTCCACTAGACTATATAAAATAGTCTGTGGCCGTTGTCTATACTCTGTTAGATGACTAGATCATCTTAAACATCGATACCTCTCATCACTTTATTTTATCACACACCAACTAACTACCCATGTTCTACCCAACATATTTGTAGATAAAAATATATATACAGTTTAAAACTTGTATAGAATATCAACACAACAGTCACCTCAAATAAACAATTAACATATTTACACGTAACACGTATTTTAAGGTAAATACTTCATATCTATGTGTAAATTGAAAGTGAATATACACTCACTTGATTTGATGATAATCGGGCAGCAATTCGTTTCCTAAAACGATCGTTTTTAATAAAACCGGGAGTTTTATTAAGAAACCGGGCTCTGCGAAAGGTCGGGCTTCGAAACCGAAAAGATAAATTTTCCGGGCCTTCGTGCACTCCGGGACTTGTTCCGGGCGTTGGAAATGATCTCGGGGCATCGGGGGAAGCGAAAATGGATAAAATATTGAAAAAGGGGTGAAAAATGGCCATTTTCCAAAAGTAGCCGGAAGATCTCGCAAGCCCTCTATTTATAGGGTAAGATCCGAAGTCGGCTTAGAAGAGGAGTCATCAGGCGAGACACGCGGCAGCAGGAGCTTCAGACAGGTATGCGAGGGTTCGGACACACGAAGGGCACGCGGCGCCTTCGGACTGGGCCAGCGAGGCTCGGATGGTGAGTCAGAAGCGAGGCGTCGGAAGATCATTGGACCGCACCCTCGGTCCAATCAGCAAGCGACACGCTGTCGGATCACGTGGGCTGCATGCGAGGATCACGTGGCTACTGTTCATGCGAGGGTGACTCAGCAGATTTCGGTGACTCAGCAGGACACGTGTCACATGCGAGGCGAGGGTGACGTGGCAAAGTGTGACTATGCGAAATTTCTCGGTTTTCGCGCCAAAACCTCTAAAATCCATAACTTTCGCATACGAGCTCCGTTTTTAACGTTCTTTATATGCACGCGTAGATAAAATTACGATCTACAACTTCCGTTTAGACTTCGTCGGCTAATTTTGACTTTAAATTTTATATTATTATTTTTAACAGACCGGGACAGGAAATCCGTTAAAAATTCATAACTTCTTCATCCGACGTCCGTTTTCGTCAGACTTTTTACCGTTGTGCTCCTAATGACGAGACCTTCAATTCTCGTTTAGGTTGTGTCGGCTAAAAATCGATCGATCTAAAATTCGAGTTTTTTAGCTGTCTACTGCTACGCTGAAACTTCGAAAAATCATAACTTCCTCATACGAAGTCAGATTTGGGCGTTCTTTTTATCGAACTTCTCGGTTTAACGAATACTACGAATTTCGTTTAGATTACTAAGGCTAAAAAGTAGTTTATCAAAAACTCACTTTTTACGACATTCAGCACCGTGCCGGTTTTGTCGCGAAACTTCGACAGGTCATAACTTCTTCGTTATAACTCGGATTTCGACATTCCTTATATCCCCGAAATCCTTGTTTCGACCACTACAACTTTATGTAAAGATATCGGGCTTATATCACACTTTAATTTTGACGCTTATTTTTATTTTTAATTAATTAAACCCTAATAATTAAGCATAAAACACATAATTCACATAAAATTCACATAATTCCTTTTCATTTCTTCTAAATGAGTTACAAAGGTTAACCTAGACCATTATGTCAATATTAATGCCTAGCCTAGAAACACGGGCGTTACAACTCTCTCCCCCTTAGGATGATTCCGTCCCCGGAATCACACAACGACAAACAACTACGGGTAGCGACTCACTATGTCACTCTCCGTTTCCCAGGTGGGATTTGGCCCATTTATATGTTTCCAACGTACAGGCACTAAATCGACTATCTTATGTTACAACTTCTTAGTCTTACGGTTAACGATTGCGTTAGGTTCTCCAATTAACCTCTTATTCTCATCCAACCTTAATTTAGAAATGGGAATTATGTCGGGCACACCTCCTGTGAACTTTTTCAAATAACACACATGAAAGGTGTTATGAATACTCTCTAGTTCTTCCGGTAATTCTAGCTTGTAAGCTTGATTCCGGATTCTCTGAAGAACTTTAAATGGTCCAATAAACCTTGGACTCAACTTTCCCCTTCTACCAAATCTTATAAGTCCCTTCCACGACGAGACTTTAAGTGAAACCGAATCTCCAACTTCGAATGATATCGGTTGTCTTTTCTTGTCAGCATAGCTCTTTTGAGCAGCTAATATCTTTTTTTCCTAATCACTTACAACTTTTCAGCAATCTAATGGACTATTTCAAGTCCCATAAACTGCTTTTCCTCTTATAGACTCCTCCAAAACATTGAGGTAAAACGGCTGTCACGATCGGATACAATCGTTAACAAAACACCGTGAAGCCTCACCCTTCCTTCACATAAGAATTCACGAGTTTATCCATAGACCATTTCTCGATGGCTGCTATGAAATGCGCACTCTTAGTGAAGCGATCAACGACTACCCAAATCATGTCGTGACCGTTCCTTGTTCTGGTCAGTTTAGTCACAAAATCTATGGTGACGTCCTCCCATTTACCCATGGGTACGGGTAAAGGTTCTAAACTCCCATACGGTTCCTGATGTTGTGCCTTAACCCTAGCACAAGTTACACACTTGGCCACATACCTAGCAACATCGAGCTTCATCGTCAGCCACCAATAATAGGGTTTTAAATCCCTATACATTTTTCTACTGCTGGGATGAATCGAGTACATGGTCTTGTGAGCTTCTTCCATCAGAAGATCTCTTACTCTGCCCGTCTTAGGTACCCAAATCCTATCTTGGAATACCTTCAACTCTTGGTTGTTTGTACCGAATACTAACGTTTTGCCCAAACGTGCTTCCTTTCGGTCATTTTTCTCTAAAGCTTCCTCTTGAGATTTCTTTATACTTTCCACAATTGTCGAGACAACTTCAATTCTCAACGCTCTTGGCCTTTACTTTTCAAGGTTTACCTTCCGACTGAGAGCATCAGCAACCACATTTGCTTTACCAGGGTGGTAAAGTATCTCGCAGTCGTAATCCTTGAGTAACTCTGGCCAGCATTGTTGCCTCATGTTCAATTCCTTCTGATTAAAGAGATATTGAAGACTCTTATGATCAGTGAAAAGTTTACACTTTGTGCCATAAAGATAATGCCTCCATATCTTTAGGGCGAATACTACCGCTGCCAACTCCAAATCGTGAGTGGGGTAGTTCTTTTCATGCTCTTTCAATTGCCTCGATGAATATGCTATCACCTTATCCATTTGGGTCAGAACACATCCTAACCCAACTCCAGAGGCATCACTATAAACTGTGAAGTCATCAACTCCTTTGGGTAATGAAAGAATCGGTGCTTCACACAACTTCTTCTTTGACTTCTCAAAGCTTCCAATGCTTCTCATTCCAAGTATAGACAGCTCCTTTGTGGGTCAAAGCCGTCAATGGAGTCGCGATCGAAGAAAAGCCTTGGATAAATCAGCGATAATATCCAGCTAATCCTAAAAAGCTTCAGATCTCCATAGGAATTTCAATTGTACCCTTCGAGTTACAAAATAAATCCTTATTGAGGACTCCTCCTTCTTCTTGGAATAAGTATTTATTGTAACAGACCGATGGGTCATGTTCTAATGATCTCTCATTGTATACTGCACTACTTAGACTCAGATCTCCTAGGGACAATTTCAGAACAAATTATACCTTCCTTCATGTTCTAATGCGATACAATCACCGTTCAAAATGTATCATTTCTAACTACCAACTTCTTTAACAATGAGTGTGATACTTCTATTGATCGCTTTGATCATCTTTCATTTCAATCTTCTGGCTTAAGTCAAATGTTACATCGAACTTGGTTCTCTGAACCACATAATAAACTCATCGTAGTCGGACTCAATTTGATATGACCTCTAAGGTCGGAATAACAATGATCTTCTTAGTCATTACCGAAACGATGGTAACGACAGACTAGAACAAGACGGAATCAAATAATAGCTTCTTGGTAACCTTGTGACTTTCCCTGATCCAAGTGCGAGTCCTGTGCTTCCAGTAGTATAGATCTCTACTACTATTCACACCTACTCATACTCGTCCCAAGTACTGTCTCGCAGTCCCCAAGTCCTAAAATCACAAAACAATTTAACACATGAAAATGTGTCCAATTAATCATAAAATTTTCCTAGACTCTACTAGGACTTCTTTCATCTGTTCACCTAACATCGTACGTATCATTGCCTGCACTCCAGTCATCGTGATTAGCTCAGGATGTGGATTATCACTTTCGAACCCACTTTGAGTACTCGGCATTTCGATCTATACACCAATCCTAGGTGAATTTAGATCCTCATTTTTGTTAGATGTTAAGTCTTCGAAACGCTTATATGTTAGTTCCAATACCGTAGTCATACGTTTAGAATCCTACACACATAAGGTTTCCAGATCCGGTCGGCAACAGACCATAGATCCGTACAAATAATGGCACACATGGCAAACACATAGCATTTAGCACATAAGGGCATTTTAGGCATCTTCCCTAAAATAAACTAGTGCTCGTGTCTAAAATATGGTAGACACTCATCTCACAATCATCACTTAGCATTCTAAGTTTAAGTCTAGAAATTCTACAATTTCTTAGTTCGCTTAAACTAATGCTCTGATACCAACTGTGACATCCCCAATTTCCCCAATTTCACGGCCAGAAAAGACCGATTTCGTTTATGCTTTTTAAAATAAAATCAGAGTATTTCATTAAAAGTGTTGCGGAATTTGTTCCCAAAGTCAAACATGATAAAAATTTATCAAAACCTTGCTTTAAGAAATATATATTTTTATTTCATAACAAAACCTCGGGATGCCATGTTCCGATACAGATCAAAAGCATAAACAAGACATTATAAGCCTTACAACAATTATTTATAACTAATGGCCTATAATCCAAAATCACTCATCATCATCATCCGACTATGCTCGGGGTCCACTACCTGTAATCATAAAAAGCTGAGTGGGTCAGGCTTGGAAGCCTGGTGAGCATATAGGGTTTTCAACCCACAATACATAAATTTATTATGTTTAAACATCAATCAGTCAACCAAATTACCCCAATTGCCCATTCCCGTTATCCTCACGTTACGTCCCTAAAACAACTATCACAAGGAACCTAGCCTAAGGATTTTCATTAGGGGTGACAACATTGCTTTCTCAGCAATTTATGTCAAATAAAACAAACACCGGGGTGACAACATTGTTTTCCTTCAACAATTTATGTCAAATAGGCACGAAGTCACATTGTCGCCAAGATTTATCTAATCGGCACGACGTCACATCGTCACCAAGATTTACTCAACAGGAACTAACAACATCGATCCCTACATACTAACTTTATACAGTGATCTTACTAGATCTAACCTAAAGAATCGATATGAACAACTAACTAACTAAACTGCTTCAGAAATCCTCTAGCAGTAAACAAGGATCGATAAAGATATTGAATGAATGGACTAAGTTTAACTACGAACCTTTGTTCGTAAAAGAAAGAACCACAAGACAATTAAGTCAGGGGTAGTTATCAATGCCTAGGCTGTGGTCTGAATATCGTGAGGTATATAACCCCCAGACGCACCCTATCCAGCATCGAACTTTGCCTAGGCTGTGGTCTGAATATCGTGAGGTATATAACCCCCAGACTCACCCCTATCCGGCATCGGAAATGAAAACACTAACTAATGCCTAGGCTGTGGTCTGAACCCCCAGACTCACCCCTATCCAGCATCGGAAAGGAAAACACTGACTCATGAAGCTCGTCCGATCACTTCACAAAAGAAACGAAGACTCCAAATCTCTTCAAAATAAAAGCATAGGGAAAATACTAATAAAGTACTCCCGTACGCTCCCGTACCCCGACACGTAATAGTGTCAAAAAGAAGAATTAACGGATGAACACATAGTTCAAAAACACCTAAGGAACATATAGTTCAAGAACACTTTATGAACATATAGTTCAAACATATGTACCGATTACGAGTCTACTAACGTTCCACTAGACTATATAAAATAGTCTGTGGCCGTTGTCTATACTCTGTTAGATGACTAGATCATCTTAAACATCGATACCTCTCATCACTTTATTTTATCACACACCAACTAACTACCCATGTTCTACCCAACATATTTGTAGATAAAAATATATATACAGTTTAAAACTTGTATAGAATATCAACACAACAGTCACCTCAAATAAACAATTAACATATTTACACGTAACACGTATTTTAAGGTAAATACTTCATATCTATGTGTAAATTGAAAGTGAATATACACTCACTTGATTTGATGATAATCGGGCAGCAATTCGTTTCCTAAAACGATCGTTTTTAATAAAACCGGGAGTTTTATTAAGAAACCGGGCTCTGCGAAAGGTCGGGCTTCGAAACCGAAAAGATAAATTTTCCGGGCCTTCGTGCACTCCGGGACTTGTTCCGGGCGTTGGAAATGATCTCGGGGCATTGGGGGAAGCGAAAATGGATAAAATATTGAAAAAGGGGTGAAAAATGGCCATTTTCCAAAAGTAGCCGGAAGATCTCGCAAGCCCTCTATTTATAGGGTAAGATCCGAAGTCGGCTTAGAAGAGGAGTCATCAGGCGAGACACGCGGCAGCAGGAGCTTCAGACAGGTATGCGAGGGTTCGGACACACGAAGGGCACGCGGCGCCTTCGGACTGGGCCAGCGAGGCTCGGATGGTGAGTCAGAAGCGAGGCGTCGGAAGATCATTGGACCGCACCCTCGGTCCAATCAGCAAGCGACACGCTGTCGGATCACGTGGGCTGCATGCGAGGATCACGTGGCTACTGTTCATGCGAGGGTGACTCAGCAGATTTCGGTGACTCAGCAGGACACGTGTCACATGCGAGGCGAGGGTGACGTGGCAAAGTGTGACTATGCGAAATTTCTCGGTTTTCGCGCCAAAACCTCTAAAATCCATAACTTTCGCATACGAGCTCCGTTTTTAACGTTCTTTATATGCACGCGTAGATAAAATTACGATCTACAACTTCCGTTTAGACTTCGTCGGCTAATTTTGACTTTAAATTTTATATTATTATTTTTAACAGACCGGGACAGGAAATCCGTTAAAAATTCATAACTTCTTCATCCGACGTCCGTTTTCGTCAGACTTTTTACCGTTGTGCTCCTAATGACGAGACCTTCAATTCTCGTTTAGGTTGTGTCGGCTAAAAATCGATCGATCTAAAATTCGAGTTTTTTAGCTGTCTACTGCTACGCTGAAACTTCGAAAAATCATAACTTCCTCATACGAAGTCAGATTTGGGCGTTCTTTTTATCGAACTTCTCGGTTTAACGAATACTACGAATTTCGTTTAGATTACTAAGGCTAAAAAGTAGTTTATCAAAAACTCACTTTTTACGACATTCAGCACCGTGCCGGTTTTGTCGCGAAACTTCGACAGGTCATAACTTCTTCGTTATAACTCGGATTTCGACATTCCTTATATCCCCGAAATCCTTGTTTCGACCACTACAACTTTATGTAAAGATATCGGGCTTATCTCACACTTTAATTTTGACGCTTATTTTTATTTTTAATTAATTAAACCCTAATAATTAAGCATAAAACACATAATTCACATAAAATTCACATAATTCCTTTTCATTTCTTCTAAATGAGTTACAAAGGTTAACCTAGACCATTATGTCAATATTAATGCCTAGCCTAGAAACACGGGCGTTACAGTTTCTTGCCGTGAAAATGGGGATGTCACAGTTGGTATCAGAGCATTACTTTAAACGAACTAGGAATTTGTAGGAAATTTCTAGACTTAAACTTAGAATGCTAAGTAATGATTATGAAGAGTGTGTCTAAAATATGTTAGGTAGTACACCTAAATTTACACAAGCACTAGTTTATTTTAGGAGTGATCCCTAAAATGCTTTTAAGTGCTAAATGTTTTGTGTGATAGCTATATTGATGCTATTATCTGTTCGGATCTATGGTCTGTTGCCGACCGGATCTGGAAACCTTATGTGTTTAGGATTCTAAGCGTATGGCTACGATATTAGAACTAGCATGTAAACGTTTCAGAGTGATGATTTGAATATCTATCATGAATGAGGGTCTAATTTCACTTATTCGGTGTATAGATCAGAAATGGTGAGAACAAGAAGTGGAGTTGGAAATGCTGATGAAAACAGGAATCAACCACCAGTGATTGAGCAAATACCTGTCGTAGCAGCAGCACCTGAGCCGATAACAATGGCTGGTGTACAAATGATGATTCAAACAATGTTGGATCGTCAAATGGAGGAGACTAGGCGGTTGCTTCAACAGAATCGTGAAGAACTGTCAATTCGTGTGGAAGAGCCCGAATTAAATGAAGGGCACTCGGAAGGTGGAAACTTCAGTGGGTCTATTGGTCAAGCCAACCCACCGATAGTTAGGCAAAACAACCATGATGGAAGGAATGATGGAATGGGATGCAAGTACAAGGACTTTCTAACTTGCAAACCATCGACCTTCAATGGAAAGGAGGATCCGATTGGAGTTATGGATTGGATCTCCGAAATGGAGTTAGCCTTCATGACTTGTGGCTGCAGAGGCAAGTTGCAAACTATCTATGTAGTGCGTCAATTCCGAGGTGGAGCCGTTCATTGGTGGAACACTCTAGGGAAGACTTTAAGCCCTAATGAGCCACTGCAATTGACATGGGCAGAGTTCTTGGTGCAGTTCAAGCGCAAGTTCTGCTCGGCTCAAAATCTGTTGGAGTTGGAGAATAAGTTTCTGATATTGAAGAAAGGCAGCATGTCAGTGGATGAATACACTAATGCCTTCACAGACAAGATGGAGTTTGCTTTGCGCATCGTCCCAGACGAACTGAAAAAAGTCGACCGGTACGCAAAGGGACTCCCTTGGGAGTATGCGGTGCCAGTGCGTCAGGCACCTACTCTAGAGGCAACTATTTGGGCTGCCAAGTCTGTTGAGAATATGATCATGGGGAGGACCGCCAGCAAGGTTGAAGTTGGCGAGAAGAGAAAGTTGGAAGGAACTTCAGGTTCTAATGAGAAAAGAAAATTCTCGAAGTCTGGAGGAGGAGGAAGAGATGAAGCAAGGTGGTGCGATAAGTGCAAGAAGAAGCACTCAGGAAAATGTGGCGTGGAGGTGACATGTTTCAAGTGTGGGAAGCATGGGCACTACGCTGATGAATGTATATTCAACAAAAGGTGTGTTACGAATGTAACGAAGAGGGGCACTTCAAGCAAGACTGCCCAAGGAAAAATCAAGCAGCAAGGCTAGAGGCACCGCCAAAGCCAAAGGCAGGAGCATTTCAAATGATCCTTGATGAAGCAGATGGCAATGCAAGGGATCAGGAATGAGGATTTTATATCCAAAGATTAAGTTATGAAGTAGCAGTGTGAATAGTAACTTATGGTGTAGCCTATTAGAGGCATAGTATATGGTGAACTTGAACTTTTGTGTAATAGTTTCAAGAAAGTAATATAAACCCTAGTTTTGCTAACTGATGTGTTGAATGATTGTTTGATTTTCTTGTATGGTGACTTGGTCGACTGCGGGACAATACTTGGGACGAGTATGAGTAGGTGTGAAAGGTAGTAGATGCATATACTACCGGAAGCACGGGACTCGCACTTGGATCAGGGAAAGTCACAAGGTTACCAAGAAGCTAGTGATTGATTCCATTTTATTCTGGTATGTCATTACCGTTGTTTTGGTAGTGACTAGTAAGATGTTTCTTGTTTTGAACCTAGTGGTCATATTTAAATTTGAGTTCGACTACGAGGAGTATGTTACGTGGTCTAGAGGACCAAGTTAGATGTAACATCTGACTTAAGTCAGAAGGTTGAAGTTAATGCGATTGATAGTGTCGTGCTCGTTGTTAAATGAAGTTTGTAGGTAGAAATGCTACATGCTGAAATGTGATTATATGACATTAGAATATGAAGGAAGGTATATTCCATTTTGTAATTTAACTCTAAGAGACCTGAGTCTAAGCATTGCATCATTCGATGAGAGGTCAGTAGAGCACGACCCATCGGTTTGTTACAATAGATAAAGGAAAGTATTTATCCTGAGAAGAAGAAGGAGTCCATAATAACGACTTATTTGGTAACTCGAGGTTTACGATTGAAAGTACAACCTAGTACGATAAGCAGATGCAAGATTTGGGCATCTTCTGCGATCAAGAAATCCATAGAGTTAAATACTCTTTCGAGGAAACATAGAATTTACGGTTATTACCTAGGATGAAAAGATAGCGTATGGAATCATTGTACAAGTTCTATTTTCGTTGATGATTCTGGGACGTAATCATCCTAAGGGGGAGATAATTGTAACGCCCGTAGATCAGGGCTAGTCAATTTAGAGACGATAGGCGTCAAAAATGACTTTTTGATAGAAGATTATTTAGAAGGATTAATCTTAACCAATTTGTAGCATATGTCACAAGGTTTCCGTGCATATAAAGAACGCCAAAATCCGAGTTATAATGAAGAAGTTATGACCTGTCGAAGTTTCGCGACAGAATCGGCACAACACAGCGCGACGTAAAAAGTGAATTTACGTTAGAGTGATATTCAACCTTAGCAATCTAAATGAAAGTCGTATAATACGTTAAACCATGAGCGTGCATAAAAAGAACGCCCAAATCTGACTTCGTATGAGGAAGTTATGATTTTTCTAAGTTTCGACTTAGCGGTATGCAGCCCGAAATACTCGATTTGAGATCGAGCGGTTTTTAGCCGAAACAATCTAAACGAGAATCGAAGATCTCGTTGTTGGTATCGAAGCGATGAAAAGTTAGGCGAGAACGGACGTCAAACGAAGAAGTTATGAATTTATAACGAAGTTTTCCCGTCCGGGCCTACTAAAAATAAATAATAAAAATAACGTCAAAATTAGGCAACGAAGTCTAAACGAAAGTTGTAGAGCGTAGTCTCACCTACGCGTGGATATAAAGAACGTCGAAAATGGAGTTCGTATGAAGAAGATATGAATTTTCGAAGTTTATTAAAGAATTAATAATTAAATTTAATTATTAAATCCCGACATTATCCGAAGGGGAGTCACCGGGCATATCCGAAGTACGCCCAGCATACTGCTGTACGCCCCGCGTACAACGAAGCATGACGACCTTCGCACTCAAGTTCTTCGGATGACGCATGCAGTGACGATTTCGGACCAGTACGCCCCGCGTACTCCGAGGCTCCAGCCTCCTATAAATAGGATGCGAGGGTTCCGGGCTTATTTGCTCATTTCTCATCGTTTTTTGTGCCGAAGCTCTGCGTGTAAACCCCCGAAGCCATCCCGACACCCCGGATCTCATATCCAAGTTAAGAAGGAAGTTTTACGCTCCCGAGATCCCGTGAAGTGCGATTCCCGAGCCGAAGCTCTGCCCGCGAGAAGTCCGGTTTTTGTGGAGATCTTCCAAATCTACCGAAGAATACTACTTCTGCAAGTCGTAGTGCTGTCCGATCATCTTCTGATCAAGTGAGTGTATACTACCTTTCATAAACACGATAATAATACAAGTATGGTTTGAGTGTATTAAGTATATTGTTGTTTATATGTGCGGGTGTATAGTCCCTTTCATAAACACGGGTATAATACAAGTATTGTTTGAATGTATTAAGTATATGTTTGGGAAAGTGTGTGGTTACTTTCTTCTAACACATAAATATGAAGTATTTGTTATAAAATACGTGTTATGTGTTTATATATTGTTGTTTATTTGAGATGAGTATGGAATGAATGTTTTATATAGTTTTTAAATGAGTTAAATTGTATATGTATTTAATATCTACAAATATGTTGGGTAGAACATGGGTAGATGAGATAGTTGGTATGTGATAAAATGATGAGGTATGAAAGATGATTAAGAATGATATTGGTAGATGCATCAAATAAAGAATGTCATAAACTAGCAGATGCGCTTGCGAATAATATCGGTAGATGCACCAAGTAGTGAATGTCGTGATCTTGGCAGATGCGCCAAATAGAGATTGTCATAACAATAGCAGATGCGCTTATAGGATAATCTTGGTAGATGCGTTATAGGATAATCTTGGCAAATGCACTATAGGATAATCTTGGCAGATGCGCTTATAAGAAAATGTCGGCAGATGCGCCTAAAAGAGAATGTCATAAACCTGGCAGTCGCGCCTCATAGTGTATGACGTAATCCTGACAGAGGCGCTTAAAGGATAATGTTGGCAGATGCGTCTTATGTAGCAATGGAAGTTTGTGCTAATTCCTTAGGTAAATCCTTAGGAATGAATGAATGACGGGTAGTTGAATTCCTAGGGTAAAATCCTAAGAAAGATAATAGGGATGAGTAATTAAGTTGATTGTTTGATGGTTGAATATAATAATTATATTATTGTGGGTTGAAAACCCTATATGCTCACCAGGCTCCCAAGCCTGACCCACTCAGTTTTCTTTGCATTACAGGTAATGGCACAAGAGTATAAGTTGGTGGACTTGACGAGAGATTTTGGATTATAGGCCAGTAGTTATGAATAACTGTTGTAAGGTCTATTTATTATTGTTTATGCTTTTTGGTCTGTATCGGAACATGACATCCCGAGGTTTTATTATTTAATAAAAATACATTCTCTTTGAGAAACGTTTTGATAAATGGTTATCATATTTTATTTTGGGAACAAATTCCGCAACCGTTTTCTTTAAACGATCACTCTGATTTATAAAACAAAGCATAAACAAAAAACAAAGCATAAACAAATCGGTCTTTTCTGTGACATCCCCAATTTCCCCAATTTCACGGCCAGAAAAGACCGATTTCGTTTATGCTTTTTAAAATAAAATCAGAGTATTTCATTAAAAGTGTTGCGGAATTTGTTCCCAAAGTCAAACATGATAAAAATTTATCAAAACCTTACTTTAAGAAATATATATTTTTATTTCATAACAAAACCTCGGGATGTCATGTTCCGATACAGATCAAAAGCATAAACAAGACATTATAAGCCTTACAACAGTTATTTATAACTAATGGCCTATAATCCAAAATCACTCATCATCATCATCCGACTATGCTCGGGGTCCACTACCTGTAATCATAAAAAGCTGAGTGGGTCAGGCTTGGAAGCCTGGTGAGCATATAGGGTTTTCAACCCACAATACATAAATTTATTATGTTTAAACATCAATCAGTCAACCAAATTACCCCAATTACCCATTCCCGTTATCCTCACGTTACGTCCCTAAAACAACTAGCACAAGGAACCTAGCCTAAGGATTTTCATTAGGGGTGACAACATTGCTTTCTCAGCAGTTTATGTCAAATAAAACAAACACCGGGGTGACAACATTGTTTTCCTTCAACAATTTATGTCAAATAGGCACGAAGTCACATTGTCGCCAAGATTTATCTAATCGGCACGACGTCACATCGTCACCAAGATTTACTCAACAGGAACTAACAACATCGATCCCTACATACTAACTTTATACAGTGATCTTACTAGATCTAACCTAAAGAATCGATATGAACAACTAACTAACTAAACTGCTTCAGAAATCCTCTAGCAGTAAACAAGGATCGATAAAGATATTGAATGAATGGACTAAGTTTAACTACGAACCTTTGTTCGTAAAAGAAAGAACCACAAGACAATTAAGTCAGGGGTAGTTATCAATGCCTAGGCTGTGGTCTGAATATCGTGAGGTATATAACCCCCAGACGCACCCTATCCAGCATCGAACTTTGCCTAGGCTGTGGTCTGAATATCGTGAGGTATATAACCCCCAGACTCACCCCTATCTGGCATCGGAAATGAAAACACTAACTAATGCCTAGGCTATGGTCTGAACCCCCAGACTCACCCCTATCCGGCATCGGAAAGGAAAACACTGACTCATGAAGCTCGTCCGATCACTTCACAAAAGAAACGAAGACTCCAAATCTCTTCAAAATAAAAGCATAGGGAAAATACTAATAAAGTACTCCCGTACGCTCCCGTACCCCGACACGTAATAGTGTCAAAAAGAAGAATTAACGGATGAACACATAGTTCAAAAACACCTAAGGAACATATAGTTCAAGAACACTTTATGAACATATAGTTCAAACATATGTACCGATTACGAGTCTACTAACGTTCCACTAGACTATATAAAATAGTCTGTGGCCGTTGTCTATACTCTGTTAGATGACTAGATCATCTTAAACATCGATACCTCTCATCACTTTATTTTATCACACACCAACTAACTACCCATGTTCTACCCAACATATTTGTAGATAAAAATATATATACAGTTTAAAACTTGTATAGAATATCAACACAACAGTCACCTCAAATAAACAATTAACATATTTACACGTAACACGTATTTTAAGGTAAATACTTCATATCTATGTGTAAATTGAAAGTGAATATACACTCACTTGATTTGATGATAATCGGGCAGCAATTCGTTTCCTAAAACGATCGTTTTTAATAAAACCGGGAGTTTTATTAAGAAACCGGGCTCTGCGAAAGGTCGGGCTTCGAAACCGAAAAGATAAATTTTCCGGGCCTTCGTGCACTCCGGGACTTGTTCCGGGCGTTGGAAATGATCTCGGGGCATCGGGGGAAGCGAAAATGGATAAAATATTGAAAAAGGGGTGAAAAATGGCCATTTTCCAAAAGTAGCCGGAAGATCTCGCAAGCCCTCTATTTATAGGGTAAGATCCGAAGTCGGCTTAGAAGAGGAGTCATCAGGCGAGACACGCGGCAGCAGGAGCTTCAGACAGGTATGCGAGGGTTCGGACACACGAAGGGCACGCGGCGCCTTCGGACTGGGCCAGCGAGGCTCGGATGGTGAGTCAGAAGCGAGGCGTCGGAAGATCATTGGACCGCACCCTCGGTCCAATCAGCAAGCGACACGCTGTCGGATCATGTGGGCTGCATGCGAGGATCACGTGGCTACTGTTCATGCGAGGGTGACTCAGCAGATTTCGGTGACTCAGCAGGACACGTGTCACATGCGAGGCGACGGTGACGTGGCAAAGTGTGACTATGCGAAATTTCTCGGTTTTCGCGCCAAAACCTCTAAAATCCATAACTTTCGCATACGAGCTCCGTTTTTAACGTTCTTTATATGCACGCGTAGATAAAATTACGATCTACAACTTCCGTTTAGACTTCGTCGGCTAATTTTGACTTTAAATTTTATATTATTATTTTTAACAGACCGGGACAGGAAATCCGTTAAAAATTCATAACTTCTTCATCCGACGTCCGTTTTCGTCAGACTTTTTACCGTTGTGCTCCTAATGACGAGACCTTCAATTCTCGTTTAGGTTGTGTCGGCTAAAAATCGATCGATCTAAAATTCGAGTTTTTTAGCTGTCTACTGCTACGCTGAAACTTCGAAAAATCATAACTTCCTCATACGAAGTCAGATTTGGGCGTTCTTTTTATCGAACTTCTCGGTTTAACGAATACTACGAATTTCGTTTAGATTACTAAGGCTAAAAAGTAGTTTATCAAAAACTCACTTTTTACGACATTCAGCACCGTGCCGGTTTTGTCGCGAAACTTCGACAGGTCATAACTTCTTCGTTATAACTCGGATTTCGACATTCCTTATATCCCCGAAATCCTTGTTTCGACCACTACAACTTTATGTAAAGATATCGGGCTTATCTCACACTTTAATTTTGACGCTTATTTTTATTTTTAATTAATTACACCCTAATAATTAAGCATAAAACACATAATTCACATAAAATTCACATAATTCCTTTTCATTTCTTCTAAATGAGTTACAAAGGTTAACCTAGACCATTATGTCAATATTAATGCCTAGCCTAGAAACACGGGCGTTACATTTTCTTGCCGTGAAAATGGGGATGTCACAGTTGGTATCAGAGCATTACTTTAAACGAACTAGGAATTTGTAGGAAATTTCTAGACTTAAACTTAGAATGCTAAGTAATGATTATGAAGAGTGTGTCTAAAATATGTTAGGTAGTACACCTAAATTTACACAAGCACTAGTTTATTTTAGGAGTGATCCCTAAAATGCTTTTAAGTGCTAAATGTTTTGTGTGATAGCTATATTGATGCTATTATCTGTTCGGATCTATGGTCTGTTGCCGACCGGATCTGGAAACCTTATGTGTTTAGGATTCTAAGCGTATGGCTACGATATTAGAACTAGCATGTAAACGTTTCAGAGTGATAAGGATGATTTGAATATCTATCATGAATGAGGGTCTAATTTCACTTATTCGGTGTATAGATCAGAAATGGTGAGAACAAGAAGTGGAGTTGGAAATGCTGATGAAAACAGGAATCAACCACCAGTGATTGAGCAAATACCTGTCGTAGCAGCAGCACCTGAGCCGATAACAATGGCTGGTGTACAAATGATGATTCAAACAATGTTGGATCGTCAAATGGAGGAGACTAGGCGGTTGCTTCAACAGAATCGTGAAGAACTGTCAATTCGTGTGGAAGAGCCCGAATTAAATGAAGGGCACTCGGAAGGTGGAAACTTCAGTGGGTCTATTGGTCAAGCCAACCCACCGATAGTTAGGCAAAACAACCATGATGGAAGGAATGATGGAATGGGATGCAAGTACAAGGACTTTCTAACTTGCAAACCATCGACCTTCAATGGAAAGGAGGATCCGATTGGAGTTATGGATTGGATCTCCGAAATGGAGTTAGCCTTCATGACTTGTGGCTGCAGAGGCAAGTTGCAAACTATCTATGTAGTGCGTCAATTCCGAGGTGGAGCCGTTCATTGGTGGAACACTCTAGGGAAGACTTTAAGCCCTAATGAGCCACTGCAATTGACATGGGCAGAGTTCTTGGTGCAGTTCAAGCGCAAGTTCTGCTCGGCTCAAAATCTGTTGGAGTTGGAGAATAAGTTTCTGATATTGAAGAAAGGCAGCATGTCAGTGGATGAATACACTAATGCCTTCACAGACAAGATGGAGTTTGCTTTGCGCATCGTCCCAGACGAACTGAAAAAAGTCGACCGGTACGCAAAGGGACTCCCTTGGGAGTATGCGGTGCCAGTGCGTCAGGCACCTACTCTAGAGGCAGCTATTTGGGCTGCCAAGTCTGTTGAGAATATGATCATGGGGAGGACCGCCAGCAAGGTTGAAGTTGGCGAGAAGAGAAAGTTGGAAGGAACTTCAGGTTCTAATGAGAAAAGAAAATTCTCGAAGTCTGGAGGAGGAGGAAGAGATGAAGCAAGGTGGTGCGATAAGTGCAAGAAGAAGCACTCAGGAAAATGTGGCGTGGAGGTGACATGTTTCAAGTGTGGGAAGCATGGGCACTACGCTGATGAATGTATATTCAACAAAAGGTGTGTTACGAATGTAACGAAGAGGGGCACTTCAAGCAAGACTGCCCAAGGAAAAATCAAGCAGCAAGGCTAGAGGCACCGCCAAAGCCAAAGGCAGGAGCATTTCAAATGATCCTTGATGAAGCAGATGGCAATGCAAGGGATCAGGAATGAGGATTTTATATCCAAAGATTAAGTTATGAAGTAGCAGTGTGAATAGTAACTTATGGTGTAGCCTATTAGAGGCATAGTATATGGTGAACTTGAACTTTTGTGTAATAGTTTCAAGAAAGTAATATAAACCCTAGTTTTGCTAACTGATGTGTTGAATGATTGTTTGATTTTCTTGTATGGTGACTTGGTCGACTGCGGGACAATACTTGGGACGAGTATGAGTAGGTGTGAAAGGTAGTAGATGCATATACTACCGGAAGCACGGGACTCGCACTTGGATCAGGGAAAGTCACAAGGTTACCAAGAAGCTAGTGATTGATTCCATTTTATTCTGGTATGTCATTACCGTTGTTTTGGTAGTGACTAGTAAGATGTTTCTTGTTTTGAACCTAGTGGTCATATTTAAATTTGAGTTCGACTACGAGGAGTATGTTACGTGGTCTAGAGGACCAAGTTAGATGTAACATCTGACTTAAGTCAGAAGGTTGAAGTTAATGCGATTGATAGTGTCGTGCTCGTTGTTAAATGAAGTTTGTAGGTAGAAATGCTACATGCTGAAATGTGATTATATGACATTAGAATATGAAGGAAGGTATATTCCATTTTGTAATTTAACTCTAAGAGACCTGAGTCTAAGCATTGCATCATTCGATGAGAGGTCAGTAGAGCACGACCCATCGGTTTGTTACAATAGATAAAGGAAAGTATTTATCCTGAGAAGAAGAAGGAGTCCATAATAACGACTTATTTGGTAACTCGAGGTTTACGATTGAAAGTACAACCTAGTACGATAAGCAGATGCAAGATTTGGGCATCTTCTGCGATCAAGAAATCCATAGAGTTAAATACTCTTTCGAGGAAACATAGAATTTACGGTTATTACCTAGGATGAAAAGATAGCGTATGGAATCATTGTACAAGTTCTATTTTCGTTGATGATTCTGGGACGTAATCATCCTAAGGGGGAGATAATTGTAACGCCCGTAGATCAGGGCTAGTCAATTTAGAGACGATAGGCGTCAAAAATGACTTTTTGATAGAAGATTATTTAGAAGGATTAATCTTAACCAATTTGTAGCATATGTCACAAGGTTTCCGTGCATATAAAGAACGCCAAAATCCGAGTTATAATGAAGAAGTTATGACCTGTCGAAGTTTCGCGACAGAATCGGCACAACACAGCGCGACGTAAAAAGTGAATTTACGTTAGAGTGATATTCAACCTTAGCAATCTAAATGAAAGTCGTATAATACGTTAAACCATGAGCGTGCATAAAAAGAACGCCCAAATCTGACTTCGTATGAGGAAGTTATGATTTTTCTAAGTTTCGACTTAGCGGTATGCAGCCCGAAATACTCGATTTGAGATCGAGCGGTTTTTAGCCGAAACAATCTAAACGAGAATCGAAGATCTCGTTGTTGGTATCGAAGCGATGAAAAGTTAGGCGAGAACGGACGTCAAACGAAGAAGTTATGAATTTATAACGAAGTTTTCCCGTCCGGCCTACTAAAAATAAATAATAAAAATAAATTCAAAATTAGCCAACGAAGTCTAAACGAAAGTTGTAGAGCGTAGTCTCACCTACGCGTGGATATAAAGAACGTCGAAAATGGAGTTCGTATGAAGAAGATATGAATTTTTGAAGTTTATTAAAGAATTAATAATTAAATTTAATTATTAAATCCCGACATTATCCGAAGGGGAGTCACCGGGCATATCCGAAGTACGCCCAGCGTACTGCTGTACGCCCCGTGTACAGCGAAGCATGACGACCTTCGCACTCGAGTTCTTCGGATGACGCATGCAGTGACGATTTCGGACCAGTACGCCCCGCGTACAGGCGTACGCCCCGCATACTCCGAGGCTCCAGCCTCCTATAAATAGGATGCGAGGGTTCTGGGCTTATTTGCTCATTTCTCCTCGTTTTTGTGCCGAAGCTCTGCGTGTAAACCCCCGAAGCCATCCCGACACCCCGGATCTCATATCCAAGTTAAGAAGGAAGTTTTACGCTCCCGAGATCCTGTGAAGTGCGATTCCCGTGCCGAAGCTCTGCCCGCGAGAAGTCCGGTTTTTGTGGAGATCTTCCAGATCTACCGAAGAATACTACTTCTGCAAGTCGTAGTGTTGTCCGATCATCTTCTGATCAAGTGAGTGTATACTACCTTTCATAAACACGATAATAATACAAGTATGGTTTGAGTGTATTAAGTATATTGTTGTTTATATGTGTGGGTGTATAGTCCCTTTCATAAACACGGCTATAATACAAGTATTGTTTGAATGTATTAAGTATATGTTTGGGAAAGTGTGTGGTTACTTTCTTCTAACACATAAATATGAAGTATTTGTTATAAAATACGTGTTATGTGTTTATATATTGTTGTTTATTTGAGATGAGTATGGAATGAATGTTTTATATAGTTTTTAAATGAGTTAAACTGTATATGTATTTAATATCTACAAATATGTTGGGTAGAACATGGGTAGATGAGATAGTTGGTATGTGATAAAATGATGAGGTATGAAAGATGATTAAGAATGATATTGGTAGATGCATCAAATAAAGAATGTCATAAACTAGCAGATGCGCTTGCGAATAATATCGGTAGATGCACCAAGTAGTGGATGTCGTGATCTTGGCAGATGCGCCAAATAGAGATTGTCATAACAATAGCAGATGCGCTTATAGGATAATCTTGGTAGATGCGTTATAGGATAATCTTGGCAGATGCACTATAGGATAATCTTGGCAGATGCTCTTATAAGAAAATGTCAGCAGATGCGCCTAAAAGAGAATGTCATAAACCTGGCAGTCGCGCCTCATAGTGTATGACGTAATCCTGACAGAGGCGCTTAAAGGATAATGTTGGCAGATGCGCCTTATGTAGCAATGGAAGTTTGTGCTAATTCCTTAGGTAAATCCTTAGGAATGAATGAATGACGGGTAGTTGAATTCCTAGGGTAAAATCCTAAGAAAGATAATAGGGATGAGTAATTAAGTTGATTGTTTGATGGTTGAATATAATAATTATATTATTGTGGGTTGAAAACCCTATATGCTCACCAGGCTCCCAAGCCTGACCCACTCAGTTTTCTTTGCATTACAGGTAATGGCACAAGAGTATAAGTTGGTGGACTTGACGAGAGATTTTGGATTATAGGCCAGTAGTTATGAATAACTGTTGTAAGGTCTATTTATTATTGTTTATGCTTTTTGGTCTGTATCGGAACATGACATCCCGAGGTTTTATTATTTAATGAAAATACATTCTCTTTGAGAAACGTTTTGATAAATGGTTATCATATTTTATTTTGGGAACAAATTCCACAACCGTTTTCCTTAAACGATCACTCTTATTTATAAAACATAGCATAAACAAATCGGTCTTTTCTGGCCGTGAAAATGGGGATGTCACATTGATCTTCTCTACAAGTATCCACCATCAAGAGTAAGGCACTTGGAATGCTAGTTCTTTCTTGTATTCTTGAGTGTCTAAAGGCTATAATTGCTTAACTCAATTAAGCACTAAAGAGAACAACTCAAGAGGTCTTCTAAACCACCAAACTAACTTCTAAAGAGAAAGAGGGAGATGAATAGAAAACCCACAATTTTAGAGAGAAAGAAAGGAAGAAGAGCTTTAGTATTGCTAAAATACAAGCTTCATGCATCTCTTATATAGGCCATGAAAAGTAAGGCCTAACCATTAAAATAACCTAAAGTAATGGTAGCATTTAGAAGAATGGGAGACAAAAGACTGAAGGTTGAAAATCAACCTCCCACACCATCATTATTCCTTTTAAAAAGTAAGATTTTTTGTTTTTTATAAACTCCAAGTTTATAAAATATAAAATGTCTTTAGGTAAAAGACAAAAGAATCCAACTAGTCCAAAATATTGTGCATGACTTATTAATTCATATCATATGAAATAATAACTAGTAATACTCTTTTATAATTATTATCTTCACAAAACAATAATGATTCCCTAATTAAAATACAAGAATTGATATTATTTATTAATAATCATATTAATAATAAATATACAAAATGTGTCAACTTGATAAATGTGTGACCCTATAGGATCATATATTATTAGCAATATCACTCCATAATGATTCTTGAGCATATAGATTCAACATTTTATTCTATATATGTTCTTCAAACATTATATTAGATACTTTGATGTTGTTAAAATCTATTTTAATTTTTTATTCTATGTTGTTCTAACATTTTTATGTCAATCTTGTATAATTTGTTATTATGATTCATATTACAACCATATATCGATAAAAAATTTAAAAAGAGAAAATATGAAATTGATAAAGAAAAATATAAATACAAATATAGTTTGAGTTGATTTGTTTTGACAAAAAACCCTTTGTAATCCAACATTAATGATTGTATTTACAAGGCCAACTAGGTCATTATGTCATTAATTAATGGGTTATTGATACGCCATAGATAATTGCACTGGTTGTTTACTTAAAAAAGTTTTTTTAACAATGTGTTTTGATAAAAATACCCTTAGTAATCACATATTTAGAATTATTTCAAGGGTAATTTGGTCTTTTTGCAGTCTACATCTTTTAGGCGCCACGAGGTTTCCGACGCCGGATGCCATTATGTCCTTTCAATTCTTCAAACCCTTCTGAACATCTGCAACCTGCCCGAAGATCAAACTTCTGACTATCAAAGAAAACCCCAAAATCGTCGATAGAGAATCACTCTCAAAATCGATTTTCCACAAGGTTATTGAAAGTTGTACTTAGTCCACAATCAGTTCCTTAAAGTAGGGGTTTTTCTTATCTTGTTATACACCATATCCCACATTTCACCTGTTTTTTCTTAAAAATTGATATCAATTTATGCAATGTGTATTTTGTAAGTAGAATGTCGAATACAAGATGTTGTAGTTCATTGGATGATCTACTAGTAGAGATTTTGACTCAGATTATTGTATTGTTAGGGTTAGAATCTGCAAAAGACATAATATCTACAAGAATTTGGTAATTCTCACTACGCATTAACTTATGAATGTATATTTGTTGAAATACAACTTGATTTATTAGTTTTTAACTATATATTTCAATTTCTAAAGTTCGAAAAAGATGTATTCAACGGGGGAAGAAAGTGAAGTGTTCAAAGAAGCATCCCTCCAAATGTTTCAAGGGATGGGTCGCAAAGATCTTAAGGTTGATGTATTTATACACAAATGTGCAGCGCATAAATACCCTGATGTTATGTCTAGACAAAGAGCGGTATGTGTAATCTAGGTAATTTTATGTAATTTGATTTAATTTAGTTTTGGTGTCATTGGTCTTAATATTGGTTTTTTTTATCTGTTAACAGGAGGAGTGCTTTTGTAATGACAATTTTGATTTTGGTATGAGTTTGTTGGGTGAGGCAGCAGATGAGCATCGTCTCGAGGCAATTTATTTGCTTGGGATGATCCGCATATCAAGAGGGCCTCCTGAGAGTGATGGAGGTATGAATAGTATGTACATTGCAATTTATATATAGTTAATTAACACATATTTATAGGTTGTGCAATATATTTGTCATATAAATCTTTAATTTTAGTATTAATGTGAAAGACTAGATTTTAAAATATTTAGTGTTGTGTCTTATAATTTTCAATACTTATTGAAACTGCTACATTGGATTGATAGTTTTTTAGTGTATACTTGTAGGTAAGCAACCGCTTGATTCACATTTCATTTTTGGTCTGGAAGATGGATTATTCTGAAGTTGTTCTGAAAGTGTATGGGAATTTTGGAGAGTGTAGATGTTGTTCATAAACTTACAACGGATAACATCACATTCGAATGTGACAGGGAGGATCATTCCATTGATGGGGGCATTATATGTTGGATTAGATGAGGATGACGACTTATAGAGATTTTGTTGTGTCGTTGGTACGTAGAGTGTGGTAAACTTTGTAGGGTTATTAGGTATTTCGTTGATCATCATGAATTATCAGAAGATAGTTTGTAATACTCTTTGTATTGTACATATATATTTATAAATTAGTTTGTAATACTCTTTGTATTGTACATATATTTCTAAATGGATGCATAAATATCTTTTGGAAGACAAAAAGAAATATGGTTTTAATTATTAAGTGTTAATGACTTTTAATAATGTTTATATTAGTTTAGTTAAATTTAATTGGTGTGTTATAATTATCAATTCAGTCATACATGTTAATTTCGTGTATGTTACTTTATTGAAAATGGGTATATTTTGTATACAATTTTATTTTGTTTATGTTTTTATTTTGTTAATAAATACTATATTAAAGTTTTTATGTTTGTTATGACCTATAATTATGTATTCAATTTCGTTAATAATTTCATGTATGTTGCTATATTTATCATTTTCAAATATTGAATGATATCTACCAAATACTTTGACCTAGTATCTAGTAAATCACTCGATACACATCTGTTATATGGTGTGGCTATTCGAAATGCATACAACCACTTTGAAATAAGAAGTGGCAAAGGCATAAACGGTAGGGAAGCAATTAAACACGTTCAAGTTAAGTCATAGTTATGAGATCATATATACCAAATTTTTGCTACACTGGAATCATGTAAGAAAAACTCCATGTTTTGAGTTAGCGACATAAACATTTACTTCAAGTGACGATATATGACATTTGGACACTTTGTTCGTGTCTATGACGTATATTTGTCACCTTTTTATGTATAGTAACTAATGCTTCGAACTCAATCATATATGGTCACTCCTCTCAATTAATAAGTAGCTGAACGTTCCGCAAAAAACTTTTAGTTCACTTTAGCTACTTAGCTATTAGACGGTGTGACAATTTGGTTTCAAATAGTGACTTGATGGAGACCTTCAGCTACTTAAAATATCGTATGAGTAGTTGTTCATTTTTGGCATCGAGTGACCAAAGCTCATTTTTGTAGTAGTACCTCTTTCAAGTTCTATATGACTAAGTCCTTACATGAGAAGATGAAATAAATGCTCAGTGGGTGTAGTGGGGAGATCATCAGTGAGTTGAAAGCACATACGGTTTTGACTATCAAGATAGAAAATACCATTATATACTTCTTGAATGAACATGTACTAAGCTGGTTCAAAACCCATTGGCAGTTCGTTATTGATGTAGCGAGTTCCATATGGAAGAAGATACTTAGTATTATTGGATCTTTTGGGAGCACCTGTTATCCTTGAAGTGGATGGTCTAGAAGGACCAACTGATGGCACAAAATTTAGCTTCTTGACTTCGTTGAGAAGTAGCTGAATTGCTAACTTCACTTCCTGAGCATGAATATCTTTATGTTTTTCGATAAGTTCCCGAATTTGTATCCACTTAATATAGCCAAATTTCACCTTGGGAAAAAAATATAACCTCAGTGTACTCATACTCAGTCTTCTTTCTAACCAACTGAAGCTTCAGTGACTTGTTCCTTGGTTTAGTGCATCTTACCCTGATGATAGGATCAGGATTTGATCTATGAGCCAGAACATCTCCAAACTTCTTTTTTGTTGATCCTGACATTCAGCTCTGAAACTCTGTGTTGTTTCTCCACATTTGTAACACTCATATTTCTAGCCTAGGCATTAATACTAAGGTGATAGTCTAGGTTAACCTTTGTAACTCATTTTGAAGAAATGAAAAAGGAATTATGTGAATTCTATGTGTTTTATGTGTTTTATGCTTAATTACTAGGGTTTAATTAATTAAGAATAAAAATGAGCGTCAAAAAATAAATATTAGATAAATACGATATCTTTACATAACGTTATAGTGGTCGAAACAAGGATTTCGGGGATATAAAGAATACCAAAATCCAAGTTATAACGAAGAAGTTATGACTTGTCGAAGTTTCGCTACAAAACCGGCACGACGCTAAATGTTGTAAAAAGTGAGTTTTTGATAAACTACTTTTTAGCCTTAGTGATCTAAACAAAAGTCGTAGTGTTCGTTAAACCGAGAAGTTCGTTAAAAAGAACGCCCAAATCTGACTTCGTATGAAGAAGTTGTGATTTTTTGAAGTTTCAGCTAAGCAGTAGACAACTAAAAACTCGAATTTTAGATCGAGCGATTTTTAGCCGACACAACCTAAACTAGAATCGAAGGTCTCGTCATTAGTAGCACAACGGTAAAAAGTCTGACGAAAACGGACGTCTGATAACTAAGTTATGAATTTTTAACGAATTTCCTGTCCCAGTCTGTTAAAAATAATAATATAAAAATTAAATTCAAAATTAGCCAACGAAGTCTAAAGGAAAGTTGTAGAGCGTAATTTTACCTACACGTGCATATAAAGAACGTCAAAAACGGAGCTCGTATGCGAAAGTTATGGATTTTAGAAGTTTTTGCACAAAAACCGAGAAAATTCGCATGGGTAGACTTCGGCCACGTCACCCTCGCCCAAAACGCGCCACGTATCCGAGCTGCTGACCTTATCCGAAGTGGTCCACTAGGAGTCTGACGCGTGTCGACTTCCCTCGCGTGAACAGTAGCTACGTGGCGAATTCTGATTCGACCGAAGGGAGGCCCAATCCGAAGCTCGCAGCTGGACCGAGCCTCCCACCGCCTAGCCTCTGAACCTCGAAGATAGACCAGTAGACCTCGATCCAATCACAGACTGCCAGCATGTCCTTTTCATGCGCAGCCCACGTGCGAGCCACCCCCTGCGAACTCTGGATCTGCGACGCGTGGCTTCTCTCCTGACCGTCCGATCAGAAGGCTCGCCCCTATAAATAAGAGGGTACGAGACCTCCCGGATATATTTTGGAATCTTGTCATTTTTAGCCCCTAAACCCATATTTCTTTCATCTTAACATCCCCCAAAGCCCCGATATCGATTATAAGCCCCGTAATACTCCACGAAGTGCCCGAGAAGCCCGTAAAATTTATCTTTTCGGTTTCGAAGCCCGACCTTCGCAAAGCCCGGTTTCTCAATAAAACTCTCGGTTTTATTAGAAACGATCGTTTTAAGCAACGAATTGCTGCCCGATTATCATCAAATCATGTGTGTGTATAGTCACTTTCATTTTACACATAGATATGAAGTATTTTATATAAATACATGTTATGTGTATATATATTGATTATTTATTTCAGACAATTGTTGAATTGATGTTTTATACAAGTTTTAAACTGTATATGCTTTTTATCTACAAAATATGTTGGGTAGAACATGGGTAGATGAAATAGTTGATGTGTGTTAAAATGGTGAGAGGCCTCGATATTGTTTTTGTTGTTGTAGTCATCTAGCGGAGTATAGATGACAACCACGGACCCTTCTAGACAGTCCAGTGGAAAACTAGCAGGTTCGCAACTTGTAGGTGTTGATGAACTAAATGTTCATTGGTGTACTCCATCCCCCTCATGGTTTCCTTTAGGACATGTATGGCTGAGGAAACCCCTTAGCAGTAGTGTCCATCCCGATGATATTCTTTAGGCTAGGTCCCTTGTCATAGGTGTTTAGGGACGTAAAGTGAGGACAACGAGAATGGGTAATCAGGGTTATTGTTGATTGGTGAACTTAATAAGTATATTATTAATGTGGGTTGAAAACCCTATATGCTTACCAGGCTCCCAAGCCTGACCCACTCAGTTTTTATGATTTCAGGTAGTGGACCCCGAGCATAGTCGGAGGACGAGGAGAGATTTTTGGATTATAGGCCAGTAGTTGTAAATAACTGTTGAAAGGATTATAATGTCTTGTTTATGCTTTTGATCTGTATCGGAACATGACATCCCGAGGTTTTGATATGAAATGAAACTATACATTTCTTAAGGAAAGATTTTGATAAACTTTTATCATGTTTTGTTTTGGGGACCAATTCCGCAACATCTTTTAAAAAGATTTCTCTGATTTTATTATAAAAAGCATAAATTAAATCGGTCTTTTCTGGCCAAGAAATTAGGGGATGTCACAACATTATTGTTGAACAACTGGATATTCTTGTTTTTAACATTAATGCCTTGAACATATGCATTTTCATCAGCTGAAGCAAGAGCATGAGAAAACTTAAGGGACCGACGTTCTTCTTTTCTAGCTTGAATGACATCATTATTCTCTATCGCAAATTCTCTGACTTCCTCGACAGTTATATCCCATTATTCAGCTAAGGCATTTAGATCAACAATAAGCTTACTTTTCTTTGAAAGAGAAGGTGTTGAAGGATCACCGGCAGTAGAAGAGCTTCTAGCTTCAATTTCACGAGCTCCCATGAAAATGAAGCCTTCCTTTTTCCAAGATTAACCTAATCATCATCACACTCAATGTCATTGTTAACTCCTTGAGCAATCTCCCCCTCAAAATATGAATCAGGGTTGACGACACTCAAAAGAACAGTAGGAACAATAGCTTATGCCATAAATATCAGATCAACCAAACCCTTCATAGTCATCAATCTCAGATTGATCACCAATGTTTGAGATAGGTTGATCAGCATCTGGGATATCACTTTCTTGTTCATCCACAACAATTTCCTTTTCAACACTTCGTAATTCAGACATATCAAGCTGATATGGAGTTGATGCAATCATCACAATTTACATTTGCTGATTAGGGCTCTTTTGATTATTCTCCCTCTTTTTAGTAGCATCAGATTAGGGAGGAGAGACAGGAGGTGGTGAAGGAGTGCGAGGAGGAGGATGAAATGGTGGAGGAGGTTGCAGAGGAGGATTTGATGATGGAGGTGGTGGTGGAGGAAGATTATCACCTAGAGAGTTGTGGTTGGGTGGCATCAATAACGATATCATCATTATCAACCAAGGTCATAAAATGTTTCAAATCAACCACATCCTTTTCAATTCTAGTGAGACTTTCTCCCAATGACTAAGTTAACTGCACTAGTAGAGAGAGTTAAGAGAGCACAATAGTTTGGAAGTTGGAGTTGGATTCCCCTGATAAAATATAGTAGTTTGAAGAAATGTTGGCATAGGAGGAACATGTTCAACTTGATGAGATGGAGACACCAGTCTTGGAGAGATCACATCTTGAATTAGTAGATTGTCAGTTTCCACTTGAGGTGGAGTTGATTCATGTTGTACAACATCATCTGTAGAGGGGTTAGATGAAGAAGCAGTTGAAAATCAAATGTGCTTGTTCATTCTTGGAGGAGAGTTCATTCCCTGAATAGAGTCTTATATATTAGTAACAAACTCATCTTCTTCAACATCAGCGTCTTCTTCATCATCTTCTTCAGAATCAAAGGATTCAATAGTATAGGCGTTCGTAATCTAATTAGACATTCTCTAAGTAATATGGTTTTCTCCATCAATAGTAGAAGCATTGATGATCTTGAAGTCAAGGCAGGAATTGGAATGATGATCCCATGATTATCAATTTACCCTTCATCACGATTCAAGATCAAACCAAGCCATCGAGGATAAGGGACATACACTTGCCTCTAGCTTGTTTCCAGTGATACAATCAATCAACTGATCAAGAAAAAGTTGAGAAAAATCCAATCTTTTGTTACACACCATGGAGTATAGAATTATTTTCTTAAAAAAGATTCAGTTGATCAAGGCTTCTAGTCTTTTTTCCAAGACATTTACCAATAACTCTTGATAAATACTTCCACCCTACACCAAAACATTGATGAAGAGTATATTTGGATGGATAACGTGAGGTGCCCTGAAGAGAAAAATTGTACCCTATAGTTGCACGAATCGATTTGCACTTTCCTTTGGAAGGATTCTTAGAGTATTTTCTGATCAAGGAAGACGAAGAGCAGTTTGAAAGGATTCCATATCAATGGTAACCTAGATTAACCATATAAAATGGTTCCAGTAATGGTTTGATCATTGGAATCAACAGAACAAGAATAGTAGAACTTACAAACTTGCTTAGGGTAGAATGGATTTAGGAAATCACAGAAAGCATATCGAAGAGGGTAGCTCTTGACGTAGTTGACAAAATCTTCAATTCCTATGGAGACAAAGTATTTTTGGATGACATCAGAGAAGTCTACATTGTTTGCTTGGATAACAATAGGGGAATCATGGGCATGAGGATCTTTGACGACATTAGCATTAGGATCAAACTCATACAAAGGCTTTGACATTATGAGAGCTTTGAGGAAGATGATGGTTGAAAGAAACTTTTTCGAGAGAGAAAGCCAATTGCTTGAATAGCTTGTAAGATTGACCTTAGAGATAGGTTTCCTAATTTATACAAAAATGATTCTTCCCTTTTACGTAATAAAGATTGAAGAGACCGACACCATAAAATTTCACATCCCAAGATATTGATAGAATTTTTAATTGCCATCCAAAAAGTTACCATTGAGATAAGGAATATATATCACTGCAACAAAACATCAATGTCAAATCTATCAGCATGACCAATTAGTATATCAAAGTTGCAGCTGGTAATCAAGTAAGTTTGTTATGTCTTCTGATATTATAGGTTTGAACTACCATTCACTGACCTAGTATATAATATGATGACTCATTAATCACTTTCATTATAAGAAAAAGGGTAAGATTGGTACGATGCATGTGATCAGCTGTAGTGTTTTAGCTTAACCATCAACATAGATTTTTCAAGATCTCATCATCTTTTGGTACATTATGCTGAAACATAAATCTTTAAAGAAGAAATATGGAGAGAATGAATTATTAAGGTCATGCTGAGGTGGAATCGGCATGAATCATCAACAATGATAAACCATCAGCAAGAAGTGGTTTACTCCTTGCATCATAGAGTTAGTTGCATTCTAGAATTGTCACACCCCTAACTGAGGCGGGAGGAACAGGTCGGGCTGTACGACTAAGTTCAAGGATCACATGTAAACTGAATATATAGCACAAGTACAACGATACAAAAAATATCATTTATATTTCATCATTAAGTTTGAATACAGGGTTCTTACATATAATAATAGTAAAGTAGTTTCCTTAAACCGGTAAGCAGATAACAAAAAATAGATATCTAGGTCGTCTGTAATCCATGACCTATCTTCTGGCTGAACGTTTGTCTAATGAACTCCTAAGAATACATGTAACTTTGAGGGTCAACACAAAGGTTGGTGAGAGTCACAGGTTTGCTGTAATAATGATACTTTTAATATGATACAAAAATTATTACCTTTGTTATAAGTAAAACCGTGGTTGGAAAAGTTTGCTAAAGCAAGGAATCTAAACTGTGGTTTCTAGATAATGAAATCTTGTTAAATTTTATAGTGACAAAGTTGTATAGATAAATGGGTATACAGATGTACTGGTAAATTTAGCTGCCAAGGTTGTACGATACTATTTTAAACAGTTGATAAATCTTAATAAAGTTGTACGGATAAATAGATAAACGACAAGTATACTTGATAAGCGTACATGTAAAAGTGTACGATACTTGTTTAAATAGTTGATAAATCTTAGGGTAGTGTACACCAGAACATATATGAGCCTAATATACAAGTTTTATAACTTTTATAAATATAAAACCTATATACATATATATATATATATATATATATATATATATATATAGAGAGAGAGAGAGAGAGAGAGTTAGGTTCAAATGTTTTTAGTAAGTATTGTGTGCCTAAATGCACCAATGAGAATCCAGGAAATAATTAAATCACTAATAAATAATAAAAGGGTATAAGAGTAATCTACACTATAATTAATTATGGTAAAAGAAAACAAAATCAATCAATATCCCACTAATTTAGGTTATCAGTTTGATGTAACACCACCACCGATTCTTCCTACTTCTCTAAAAATCATCGATCTGTCTTCACAGACCCAAAAACCCTTATCCTTTCCTTATTTCGACACCACCAGAGTAGTAGCACCACCCCACAGCACTGTAGAACCACTAACTTTATGGATTAGAGAAGAGAACGGGTGGACTACGATGGCGCCAACAACCGACGTTTCTACAACTTCCGAACTAGCCCCGACGGTACATCAAACAGAGACTTTTGCCAGGGACACGATGATCTCCTATTTCTGAGGTGAGTTCGCGGCGTCGAATGCAATTATTGACGCATTATGTGGCCATCTGTCTCGGTTAGAAGGCGGTGTGAGTACGAGTCAGTATTCGCTGATGAAAGTGCAACATCATGAAATTCCAAAAGAGTTACCCAACGATAGAAATAGAAATCAAGGTGTTGAGGCAGTTGACAATGATTTTACCATACTTAATTCACCTATAAGTGAGATAAAGATAACAGATACAGGTAAAAACGAGTATACTTTAGCCCTTTTTTCTTAAACACTAATTAATGAAGCAACCTATTTTAATTCGCATCAGAAGAACAATGAGGATATTTGTTTTTTTTATACTTGAAGCTTTTGATTCTCTATTATTTTTATATGTGTGCACAAAAGGTGTTTATGGAAATCCCTGAAAGAGAATCTGGCCATGTTGTATGTATTCTGTCAAAACTCTCAGAATGCTTATTATCCTGTCACAATTTGATTTCAATCTTCTTATTTGTCAAGATAGGGAAAGTAAAAAACATTGTTAGAG
Organism: Lactuca serriola; assembly: GCF_051521515.1. Lineage (NCBI taxonomy): Eukaryota > Viridiplantae > Streptophyta > Magnoliopsida > Asterales > Asteraceae > Lactuca > Lactuca serriola. The sequence goes on from NC_136416.1 coordinate 145,143,657, forward strand.
AGGAAAATTAAAAAACATTCCGGTAGAATATGTTATCATTCTCTATTATATCGTTTCCGGTAGAATATGTTACAAATTCTTTAAGAATATTCAAAACCATTCTGCAAGAATAGTTTATTTTGTAAGAATATTTATTGTTGTATTAATGCATTGAATTGCTTAATTTTTGAAACTTGATTATCTTTTCATTATGGATTTAGGTTTTGAAGAGGCTAACATTGATGTAGATAAGGAAGAAAACATATAGAACGAGAGTGTATTATACCAGAATTTGTTATGCTACAATGTATAAAGTATTGCTTAAAAATAATATTCTTTCAGAATAGATTAGTGTTTTTGTTAGATTTTGATGTTTTTTTTTATTTTTTCTTTCAGAATATTGTTATTATTCGATGAATCACAATCATACAATGTAATTATTTGTTATATTATTAGTTCAAGAATTGATTTGTGTATTCTTTCATAATGTGTTTACTAGTTTATGGTTGACATTTTGTCATTCTGGCAGAATAAAATCGAAAAATATATTTACTAGTTTATGGTTGACATTTTATCATTCTGACAGAATAAAATCGGATTTTTAAATTTGAATTAATTTAAAATATTCAGATTTAAAAAAAAAGGAATTAATCATCCCTAAAAATCCGAAATTTTCCTTTTTTAATATAGGTTAATTGACTAAAATTCCCTTATGTTGAAATTTGTGTGATTATTACGTGGTAGTTCTTTCATCACAAATTCCATTGTAGTTAATCCCTAGCAAAATCCGTGGTGATGAATCCCCAACAAATTTCTTGGTGATGAATCCCTAGCAAATGTCGCGGTGGTGATTCCCTAGCAAATTTTGTGGTGATGAATACCTAGCAAATTCCGTGGTGGTGATTCCCTAGCAAATTTCGTGGTGATGAATCCCTAGCAATTTCTGTGGTGATGATTCCCTAGCAAATTACGTGGTGGTGAATCTTTAGGAAATTCTGTGGTTATGGATCCCTAGCAAATTTGGTGGTGATGAATCCCTAGCAACTTCCGTGGTGATTACTCTCTAGCCAATTCCATGGTCATGAATCCCTAGCAATTTTTGTGGTCTATATTATATGGTAGATTCCATAGCAACGATTCCATATCGATGGATGGATAATCGATTTACAAATTAAATCCAAATTATTTTGAAGTAATATATGAAAAACAAAAATAACAAAAAAATCAAATAACATTATATCATAAAATAATATAATAATTATTTATTACATGGAAAATGCAAAGTGACTACTCTATAATAAATACTTTGCAATAAACATATCAACACTTTATGACCTACAAGTGTTGTTGTTCTGTAATAGCATTAATAAGATCCATTGCCGTTTTAAGTTGTTTTTCAAGTTGCTTGACTCTTACATTGTTTTGTTCTTCTTGGGCCTTCATTATTTCTTTAAGATCTTTGTTTTGCTCTTTTTGTTTAGCAACAAGCTCCCTCATTTCTTCCATTTTATCATTTTTTTTCCGGAATGTAATACACCTGACTGTCAGACGAAGGTCATGTTTAACATAAATTGAATATATAAATACTACATAACATAAACATTTCTTTTATTAATAATATATTACATTTTCATTTGAAGTACAAGTACGACATTTTTGAAATACAACTTAACTAACTCTCAGTTTTGAACAATGGAGAAAATTCAATATCTGAGCAACCAAATTTAGCAATATAGTCTTTTAGGAAGATTAGAGGTACAGTGTAGGCTTAAATGTTCGTTTTAGAGTCTTGTTTGTCTTTGAGATGAGCGGAAATCATAAGGACATCATTTGGATTGATTGTTAGGAAGTCAAAACCCAAGATTGTGAACGTCTTCTGGGTGTTCTGAATGATGTATTGGTTGTATAGAAGGCAATTTTGTCCAAATTTACTTATTCCTTTCATTCCACAACCATTGATTTGTGTGATTATTCGTCTTGACAACACTTCTTCTCCAGGAAGAGCATTGGTGGCATAGAACGTACGTAAATGTTCTCATTCTGCTTGGACAAGAATCTTCTAATCATTGTTCAGATGCAATGGAGTGAACTTAACATAGAACCTTGCATAAGTAGATCTTGGTAGGTCAAGTTGATTAGAGTCTGAGATAGGAAGATCATAGCTTATACATGGAACCAAGTGATGTTCATATAAGATTCCTTCTGGATAGAGTGGTGGGATTTAGAGTAAAGGATTTGGAGAACCTTTTTGAGCTTGAATTTGGAGGATTTCTTCACCAAAATTGTTGATTTGGTCTTATGGCCATCCCTCAGACTTTCTTCACGACTTCATTGGGCTGATTGGATCAAATGAGATTCCCTTCCCTTTTTCCTTGATTGGAGCTCCAGGGGTGATTTAAATGATCTGTTGGGTAGCTGGAGGCACAATCACTTCAAAAATTGGCAAGACCAATTATGTGTAGGAAGATCATCTTCTTTCTTGATTGGGGAACCTTGATCAATTTCCACAATTTTTTAATAGGGGATTAGTAGAAGCCGTAGTTGTGTTACTCGGAGCACGTTAGCATTTAGTTTCATTTTTTCTTTATCCATCTCCCTACTATATTTGAATGAATCGGCTAGATTGGATGGCCAAGAGCATGAATAGCATTTCTTTTTTCTTCATCAGAAAGGATATTTTTGAATGAAGGTGGCTCTATTTGATTTAATAACTTTGAAAGAATAATACAACTTAGGTGGATACATAGATAAGAGAACAAGCTCTTGTCTGTCTGAGTAGATTTGTTGGAGTGTCAGTGCCTAGAATCGCAGACTGGAAATCTCGTTTGATTTTGGATGGATAAAAAATTTCCAAAAGTCTTGCCAAAAGACTTCAGGCAAATGAATGGTGTTGGATCAGCCGGTGAAGATGCTGTAGACCACATAAAACTAGTCTTTGCTCATTGATTTATACTCCATGCTTTCCTGAAAATTCTTTCATCACGATATCCATAAGAATATTCCACATCCCATGAACTGATGACTTCTTGAACTCTTTGGATTTGTATGCCCCTTTGAACCCAATTTGATTCAAGAACCCTTGAAATTCTTCTGTAGTAGGTTCAACCGCACTAGATTTGGGGAAACCCCAATTTCCTTGAGAAGGTTTCTTTAATGATAAGAACGATCATGTCATCAGTGAGGTAGCATTCCAACACATCATTGTCGATCTTGACATACTAAAAAGCTTTATATAGAAGTCGAAGTGGACAATTAGGGTTTTGAATTTTGGTGAGAGGAATAGCAATGGGATGGTGGGAGATGAACTCGATCCTCACTCGAACGAACTCGTCATAATCAATTGGGTTCAAAGAAATAAGTTGTGTGGTGTCTCTCATAATAGGTTTAGAAGAAGAGGTGGAAAAATCCTTTTGAGGATCTCTTCTTTAAGGGAGACTTGGTAGTGTTTGATGCCATTGATGAGTTTGAAGCTTTGAAGATGATGATCGCAGAGTTCAGAGAAAGGTTCTAAGTAAAATAAAGAGAGATAAAAAGCATAAAGAGGAAAAGGTTTGGATTCAAAATCCTTTTATAGTTAGGTTTGTTTTGGGTTGGGTACTAAGAATCAATAATGACACCCAACAATAAATATTGGGTACTCGATTACCCCCTAAGATGATAGTAAAACCTAAGGTAAAAGGACATTTATTTGTGCAAAAAGGGTAATTGTCGATTCGATACAGAGATAAACACTCAGTCAATTTCTTATTTTTCATGCCAAAGTCTGTTTATTTGAATTAAAAGATAATCATATAACTATTGGATGGAAATTATTGACATTTCATTAACCATGTTTAAATGAAAACCTTAGAATTGTGAATTATTCATTTATGAGGTCAGAATAATAAAATCCTGAGAGATACCATACATAAGATGCTTCCTAGAAAAGGAAAATGAACAAATAATGTTTGATATCAATCCAAGAAGTGTCACAAATTCTAAGATGGATATCAGTGAAAAAAGTTACATGGAAGATCTTGGATATCTTAAGGTTTGAAAGAGATTTGAGAAATTCCAAGAGCTAAAGAAATAGAAATCTGAAAGAGGAAAGAACGAAACCACATTACCATTTTGGATTTGAACTCTGAGATGAAATTTTGGATTGAATTTGCTTGACTAAACTGCCAAAAGCAGAAAGAATTAGATGAGAGGTTAAAAAAGGCATATAATGATCATTTAGTTTTCGAGAAGAAATATTTCCAAAAAGAAATGAATTTAGCCTGAATATATTTGGCTTTCCAATGTTTCTATCAGAGAGTGCAAACTCTTTAAAAAACTAAGGATCAAGTAGCATAATTCCCATTTTGTTTAGAAAACTATTGAATTTGGTCTCGTCAAATCCTTTGTAAAGGCATCAGTGGTCTCATAATTAGTTGCAAAAAAATGAGCTCAATGTTACAATTTAAAACATGATCTTCAATAAAATGGTACTGAATATCAATGTGCTTAGTCATAGAGTGTTAGATTGGATTATGAGAAATCACGATGGACTTTGAGAATCACAGTAAATCAGAATCTACTAAAATTGGAAACCATAATCTAACAACTGAGATTTCATCTATAGAACTGATAATGTCTAACTTGTAGCAGTGATGTATTCCAATTCAGCTGCTGAAAGTGCGATGCAGTTCTGCTTATTGGACGACCACCTTACTAACCTTCCACGCAGGAATTGACATCCACCAGATGTTCTCTTTTGATCAATTTGCAGGCCACCATAATTAGAATCCGAGTAAACTTGCAACGAAAAGCTTTCATTTGTAGGGTACCAAATTCCGAGGCTTTTTAGACCTTGGAGATATTAAAAAATTTGCTTCATAGCCAATAAGTGAGACATTTTTAGATCAGCTTGGAACCTAGCACATAGGCATGTTGAGAACATGATGTATGGGTGACTAGTAGTGAGGTAAATCAATGATCTTATCATTCCCCTATACTTCTTCTAATCAACGACTTCAACAGATGCATCAAGAAAGATCTTTTCTCCAAATCCCATTGGAACTTTTGTAGAGGTATAAGTGTCCACTAAATACATTTTCAGAAGTTTAAAAATGCATTTCTCTTGGTGAATGAAGACTCTTTAATTTGTTTGTTTGAATTATTATCCGAGGAAGAAACTTATCTCACAATTCATACTTGTTTGGGAATCAGCTAACCATCGGCTAAGCAAATTCGGCAACCATCGTCATATCAGTTGACCTAACGATGATGTCATCGAAATATATCTGAATCAACATGAGATGTTTCCCACAATTCTTTGGAAGAAGGTAGGATCAAGAACTACTCATTTAAAACCAGATCACTTTAGAAAACACGTGTCTCATACCATGCACAAGGAGCTTACTTAAGGCCATACACAACTTTTTGGAGTTTGCAGAAATAGTTTGGATACGCTAAGTTGACAAAACCAGGAGACTTTTAAAGGTAGACTTTACTGTCGAGTTCACCATTGAGTAAGTAACTTTTGATATCAATCTGGTAAACCTTGAAGGCCTTGTGAACTGCATATGCAAGAAAGATATGAATGCCATTAAAACGAGCAACATGTGCAAAGGACTTGTCATAATCTAGACCTTCCATCTGTGGGAATCCTTTGTCCACCAATCTTGCTTTTTTTTAGGTTATGAATCCTGCACTATCGAGCTTATTTCAGAAAACCCAACGAGTTTCAATAATTAGGTGATCCCGAGGAGGATGGAAAAGAGTCAATACTTGATTTCTATCAAACTCAGCTAGCTTTTCCTACATAGCTATAATCCAATCAAAATATTCTAAGGAATCATTGATCAATTTAGGCTCAACCACTGAAATAAATTCAGATAAGTGACATTTATTTTGAATATTAGTGGCAAAGCGAGTTTGAACACCATCGTTTAAATTTCTGATCACTTGATTGAGAGGATGATCCTTTGTACAAATATTTAATCTCGAAAGTTCTTGTGAAATAGATGTTCCAACATTAATTATAGGGTTGTGTTGCTCCCCCTGAACGGTTTGAATTGAGGATGATGCTCCCACTGAACTTCTGAACCAAAGATGTTTGTGTCATCATGATTCGGAAAGGCAAAGAAGTTCGGATCATCATCGTTGTTCGAAATTTGATCAATTTCATCAAATTGATCTACTTCATCTTGAAAACCATCAACATTTGATTCAAGGATTGGATTACTTACTTGCATTTGAGATACATAAGTATAAGCATTATCCCCCTCAACCTAAGATGTGAATACTTCATAATAAAATAGAGGAAAAGTGGTCTTCGAGACAGATTTAGTTTGAGAGACAAGATGAGGTAAAGTTGGGGAGGATCTTGATCGAGATTCTAAATCAAGAGTTGTTTCTATAGGTGTAAATAGACTTTCAAAGTCAACTTCATATATGACTTGAGGATATGGAGAACCAGGAGGTGGAGCATCAGACTCGATGATGTGGGTTCTAACATGAGTTCTTTCTAGGAATCGAATGAAGTTGTTATCAAAAGTTTTGTCAGAGCTTTCTTCAATAACATGGGTATGATAATTAAGGATGTGGTAAGATTTTGATTTAGCAAAGTATCCCAAAAGGATAGCTTCAATTGATTTCGGTTGAAACTTTATGAGTTGATCATGGTTATTCTTGATGAATAATCTACATCTAAAGATTTGTAGAAATAAGATAATGGGCTTCAGACCATTCATAGCTTCATAAGGTGTCATGTTGAGTCATCGTGTAGCACCGTAAAAATTCAAACAATTTTTCGCATTTTAAAAACCATGTATTTTCATTTACATCCACATTTTAAAATATTGTATCACCACTATCTCAATACAAAACCCCCAAGATCAAAACATATGAACTCCAATGTGCATGTGTACGAGTCATGTCGGCGCCTTCCCGCGATCATCACTGGTACCTGAAACACCACACATAACACTGTAAGCATAAATGCTTAGTGTGTTCCCCAAAATACCACATAAACACATATCAGCCACCCGAGGCTGTAACTCTGTTGACCCCCTAGTCGAATATCTCTGTGGGACCCTCTTGGTCCCATAACTCTATGGACCCACTGGTCCTAATTCTATAAACTCTGAATCATGCATATCACATATCACAATAAATCACAACACATAATATCATACAAATACACTGACATATAACTCTAGAATACTCTGTAACATAACTCTGTTACCACACTAGGTAAAGTATAATGAGAAGACTCACCTCAGATGTCTCGGTATATCTCTGACTCAGTAGAAATATGATCTAGCCTCCGCCTAATCACACAAAGTAAATATTCTCATAAATATAACTCTCGAGACTAGACTCAACCCTCTCTAGGTGAAATACCATTTTACCCCTCTATCAGCTCAAAGGCCACATTGTTGACCAAACCCTAAAAGTCAACAAAAGTCAACGGTCAAACTTTGACTCGACTTGTCGAGTGCACTTAGGCGACTCGGAAAGTCTACACATGTCTACTGACTCTCTTAGTCCCTCTTGGGACGTCGAGTCCCTCCCCTTACTCGACGAGTCACACCTGGCATGAATCGCGGGGCCACCCCGACTCAACTCGCCGAGTCTTAAGAACAACTTGGAGAGTTCCGCCTTGAACTTCAGTCCCCTAACACTCCCTGACTCACAGAGTTATTTCTGCAACTCGGTAAGTCTACTCACTGAGTGATTTACGGGAAACCCTCACCCTACTCGCCGATTCTGATCTTCGGACTCGGCGAGTTCATGCCATGCACAAACTCCATAGACCTTCTAAGGTCAAATCTGTTCCTTTAATCCATAGATCTAACCTTCCCAAGCATGATAATCACGTAAAGTTCAGACCTTGACACTCATATAACATATAAATGGTCTAACTTGGTGATTTAGCCCCAAAAATGACATCCTAAGCTCATGGCTCCCAAAATAACTCATAAAGCTCCAATAGTTAAGGTCTTTGGACCTCTTTGGGTCCAGGTCCAAAGAATAGACTCGAGAAGGGACCAATTGCTCCACTTATGCATCCTCTAAAGGGGGTTAGAAAACCCTAACTCTAAGAATCAACACCAAAACTGAAGAAGGTCCGAATAAATACCTCAATATGAACTCTATGAACTCTGAAGTCACCAAAATCGCACCTCCTTCAGCCTCCTCTTGCCTTGGTCACCTCTTTCTTGCAAATACACCAACAAAAAGATCAAGAATGGCCTCTCCTTCCTCACAAACGCTCTAGATCTCTTAGGGTTTCTCTCTGGGGTTTGGTAGCCGTAAATGACGGCCCTAAGGGCCTTTAAATAGGTCCCAAACCCAGGAAATTAGGGTTTCATTAAACAGCGTGGACTCGCCGAGTCCACTCATGAACTCTCAGAGTCCGGCTGTGAACCTGGATACTAATCCGCGACCATACTCGGCGAGTCTAAACACCAACTCGCCGAGTCCCCTCTCAATCTCCAAAAATAAAAGGAATAATTAATATACTTGGGAATCTGGGTGTTACACATCGATTGATGAATGCTTTGATTTTGGGTAAAGCAAGCTATAAAGATTGCTTCAGCCCAAATATAGAGAGGCAGATTTGAAAAGTTCAACATAGACCGAGTAGCTTCAACAAGAGTTTGGTAGCTTTCTCTTAACTTTGATTCCCTTGATAAATTTGGTGGGATCAGAATCTATTTCTGAATTCAATCTCAAAAAGAAAAACCAAGTGAATCTGGTGTAGTCATCAATAATCACAAGGATCTATCTATTTTGATGCAAACTTTTAATCGTAAAGGGACCACATAAATCATTATGAAGAAATTGTAGTGGTTCAGAGATAAAATTTTCAATCAGAACCATATGACCTTTCTTAGATTACTTCCCACATTCATAAGCAGCACAAAGATGACAGTTTTCAAACTGAAGGAGTGGAAAACCTCAGAACATTTCTATAGAATCCAGATCATTCATGTATCAGAAATTCAGATGAGCAAGTCTTCAATGCCATAGCCAATTGACATCAGGAACGAACTTAATGAGAAAACACACCTGAGGTTTTCTACCAATCATATTGATATCCATAGGATACATGTTTTTGTTCTGATCTGATTTGATGAGACATTCTTTTCAATCTTCTATCCTTACGTAGTTATGCTTCTTGCAGAACTCAACTCTCCGATTTCCATCAGTAAGTTGGGCTACACTTATCAGATTGTGCTTGAGATCAACCACATTTTGCTACATCTGAGACAGAGAAGCTTCCATTGGTCAAGATGTCATAACCTCGAATATGAGAATTTTTGTTGTTACCATAATTAACGTAAGCAGCTTTTGGAGTCAACTTGAGATCACGTAGAAAATCTCCCTACCTAGTCAAGTGCATGGAACAAGAACTACACTTATACCATATTGTATCTTGTTCTGAAGCACAAAAATCTTTCGAAATCAATGAGTTTTAGAGTTTTTAGCATAGGCTTTGGACTTGGATTTGGATTTACGAACAACTAGGATCTACTATTGCTCTTTCCCAAATTCTTTTGGGAAAATGCACATTTTCAGGGTCCTTTCATTAATCCAAAAATCATATTCCACTTTTGGTGGCTTATAGATGATGTTTTTTGAAATGACGGTTTTTCGAGAAGATTTTGGAGGAACTGTTTTCCTAGATTCATTTGGAATGACATTTTCTTTTACTTTCCATACATATTTCCTAGTTTATTTATTCAAAAGATCTTTCTCATGAGGATTCTGAATGTCCTTTCCCTCACACACAAATCTCACAGGAACCTTTGATTTTGGAATCTGTTTTTGTTTAAATTTTTTTGCCTTCCAAGGTAGTTGTGAATGATGGAGCGGGTATTTTTCGAGGTGAATCACTTTTCTTTGGAGAGGTGGCAACAACAGTTTTTTTTATCTTTTTAAATAGATCCACAATTATTAACAAGAATAAATGGATGTTTGAGAATTTTAACAGGTTCAAACGTATTATAATTCCTAGTAGTTGGACTAACTACTAGTTGTGACACATTCTTGATGGACTTTTCTAGGAACCTAGAACACCATCTCAACCTAGTCTCTTTCTCTAATGCCTTTCTGACTTCTACCCTCGGAAGAACAATATTATTTTTATTCAGCCAAAGTTTCTTCCTAGAGTTATATGCTGACTTAGAGGATTGTTTGACATATGGATTCTTGAAATTGGGTTCTATCGGAACTAAGGTAGACTTGGAAATAACTTTGGAGTTCGAAACGGAGGAATCGGAAAAAGAGTTGTCATCATACCTAATTTCTTCATTAACATTACTATCTAGAGATGCCCAAAATGAGTTATCATTCTCGATGGGTCTATCGATGTCATGTACGAATACCTAAAGAATAATTTCCTCGATAACAAAATTGTGTGGAGGGATTGAGTTTGGAAAGTAAATTCAATTTAATCCTTTGTTATGCATAATTTCCTTTAATTGATTCAAGTCCAAGGATATCAGATGTGGAAGTTGTGTGGAATCAGGATATGTGACAGTGGTTGGTTTGAAATCATGGATCAGGGATTGATATCCTCTAATAAAGAGGGTATCGCCAGTGGAGAACCCAACAGATCCTGTTACGAAGGGACTGAGTAGGGTTAAGCACTTGCAGCACGTTAGGAGCATTAGGCTAAAGGATGATATTAGTTTTAGTGATTAGATAGCCTTTAGAAACTTGTAATAAATAAATTGTAATTAACATTTGATGATTAAATAAAGGATTATTACATTTAAGTAAAGTTATTGTCTTGCGCTAATTATTTACCATTGTTTCACTTTGCATGTTTTGACTTCCTAAATAGTAAGATTATTTAAACTATCCACAGTCGATCATACGTTGGAAGTAAGTATGAAAGAGGACTGTCATGAATTGGCTTGTAGATTTTCTAAGCATTTAGACATAGAAAAAGTTTGCTGCAACGTTCATGATTTCTCTTGAAATAAGATTTGAGTATTGGATTACACCGGCGCTCACATGAATCACTTCATGGAATTTAATCATGAGTGATTGTGAGACAATAATATCATATAGTCTTTAAACCTAGATATATGAGTTATTGCTTACGAGTTGGTTGCGCATTGATAATGCGTAAACGTATCAGTAACTTGATGTTATAAAAAGTATTATTGTGTACGATTTGATGAGTAAATAGTACACACATATAAGTCGAAGTTAATCTATTCCTTTTATCCTATAAGGGTAAAAGCGATATCTTGGGCCCCTCGATGATTTGGTTTGACTTATGTGTCGGGCCCGGTCAGGACTGAATTGATGTGTTTAATAAAGTTCTATGTCAGACAGATTAGAGATCGAGAAACAAACTACAGGACAATAAATATGGCTATGTTCCATGTAATTGTCCACACAATATCTTGAGAACGGAGGACCATACGATCCCTTATCTAAAGGACATGTCAGAGTTCGACAACGACTTTTGAGATCTACGACTGCTAATCGGATTTTAAATTCGTACTTGTATTTATAGTTATTAGACTTATCCAACTGGGAGACTGTTGGATTAGGTGTCTAAGCCCATAACTATATTTGGTACGTACTTAACCCAGTTGTAGCATCGTCCTTTTGGGTTGCCTTCACCAAAGCAACTAGACTGGATGAATAATGGAGAAAGAGGTTATTATGGTTTATTAATATATTATATGAATAATATATTAAATTAGAAATCATATTGTTTAATTAATATTGGTCAAGAATTAATTTTATTGTCAAAAGAGATTAATTAAATCAAGGGAATTGATACTGTAATTATAAGATAGTTACAAAATTGAGCTTAGGATCCATAAGGAAGCAATGGACAAATTCTATGTGAGAGTCCACATAGAAATCGTCCAAGGAGGCCTTCTGGAAGGATCCTTTGTGCTGCTTAAGGACTAAGCAACTGGATTAGGGTTTTGACTAAAACCCTAACTGCTCACCTATATATAGAACCCCTTGGCATCCAATTTTTGGCGACCACAACCCTAGAAAGATTCCTAGTGCCAAAGATAGCCTCTCCCCCTCTCTCTAATATTCTCCAATTGCTTTGGTATTTGTGATCTATTAGAGGCATCAAATTTGAGGTGCTAGGTTCTCAAAAGCTCAAGGATCTTCAAGCTTCAATTGAAAGGTACCATTCTTACGTGTTATTTATGTTGATTTCGATTTTGGTATGCTAGTTTTAGGGTTTACAAGATTTGGATGATTATTGCATGTACAATTAGAAAAACCTAGATACAAAGCTATAGGGTTTCCATGTGCACCATATGATTGATGTTTTGCTCATAACCTAACACATCTGATTTTGCCTGCTAATTGTTTGCTAAAATGCTTGAATCAAATATTTCAGCTAATTTTTTTGTAATCTTTGAAGTATCATATCTCTCTCCTACTAGCTTGGAATGATTTGAAGTTTTTTTATGCATGTTCTCCTTTTTGTTAGATACAAGTTTGGTTCCGAAGTCATTTTAATTGGATTAATATTGGATGAGTTACAGTCCTTCAAACATTAGATGTTACACCTATATTTTTAGCACTTCTACTTTGTTTAGAAAACTTGTGTGATCTTTGAACTGTCATATGTACCACATTCTTTCTTGTAATAATATGACCTTTTTTGTAACATCTGAACTCCCATTTATATTATTTATGTGTTTAATGTTGAGGTTTATTGAGTTACTCGACAAGTTGTGAGTCCAACTCGTCGAGTAGAGTCGAGTTGATAGTGTGGGATTAATGAATGGACTTGACGAGTCAAAGACCCGACTCGCCGAGTTGGTGCTGGGTAGAGAAACCCTGATTTCCTGGGGTTGGGGCCTATATAAGAGAACTTATGCCCTCATTTCTGCCTCCCCACCTGCCAAACTTCCTGTGTAAAACCCTAAACGTGTGTAGTGACCTATGAGAGTCTTAGAAGCTAAACTTGGAGTAACCTAGTGCATCTCTTGAGGAGAATAGGAGATTATCCAACAAGGAAGCAATAGAATCAGTTGGTTCTGGTGTATCTTCAAGCAAGGACTTTAGTGGGAGGTAAAAGCTTGCACCTTTCTCATTTATTTGCCTAGATCTCATGAGTATGGAAGATTAGGGTTTCTTCCACCTTTTGATAGGACTTTGAGCATATAGAGTTGTGATGTAGTTTAAACCTTAGATCTGGACCTTGTGAGGTCCCTAGAGTGCAAAGGCCCCAACTTTATTCATCCACATGAGGGTTATTGTGCTTAACACCTTGTGAGAGCATGTTTTGGTATGTTGGAGCAAAATTACCATGCATGAACGTAAAGATCGAAGCTTTACGTGACAACTGAGTCTTGAGATGCTAGATCTAGAGTTTGGAGTGGTAGATCTGCTTAGAATCGCCTGAATGAGGAATGATTTTGAATGGACTCGCCGAGTCGATGAGCCTACTCGACGAGTCGGTGAGGGTTTGTCCCGATGAGCTTGATCATGCGATAATTCGACGAGTTGGGGGTCAACTCGATGAGTTGAGCTGGACCTTCACGAGACTTCTGAGGAAACGATTGGACTCGACAAGTCACATGGGTACACTTAGCGAGTCGGGTCAAACATGGAATGTTGACTCGAGTTTGACTTCTATTGACTTTAGGGTTGGTCAAACATGAGTAATGGAGACCATGGAGGGGTAAAATGATCTTTTATCCACTTCAAGAGTTAGAGAGAGAAAGAATAGATTTCGGTTATTAGAGTCTTGTAAAGAAGTATTAATTAGAGATATTCATCATTTGTGTTAGGCGGAGGCTAGTTTGAGATTCGAGTGCGAGGTTATTTGCTCACTTGCTTGTGAGGTGAGTCTTTTCACTATACATACCTAAAGTGGTAATATGAGTTGTATATGACCGGAGGGTCTTATGTGTTATTTGATTACTGTGATATCTTGCACTATTTCGATGTGATTTATACTGTGTATTATTCTGAGTTACTGAGTAGGACCGGAGGGTCCACCCGAGTTATGGGACTAAAGGGTCCCACTGAGACACTGAACCGGAGGGTCCATACCGAGATGTGAGACCGGAGGGTCCTCATCGAGACGCATGAGACTGGAGGGTCCATGCTGAGTTGTAGCCTTGAGTGGCTTATTATTTATGCATGTGGTATTTTGGGGAACTCACTAAGCTTCGTGCTTACCGTGTTATGTGTTATGTGTTTTAGGTACTTCTCAGGATCACGGGAAGGCGCCGACTTGATTGTACACACACATCAGAGATTAAGTTATGATTGAGGAGATCCTGGAGTTTTAATATATAGAGTTTTGATTATGAGATTTGATGATTTGACATTGTGACATTTTGAGATTTTATTATTGTGATAAATGTGTTTTTAAATTGAAAAAAATGGTTTGAAAATCTACGTTGTTACATTTTTCCAACATATTGTCCTCTGTGTTAGCTACAATGTAGGCTCTAGAATTATTGTAATAAGATTAAGTCGATTATTTGGATCAAGTGACTCGAGGAATACTTGGTCAAGTGACTAGAGTATTACATTCTGTTAGAATAAACTAAAAGTATTTAATGTCTAACACATTCTATTAGAGTTTATAGTTTTGTTCTTTTAGAATTTACTAAAAGTTTTAATATTTTAAAGTTGATTATGTTTTCTTTGTGGATATAGATTTTGAACAGGCTGTCATTGATATGGAAAAAGAAGAAAATATGGAAAACGAGAGTATTCTAGCAGAATGTATTCTACCAGAATGTATAAAGTGTTTCTTAACAATAATATTCTTTCAGAATAGATTAATATTTTTGTTAGATTTTGATGTTTTTATTTTTATTTTTTTTAACCATTCTTAGTTTTAATCTTGAAGAATAAACGTAAGTATTATCCTTTACGAATTAATGTAATTAGTGATTCTTAAAGAATTAAATTCGTATTCTTTTGAAAATGTTATTTTTTATAATATGTTATATAATTCTTTAAGCATGTCAATTATGAAAACTATATTGAATGAACCATATTCTACAAGAATAAAATTGAAAATATATTTACTAGTTTATGTTTGACTCTTTGTCATTCTGACAGAATAAAATATATTAGTATTAGAAATTATAATAGAATTAAATTTGAATATATTTAAAAAATCAGATTAAAAAAAAAGAAATTAATTATCCCTTAAAATCCGAAATTTTCATTTTTTAATATAGGTTAATTGACCAAAACACTATTTTGCTGAAATTTTGTGTGATTATATGGTACATGTTACCTTGTTGTAATATCGTAGATCCTCAGATGATGACCATTGATTTTATTCATTCATTGGTCCAGAATTGTGCTTATGGAAACATAATAGATGTAAGAAACAAAATAAATAAAATATATATATATATATATATATATATATATATATATATATATATATATATATATATATATATATATATATATATATATATATAATATATGGATGTATATACACATAGGCTTTTTCTAGAAAGAGCTATTGATGAAGAGAAAAAGAAAAAGTGCAGTTGCTTTCTTTGAGTTGAACCACAATATATATATGATGCATAACATTTGTCCGTGAAAACGATTTAATTCAAACATCGTATTTTGGCCCACCGAATATAAGGATTAGAGATTTATGCTTGCCACAAATAGCGGTATCAAATGGCCAATGAAAGAATAATTGGTCGAAAATAATGCTCAAAAGGACAACACATCAATGTGTTATTAAAGGCAAATGTAATTATGTGAAGCAACATCATACTATTGTGGCTAAGAAACGAGTGAACAAAGGTTGGTTTAGGTCGTGGCGTCGTCAATCGCCACATAAAAGTATTACCTTCGATTTTGTTGAACCACCCATGAATAAATTTGTTCCTATCATAATAAATAATTCATTTGTACTTTGTTTTCATGTTCATTACTCCTTCGAATATTATTTATTGGTATTGAAAAATAATACAAGAGATATTTGATTCTTGTCAAAATAAATAAATAAATAAATAAATAATAAAAAAAAACATTTAAAAAAATTTATATATGCAATAATATTATTTTATCAATTTCCGATAAAATTCTAATATTTTGGGTAAAATATATTGTTTAATCCCAACTTTTATTTTTTAAAAAGAAAAATCATCGTTATTTAATTTTGTAAGATAATTTGTCATTTTTCAATTGAATATATATATATATATATATATATATATATATATATATATATATATATATATATATATATATATATATATATATATATATATATATATATATTAAGGGTGTGCATTAAACTGTACAAACCGCATAAATCTCCCGCACCGCATAATGCGGTTTTTGATGCTCGTGGTGCGGTTTGCGGTTTGTAGTTTTCATAAACCGCACTATGCGGTGCAGTTTACGGTATATAGTTACCAAACTGCGGTTCAAACCGCACTGCAACATACCATATATATATATATATATATATATATATATATATATATATATATATATATATATATATATATATATATATATATATAAACCCCCACACACACAACTCCCTAGAAGTTTACGACTTTCAATACCATTAATAATGTTTATGAGATTTCGATTGATAAACATAAGTCAAAATGGGAAACCAACAATATCAAAAATATGTGTTTACACTTTACAGTACCATAAGTTCATATTATAATTTTAAAATATTGTAAAATATTTTGATGTTATGCATAAAGAAAATGCTTATATAGACAATTAATATTTTCTTCATACCACACACTTATTATGTTTAAAACTAAACTTAATATTTATGTTTATGAAACCGCATAAACAGCAAAACCGCCCACACAAAACCGCACTATATAACGCGGTTTATTACCTTTACAGTGCAGTCTGCGGTTCCTGAAAATAACAAACCGCATATACGGTGCGGTTTGCGGTTTTGAGGATAAATCGTACCAAACCGCACCGCGAACACCCATAATATATATATATATATATATATATATATATATATATATATATATATATATATATATATATATAAGGATTTTTTTCTCCTTAATCTAGGTAAAATATAACATAACTTTTCTGTTTAAAAATAAAAGTTAGAATTACACTGTAAACTAATCCAAAATATTAAGATTTTATTGAAGATTTCTTAATTTTCTAATTAATAAAACAAATTAATTTTTTATACGAATATGCAATAAAAATTCAATTTAGAACTAGGCTTTCCTTATTTCATCTAGCGGATTAATACCTGTGGTATAATACGTGTTAGTTGGATAAATTTTATATATATATATATATATATATATATATATATATATATATATATATATATATATATTGAATCTTTGATTTTCCGGGTCTCAATGAAAATTTCGATTCGACAATGCAAATGAGATCCGAAGCTTCATACCTTAAATTCAACACAACCAGTTAGGAGTTCTCCGGGAACGGATCTCGGAAGAACCCTCCGATGGTTAAATTAATCGATGATCATAATTCGATTTTGACTAGGATAAGAGAGAGGGGGAGAGATAGATAGATAGATAGATAGATAGATAGATAGATCGATAGAGAGAGATGGTTTAGCTTACCTTGAGGTGTATGTTTATGATATGTATATATAGTCGAATATATATCTTTACCTTAGGGAACAAGGTATCGGTTCTGATACTCTTGTCTTGGGATGGGGAATATATCTGACAACTATTCATTATGAAGGACTGCAAAGTTGGACCTTTTGTCTTTGGGAAGTAACGCCTTGGTTGGCCCAAGCTGAATCAATTGCGCTAAGGATGAACCTGATTGGCCGAAGCGGAACCACTTGTACTGAGGATGAATTTGATTGGTTGAGGCCAACCACTTGGTCGCGGTTGAACCTGATTGGCTGAAGTCGAAGCACTTGTGCTGAGGATGAAACTGGTTGACCGAGGCCAAACCTGATTGGATGAAGCATGTTTGATGAACCAAGTTTGACCGTATTTGGAAAAAGTTTTGATCAGGGATATATGTCATCAAGTCCCACAAGTCTGAAGTAGGAGCGAATTGATGTCTGGTCCTGCTTTAGTCTTATACTAGCCGCGTATGCAATCAAATGTCCTCATGCGCATATGAAAGAGATTAGAGTTATGATATAATCTGTTCATGACTTTGTGTCATCACAAAGTTCAAATAAATCAAATGTATCAAATATAGCCAGTTGTGTTGAAAAACTAATCATAGATCGCGTCGCCTTGAGAAGGGAACTGCCCATTAAGTCCCCCAAGCCCGGAGTAGGAACTAATTGACTTATGATCCTGCTACGACTTATACTATGCTAAATTTAGTACAAAATGTGTACAAACCAAAGTGTCCCAAATTTAGCTTAACCATGGTGTCAAAACCATGGTGGCTTGTGTTCGGTCAAACCATGGTGTAAGAACAGTGGTGACTTATCCTTAGCCAAACCATGGTGGCTTTATTATATCGAACCATGGTACTAAGCCGATGGTGACTTGCTATGTCGAACCATAGTGATTAGCGATGGTGGCTTTGTTTAGTTGGTCAAACCAATATATACGAGTCATGATGACCTAACATAGCCGAACCATGCTGTAAAAACCATGGTGGCTTGTTGATTAGTCGAACCATGATGTTCAATTAATGGTGACCTAACATAATCAGACCATGGTGTATGAACCATGGTGGCTCACTATATATATTTTCACATCGTCTTCAACAAGGTGCAATATGTTCATGGAGTGTAACTGTGACAACCCAAAAATTTCCATTAGTTTTAACGTCGAAATTAATTACGTCAAAAATTAGCCAAATTTATCCCAAAAATATTTTTGACCGGAATTAAACCCGTTGGAATATTTTAAATAATATTCGTCAAGCGAACTAAAATTAAGGTGGTATAATTTTAAAATGTTGCCGTATTTAACGGTAGTCGTTAAAAACCCCGTTCGCGGTTGGTGTCAGGTGAACCCCAACCAGGCCATAAGCTCCACCCTATATAAGGGTTGAGTGGGTTTCACTGCCACCCTTTTTCCCCACCTTAGACACACACTCTCTCTCTATTTTCTCTCTCTACAAAACGGGTTTTGGTCAAAAATCGCCCCTTCGAGCTTCAAATCGGTAAGTTAACCTTCCTAGCTCGTTGTTTATCTTATCTAGCTTGCAAATTCGTAGCTTAATCATCCCAAAACCCCAAGAAAATGAGTTTACGGTCTTGGGAGCATCCCAAAACCGTAAACCCTTGGAAGTGGGTTTTCATGCCCAAAAACCCTCCCAAACACTTCTAATGCTTAGCAATGACTTAGAGGCTTACACGAAAGGACTTAGAACACCAAAAACTTGCATTTTGGGGAGTAAACATGAGTTTACGGTCTAAGAACATCCTTAGACCGTAAACCCATATTCATGGACCATAAACACCTTTTAAGGTGTTAAACTACCCCTCAAACACCTCTAAAAGCTTCCACGAGTGCCTAGAGCCTTGTAATCCTTCGTTTGATACACCAAAACATAGGATTCATGGACAAAATGAGTTTACTACCGTAAAATCATGTGTTTAAGGTAGTAAACTCCCCAAGAACATCTTCTTAGACCGTAAACACCTTTCCAAGGTGTTTAAGTGCCCTAAACACCTTCCTAAGTTCCTAAAAGTGACTAGAACCTTACATGCATGAGTTAGAACCACCAAACAACAAAATAAATGGACCAACATGAGTTTACTACCGTAAAATCATGTGTTTACAGTCGTAAACTCCTCAAGAGTGGTCAATGGACCATAAACTCCCTAAAATGGTCCATTTGGAGCTTAAACCACTTCCTATGCCCTAGAGTTGAACCTAACCTAATTCCACAAGTGTTATAAGACCTTAATGCATCAAAGAACACACCACCCATGAGTTTACAGCCGTAAACTCATGGGAAAAATGTCTTAGGGCCGTAAAATCTATAAAGAGTTTACTCTTGAAGAGTAAACTCCCTATCTAGGCCATACATACCCTTAGATGTTACCCGGGACACTCCTAGCACTTGACCAAAGTGTTTTCCGCATTTTAGGATGCGTATACGTGTTTAATTAGTATTATATTTACTAATTGTATGTAAACATATGTCATCATATGTTAATAGGTCACTAAGTGTGTTTAAGTCTTTACTTGACACCGAGCACCCAACCAGCACTTTCGTTCGATCCGCTTACAACATGTGAGTTCATACTCCTGAATTAACCTTTTAAATGTTTTTACATGCTTTTATGGGGGGGGGAGGAATACAAGTTAAAACATGCCAGTTATCATATCAATCACATGTGATTGATAACCCGCATGCACAAGGATTTATTACACTGTCAACTGTTTTACCAAGTATGATACTGTAAATGGTTTTTCCAAAACATCTTTGCTTTGTAACACCGTAAAAATTAAAACAATTTTTCGCATTTTCAAACAGATTTTTACAAACTCATTCATTCATAAAATGTCATAGTATCATGTCTTTGTTTCACAAAATATCTCCCAAGATCAAAATACATAAAATCCCATGTGTGTACGAACCAAGCCGGCGCCTTCCCGCGGTCATCGCTGGTACCTGAAACACATAACACATAACATTGTAAGCATAAGCTTAGTGAGTTCCCCAAAATACCACTCTAACTCATAATAGCCACTTGAGGCTGAAACTTTGTCGACCCTCTGGTCAATGTGTCTCAGTGGGGCCCTCCAGCCCCAACTCTCTGTGGGCCCTCTGGCCCTAACTCTAGGGACCCGAAAGTCCCAACTCTATAACTTTGAATCATGCATATCACATATCACAATAAATCACAACACATAAATAACATACAAATACACTGGCATATAACTCTATAGTACTCTGTCACATTACTCTGTTACCACACTAGGTAAAGTATAGTGAGAAGACTCACCTCAGGCGTCTCGGTAAATCTCTGACTCGATGGAAAAATATTGCCTAGCCTACGCCTATTCACATAAATAAATATAACTCTCGAGACTAGACTCAACCTCCATTGGCACCCTCAGAAGGGTAAAAGACTATTTTACCCCCTCTTGTCACAAGGACTCCATTGATGACCAAACCCTAAAAGTCAACAAAAGTCAACGGTCACACTTTGACCATACTCACCGAGTGCACCCTAGTAACTCGGCGAGTTCACATATGTCCTCTAATTCTTTGTCCCACTTGACACGCCGAGTCCCTCCCTATGCTCGACGAGTCATACCAGACATGAATCGCGGGGCCACCCCGACTCAACTCGCCGAGTCTCAAGAACAACTCGGCGAGTACCGCCTTGAACTCCAGTCCTCTAACCCCCTCCTGACTCACTGAGTCATCCCCCAACTCGGAAAGTCTACTCACTGAGCAATTTACGTGAAACCCTAACCCTACTCGCCGAGTCTCAAGAACAACTCGACGAGTTCATGCCATGCACAAACTCTACTGACCTCCTGAGGTCAGATCTGTTTCCCCAAACCATAGATCTGGCCTCCCCAAGCATGAATGTCACGTAAAGTTCGAAACTTGATGCTTGTATAACCACAACAAGGCATCAAAAGGAGATTTAGTCCCAAAAATGGCAACCTAAGTCCAATAACCCCAAACTGGTCCATAAAGCTCCAAGGGTCAAGGTCTCTGGACCTCTTTGAGTCCAGATCCAAGGCACAAACTCGAAGAGGGACCATTTGCTCCACATAATCACTCTCCAATGGGGTTAGAAAACTCTAACTATAATGATCAACACCAAAACTGAAGGAGGTTCGAACTATTACCTCAAAATGAAGTCTCTAAACTCTGGAACTGCTTGAATCGCACCTCCTCTTTGCTCTTGTCACCTTCTTCTTGCTAAACCAAGGGTACAAGGATCAAAAAGTGACTTCTTCGCCCTCACAACGATTTGGCTCACTTAGGGTTCTCTCAAGGGACTAGTAGCCGCAACGGGAGGCTATAAGTTCCCTTAAATAGGCTCCAAACCCAGGGGATTAGGGTTTCATTAAACAGTGTGGACTCGCCGAGTTCGGACGTGAACCCGGATGAACATCCACGACCCTACCCGGCGAGTCTTGGCTCCAACTCGCCGAGTTCCTCCACAAACTCCAAAATAATTAAATAAAATAATATACCTGGGAAATCAGGATGTTACATACTTGTTCAAATCCTTTTCTCAAATTGTCTCCGCGCTGTATGTTTTACTTCAAATTCAGTTACAGCAGCATTTTAAACAAAGGTTTTCTTTACTTATATTGTTTTATCAAAGTTATAATCAAAACTTGTTTATGAAAGATTTTCAAGGGTTTCTAAGGGTTTTCAAACTTATTTTTACCAAAGAATACCAAGTCATGATTTTCTTAAGTGTAAAGGTTTTCCAAAGTTTTCATCAAAGTTTTCTTCCATGTTTCTATACTTCTACTTCGTTAGATACTACTACTTTGTTATGCCTCTATTTAGTTAAATGCTCCTACTTAGTTAAACGCTTCTACTTTGTTAACGCTCCTACTTAGTTAAACGCTTTGTCACACCCCCGAACCAGACGGCGGAAACGTTCGGGAGCTGTCGTGACTCAATTGAATACCATAACATTGAATATATATGAAACGATCTTTTCTGTGGTTTCGCGAATGATCTCCAGTCCCGTTAGTGCCCTGTCCGACGTATGTGTTCTTGCTAGCTGGGTGTCACCTACTTCAGCCCAACATAACGGTGATCTACATTTACGCCCGTACAGTGCTTCGAAAGGAGCCACCTTGATGCTCGAATGATAACTGTTGTTATACGAGAACTCGATCAAAGGTAGGTGGGTATCCCAAGACTTCCCAAAGTCTATCACACATGCACGAAGCATGTCTTCAAGCGTTTGAATGGTTCGTTCACTTTGACCGTCCGTTTGTGGGTGATACGCGGTGCTCATGTCGAGATGAGTTCCCATTTCCTTGTGGAGTGATTGCCAAAAGCGCGATGTGAACCTACTGTCCCTATCCGAGATAATAGATTTTGGCACTCCATGGAGTCTCACGATTTCTCGTAGGTACAAACGCGTCAATCTCTCCATCCTGTAGGATTCTTTGATTGGCAGGAAATGAACAGATTTCGTCAGTCGGTCGATTATTACCCATATGGTGTCCAGTCCGTCCGACGTCTTGGGTAGCTTGGTCACGAAATCCATAGAAATCCCCTCCCATTTCCACTCAGGGATTGCCGGTTGCTGTAACAATCCTGAAGGTTTCTGGTATTCCACCTTTACTTTGGCGCACGTAAGGCACTTACTAACATAGGTCGCGATTTCCGCCTTCATGTTAGGCCACCAATAGTGTTGTTTAATGTCCAAATACATCTTGTCCGAACCGGGATGAATGGAGTATCGTGTCTTGTGGGCTTCCTTCATAACGGCCTCCCTAAATCCTCCGATTTTTGGGACCCAAATACGGTTCATGAAGTAGTATACCCCATTCTCCCTTGCTTCTAGGTTCTTCTCCATCCTGCGCAATGCCTCGCTAGCTCTATTTTCCGTTTTCATAGCCTCCGACTGGACTGATGCAATTTGAGTGGACAGATGAGATTGAATGGTTATCGAGAGAGTTTTCGTACGGCGATTATAGTACTCCTTCCGACTTAATGCATTAGTTACCATGTTGGCCTTGCCTGGGTGGTACTTGATCTCACATTCGTAGTCGTTTAGTAATTCCACCCATCTTCGTTGTCTCATGTTCAGCTCCTTCTGATTCAAGATGTGCTGGAGGCTCTTGTGGTCCGTGAAGATGGTGCACTTTGTACCGTACAGGTAGTGCCTCCAAATTTTCAGGGCGAAGACCACGGCTCCCAGTTCTAGGTTATGGGTCGTGTAATTTACTTCGTGCGTCTTTAGTTGGCGGGACGCATATGCTATCACTCTTCCACGTTGCATGAGAACGCAACCTAAGCCCTGATTCGACGCGTCACAGTAGACTACAAAATCTTCCGTTCCTTCAGGTAGAGATAGTACAGGAGTGCTACAGAGAGCTTGCTTCAAGGTTCGAAATGCAATCTCTTGTCTATCAGTCCATTTGAATGGTATGCCCTTTTGCGTAAGTGAGGTAAGCGGCTTGGCGATCTTAGAGAAGTTTTGAATGAATCTCCTATAGTAGCCTGCTAGGCCTAAGAACTGACGAATTTCTGTGGGCGTGGTCGGAGTTGCCCATCCTTCCACAGCTTTGACCTTAGAGGGATCCACATGAATTCCGTCTTGGCTAACTACGTGGCCTAGGAAATTCACACTCCGGAGCCAGAACTCACACTTGGAGAGTTTGGCGTAAAGCTTTTCCGATCGCAGAGTGTCTAGGACTTGTCGGAGATGTTGGCCATGCTCCTCTTTGCTTAGAGAATAGACGAGGATGTCATCGATAAACACAATGACGAAGTTGTCAGGGAACGGTCGACAGATTCAATTCATTAGGTCCATAAATGCGGCAGGTGCATTTGTCAGACCGAAGGGCATTACGACGAATTCATAATGTCCGTAGCGGGTTCGGAAAGCGGTTTTAGGAATATCCTCTTCCCGGACTTTGAGTTGGTGGTATCCGGACCGTAGGTCTATTTTAGAAAAATAACTAGCTCCTTGGAGCTGGTCGAATAGATCATCGATTCGTGGGAGTGGGTAGCGGTTTTTAACAGTGAGTTTATTTAACTCTCTGTAATCGATGCACATTCTGAAAGATCCGTCCTTCTTTTTGACAAAGAGCACCGGAGCTCCCCATGGCGAGTAGCTAGGTCGGATAAATCCCTTGTCCAGAAGCTCACTAAGTTGGCTGGACAATTCCTGCATTTCAGCAGGAGCCAACCGATAGGGTGATTTAGCGAGAGGAGTTGCTCCTAGAACGAGGTCGATTCGGAACTCAACCTATCTCTCTGGGGGTAATCCTGGAAGATCTTCAGGAAACACATCTGGAAATTCACACGCTACCGGAATATCTTGGATGTTAGTTTCTTCTTTGGTCTTGTCCACTATGTGAGCCAAGAACGCCAAGTTGTTCTTTCGCAGATGTTTTTGTGCCTTGATGCACGAGATGAGACGAAGATTCGTGCTGGGTTTGTCTCGGTAAATTACTAGGGTTTCGTGATTTGGGAGACGAAGGCGAACGGCCTTCTCGTGGCACATAATCTCAGCATGGTGGGGGCTTAACCAATCCATGCCGATAATCACATCGAAACTCCTAATTGATACTGGCATTAGGTCTATTCGAAAGATGTGTTGGTTAAGGGTTAGGGTACATCCGATGTAGATCTCCCCAGTGGATTCGGTTTTCCCATTGGCCATTTCCACCGTATAGGTTTCATTTAGCTTCTGGGGTTGTTGTTTTAATAAATGTTTAAACTTCTCACTTACGAAACTTCGTTCCGCTCCGGTGTCAAATAAGATGCATGCATAAGTGTGGTTTAGGAGAAACGTACCGGTCACAACTGCGGGGTCCTGAACTGCCTCACCCTGACCCATAGTCAACATCCTTCCTGCTCCTCTATTTCCTGAGTTGTTGTTGTTAGGGCAATCTCGGCGGAAATGCCCCGTCCTTCCACACCCGAAGCAGGTGTGGCTAGGCCCTGCATTATTGCCGCCGGCATTGGTGTTATTGTTATTGCGGTGGTTGTTGTTGTTGTGGTTGTTTCCCTGATTTTGATTTTGGGGAGGATAAGTCCTGCAGAACCTTGCAGTGTGTCCCCTTCGGTTGCAACTGGTGCAATGGAATTCCCTGCATTCGCCGTGATGATGGAGACCGCACTTATTGCATTTGGGAAGATTACCAGAATAGGGTCTTGAAGCATTTGAAGCAGCTGAGGCTGGAGCATGTGGTGTGGCTGGAACCGGTGCGGTGACAGCGTTAACTGCCACTGTCTGCTGCTTTTTAGAGGTCTCGGGGCCCTGACGTCCCTTCCTCTTGTTGTTCTTCCCTTTCCTGTCATCACCCTCCTTTTTCTTCTCAGCCTCCACTGGCTTCTCGCCCTTCTTGTTGTTATGATCATACAACCTCTTCGCCAATCTCTTCGCACTGTCAAACGTTTCAGGGTTCGCAGCTATCACATTCCCTTGAATGGGAGATGTCAGTCCCCAGATGAATCGCTCAATCTTCTTTCCTTCTGATGTGATCATACCCGGCACAGCAGAGATAGTTCGCTAAATCTCGATATGTAGGCATCGATGTTCGCATTCTGCACAGTGAGATTCCATAGCTCTTGCTCCATCTTCTGTATTTCGCCTCGGGGGCAGTACTCAACCATTAACATTTCTTTCATTTCTGCCCATGGCATAGAGTTGGCTACAGGGAGCGTCATAGCTTCTACGTGTCCGTTCCACCAGGTGAGCGCTTGATCGACAAGAGTGCAGGCTGCGAACTTCACCTTCATCTGCTCCGGGCATTCGCATATCTCGAATACCGACTCCACCTTCTCGATCCATCGCTTCAGAGTGATCACCCCTCCAGTGCCGTTGAAAGTTCGTGGTTTAGCGTTTGTGAATTCCTTATAGGTGCACGTTTTAGTGGGTCCTTGATTCGTCCCGTTGTTCGAACTTCCGGACCCTTGCCCGTTGCCTCCTCCGTTGTTCCCTCGGTGAAGTTGTGCCATAGCTGCTGTGACCGCAGTAGACACGGCTGCCTGGAAAGCAGTGGAGTCAACTTCGGGCGGGGTTGGTTCGGGATTTCTGCGAGTAGCTCGACGAGGCATCTTTCTGTCATGAAACGGAAAGATGTTGAGCGTATGTGGTTTCGGTGAGGTTGTGATCCTACTAACTAGGGGTATGGTACGGACTTAGACAATACTACCATCGGACATACAATCATAACTTCTCAACACATAGCAATTTGTAATATCATAGTAAAGCACACAAAAGTTCATTAATATTATCCGCATTTAATACAAGAAAATTTTGCTCGCAAGAGCATACATAAGTGACGCTATTTCGACAGCATAACGGCTCTATGAGTAGTGTAGTCACTTAAACAGAGAGTCGGAGTACATAGCATAGTTCCTAACAACCTACTAAGACAAGTCTATCCCTAACCGAGACGAGCTGTGTCAGGTGGTGGTGCCGAGGTCATATGCCGAAATGTTGCGCTAGTAACTGCGCCATCTCTGCCATGTCTCCAATAACCTCATCCATCTCATGC
This sequence comes from Lactuca serriola, assembly GCF_051521515.1. Lineage (NCBI taxonomy): Eukaryota > Viridiplantae > Streptophyta > Magnoliopsida > Asterales > Asteraceae > Lactuca > Lactuca serriola. Next base: position 145,170,740 of record NC_136416.1, read on the forward strand.
TCTGCTCGCACTGCCTGAGCTTCCATAGCATACAGCTGTTGTCGCAGTGCGGCGATCTCAGCTTCGAGGGATCGGTTCTCCCTTGGGGGGGTTTACTGGTGGAGCGGGGTGGTCTGGTTGTGCCTCGTTCTCATGCGGCGGAACGGGGTCCTGGTCCCCGACCTGATCTTCCTCGTCATCGTCGATCTCTCCAAATTCGTAGTCGGTGTCTACGTATTTGTCGGGTTCGACGTCGTGTGCTTCCCCTGGATTCTCTCCCGGTTCATCCTCAAGCATCCCGTGAGCTACTAGGACCTGATGGAACTGGATACCCTGCTGCTCTTCCTCCATGACGACTGAGGGAAAATATAAACTATCGTCACTCTCCTGACTATGACTTATGCTAACTAGACGCTCTCTTTTTGGTGATAAAGAGTATTGTTTTAGGTTCCCTAGCTATCCCGATCTCATCAAGACGTGTGTTAGTTTTACTTTGGAGAGAATGTAGTTGATCAGGCTACATTCACTCCTTGGTATCACTAAGAACAATCTCGAATTAACCGAGATACCAGCATTATTGTGTTTGATTCGGCGTTATGTTCTTATTCCTAATGCAAGCAAGCGTGTTTTATTTACTTGTTTTGTTCAGAGTTATGTTAGTCCCTCTTTGTGGTTTATAGTTGCATATCAATGTGTGGCTCGACATGCTAGTTCACTATAAACCTAGCTCTGATACCAACCTGTCACACCCCCGAACCAGATGGCGGAAACGTTCGGGAGCTGTCGTGACTCAATTGAATACCATAACATTGAATATATATGAAACGTAACAACATTCGTCACCATGCATTAATATAGTACAACCAATAAAGTTTACATGAAGTACATTGTTTAAACATTACATTCCCAAAAATAAATTGTTCGATTCGATAATAAGTAAACTGCGAGCCATCACTGAGTACATTTTCCTTTGATTCACTGGTTCCCTGAGAATACAAGTATTTTGAAAAACGTCAACATGCGAAATGTTGGTGAGTTCATAAGCGGTATTTGAAAAACAATGTTTTGTATCATTTTGAAAACCACCAGAAAATCCGATATTTTCTGAAAAGAGTTCTTGAAAACATTTGTGAAGATCCATAAGTATGCTTGTTTGTTTCTATAGTTGTAAAGAAAATGTTCATCGATATTGTGTACGTTTTGAAAACCGAATGTATTGAAAAACCCTAGGAAAACCCGATGTTTTCCTAATTCTTTGAATTCCATGAAGTTAAAATGAAACCATTGCAACGTGTGAAGTTATCAATCCCAGGCGACGTTGGATTATTTTTTAGCATGATTAATTGCTATAAACACGCGTTACACAAACGACCAGTTTATAACTATACTAACGATCCCGTAGGCGTCGTCCGTACTAATCACGTTATCCAACCGCCCTGACTTCCCCACATCCGAAGAGAAAGAGGACACGAAGACCCCGATGACTCCATTAACCGGTTGGGGATGAAAAAAAAAAGGTACGAGGGGTCCCTGACCCGCCTCACATGAAATACCGACTTTACTAGAAATACCAAAGGACCCTTGGGGACCGATAGTATACAAGCCATTGAAAGCCCTTTTACGCTGTGTTAGATCGGGTAAGACCCAACACCTCGTAAGGTAGAAGTCTTCGGGCCTTAAGATCAGGTCATTGGGCTAGCTAGGCCCAACAAACAAGATTTTACACTTTTGGGGCCCAAAGATGGTGCGTAGACGTCTGTGCACTCTCGCGTGTATATTGAATTCCCAAATGTTACTTGTATGAATCGAGGTATCGTCGCGTTAGTAGTTTCGGATTTTTATTGGTTCGAGACCGAACCAATTCGTTTACCAACGATTTTTGGTATTGTTGTGAATTGTATTTCGTCGGTAGTCGCGGTGCCATTATTTGATCAAGTTGCGTGTATTGAATTAGCCTTGAAAGTTTTCTGTTTTCAGCCCCTCATTGTTTGTAAAATTTACTTTTTCAACCCTTTAATTAAATAACTTTCCGGTTTGGTCCTTAAATCATTTTTCTTGACATTTTAACACCAAAAATTATTGAAATTAATATTTTTCAGCATATTTTTCATTGAAAACAGTTTAAGTCCCTAAAAATGCAGTTTTCTCGGTTATAACCCCTCTTTTTCGCAGTTTTGACAATTTTGGCCCAAATTGGAAAGTTTTTGCAACTTTGGTCCTTTTTAAACTTAAAAAGCATTTTAAACCTTTGAAAAGTACTTGGAACACTAATAGTCCACTGTTTTACAGAAAAACACAGTTTTGGCCCTCCAAAACAGAAAATTTCGCATAATGGGCCTTATTGGGCCAAAAATGTCATTTTTTTTCATTAAGCTTGAAATTTATGTTTTTAATCCTCCAACAAGTATATTTTCAGAAAATACATTATGGAAACTGTTTTGACTCATCTCCCCCATCAGATTTCGAAATATTTCAATTTGGGCCCTTTAACTTTATATTTTTAGCATTTTATGTCCAAAAATTGAGTTTTTGGCCCAAAGAAAATGTTACTAAGCCATTTAGCTATTTTTCTTGGAACACTTTGTATGTAGAAATATACTTGATGCTAGTATCATTTAACATAAAGTATATCTCGGTTTTTAGGGGTTTTATGGCTAGATCCAACATTATAACACACAAAAACACACATATAAGCATAGAAATCATACAAGGCATACAAAACACATATAGATCTACACTTTCACTTGTATTCCCCCCCCCACAAAACTCATAAAAACAGAAATTAGGGGGTATGAAGCTCACCTTTGGATGTTGATTCGGTTTTTGAAGAAAGGATGGAAGAAAGCTTGGTGATTTTTGACCCTAGCACCCCTTGATGAAGATTTTGAGTTTATGGAGTTCTAAGACACAAGTTTATAATTTCATGAGAGTTAAGAAGAGATTTTTGGAGATAAGAAGGAGTCCAAAGCATGGATCCAAGCATTAACTTACCTAGATAATGATTTTGGTGATGGATTCTCCTTGTGAAGCTTCTTGATTCACGAAATTTTTGAAGGAGGAGGGAGGATTGTTCTTCAAGACTTAGAGAGTTTGGAATAGATTTTTGTGGTGTGTGTGGGTGTGTTTTCGGCCAAGAGTGAGTGAGAGGAGAGAAGAGAAGTGATCCTTGATGATATAGGTGCTTGGAAGTATGAGTTCCATGCATGGATATCCAATGAATAAAAATGAGGTGGCATCCAAAGTCAACACTTCTCCATCTCTTCTTGGATTTGGGCCTTGGGCCGAAAATTTTGAGGAAGAAAGGAAAAATTTTGGCCTTTTTCCCTTAAGCCCAAAATTAGAGTTAGTTAGGGTGTTCCTTGGCCTTATAAAACAAAATAGTGATTTTTATGCTTTATTAAGCTAGATTAGGTTAAATCATGGATCAAAGCTTGTAATTTATTTCATTCTAGGCCCAATATGGCCCAAAATTTTTGAAATAAATAAATGTGGGTTCAATTAGAGCCCAATTAGGGTTCTAAGCCCATGATAGTCAAATTGGAAGCTTAGTGGTCCATTTGGGTCCAATAAGTAAGTCCTAGTCCAAAGTGGACCTAAACAAGAGCTTCTAGGGTTTCCAATTGTTTGATGACTATTTGTAGTGCTTGTATGATGTATTGGATTTAAGTTTTTGATGTCATAATAGTAGGTATCACACATGCTCTTAAGTTTTTGATTCACATTAACTTGAGTGTATAGATTACATGACACAAAATTTCCAGTTGTGACACGCTTCTACTTTGTTAACGCTCCTACTTAGTTAAACGCTTCTACTTTGTTAACGCTTCTACTTCGTTTAACGCTTCAACTTTGTTAACGCTTCTACTTCGTGAAATGCTTCTACTTTATTAACGCTTCTACTTTATTAACGCTTCTACTTTGTTAACGCTTCTACTTCGTGAAACGCTCCTACTTTGTTAATGCTACTACTTCGTTAACCGCTTCTACTTAGTTAAATACTTCTACATCGTTAAATGCATGCCTGTACCTGTATAGTTATATAAATGATGTTTAAAGGACTTAGGAAGGCTAGTTCGCCCTATTTCATTTTCCTCGTTGGGATGTGTTCTGGTGGGTATCGGATATCCGTCCGAAGGTCGTTTAAACATTAATTATATATCATGTATACATGTATAGACATGAAGGTTTACATCGATCAGTTCAGTTGTGAGTCTCTACCGTTAGTCCAACACCTCTAATAGAATTCAGATTACGAGATGCATCTTCAAGACACGGATCTCCCCGTCGTCGAGTTGGTAACCGGAGTCTCCTGTAGGGAGAGCGGGCATTGTGTGTATAGATCTATACGGGACTGACACCCCCGCACCCTGACTGCTAGCTACAGTCCATGACCTACCAAGCCAAGCGGTGACAAATGTCATATTTACATCGACGCTTGCAGGGTGTCAAGTACTTTAGTGTCGATCAGTATGGTTACGAGTATCTCCATGTTTACCTTATAATTCATGGACTTAAGGTAACGATATTTAACACTGTATGCTGGAAACACACTCTTAGAATTACTCTTTGTTTTAGACCTTGCTAGTTGTATCTTTCATTTGATACTGTCTGGGTCTGTGTCTCCTTGTTTTAGACCTTGATAGTTGTATCTTTCATTTGATACTGTCTGGGTCTGTGTTTCTTTGTTTTAGACCTTGCTAGTTGTATCGTACATTTGATATCGTCTGGGGTCTGTGTCTCCTTTTGTTAGATTGAGCCAAGCATGTCGTTCACTCGATACTCTCCCGGAGTCTATGATTTCTTTGCCTTGGTCAGCAGTATTTTCTGCTGAGGCATATGTTATTTTCCCTTGTATTTTACTAGTGATATTCTCCTACTTTCTTTAAAGTCAAATACCGTATTTTGGGTAATGATAGTATTTCAGGGAAAATTTCTCTTTAAAACATAACATTGTCGAGTCTTGGTAGAAGACTGCTTTTAATTAGAAAATATAGGATTTTCTGGAAAGGACTCTAATACACTGTAGACTCTAAACTACTACTTTTATAAAGTTATTTTGAATAAAATGCTTAGTTACACAAATGACACTAAATACTTATGAACTCACCAGCATTTATAAAAATGCTGATACTCGCTTTCAAAATAACTTGTATTCTCAGGTCAGCAATAGATAGGTACATCCCAGGAGCTTTTGGTGAAGACAATTTAGTACTAAGCTGCACCTATATTATTACTTGTATTACATTAATGTCCCTATGAAATGTAACTTATGTAAAACTATTACTATTAATGCAATGGTTGTTGTACTTTGATTACTATACTGCATATGTTGTGATACTTGACATGACTTCATCCACCCCGAAACGTTTCCGCCGTTCCGGTTTTGGGGTGTGACAGATTGGTATCAGAGCATTGTTTATAGTCAGCTAAGTATATCAATTCATAAAAGATATACAACCTATAAATACATAGGGATAAAACACTCTGACCAAGAATTATACTTTAAAATATAACCATATTTTACCAAAGTATAAGACCATCCAGAATCTAAACACTCGAACACAAGTATCACAAGAAGAACAAGAATAAAAGTCTTCGGATGTTGAGCATTACCGTCAAACCTGGGCAGTTATGTAATCGTAAGCTGGAATAAATGTAACTTGATCAACTATATTTATTCGAGATGCGACGAACGTGTGCTTAGGAGTGATAGTGTTGTTGTAACAAGTCTGAAACTTACCAACTAGGAATGCTAGAGCCAAACATAAACTTTAAAATACTATGGGAGTATTTTGGGAATACTAAAAGACTCACATTAATCCCAGAATCATATTCAGAATATAAGAAACAAACAAGAAATTAAAATACCATAGGGGTATTTTAGGATCCATAGATAACCTTGTGTGAAGAACTAAAAAGATCCTTATTGATATACCTACAATTACAGAGGGTATACTCCCAAGGTTATATATAATAAGGATCCCATAGGCTAAGAATGCGTGGTTTCGCTCTACTTCCTTTTCCTCGTTAGGATGTGGATATAGAGTAGTATCACATATTCGAAGGCCTATCGGATCTAAGCTATATATGATTTGTGTACCCTATGTAATCGTAGCAGGACTCGATATGGATCACCAAGTGAAATGTTTATATTCTCTTAGGATTCTTTAGACATTTCCATTCTCACACGAACCCTGTAGAAAACCCTATCCACTTCAGTATTCGGCAGAAGAGTTGATTCAGACCCCGAAGAGGTTCATTGAGAAGATTTCCAGTTCGGAAATAAATGAACTAGATCGAGACTATTGAAATCACCAAGTGCCTATATTTTTTTAGGGACATCGGTGAGAAATTCGCCTAAACTTCTGAGATTTCTAGTCATCCATCATGAAGTGATGACACCCAGAGTCGGATTCGGAAGTAAGGCAGAGTAGAAATTCAATATGTCTATAGGAGAAGAGAACCCTAGGTAACTACCCAAAGGAAACCAACGCCGGTCCTGGTCAAAGATACGAGGTAGACAGAGGGAGCCAATACATGGAACCCAAGAAGTGCCCTTTCCTTGTGTTCATCACGCTAATACACCTATAAAATAATACAATTTAGTGAGTTAGTGATTTCAATACTCACACTATGTGTTAGGTAAATCGCCTTTTCCCGTTGCAAGTAATACGATTAGAGCGGATCCCCGCACCTATATTGAGGTTGTTTAGCCATAAGTCTTCATGAGCCTTTCTTCCCGCGGTCCTCGTTCTGAACTGTTCTCAAATCTTTCCAAGCCGGAGAGTGAACCTTTCCCAGTATAAAGGTAACTTAGTAGGAACGACTCCCATCTTATGGCTTTTTCCGATACTCATACTCCTACCTTGAATACCCGGACTACATCATAGGGATGTAGGTCGACACTCAGACAACCAATATCCGAGGCACGGGAAAAATTTATGCCTAATATAGTAAGGATAGATATGTCCAGGGTTAACCATCGTCTCTCATCAGCTTGTGTTCCTTTCTGTGTAGGGAAAAACCATGCCTCCAAGCAAGCGTAACCCATCCGCTGGCAAGAAACCGACTCTCATATTCAATGAAGCTACGTTCTAGGCTGCAGTCTCGGCAGCCGTATCAGCTGTCATGGCTCAACTGAATGCTAACAACGCCAATGTTAGCAAGAGCCCTATCGGGAATTCCGATCCTAGTAATGGACAACAACAGCCAACCTCTGTATACCCAGCCACCTAAGAACCTCAACCAAATCCACTGAAGAGAAAGTTCAAGATTGAGGAGGGAAGTACCTCGGCTCACGGACCTTCCGAAGGGCAACGAGCTGAGACAATCAATACACCTGTCGATCCTTCCCTCCCGACTTCAAGGAGACCATACCTAGGAAACCTTCCCCACTACAGCAAGTGTAGCTACCATCATCATGGTATATGTCGTGAACTCTTTTGTGCTAGGTGCAACATGAAGGGGCATACTGCTCGTCTCTGCAGAACCCCAGTTGAGTTTATTACATTAATCACCAATGTGGCGGCCAATCCAGTTTGCCGTCTATGTGGTGAGATTGGACACTTCAAGAAGGACTATCCAACCAAAGGAAACAACAAGGACACAGGAGGAGTCTAACTCTAATGCTTAGGGAGAAGCATCAAGGAACCCGGTAGATTTTTGGTACGTCTCTCAATCTCAGATAACTAACCGAAAACATTAAAAGGCTAATTCTAAATGTAATTACTTCCCCATTAAGGCGAAAGTCGCAGCACTGTTATAAAATTTAAAATTTCATCAGGTAAAACTATAATGGCTAGATATATACGTTACGACCATGTATAATTGAGATGGATAGACCTAGAGTGAGTGAATGCCGCCTCATTTCCTGTTCCTCGTTTGGTTGTGGATTTAGGGCGGAGTCGCTCAGTCAACAGTTCTCCCCACCTTAATTATACATGACTAGTATATGTTAGGCGATTATAGAAATGCCTCGTGAGAATCCATTCATGAAAAGGTACTCTACTCAGAAACACTCAGGATCCTCTACAGTTCCGCGTCGACTCTATCGGTCCAAGTATCTATGACAGTGAGACATGGGACGAAACCCGAGACGCCAAGAACTTGTGTGCCCATTCAGCACATGACTCTATCGACCCTCATTCTATGTCATGTCGATGTATGCCAACTTCGACGCCTCTATCAATCATGGTTTGACTTCGTGCAACCATGTGTAACTCCCTAGTGCTGTGTAAAAAGAACTTTCACCGTAGCCATTTCGGCAGATAAAGGTTCTTCCGTACCTAAACAAAATAAAAATAATAAAGACTAATGCGATCCGTCAGTCGTCACTCTTATTTCAAACCTTTCGAAGTACCCAGGAGAAGGGTACCGCGCCCTGTTAACAAACCCTTCTTAGACAGAAAGAAACCGAAGCGAAAGACACTGCAGGTATTCCAGAAGACGATAACCACAAGAAGCCTACTCCGTAGATCCCCCAGAAAGACCCTTCGCACCTCGCTATCAGGTTCGTGAATCCAGAAGATGGAACTCATGGGACTGACCACTATAACTGAGTATATGCATAAGGGTGGTATATAACTGAGATCAAAAAGATTTAAGATGTGTGCTTCCTCCCTACTCCCTGTTCCTGGTTGGGTTGTGGGTCTGGGTGGAGTCGCAGAACTGAACATCTGGCCGACCTCAATTATATACGGCTTTCATACACCAAGTATTAGTGGTTAAGCCAAGTATGAGCTCTACCACGAACCTCATAGTAAAACCCTTCATCCTATTCCATAGAATAGGAACTAGAGTCAAGAGAACCACTGCGGGTTGAGCTACTATAATGACCACAAATCCGAAATTTGTTGTCATCCCGGTTAAGCCAACTTAGTAGCTAACACCCTCGGTTGGTATGGAAATCTGAGTCGTAAGAGTCAAGGACATTGAGTACGACCATCCACTCACGCTTAATCCCACGAATTAAGCATCTCAGCGGATATCCCGGAAATCCAGAAGCTGCAATAAGTTAAACTCTGAGAAGAGTGGATGAAGAGATTAAAGTTCCGAGTGATGGAACCTTATACTCACTAGATTTGACCTAGATCGAGAAAACTCAGAACCTTCGGAAGAGTAGTTGCAGAAGATGCTTGCACTACTCAGGCACTTCTTCTACCCTGTTACCGATGAGTAGTGCCTAGGACACTCCGCCTCCTTACGTGAGAGAAGTCACCGTCGCACTGTAGACGATAGACTGCATTCTCCGAAGTGAATACTAGAATGCTAAGAACCACAGGATAACCTCCGCAGCCAGAATACTTGAATAAAGTGCGAAAGTAGGTTATGTTAAGCCTTATAACCCAGATCCCGAAGAGATTATAGACTTGACACCAGTCTAGGTGTTATTCGATGGGTTATACAAGAGCACGCGCTTTCTGCAACTAAAATAAACCAACTCCTTAGAGAATAGGGCATGCCTTAGAGATTCATCGGACTACTAGGTGTTCCACGAATACTATCTCGTGCAGGAATAGTAGAAACACCTCCCGAGATAGTCCAACACTTTGGAAAATCTCTAAGGATTGAGTTAGCCCGGAGCAGAGCCTGCTATTCATGAAACAACAAGGCAAGAAAGAGCATGATCCTTTCCCGTTAAGGATCATATTGTGAAAGCGCTAACTAGACGATAATGTAAAGTTTAAAAAGCACTCGTCTGGTGAAACCCTATCTCCCCGACCCTGAGGGTTTCCGTTAGAAATATCTCAAGAATCAGAAGTGTAGGTTCATTTTGCACAAGATTGAGATAGACACTCTGCAGCAAACAGATACCCGTAGACACACAATCCATCCGATGATCTAGAAAACCTCGGAGAGCCAATCAACAGGGAACACGAATCCAAGGACAACCCGAGCTTTCTAAGAAACAACCAGAAGGACTACACTCCCAGTATGATAGAACGGTTGGAACTTCGGAATGGCAATCACGCCAGTGATGATCTCGCCATGGAAGTACACTATGTTCTAAGTACTGAAAAGCTCTACCCTTCCGAGAGCTTAGGACCATCCGAGATTCTTTACGGAGATTGGTCCAACCCTCGTCAGACCACGACTACTTTCAGAAATTCCACAAGTTTCACCCCAGATCAATCCACTTCTTAGACTTGATAAGTGTTTCCCCGACGTCACTCCTTGTATCCCACTCATCTTGATAGAAACCATTGGGAACCCTAACTTCGTAGACAAACCTGTAGGAATCGCTAACTGCACGAGACGGAATCCGCATCCCGTAAGTGAAGGTTTGTTAAGAATAACAAGCAAAGGCCAAAGTTCACTTGGGAGTGCGAGGACCAACCAAATAGGAAGTACCCTCATACCTCTACTCGATCATTCGTACCCACATCCTTTCCTAAACCTGAATTTCGGGACGAAATTCCCTCTAACGGGGGGATGATGTGACAACCCAAAAATTTTCGTTAGTTTTAACGTCGAAATTAATTACGTCAAAAATTAGCCAAATTTATCCCAAAAATATTTTTGACCGGAATTAAACCCGTTGGAATATGTTAAATAATATTCGTCAAGCGAACTAAAATTAAGGTGGTATAATTTTAAAATGTTGCCGTGTTTAACGGTAGTCGTTAAAAACCCCATTCGCGGTTGGTGTCAGGTGAACCCCAGCCAGGCCATAAGCTCCACCCTATATAAGGGTTGAGTGGGTTTCACTCCCACCCTTTTTCCCCACCTTAGACACACACTCTCTCTCTCTATTTTCTCTCTCTACAAAACGGGTTTTGGTCAAAAATCGCCCCTTCGAGCTTCAAATCAGTAAGTTAACCTTCCTAGCTCGTTGTTTATCTTATCTAGCTTGCAAATTCGTGGCTTAATCATCCCAAAACCCCAAGAACATGAGTTTATGGTCTTGGGAGCATCCCAAAACCGTAAACCCTTGGAAGTGGGTTTTCATGCCCAAAAACCCTCCCAAACACTTCTAATGCTTAGCAATGACTTAGAGGCTTACACGAAAGGACTTAGAACACCAAAAACTTGCATTTTGGGGAGTAAACATGAGTTTACGGTCTAAGAACATCCTTAGACCGTAAACCCATATTCATGGACCATAAACACCTTTTAAGGTGTTAAACTACCCCTCAAACACCTCCAAAAGCTTCCACGAGTGCCTAGAGCCTTGTAATCCTTCGTTTGATACACCAAAACATAGGATTCATGGACATAATGAGTTTACTACCGTAAAATCATGTGTTTAAGGTAGTAAACTCCCCAAGAACATCTTCTTAGACCGTAAACACCTTTCCAAGGTGTTTAAGTGCCCTAAACACCTTCCTAAGTTCCTAAAAGTGACTAGAACCTTACATGCATGAGTTAGAACCACCAAACAACAAAATAAATGGACAAACATGAGTTTACTACCGTAAACTCATGTGTTTACAATCGTAAACTCCTCAAGAGTGGTCAATGGACGATAAACTCCCTAAAATGGTCCATTTGGAGCTTAAACCACTTCCTATGCCCTAGAATTGAACCTAGCCTAATTCCACAAGTGTTATAAGACCTTAATGCATCAAAGAACACACCACCCATGAGTTTACAGCCGTAAACTCATGGGAAAAATGTCTTAGGGCCGTAAAATCTATAAAGAGTTTACTCTTGAAGAGTAAACTCCCTATCTAGGCCATACATACCCTTAGATGTTACCCGGGACACTCCTAGCACTTGACCAAAGTGTTTTTCGCATTTTAGGATGCGTATACGTGTTTAATTAGTATTATATTTACTAATTGTATGTAAACATATGTCATCATATGTTAATAGGTCACTAAGTGTGTTCAAGTCTTTACTTGACACCGAGCACCCAACTGGCACTTTCGTTAGATCCGCTTACAACAGGTGAGTTCATACCCCTGAATTAACCTTTTAAATGTTTTTACATGCTTTTATGGGGGGAGGGGGAAATACAAGTTAAAACATTCCAGTTATCATATCAATCACATGTGATTGATAACCCACATGCACAAGGATTTATTACACTGTCAACTGTTTTACCAAGTATGATACTGTAAATGGTTTTCCAAAACATCTTTACTTGTTCAAATCCTTTTCTCAAATTATCTCTCGCGCTGTATGTTTTACTTCAAATTCAGTTACAACAACATTTTAAACAAAGGTTTTCTTTACTTATATTGTTTTATCAAAGTTATAATCAAAACTTGTTTATGAAAGATTTTCAAGGGTTTCTAAAGGTTTTCAAACTTATTTTACCAAAGAATACCAAATCATGATTTTCTTAAGTGTAAAGGTTTTCCAAAGTTTTCATCAAAGTTTTCTTCCATGTTTTTATACTTCTACTTCGTTAGATACTACTACTTTGTTATGCCTCTATTTCGTTAAATGCTCCTACTTAGTTAAACACTTCTACTTTGTTAACGCTCCTACTTAGTTAAACGCATCTACTTTGTTAACGCTCCTACTTAGTTAAACGCTTCTACTTTGTTAACGCTTCTACTTCGTTTAACGCTTCTACTTCGTGAAATGCTTCTACTTTATTAACGCTTCTACTTTATTAGCGCTTCTACTTTGTTAACGCTTCTACTTCGTGAAACGCTCCTACTTTGTTAATGCTACTACTTCGTTAAACGCTTCTACTTAGTTAAATACTTCTACATCGTTAAATGCATGCATGTACCTGTATAGTTATATAAATGATGTTTAAAGGACTTAGGAAGGCTAGTTCGCCCTATTTCCTTTTCCTCATTGGGATGTAGTTTGGTTGGTATCGGATATCCGTCCGAAGGTTGTTTAAACATTAATTATATATCATGTATAGACATGAAGGTTTACATCGATCAGTTCAGTTGTGAGTCTCTACCGTTAGTCCAACACCTCTAATAGAATTCAGATTACGAGATGCATCTTCAAGACACGGATCTCCCCGTCGTCGAGTTGGTAACCGGAGTCTCCTGTAGGGAGAGCGGGCATTGTGTGTATAGATCTATACGGGACTGACACCCCCGCACCCTGACTGCTAGCTACAGTCCACGGCCTACCAAACCAAGGGGTGACAAATGTCATATTTACACTGACGCTTGCCGGGCGTCAAGTACTCTAGTGTCAATCAGTATGGTTACGAGTATCTCCATGTTTACCTTATAATTCATGGCCTTAAGGTAACGATAATTAACACTGTATGCTGGAAACACACTCTTAGAATTACTCTTTGTTTTAGACCTTGATAGTTGTATCTTTCATTTGATATTGTTTGGGGTCTGTGTCTCCTTGTTTTAGACCTTGCTAGTTGTATCTTTCATTTGATAATGTCTGGGGTCTGTGTTTCTTTGTTTTAGACCTTGCTAGCTGTATCGTACATTTGATACCGTCTGGGGTCTGTGTCTCCTTTTGTTAGACTGAGCCAGGCATGTCGTTCACTCGATACTCTCCCGGAGTCTATGATTTCTTTGCCTTGGTCAGCAGTATTTTCTGCTGAGGCATATGTTATTTTCCCTTGTATTTTACTAGTGATATTCTCCTACTTTCTTTAAAGTCAAATACCGTATTTTGGGTAATGATAGTATTTCAGGGAAAATTTCTCTTTAAAACTTAACACTGTCGAGTCTTGGTAGAAGACTGCTTTTAATTAGAAAATATAGGATTTTCTGGAAAGGACTCTAATACACTGTAGACTCTAAACTACTACTTTTATAAAGTTATTTTGAATAAAATGCTTAGTTACACAAATGACACTAAATACTTATGAACTCACCAGCATTTATAAAAATGTTGATACTCGCTTTCAAAATAACTTGTATTCTTAGGTCAGCAATAGACAGGTACATCCCAGGAGCTTTTGGTGAAGACAGTTTAGTACCAAGCTGCACCTATATTATTACTTGTATTACTTTAATGTCTCTATGAAATATAACTTATGTAAAACTATTACTATTAATGCAATGGTTGTTGTACTTTGTTTACTATACTGCATATGTTGTGATACTTGACATGACGTCATCCACCCCAGAACGTTTCCGCCGTTCCGATTTTGGGGTGTGACAGTAACAGGGAGTTTTTGCATCAAACTTAGACTTCCTAAATTGAGATTTTTTTTCTTTTGGAAAATGTATTGGACACTCAAGGGTGGCCAACTAATTTTCCAATGGGTGTGTTAATTGACTCGAAGACAAAAAAGTTACTAAATATGGAGCCCCACATTCCTTTTAATTAATTTTGAATTAAGAAGTCTTTGCTTATTCCTTTCTATCGCGATTTTCAAGATATGAAGCACCAGCTACTAACGATGGATATTAACAGAGACGATACTTTTCTTTTTCTTCTTCTTTGTTTGTGGTTAAGAACCAGAGCTCGGCGATGCAGAAGAAAGTTGGATCAGTGCCTCCATTGACGACATCAATATGGTGTGTTACTGGTTTTGATTTTTTTAGGGAAGGGAGATAGTTTTGGGTGGTTCATTAACATGAGGTGGTTTGAAGGTGATGATATATATCAGCGGTAAAGTTGTTGTTGGTGGTGGTCACACGTGGTGACGAAGCAACAGGTGGTAATAGGAGGCTTGCAGGTGTCGGGTTTCTTCGGTAGGAAGAGGCAGTCAAAAAACAAGAGTTGATGGTTAACTGAAGATCTTGTGGTTCCTATAGGTGGCAACTAACTGAGAAAATAGTGAACGGATAGTTATTGTGGTGCTTTGTTAATGGAGACGGCATCTCGGAGGTGCTTCGTCGAAGTGTCAGCGCTTAGAGATCATGATGATGGCTACAAAACGCTTCTCTTCTTATTTCTTTGAAGGATTTGATTAGGGAAGGCTTTATTTGATCTCCATCTTCAATATATTGAATTCCTTATCTTGCATTTCATCTCATGACAGATAAAATTTGTGACAAACCGAAATTTCTACCTTGTACAACCTTTCAACTCAATCAAATTCAGACTTAATCCTGCTATCTTTTGGCATTGTTTAAGGTTTGTTTGAGTGTTCTAAGCCTGGTACATCTAAGGAATGAGTGATAGGAAGTGTTCGTTGAAGTTCAAAACCACCAAACTAGCCATAAACTCCTTCATGAGGAGTTTACGGCCACACCTTATGAGTTTATGGCCGTTAACTCATGGTGGCCGTAAACTCATGGCCTTAAAGATGATACTTCTTCACTCTTCCCTCATACTTCACCATTTCAAGTCAAGGAACCCGATTTCTCTCTCAAGTATCATAAGGATCTTCATTTTTATCTTAAAAAATGTAAGTTGTTTCATCCTTTGATTAGTTGATACATCTCATTAACTAGTATCACCCTTTGATTTCATCCATTAACTTCATCTTTTGGGTTTGATCTTCAAGAACACCAAGAACACACACTAGTGTTTTTGGGCCGAAATAAACTCTTTTAGCTTCCATATTGTAAGTATCACTTACCTATACTTGTTATCTAGTTGAAACACTTGATTTGCACCTTGAAAACATCCATTTCCCATAAAGAATAGGTGTTTACGGCCAAGAGCATCTCCGTTGGCTGTAAACCCTTGTTAAAGGTGCATTGTTGGCCATAAACTCCCTAAAATCTAAGCATTGAACCTAGAACACTTCCTTGATTCTTGAAAGGACTTTAAAACACCATTTGGCACAAGAGTTCATGAGTTTGCGGCCGTAAACACATAGGGCCATAAACCCTATGTCTGTGAACTCATAAGGCCGTGAACACCTTGGCCGTGAACATCAAGTGTAACCGTAAACCCCCTTATACACAATCATTTGTGATTTACACCCTTCCATTCAAGTGTACCCTAGTCCATAAGGTGTTTCCCTTACCTGATTAGTTGTATAAACACTAATTATATAGATATAGGTATCATCATATGCTTATTAGGATCCGCGTGTGCCCGAGATTTCACTTAGCACTCAAAATTCTTTTCCGATCTTTCAGTCAAACCACTCACTACAGGTGAGTTCATACTCCTTAATTTACCTTTTAAATAATGTTAAATGCTTTTATGGGGGGAATACAAGTTGAAACATTGTAGTTATTATATCAATCACATGTGATTAATAACTAGAACAATCATATAGATTCCTTATACTTTAAAACTGTGTTGTCAAACATCTATTTCAAAACATCTTTATTAAACTCTTTTCATGCTAAAACTAGTTATCAGACTCTTTTAACTTATATATTGTCAAAAATCATGTCTATATAGATATAGATATATAAGTAAGGTTGAAAGGACTTAGGACTGATAACTCGCTTTATTTCATGTTCCTTGTTTGGTTGTGGACTTAGAGTATTAGGTTGCTTGTCCGAGTTTCGTTTGAACCTCAGTTCTATATTATGTATATGTATATAGATATAAAAAGAATTGATCTCAGTTCAACACCTTTATGTAGCAAGGGTGTATAAAACACACTCAGTCATTGAAACAACATTACTAGTAAACTATAATAGGTATAGTTTAGGAGATTACTACTCACTATTTATAGTACAATGAAACATACAAGAGTCAATTCATACATGAGTCAGTTTGTCACACCCCAAAACCAAGAACGGCGGAAACGTTCTGGGGCGGAGGACGTCATGTACAATATCACAACAATGAAAAGTAGTAAACAAGCAACAACATCATCCATTGCATTAATAATATAATTTTAATACAAATGTGTTCTGTCAAATTATAATAGACACTAAAGAATACTCAAAATGAAAGATGACTCTTGAACGAGCTCCATCTTCTCTAAACCTTGCATCGGTACCTGTCTATTGATGACCTGAGGATACAACTAATTTTGAAAGCGAGTATCAGCTTTAAAGCTGGTGAGATCATAAGTATTTTAGTGTCTTAATCTGTAGGTAAGTATTTATATGTATACGAATTGTAAGTATTGAAAATGTATATGAACTGTAAGTATAAAAATGTTTTGTGAAACAACTATAAATGTTTGAAAACCCCTAGAAATCCCTATGATTCCTAGTATTATATAAGGGTGTATTCTACCAAGACCTAACTGCTCTGAATGTAGCCTTCTACCAAGACCTAACTGCTCTGAATGTAGCCTTCTACCAAGACCTAACTGCTCTGAATGTAGCCTTCTACCAAGACCTAACTGCTCTGAATGTAGTCTTCTACCAAGACCCGACTGTTCTGAATGTAGTCTTCTACCAAGACTTAACTGCTCTAAATGTTCGTTTCTTGTAAAAGTGTGTAATTTTCCCAAGTGTAACTATCATTAACAAAATATAGTTTTTACATTCAATGTTTAAGTGAAAAGATCACTAGATATATGTAAAGGGAAAATTAATGTAGTACTGTAGTGTAGTGCTATAAGAACTACTCCTGTACTAACTACCTTAAACCAGATTTATATTAAGGCATCATGTGATTAATTGTACCATACTATCGACTGGGTAACAACGACAAATGTAGGTCGTAAAAAGGTATGAAGTTTGGCACCCGCAGACCTGTAGGTCCGGCTGTAGCTAGCAGCAAGGTGTAGGATAGTCAATCTAGTATAGATCTATATGCAAACTCACGCTCTCCCTCCAAGAGACTCTGGCTACAACTCGGGCCATGAAATTTAAGGCATGCTCCGATACAGTGGATCACAATTATGTCAATGTATTCATGTATATGTAATGTACTGAACTGTTCTACGTGTGCTAGTTGTATTGTGTGTTCTCTCTCTATCTAGCATGAATAGTAATGTAGTGAAATGTTCTAGCTGTAATGTATGTTCTCTCTATCTAGCAAGTATTGACTCATGAATGAACTGACTCATTGTATGATATCGCGTTCTAGTAATAGTTCTAGTATCTTCCTAAACTACCCATATGGTAGCTTACTAGTAGTTTAATTGGTACGTATGAACATGGATGTATACCCTTGCTACCTAAGGGAATTGGATGAACTGGAAGGACCTTTATGACTATATATGTACATATGATATATAACTAATATTTAAATAACCTTCGGACGGATACCCGATGTCCCACCAGAGCACATCTCAAGCGCGAAAAGGAAATAGGGTGGATAGCCTTACTAAGTCTTTTAAACATTTCTTATATATCTATACATATATAGGCATGCAATTGATAATATAAAAGCATAAAATAAGTTTTGTAAAACCTTTGAACATAATTATTATCTAAGAAAAGATCGACTTGATGTCAATCTATAAAACGGTTTGAAGGCATGGGTTTGATAAAACAATTTAGTATAAAGAAACATTTGTTTGAAACACAATTGTAAATAAGTTTGAAATGAAACATACAGAGTAAAAGGAACAGTGTAATAAGGAGTTTTAAACACATAAAGTGTTTATGAAAAACATTTGAAGGAAACTGTTTGGTAAAACGGCTAATGAGTAGCCAATCATTTGAATTCTGCTTATTAATCACATGTGATTGATATAATAACTAGCATGATTCTACTTGTATCCCCCCATAAAACATTTAAAAACAGTTAAAACATTGATTAAGGGGTATGAACTCACCTGTTGTGGGTGATACGGATGAACTGAAGAGGTAGGACTGCTAGGTGTCAAGTGAAGACTTTAGACACACATAATGGTCCTAATTACATATGAAGACATATGTATATAAACAATTAGTGATTATAACACTAATTAAACATGTATAAACATCCTAATGCGAGGAAAACACTTTGGTCAAGTGCTAGGAGGCTAATGGGTTGCAACAAAGGAGTGCAAGACCTCATAAGGAAGTTTATGGTCCAAAGACCATGTGTGTTGGAGTTTACGGCCCAGGGGAGTAAACTCCTGGCCGTAAACTCTCCATTGGGGCACTAAATGAAGCTCAAAGCTATTATAACTTAAGTGGTGAAGTGCTTCAAGGCTTACTAGAGTGTTAGGGCTTCCTTTTAACTCCTTTGAGGAGTTCACGGCCTTGGGACCATATCCCTTGGAGATTACGGCCGTAATCTCCCTTGGGAGGGTGTTTGTGGTGTTTTCAAGTCCCTAATTTAACTAGGAACTAAACTATGCTAGTGTACAAGGCTTTAGAAGAATTTATAGCACCATTTGGCTCTATTGTTTGGAGTTCACGGCCCTGGAACTTCATGGGCCGTGAACACCTTACTCTTGGTGTTCTAAAGGTGTTTGCTAGTCCTAAACACATTAGGGTAAAGTGCTATGCTAGTCTCTTGGCTTAAGGAAGACATTTAGGGCATTTTGACACCTTAATATGGAGTTCACGGCCCAAGAACATCCTTGGCCGTGAACTCACTTTCAACCCTTGATTCTTAATGTTTTAGATGCCTAAACCAGCTATGGGTAGTCTTAAGGTTCATTTCCAAGGTTTGGAGGGACATTGGGCACACTTTGGCCCTTATAAAAGAGTTTACTCTCCAAGTGTTCTTGGGCGGTAAACTCTCAAATCTTGGGGTTTTGATCCGATTTTGATGTTATTAGGCACAATCTAAGCTATATATTACAACTAGATAGAAGTACAGTATGACTCTAAGATTCGATATTGGAGCGAAGTATGATTGACTTCTTGATTTAACCATTTCCACAATTCCTGATTCCTCTTCTTAGACATACAAATGTACTAAGACTCACTTAGAGGATCAATTGAGATATGGTTCTTAATCATTAAGACTTTATCATAAAACACAACAAAAGGTACTCTCCCTTCTTCTTAGAACAGAGAAACTTTTATCTTTCTGCCTTCTTGATTCTTCTTATTCGTTCTGCCATTTATTGAAACCTTCAATCAGCTCAGAATTACACTTAATCTTATAAGCATAATCATATTTACTAAACTTTAGTAAACCATGACGAATATCTTTATCACTCTTGTGGTGGACTTGCTCAGCGCACAACTAAGTGTACCTGATCCCTAGCCCTTCACTTGACTCTTTGTCAAGGAATTAGTCTAATTTCCAAATATGAAAGTTTTTCATTCATCACACAATGCAGGTTGCATGATTCCAAGTTTCCGTCCAATTGAAACTTGGGCGATGAGAAACTCTCCCTATTTGGTAAATCCTCGACATTTCCACAAATAACATAATTAAGAATCAAATCCATTATTGCTAATAGTGGAAACATTCAAACATCAATTTTTTCATACATGCCATTGCAAGGATAAATAAATAAGACAAAAAAACAAATTTTATTTTATTGCATAAAAACTTTGTCCTTACAATGCAATTCAACTGAAAAACTATGCTATTACATATTCCTAAGCAATCTATTCTAACTCCAAGTAGTAGCTCAAAAATCCAATCTTCAAACAATGCGATCGAAATCCATTTTCTTCACGATTAGATTCAGCTCACTTCTTCCCTTAAGCTTCCTCTCTTTTCTTCGATCCTAAAATACATCAAAATGTAATATTATCACTGATGGGTTTTGAGCATTCTAACACTTCCTAAGTGTACATGCAACCCTAATAAACCTTGGATCTATGTTTGTCTAAGATACATGCAAATAATTATTTTTCCAAGGTTCATATCCTAACTAGCATGGCATGGGAAACATGAATCAAATAAAGCTAGTAGAAATACTTACCTTGTAGTTGTAGTTGATTCCTCGGAGTTTTAGAGCCTAGCACCAATAGTGTGGATGCCTCAAATGGAAATCACAAATCACCACAAACTTGGAACTTTGAGAGAATAGTCACTACTATCTTGAAATCGGCCCTCACCTCAACAAGTGTCAACTAGTATAATTTCAAGAGCCAAGACCTCCTTTATATAGTGTGGTGGATTAGGGTTACATCCATGTAAACCCTAATACCCATGTCTCTTCATTTCCATGAGATCCATGGGTTAAAGCTCCATGGAGTATCCATGGACTTCTTCCATGCAAGCCTAGCCCATTCCAAGTAAGCATAAGCCCACACTATATAAATATAGAAGCCTATATTTAATTAGTAATATCTTTGATCACTAAATTAATCCTAGATTAATTATAGATCACTGCTAATTAAATAATATGATCTTATATTAATATATTAGAACTTATAATATATTAATAAATCATAACTTGTACTATTCTCAAATATTATCCATAAATTGTTCGGGTGAAGTGCAACCCAAATGGACCATGCCGGGTCGGGTCAAGTACATACCAAATATAGTTATGGGCTTAGACACTATATCCAACAGTCTCCCACTTGGATAAGTCTAGTAACTATATTTGCAAGTATAACTTCAGGAACCGATCAGCAATCGTAGCTCTTTAAACTCTGTTGAACTAGAACGCGCCATTTAGATAAGTGATCATATAATCCTCGGTTCTAGATATCAGCCGGACAAATACATGGAACATTGTCTTGCTTATTGTCCAGCATTTGTTTCCCGATTTCCGATTTGTTTGACATAGAACTCAACTGAACACATCAATGTAGTTCTGACCGGGCCCGGTACATAGGTCAAAACAAAATCATCGAGGGGCCCATATATCACCTTCTAATCCAAGAAGGAACAGATAAACTTCGACTCATATGTTTGTTCTACCACTCATTGAATTACACACAAAGGCACGTTTTATAACATCGAGTTACCAATGCGTTTTCGTACAATCAATGCATAACCAACTCGTAAGTAACAAATCATATCTCTAGGTTTGAAGACTTATATGATATTACCGTCTCACGATCACTCGAGATAAAATTCCATGAAGTGATTCCAGTGAGCGTGGGTTGAGTCCAATGCTCAGAACTTATGAGCACTCATGATTGTTGTAGCCATGTCCAACACCTTGGACCTCTGCAACCAATCATGACAGTCTTGATTCATACCTACTTCCGACATATGACCGACTGTGGAGGTTTGAATAATATGATATACCAAACATAATTATTCTGGAAGTCAAAACATGCAAAAGAAATATAGTAAACGATCGACAAGAGATAACAACACTTTACTCATAAATAAAACACCTTTTATTCATCATCAAATGTCAATTACACTTTACAAATTTCATAATTTATCTAACTACTAAAACTTATATCATCCTTTAGCCCTATGCTCCGAGCATGCTGGAGATGCTTAACCCTACTCAGTCCCTTCGTGAGGGGATCTGCTGGGTTCTCATCCGATGATACCCTCTTCGCCACGAGGAGTCCTTCTTCGATTCGATGTCTGATAAAATGGTATTTTCTGTCGATGTGTCTGGATCTCCCGTGATCCCTTGGTTCCTTGGCTAAGGCAACCGCACTATTGCTATCACAGAAAATCTCCATTGGCTCTTTTATAGCTGGTACAACTCCAAGGTCTCCGATGAAGTTCTTTAGCCATATCGCCTCCTTTGCTGCCTCGCTTGCTGCTATATACTCTGATTCACAAGTGGAATCAGCCACTGTCTCCTTCTTGGAACTCTTCCAAGAAATTGCTCCTCCGTTTAAGGTAAAGACCCAGCCCGACTGAGAGCGGAAATTATCCCTATCAGTCTGGAAGCTAGCATCACTATACCCTACAGCTCTCAAGTCATCACTCCCACCGAAGGTAAGGACCCAGTCCTTAGTCCTTCGCAGGTACTTGAGGATATTCTTTACCGCAGTCCTGTGTTCCTTGCCAGGGTTCTCCTGATACCTGCTAACCATGCTCAAAGCAAAGGCTACATTAGGTCAAGTACACGTCATAGCATACATGATCGATCCTACAGCTGAAGCATAAGGAAGTCGACTCATTTCTGCTATCTCAGCCTCAGTACTAGGGCTTTGTGACTTACTCAACCTGGCGTTACACTGAATGGGTAACTCACCTTTCTTGGAGTTATGCATGTTGAATCTTTTCAACACTTTGTCCAAGTAGGTACTTTGACTAAGTCCAATTAGTCTTTTACTCCTGTTTCTCAAAATCTTTATCCCTAGGATATAGGCAGCTTCACCAAGGTCCTTCATAGCGAAACACTTCCCAAGCCAGGACTTTACTTCCTACAGGGTTGGGATGTCATTTCCTATGAGTAGTATGTCATCCACATACAGTACCAAAAAACTGACTATGCTCCCACTAGCCTTGATATAGACGCAAGATTCATCTTCACTCCTTGAAAATCCAAATTCCTTGACTTTCTCATCAAAGCAAAGATTCCACCTGCGAGGTGCTTGCTTCAATCCATAAATGGATTTCTCAAGCTTACACACTCTATTAGGGTACTCGTTGCTGACAAAACCCTCTGGCTGACTCATGTAAACATCTTCAGCCAACTTTCCATTAAGGAAAGCGGTTTTGACATCCATTTGCCAAATTTCATAGTCATGAAATGCAGCTATGGCCAACAGAACCCGAATAGACTTAATCTTGGCTACTGGAGAAAAGGTCTCATCATAGTCCACTCCAGGAATTTGAGAGAAGCCCTTTGCAACCAGTCTAGCCTTATAAGTGTGTACATTACCATCCATGTCGGTCTTCTTCTTGAAGACCCATTTGCACCCTACAGTCTTACGACCAGGTACATTCTCAACCAAGTTCCAAACTTGATTGTCATACATGGATTGTATCTCGCTATCCATGGCCTCTTTCCATTTAGCAGCCTCAGGGCCTGCCATGGCTTCTGTGTAGCTGTTAGGTTCATCCAGACCTACTAGTGTCTCATCACTAATAAGTGTCTCACCTTCCGCAGTAATATGGAAGCCATAATAATGCTCAGGTGCATTCCTAACTCTCGTGGAACGCCTAAGAGGTACAGGCACATCAGCTGGCTCAACAGGAGTTTCCTCCTCAAGTTGAGGGCTAGTGTTTGAAGTTCCTTCACCGCTTGACTCTTGAATTTCTTCAAGATCAATTTGCCTCCCACTGTCTCCTTGGCTTATAAATTCTCTCTCTCGAAAAACTCCTCTTCTTGCTACAAAGACCACATTATCACTAGGTCTGTAGAAGAGGTAACCAAAGGATTGTTGTGGGTAGCCGATGAAAATACACCTCTCGCTTCGAGGTTCGAGCTTATCATGAGTCTCGCGTCTCACGAAAGCCTCGCAACCCCAAATCTTGATGTGGTCTAGCTTAGGTACTTTACCAGTCCACATCTCGTGAGGAGTTTTGGCAACTTTCTTTGTAGGGACTAGATTAAGAATATGGGCGGCAGTCTCTAAGGCATACCCCCAGAATGAGATTGGTAGCGTAGCTCGACTCATCATGGAACGAACCATATCCAACAAGGTTCGATTACGCCTCTCAGCCACACCATTCAACTGTGGTGTCCTGGGAGGTGTCAATTGTGAGACAATCCCACATTCCCTAAGATAGTCGAGGAACTCTGAACTAAGATACTCACCTCCTCGATCGGATCGAAGCATCTTAATGTTCCTGCCCAATTGATTCTCGACTTCCTGTTTAAATTCCTTAAACCTCTTGAAAGTCTCTGACTTATGCTTGATTAAGTAGACATATCCATATCTACTGTAATCATCAGTAAAAGTCAAATAATAACGATTAGCATCCCTTGTGGCATGTTTGAATGGTCCACACACATCCGTGTGTACAAGGTCCAACAAACCTTCACCCCTCTCACACGAGCCTGTGAAGGGTGACTTTGTCATTTTTCCAAGTAAGCATGATTCGCAACTATCATCTGACTTTAGGTCAAACGACTCCAAGACTCCATCCTTTTGGAGTTGGCCTATGCGTTTCTTGCTTATATGTCCAAGACGACAATGCCATAATGATGCTTTATCCAAGTTATTATGATTAGTAGAATCAATACACAAAACATTATTTCCTAAGTTATCTACAACAGATACAACTTCATACACACCATCACAAGGTAATGCTTTAAAATAAAAAACATTATTATAGAAAACATCAATAGAACCAACTTCATTATTAAATGAAAAGGTAAACCCTTGTTTGTACAAAGCATGAAAGGAAATAATATTTCTTGCCATTCCTGGCGAATAACAACATTTATTCAAATCTAAATTAAACCCACTACTTAGCGATAAAGTATAAACTCCAATCTTGGTGACAGGTGAAGCTTTCCTATTCCCCATGATCAAGTTTATTCTTCCTTGCTCCACATTCTCACTTCTTCTTAGTCCCTGCAAGTCACAACAAATATGAATACCACAACCGGTATCAAGGACCCAAGATTTAGAATGGGGTGAGTTATTAGAAATGATAGTGTAAATACCTGCATGGTTGGGTTTGACTTTCCCATCCTTCACATCTTGCTGGTACTTTGGGCAGTTCCGCTTCCAATGAGACTTTTCATGGCAATAGAAGCATTCAGCCTCTTTTGGGTCTGAAGAAGGAGTGATGAAACCTTTCTTGGTTCCACTTGAAGAAGAGCCATCAAGGGTCCGAGCCTTGGTACCCTTCGAGGATCTCTTTCTCTTCCTCCATCGACTTTTCCCAATTGCCAAAACCGGAGTTGAGTTTGGAGTAGGAGTGATAGCAACCGACTTCCCCTTAAGACCTGATTCTGCGGTTTTGAGAAGTCCCTGAAGTTTGCTGAGTGTGACCTCTTCCTTATTCATGTGATATGTCATGCGGAATTGATCATAGCACGATGGTAAGGAGTGCAAAATGATATCTATTGCAAGATCCTCAGGGAAGTTCACATTAAGCTTCAGCAAACGATCCACATATCTTTGCATTTTCTGCATGTGGCTCGTGACGGATTCCCCATCCTTCATCATGGTTGTTATCATGGAGCAGATGATTTCATACCTCTCTTGTCTTGCACTTTGATGGTATCTTTCCATCAAATCTTGGTGCATTTCATAAGGGTAGAAATCCTCATAAGACTTTTGGAGTTCCGCTGTCATCGTGGCCATCATGATGCAAGCCACTTTCGTAGCATCCCTTTCATGTGCCCAAAAGTCAGCGATCTCCTGAGGAGTTGCAGTGGTCTCATCAATTTCCTTAAGCTCCTTGTCAAGGACATATTCTTTGTCCTCGTAGCGGGTAATCATCCTGATGTTTCTGATCCACTCATTGAAGTTGGATCCATCAAAGGTGACTTTCCCACACAAATTCATAAGGGTAAAGGAGCCATTAGGATTAGAGCCAGAAGCAGCATTGTTTGAAGACATCTGAAAAGAAGAGAACAAGATTAGTTTAGATATAAGAGAGTCCTTAATAAAACACCCAAATGTAATATTAAGGCTAGGATCCAATCACAATATAATATAACTTAGAAGAGGTATGTCGTAATCTAAGCTATACCATATTTGAAAGGTAGGTGAATGACGATTCACCAATTTCCACCACGAAAACCGAAATGTTTAAATATTAGGTTTTTGATTGGTTCTTAGAAATTCCTAGATTCTTTGAGATTCAATGAACTTTTCAAAGGCATGTTTCAATCTCGAGTGTGCCCTCCAAGTTTTGTGACTGGGATGCCGAGGATCACAAAACGAGGTGTGAAGTAACCATGCAAATCACTTGGTACCCTTAAGGTTTATCACTCAATCGATGTGCCGGTAAACCACACACGCTCCATCGATACTATAATAAACCCTAAGTCACCCTTTACCTACCTTGTTAAGTCCAAGTTAGTGTGCCGGTTAACCACACACGCTCCACCAACGACTTAATCAAAGTGTAAAGTGTGATTTCATGGATTAGCACCTTATTCACATTTTTCCTAAAGTAACTAAGATTGGGAATTTAAGAAAACATTTAGTTACTTTATAATATTCATCATACTTTTAATGAGAATTTATAAGTCCTTGTCTTACCCGTTCGGCTAACGACCCTCCACCAGTCAAGCAAGCGGTGGGTGAGAGTGGACACCCATTAAGTCACCATTTTATAGGCAACAACCTTATACCCACCTTATAGACCGGCTTCGTGAATGAGGCGTACTAGCGGTAAGACGACTTTGCTCTTATACATATATATATATATATATATATATATATATATATATATATATATATATATATAATTATTAAATCATAATAATATGAGTATAAGGGTTGAATTTTAACTTTTAAAATTCTAAGGGTTGGAACTAAAGTTTTAACTTGACTTTACTTGTTCCAAAACTTGAGGGCAAGTTTTGTAAACTTTCAAAACTTTTCATTTCTTGTAACTTATGAGTTTAATAGAGTAATAAAATGAAGACTCTTCATTTTTCTAACTCTTGTGTTCTTTTAATGGTTTTTAAATTCAAGTGACTTTTGGTTTTCCATAACTTGAGGACAAGTTATGGACTCCATTAAAACACATTATGATCAAGAATTAAACTACCACATAGGTTACAAATAATTCCTATGATCATCTAAACATCATAAGATCAAGAACATGAATATGAACACTTTCATGAATCAAAAATTACACATAAAACTTTGTAATTTTGATAACAAGTTGTTGTAAATGGATTAGCAAAGACATTACACCATCTAAAACAAGTTTTCAAGTACCAAAACAGTTTAGGATAATGTTTCTAGTCCATTTTCGACTTTTTCAACTATTTTGCATCAAGTATCAAACAAACAAACCTGGCTCTGATACCACTGATGGGTTTTGAGCATTCTAACACTCCTAAGTGTACATGCAACCCTAATAAACCTTGGATCTATGTTTGTCTAAGATACATGCAAATAATTATTTTTCCAAGGTTCATATCCTAACTAGCATGGCATGGGGAACATGAATCAAATAAAGCTAGTAGAAAT
This sequence comes from Lactuca serriola, assembly GCF_051521515.1. NCBI lineage: Eukaryota > Viridiplantae > Streptophyta > Magnoliopsida > Asterales > Asteraceae > Lactuca > Lactuca serriola. The sequence goes on from NC_136416.1 coordinate 145,198,303, forward strand.
ACTTACCTTGTAGTTGTAGTTGATTCCTTGGAGTTTTAGAGCCTAGCACCAATAGTGTGGATGCCTCAAATGGAAATCACAAATCACCACAAACTTGGAACTTTGAGAGAATAGTCACTACTATCTTGAAATCGGCCCTCACCTCAACAAGTGTTAACTAGTATAATTTCAAGAGCCAAGACCTCCTTTATATAGTGTGGTGGATTAGGGTTACATCCATGTAAACCCTAATACCCATGTCTCTTCATTTCCATGAGATCCATGGGTTAAAGCTCCATGGAGTATCCATGGACTTCTTCCATGCAAGCCTAGCCCATTCCAAATAAGCATAAGCCCACACTATATAAATATAGAAGCCCATATTTAATTAGTAATATCTTTGATCACTAAATTAATCCTAGATTAATTATAGATCACTACTAATTAAATAATATGATCTTATATTAATATATTAGAACTTATAATATATTAATAAATCATAACTTGTACTATTCTCAAATATTATCCATAAATTGTTCGGGTGAAGTGCAACCCAAATGGACCATGCCGGGTCGGGTCAAGTACATACCAAATATAGTTATGGTCTTAGACACTATATCCAACAATCACATCATGAATTAAGAATGTAGAATAGGAACTTAAAAGAGCTAGATAGTGGATTTCATACCTGAAGAAGAGTCATAACACTAGACTCTCCCATCTTTTAGATCTTAGGTAGATAGGGCAGCTTCGTCTCCAATGCCCCTTCTCTTGACAATAAAAGAGAATCGGCTCCTTTGGCAAAGAACATGGTACAATCTCATACTTAGTCCTTTCTGGACTTCCAATGTTGCCAGTGTCCATTGAAGTTTAGGAGTTTGATTCACCAAACAACTTTTCTTGATCAGCACGCCAAATCATCGATGATTCAGCAGCTATAAGCAAATAGGTCAAATAGATGAGGGTCATATCGTGGTCCATCATATAGTACTCTCGAACGAACTCACTATATGATTCAGGAAGTGACTGAAGAACCCAATCAACAGCCAACTCACCTGAAATCTCGACACCCAACATCCTTAACTTGTCAATGTGTGACTTCATCTCTAAGACGTGTGCACACATAGGTTTCCCATCTCCGTGTTTACTTGCCAAAAGGGCTTGAGTTAGCTTGAACTTTTCAAGCCTTTGAACTTGTGGGTCAGGGATAATAATTGGAGGAGGTAGAGGAAGTGAAGCATGATCTCTGGTTCCTCGATCATATCGTGGAATATCATCTTCATTTGGAAGACTTGTTCCATGGGATTTAGGAAGACCATTGTTAGATTTAGACATCTACAAAACGGGCGAAATTCAAGTCAAGTTGATTAGAATCCTTGATGTAACACCCAAATGAAACATCAAGGCTAGGATCCAACACAATACTCTACAACCTAGAAGAGGGATGTCGTAATCTAGTTGCAGAATATTTAAAGGTAGGTAAATGACGATTTACCAATTTCCACCATGAAAACGAAAAAATTAAGTTTTACATGAATTGAAACTCCTAGATCTTTTGAGATTCATTGAACTTTTCAATGACATGTTTAATCTCGAATATGCCCTTCAAGTTTGCGACTGGGATGCCGAGGATCACAAACAAGGTGTGAATAACCATGCGAATCACGTGGTGCACTCAATGCTACTATCACCTAATCAATGCGCCGGTTAGCCACACAGGCTCCGTTGATCTATGATAAACATCGAGTCACCCTTCGCTACCAATGTCAACCCCAAATTAGTGTGCCGATTAACCACACACACTCCACTAACGTTTGACAAGGGTACGAAGTGTAATTCCATGGATTAGCATACAATTTCACATTTTGCCTAAAGTAACTATGATTTGGGAATTTGTAAAAGCATGTAGTTACTTTGTACTTCATTAGACTTATAATGGAAGGTTTCTGTCCTATCCTACCCATTCGGCTGACTACCCTCCACTAGTCAAGAGTGCGGTGAGTAAGAGTGGATACCCATTCAGTCGCCATTTTATAGGCAATTTTCTTAAACACCCCTTATAGACCAGCTTCGTGAATGACGCCTACTAACGGTAAGACTGACTCTTTACTCATATATATATATATATATATATATATATATATATATATATATATATATATATATTAGACTTTTAATGTTACATATATATAGTATAGGGTGTATTTTACACTTTTAAAATACTAGGTGGTTTTATTAACTTTCTCTTTTTAATTAAACTTTTAATTAACTTAACAAAACCATGTGGGTGTAATTTGAACTTTTCAAAATACTAGGGTTTTAGAATTTAAATAATACACGATTAAACTACTAACCAAAATTTTAAATTCCAAAACTTGAGGGCAAGTTTTGAAACAATTCAAAACATTAGGGTTTAACTATTTAAATTTCAAAAACAAAACTTTTAAGTTCAAATTTAAACTATAAAACTTAAAGGGAGTAATTTGAAACTATTCAAACTTTGTCAAGAACATTCTAGATCAACAATTCAAATAAGGCAATTATCTAATTTTGACCTAGTCCAAATTTTTGCAAGATAATACACCAAATAATTCAAATAATTAAATCTAATCATATAAGGAAGTAATTATTCAATTAATATGAAATTATCTTTTATTTTGGCAAGGATAATCACCCAATATCATAAAAATCCGATTTCTATCAATAAAAACGTTTTTGTAATTATCCCACAACAAAAATAGGCAAGAAACCCGAAAAATCCTCCATCTGACCCTCTGACTCGTCAAGTCAGACTTGGACTCGTCGAGTTCACAATGGACTCGGCGAGTCAAGTCGAAAAACCTCAAAAAAATCGATTTTCAGCCAAAATTCGATCAAATAAGCATCAAATTCACTAGCAAACAACCCCAGGCTCTGATACCACTGATGGGTTTCGAGCAATACATCATTCCTATGGTGTACATGCAAACCCTAATAACTTTTGGATCTATTTTGTCTAATGAACATGCAATTAAATATCCAAAGCTATAAACCCTAGATCTATCATATAGGAACTGAAATAAGGGTTTAGTAATTACCCTTGATTGTTATATAGCAGTAACAATCAATTCCTTGCTTTGATTGGCTTCAGAAAGCTTAGTGCCTCAAGTGTTGCACCTCTAATGGAGTCACAAACACCACTAAGCAATTGGATGAAGGAGAGAAGAGAGAGGAGGCACCAAAAATGGCTGGAAACCCTAAAGGAACACTTAGCCACGTTTTTGGGACATAGGGGTCCTTTATATACATGTAGGCTATAAGGGTTTTCAACTAGGAAACCCTAATCTGATTGCTTAGGCCCTAAGCAACCCATAGACTCCTTTAACATATCCCTTGGACGAATTCCTTATGGATTTCCCATAGAATTCATTCAACCTATATATTATTAGGTGATCCATAGCCCAATTGTAATTATCTTATAATTACAACTCCAGTCCCCTAAGTTTAATTAATCTCTTTTAACCACAAAATTAATTCTTAATTAATTCTTGACTAATATTAATTAAACATTATGATTTCTCCTTTAATATATTATTCTTATAATATATTAATAAATCATAATTAATCCTTTCGCTCCTTAATTCATCCTATATATTGCTATGGTTAAGGCAACCTAAAAGGACCATGCTCATAATCAGGTCAAGTACATATCAAAATAGTTATGGACTTAGACTCTAATCCAACAACCTACTCCCCATCCTGTCTCAAACTCAAAAACTCATGAGCCAAACGTTCCCGCTCAACCCGTGAAATGTATCGGACGCGGAACATATCCCGGAACTGCTCCCAAGTAACAACAAATCTCTGCTCATCAGAGTATGACCCTATCGTCAGCCTCCACCAGTCCTTGGCCCCGAGCCTGAGCAGGTTCGGGCACATCTGACCGTCCGGTCAGTAGGACGTGAGCATGTAAATAAACATCCTTCCACATCGGAAACCCACCTCATAGCCTTGATGGGGTCCTGAGTCCCATCAAAAGTAGGGGTTTCATGTTATTGAAGTCCCTGAACTGGAAGCCCCGACCGGCTCCCACTCCACCTTTTGCCGCTGCTACAGCTGATGCAGCTGCAATGGCAGCCGTCTCCGCAAGGGCTGCGTATCTGTCATCAATGTACTCCATCATGGCGAACTTAATAGTCCCAAACAATTCCGGAATCTGACCCCGGACAATCTCGACCACCTCCTTGCGGATGATCTCCCTGAGTCGATCGTCTGCCAACACTGGCTCCTCCTGGCCGATAACCTCAGGGGCTATTGGGGTCTCCTGATCACCCTGACCTGATCCCAATCCGGATCCTGACACAACACACCTCGTAACCACCATACTGAAAATATAACGGGAAGATATCAGATAATGCGCATAAATAACTGGGGACTAACTCTCGACCAAACCCTAGGGGTTGTGACTTCCTTGATACGCATATGGGTCCTATGCTTTCAGTAGTACGGGCCCATGCTACCTTCCACACCTACCCATATCTGTCTCAAGTATCACCACAACACCCTACAATATACATAAACATAGCGAGCGCCCAATCCTCACTCCTAGAGGACGGCTAAATATCTCATAGCTGACCTACTGGTCCCACACAACCCACCCATCCATGAAATTTCCACAAACCCTGTAGCACTAATGTATGCTAGCCATACATAACGTTGGACCCTATAGTCTTTCGAATATCCAATCCTACCCTAATCCTTAATCAATAAGAATAGAAGATAAGGCCAAATCAAACATTCTCAGGCTATAAGATCTTAATAATATAAAGTCGTGATGCATACATAAGCAACTATAGTAATGATGTCAATCTCACATAAGGAAAACCCTAGGCTAGCAGGCATCATGTAATCAGGTAATTCTATCATGCAATTCCTGAAGATCCCTAGCCTAGTACTAGCATGTTGTTCTGACATATCATATAATCAAATAACTGTATGGTATTTTGGGGTTTACTTACTAGCTCTGGCTGATTGTACACTCTGCATCCTCTTTTACTTATTTTGAAAACCATTTAGAAATTATTATGAAAATCCTTCCTTGATTTGAGACTGGATTCACAAGAGTGTTCCGCCAATTCACTCAAATCAAGGCTCTGATACCAACTTGTAACACCCATAAAAATTCAGGCCAATTTTAAACTTTTCAAAGACATTTAAAACCAATAGTTATTACAAATTTGTTTCCAAAATAGTCTATATCTGAGTTTTCCCAGAAACCATAACAAAATGTGAGGAGCTGTAAGATCACGCCTTTACCTTGCCGCGATCCCCTAATGTACCTGAAACAATAAACTGAAACTGTAAGCCCGAAAGCTTAGTGAGTTCCCTCAAAATACCCATACCCACAACAATACACATATAACCATAAACAACATACTATGGGTCCACTCAACCATCGGGTTGGAATACCCCAGGCCCGCAACCAACAGGTTGTAATGCCAACATACTATGGGTCCAATCATCCTCGGGATGGAATAATCTAGGCCCATAACCAACAGGTTGGAATGCCTACACACTATGAGTCTAATCATCCTCGGGATGGAATGCTCATGGCCCAAAACCAATAGGTTGGAATGCCCAGGTCTATTGGCTTTCGCACAAAGCAGATAAGCCTTAGCCGCCAAACAAACATGTGTACATATATAATAGATAATCACATGACAGTCTATAAACAAACAAACTGATCTAACAGGTCATAACAACATAGCAACATCCTATCTATCAGGATACTGATCTAACGGATCATAGCAACATATAACATCCTATTTACCAGGATAATGATCTAACAGATCATACCACATAGCACATAATACCATCCTATCTACCAGGATACCGATCTAACCGGTCATACCACATACCACATAGTATTATCCTACCCTCTAAGATACCGATCTAATAGATCATACTAGCATACATAACCATATAACAATCCAAAGGGCCAACGTTGGTGCCTTAGACCCTTGAGTATTGTGAGGATAACTCACCTCACAACTGCCAATTGAAAATAGAAAGCTCAACTCTTGGATCACCGCCACAAACTCCACCATCTATAACCAACCCAAGATACCTTCAAAAGTTACATAGTCCATCCTAGGTTATAGCTAAGGCCAAAGGTCAACAGTCCATGTTGACCTGACTCGTCGAGTGTATCCACCCACTCGCCAAGTCCATGCATAGCTTGTCAACTTGCCGAGTCCCCTGAGCGACTCGTCAAGTACCTAGTGTTTGTGGCCAATAACTCTCTTGCTAACCCGTCGAGTTCCCTTACAACTCCCTGAGTTCGTGCATGTCCAAGGGTCAGGAAGACCCTAGCTGACTTGCCGAGTCATTCGACTGACTCGCCGAGCCCAATGCAATCTTCAACGGACTCGCCGAGTTACTTATCTGACTCGCCGAGCCCACAACCATCTTCATCGGACTCGTCGAGTCGACCATGCCACTCGTCGAGTCCCTTTAGACCTTCATCCATACATATGCTTTTTAAGCCATGCAAAGGCTCCAAATTACAGAGCCAACCTTCCTAGGCATGCTTATCACGTAAAGTTGCAAACTTTACGTGCATGCAAAGCTTTAAGGCCCTAAAATGACAAAACAAAGCTTCCAATGAAATCTAACACTTGAGGGAAGGCTCATACTTGCCAAAGCTGATAACTTTATGGATCTAGAGGCCAAGGGAAATCCAAATCTAAAGTTGCAACCCCAGATCTTGACTTAAACACAAGAAACCTTTCCTAAAACCCACCCAAAGCGAGATTAAAGATGAGATGAGCTAATGAGATAGCCTAATACCTTCCAGAGAGTGTCAACTAAAGTAGATCTTTGCTTCCCATGAGTTCCTAGCTTCAATTTACTTGTTTCCCAAGAGTTCCTCACCACGATCTCTCTTCCAAGCTTTATCACACCAAAGAAACACACACACACGATTTAGGGTTTAAGGGTGCCAAGGAGCTATAAAGGGGAGGCTGGGGGAGGCCAATGATCCTTTAAATAGGGTGCAATACCCCGAAATTTAGGGTTTCATCTGCCAGCTCCTACTCGTCGAGTCCCTTCTTGGACTCGACGAGTAGATCACTAAAACACGTGGACCAACCCACTGCTACTCGACGAGTAGGGCAACCAGCTCGTCGAATAGACCCTGAAATCAAGAATTTTTTTTATATAAATCAATACCTGAAAATCGAGACGTTACATTGGTTATGAGTTTCATCCAAACTCGAACAGCTAAAAACCGAGCCAAACCTATAATATTAATAAGTATCTCCAATGTAATACAATATTAAATATATGATATGTAATTATATTTGGATTTGGAAATTTAAAAGGTAATTATTTTGAATTAAATTGGATACTCAATCTTCTACCGTATTAATAAGCTTATAAATATTGAATTGTTTGCTTTTTTATAATAGCACACTTTATGTTTTTAGTTTTTATAGCAAAATATTTTTTATTTTTATCTCATTTTCAACAATTATGATTAACCAATATTAATTATTAACCGACAAAATCTATTAACCAAAACTAATATTAATCGATATCCGTTGTCTACCAAAATAAATTAATCATTTATAGATAGGTTTTATCCCAAAAAAAACAAAACCAACACCCCAACATATGTTAACAATGTTAACAACTTCGCCAACCAAATATGTTGTCAAATCAAATCTAATTCCACATCCACTTCCACATATTAAAATTTTGTTACTCCTAAAAACATATTTTTCTAACTAAAAAAAGTAGCAAACAAATATAGTTTCTTGCTTTTATTTAAAAAAAAATACAAAAATATATCTTGGATTAGAATGAGAGGTTCCTAAAACGCACTTCTCGTTTATTATAAATGGCCCACACTCAACTGAACACTGGTTCACAGGAATATCAACCCAAACAGATTCCCAAAGCAAAAGGCTTTCATTGATTATTTATTGCACATCATCTGTTTGCTTTTTTCCTTCAAAGAAAATGGGAACAGAAGGCTCTCCGCGTGATCCTCTTCTTCTTTCCATCAAAGAAGATCAAAACGGCTTCGCTTACATCAACAAAACATCATCTTTACTAAAATCTACCAAATGGGTTCTAAAATCTGCAATGTGGTTAATCTTCATTTCCTGGGTTAGTTTCCTGTTCTTAGTTCCATCAGACTCGGTGAAGCAGTTATACACGAAATTGGTTAAGGCTACTTCTGGAACTCTTTTTGGAACTACAGGTAAGCATCGAATTTTAGAGCTTCATCCTCTTTTTATTGATTTATATTTAGGAATTCAGAAAATTTTTAAGTAATCTCGAAAATTATAAATTACAGGAAGCATCTTTCTGATATACAGTGGTCCAGTACTTGTCATTGCGTTTCTTGCTATAATTTACCTCGGGATATCTGCGGAAAACGAGGTTCAAGAGTAAGAAGTTTCGTTAAACGTTTAGGGTACTTCAAATACGTTGATCAATGATTATCTTCTCTTCTAAGCTTGTGTTATGATTCTGTTGATGTAGGAAAAAGACAAAACACGCAAGTTTTCGCTTATGGACATTCCCGATTATCGTTGATGGACCTTTCGGGGTTGTTACTGCAGCGGAATTGATTGGAATTCTGTTGTTTGCTGTGTATCTCATCTGGGCTATTATCGCTTATACGTTTCAGAACATCAGTCTCTTGCCCTTGTTTGAGATCACCGATGCAGGCAAAAGGTACACACTACGCTTTATATCGGTATTTTTTATTGGGTTTTAAACATTTGTTCTTTCCTAAGGTAGCTCCATTTTTTTATTCTCAAAGTTTCTGAATACTTTAATACTACTTAAGTCTATGCTTTACCCATCCCAATAAAATTTGAAGAAATTAAATTAGAGGTTGGAAGAAATTCATGTCTTTTGCACAGACCACCACGACCAAGTCCATGTCTTATCTTTTTTGATAGGACGAAAGATCGGAGGACATTTATATCTTTTGCACAGGCCACGAGATAGAGAGCAAGTACATGTCCTATATAATAGGACAAAAGATTAGAGGACATTTATGTCTTTTGTACATGTCTCATGTCTCACGAGACACAGAGCAAGTTCATGTCCTTTCTTTTTTGCTATGACAAAAGATCGGAGAACATTTATGTCTTTTGTCCAGACTACGAGACAGAGTGCAAGTTCTTGTCCCACCTTTTTGAATAAGACAAAAGATTGCAATCTAATACATGTCAAACACAGTACAAGATAGTTTTGTCTGACCTTTCCATGGCTTTAATTTTATTTACTTTGTATATTTTTATTTTGTAGCTTGTTAAATTTAATCACTTACATTTTGTTTTTGATTTTATAAACTTTCAGGAATCTTATATTGCTAGAACTAACAGGACTACGCCTAGGGTTTATCGGATTGATTTGCATGGCATTTTTATTTCTACCAGTTGCAAGGGGATCCATTCTTCTACGACTTATAGATATCCCTTTTGAGCATGCAGCTCGATATCATGTATGGTTGGGGCATCTTACCATGATACTCTTCACTCTTCATGGCCTATTTTTTGTGATTCCATGGGCAATCAATGGTCGTCTCATAAAAGAAGTGAGTAGTTATCTACTTCTCTAATGAACTAATCATTTTCTTTTAAAAAAAACTCAATAAAATGAAAACATTAACAAAACGGTAATAATTTTCGCAGCTTACAGCTTGGCAAAATGTTGGTGTTGCTAATCTTCCAGGAGTCATTAGTCTAGTAGCGGGTCTTTTTATGTGGGTGACATCACTTCCACCTGTCAGAAGGAGAATAAACTTTGAATTATTTTTCTACACGCATCAGTTATACGTTGTTTTTGTTGTCTTTTTGGCAATGCATGTTGGGGATTTCATTTTCAGTATAGCTGCTGCAGGAATATTTCTCTTTATGCTCGATCGGTTTCTTAGATTCTTTCAATCACGAAAAACCGTGGACATATTATCTGCTAAATGTCTTCCATCTGGAACTGTGGAACTTGTTATTTCAAAACCAGAAGGTAATTGCTATTTGACACTGTTAAATTTTTCTTACATTTTATCTAACTTGTAATCTATTGGAATATATAGGGTTACAATACAATGCCCTTAGTTGGGTTTTTCTTCAAGTTCGAGAGTTATCATGGTTACAATGGCATCCTTTTAGTGTCTCATCTAGTCCTCTAGATGGAAAACATCATATTGCTGTTCTCATAAAAGTTCTTGGAGATTGGACAGAGAAACTAAGGGGACATATCTCAAGTGTTCCCGAGGAGGAGCAGGGTGAAACTGATGACCTCCTTCACCCAAATTTCACACTAAAGGCATCCATAGAGGGACCTTATGGGCACGAGTCACCATACCACTTAACGTACATGCTCTCCTCCATATACATAGGATATAATATAATAGAACAAGTTGTAGTGTGTTTGACATGCATTAGAGGACTGTGACTGATGTCAGTAAGACAAAAGTTGTAATTTTTGTCCACCCAAAACGGCGAAACAAGGTGTCGTTGGTGCAAAAGACGTAAATAGTTTCCTCATCCTCGTATAAAAAGGGAAAACTCCATAAATGTCCTTATATTTAGCATCATAATCGATTTAGTATTTATATTTTTTTTATTCAATTAAGTTTCAAAAACCGGAAGTTGTATGCACTTTGACCCTTCTACCCGGTCAACAGGTCATCCACTTTCAAAATTTACATTTTTGGCCCGGATATTAAGTTTTATTACAAAATAGGTCCAAAATTTACACTTTTGGCCCAGATTTCAAGTAAGATTTTTATATAAAAAAAGAAGGTTTTTATGTGAAAATATGTTTTTATAAAGTAAAAAAAAAACATATTCAAAACAAAATTTGGAAAAAAAAACCATGTAAATAAACTAAATTCAGGATGAATTTGTAACAAAATTTGAAATTTGGGCCAAAAGTGTAAATTTTGGACCAAATTTATAATAAAATATAAATTCTAGGCCAAAAGTGTAACTTTTAAAAGTGGGATGACCTGTTGACCGGGTAAGAGGGTCAAAATGAATACAATTGTCGGTTTTTAGGACTTAATTGAATAAAAAAACTATAATGACTAAATCGATTATGATGCAGACATCTATGGAGTTTTCCCAAAAAATAACCCTAGAATGATTGTCGGGTCTTATCTTGTCCCGTGTAACAAAAATAGCCATATTTCATAAAATGAACATGGTATACAAGTCGCTAACTTGTAAATCAAATACTTTTTGTTAATTTATTGATGTATGACTCTTCTTGCTGTTAGGTATGAAAACCTTATTTTAGTTGCTGGTGGCATTGGAATTTCACCATTTGTGGCTATCATGAGTGATATTCTTAATCGAATTCGGGACTCTAAACCTTGTTTGCCTAGACATGTGTTGATAGTTTGGGCAGTCAAAAAATCCGATGAGCTTCCGCTTCTGCATTCACTTGACATGAACTCACTCTGCCCATATTTCTACAATACACTAAATCTTGAGATTCAAACCTACGTCACTAGGGAATCAGAACCCCCATTGGTACGTTTGTTGGGCCCACTTTGTTACCTAGTACAATACATAACATGTTATATATTAGACTGAGACTAATGTCAATGGGACAAAAGTATCAAGTATTTGTCCCACCCAAGAAGGTGGGACTCGGACTCGGACTCGGTCTCGGTCTCGATCTATTATCTGTGAAAAGGACGTAAATGCCCTCTTTATTCTCAAAGTTGAAGATAGCCCTACAAAGTTTGTCCAATCTTATCATGTCGTGTGTAATAAACACAAACTTTAAACTTTGGTATCGCTTGATATGGCGAGATCAAAAAATGAAACATTCCATTGTAATGCAAAAACAAAAAAAAAAAAAAAAATTGTTTTTTTGTGTGATGGAATGAAATCCTTCCATTTTGTTAATTTTATTTCTTAACAAGGGCTTTTTTTTTTTCCATGGAATGGAAAGAAAAAATGTAATATAACCCTTTTTTGTTTATAAAATTTTGTAATATACGCATCAAATTTTTTTTTTTTAATCGTGATTTAATTTGAATTATAATTTTATTTTCTAAAAGGAACTAGAAAATATATTTTTATTATAATCTTTTTTGGTTTAAGTGATCTTTCATTATGTTTAATTATCTAGTTTTGTAAACATACACATACAATGAAGCAATATACAGAATCATGTCAAAACTATATCTTATATTTATATAATATATAAAAAAAAAATTCATATGAAAATGCATTGTATACCTAAAGGCTAACCACACTTGATCATGCAATGTAATAACTAATAACACATTCCATTACCTTCCTTATAACATTACTTTGGCTATTTGTTTCCTTCTTCATTTCATTCCATCCAACCAAACAGACCCTTAACTTAGTTTTTCTTCAATTTTCTTTCGGCCAACATCCCAAATTCTAAACTTTGAACTTTAACTACAGGAAGAGGGTAAAGTACCCGAGTATGTGAGCTCTTCTGTCTTCCCTACTCCTAGCCATGGTGGCATGTCTAGTTTGGTTGGAACCGGAAGCATAATATGGTCTGGAGCTTACATGGTGGTCTCCACACTCGGTTTCATTGTTCTCCTCGCGATGCTAGACATGTTTTACATCAATCCTTACAAGATATCATATTGGTGGTACAAAGGGCTTCTATTCACCATATGCATGGCTGCAAGTATTATTCTCTTTGGAGGCTTCGTGATCGGTTTATGGCATCTTTGGGATAAAAAAACCTCAGTCGAAAAAAACAAAAACACCGAAGATGAAAAGAAAATTGGTGGCTTACAATATTACGAGTCTAATGTGCACAAGAATTCTTCACGTCGCGATTTTGTCAATAACATAAAATATGGTCAAAGACCGGACTTCAAAGGTAAATATTACCAAATTTGCTGACTTAAAATAAATTTGTTGACGTTCTTTTTGTAAATACAGAAATATTTGGAAACATGGCTGAGCGATGGGGGAATGTTGATATTGGGGTGATGGTGTGTGGGCCTACAGCACTTCAAACAAGCATTGCTAAAGAGTGTAGATCAAAGAATTTTGGGAGGATTAGTGGTGAGCCGATCTTCCATTTCAACAGCCATAGTTTCGATCTCTAAGTATTGTAAGAAGATGGTTGCTATACATATGGCTTAATTTGGACTTGGCCTTCGAGTAATGCAAATATTACCAAATTTCAATGCTATATACAACTTCCAATGCATTGGAGATACGAAGATTTGTAACGTTATGCTCGGAACATGGCCATGTATGTATATATAAAATGAAGAAAGTGTAAAATTAGGAAGACTAGGATCCGTAGTAGTATAGTGAGACTAGGATCCATACTAGTAATAGTGTAAGTTGAGTTAAGGTGCTTTCATGTTATGCCATTATAATGTAAATTTTGATGCCAATATATGAATATGTTATATACTTGCCTTTTTATCCTTAAGACATGTGTAAAGATTGTGTTCCTTTATGTTTACCCTCGCTGTAAAGATGTATGAATCCATAAGTGAGGTCTTAAGTTAAGCATGAACATCCTCTTCCTTGGAAATACAATGTTTACCAACAATGGCAAAACTAGATCTAAAATGCAATGTCTCAAATAGTCTATAAAGTTTGAGTAACTTGAGCTAATGCATGATTAAGATATAGGAAACTAACAAAGTTTCCATAAAAATATCAAACGTATTATTTACATGATCATAAAAATAATCATGATCATGAATCATGATTATTGTTTGAAGGTGGGATAGTATTAATGCGAGACGTTTGTCAAACCTTTTATGAGTTAGTTGCTTGGGCCATGGAGTATCCAGGCTTTTGGGGCTTTTTATTTGATATATTTATGTAATAATTGATGGGTTGGGTTCAAATATGTCGTCACCCAATTAATGATGTGTCTATATTTCGTCTACTTTATATTTTTTGTACATCTAGAGACTAGAGTTGGATCTCAATATTGAAAAAAAAATTATGATAACTTAGAAAAAAATACTAGAAAAACCTAATAAATGTTTAATACGATCCGGTACTTATGAGTTGTGGTGTACACATGAACATAACACATATTGGTGTAGGGGTGTGAAAAAACCGATCAAAACTAAACATAAATTAGAAATTAAAGCCGAAAAATCAAACTATTCCTAAAATTGTTAGTTTGGATTATTGCTCTTTAGAAACTAAAAATTTTAGTTCGGTTTCATTTTAAGCAAAAAAATCAAAAAAGCCAATTCAGCTGTGGCAAATTTAAGCCTAGAATGCAACTTTTGACACATCATCGTCCCTAGAAGAATCTTGTTGTAGGTGACTAAATCTCTTTAAGTTTCTCATCAGCGAGACAACCTTCTGAGAACATTGAGTCACCCCTAACGCTGACTATCTAACATTGTCTAAACTTTCTAAGTGAGATTTCCTGGTCCAAATAAAAAAAATTGATAAAAAGGCTAGGGTGTTCATTTTTTTATTCAATTATCTCTCACCTAACCCTGTCTCTGGAAACATGCTTGCTGTATGCATCAATTCTCATGTTCTGCTGAAACATTGAGCAAAACCCAATGACTTACCCTGATTGCATAATCATCAGCGTAAGAGTTACTTATCTGGTCCTTAAATGACAAATGGTTGTTCATGTCCCTAACCTCCTAGTCTGAGGTATGACATGGTACCATTATGATTTAACGGTGAATCTTTGATTCTAGATTGCAACATACTCCATGATACGGAAGTTTAAACCACTTCTTGTTGATGAGTTAAATTGTTAATGATTCATGCTGATTTCACCTCAGCGTGACTAAAATAGTCCATTCTTGCCCTTATATTCTTCTTTAAAGTTTTATGATTCAACATAATATACCATACGCTGATGAGAGGTTGACAAATCTATGAAGATGGGTATATCATTGTCTGTGATATGTTACACGCACCTATCCACTCTTGCCATTTTTCTTATAATAATAGAGATTTATGATTCAACGTATGATGCCACACGCTGATGAGATCTCACAATTCTATGTCAGTGAATGGTAGTTTAAGCCTACACTATCAGTAGACATCACAATCTTACTAGACTACAAGTTGAAACTCTATTCTGCTCGAAGTTAGTTGTTGATGTCAAAAACGGGGAGAGAGTCTTGGTAAAACTGAAAATCTCGCTACTAGAACTACTAAAAACCACATTATAAGGGGGGGTCGATTTAAGTTGATGTCAACATTCTCAACTCAGCTCAAGCTTATTATCTATTCGTCCGCCATCTGCTGCAATTCATAAATGCTTGATAAGTCATTCATCTTCTCAGGGAGAGTATTTGTTAAAACTACAACAATAAAGATTTCATTCTTACTCTCAAGGGGAGCACGAGCTAAAAGCATTCAAAGAAGATTAGTTTTGACATCATTGGATAGGGGGGGATTGTAAGGTCACACCTTATGATCTGATGAGTCAAACACATAACATGCTGATAAATCAGTGTCAGCGTCTAGTAGATCTGCATCGCCAGCATATTAAGCTTATCAACATCAACTTATAGTACAGTTATCCAATTGTAATCTTTTGTATATTAGTTAAAGATATAGATAAGTATTGAATAGATCACAAATCTAGTATTTTTGTGATAAAATCGATTCTTTATATAGATTAGACACAATCCATTCAATGAAGGGATATACTTGTATAGATTAGTATATACACAACATTGGGGCAAGCCCTAATGGTGTGTGATCATGGCTTTGCGCCAATCGTCTTTTTGACAACCATCTTCTTTGTGAGGACAAAACCTCTTTCTTGGTGAAAGAAACAATTTGGAGAACTTCTGTGTTATTTACTTTCTAATTATTCTTTTGTTTAGATTAGTTTCTCATTTGTTCTTAATACTTGAAGTGTATCCGATCGATACAAACCTTCAGTAACCATTGGTGGGATTTCAATCCCGTATAGATGTATATATATCTCTCCAGTTCACTTATGATTTAATGATTATGGGTCACGAGCTAGCTGAAATTCTTACAACGTGTTGATGAATCATGTCTTATCTAACTCTTGTTGTGGGAGCCTCCCTTATTCGGTCATGTTGTTTATTTCATTGCATTCATACTTGTTTACTTAATATATATTATTTATCATATATATATATATATATATATATATATATATATATATATATATATATATATATATATATATATATATATATCGTGTTTAGCGTAGCCGAGTATTTGGGAAGCGCAACCAATGAGTACTAAGCTTATCCAAAGGGTGGCTATAATAGCGACTAGAGTATCAGTGTTTCCTGGCAACTGGCCAACGTATCAACTAGGTATGATCTTATCTGTCATTATGATTTAGTATAACAAGTAGTCATAATATTAGCTAAAGAGTTTGGGTAGAGGATCTACCAGACATAATATCATCCTATTGTTATGAGCATATTTATCTAATCTATAATTAGTAATAACTATGTATAGATGCATTTTAACATGTATCCCCCTTGAAAAAGTTTGGAAAATGGGGTTGTGAACTCACTTGTAATTCATGAAAATGTTGATGTAGGGTAGAAAAACCAAGAGGTCCAGCACTCAAGAACCGTTTAAGAGTCATTTACACATGCATTTACAAGTGTGTTTGAGGTGTGAGAAGGGATCAAACTGAGGCTACTATTTATAGGGAGTTTTTGGGGGTTTGTGCTGCGCAAATGCGCGTGAACCACCAGGTGTTGACACATGTCCTCTTCCTATGGTGCCAGGTCATCCAAATTGTTACATCCTAAAATTCAAGGCAAAATTTTCATTTTTAAAACTATTCCAAAATCCATTAGTTTTACCAAACAAGTTCCCAAAAATCACTATGATGAATCATAGTATCCCAAAATCGTAAATACACGTAAGCTCCAGGATGATGTGCATGATCAAGCCTTCACCTTGCCCTTGTCCTCTAAAGTACCAGAAACCATAAAATTAAACTGCAAGCCAAAGCTTAGTGAGTTTTACCAAAATACCCCACATAATATAACATACACAATCATGCATGTGTTGGGTTTTGTATACTACAACATCTTATGGTGCACATACAACCCTAAATACCTTAGATCTATGTTTTCTCTAATTATACATGTAATAGTGTTTCCAAAGCATTAAGCTTATAACTTGCATACAAATGACATAAGAATAATAAAACAAGTTTTAGACATACCTCTTGATGTTGCTAGGAAGACTTTGGCCATTAAGAACTTAGTGCCCCAAGTATTGCACCTCAAATGGAATCACAACACATCTAGGACAAAGGATGACATTTTGAGAGAGAATTCCATGCACCAAAATCATTCATCTTTCTCTAAGAATAGAAGCACACGAAATTGATCATGAAGTAACATATTTATATGTAGGATTCCAAAGGTCATGGGTAAAACCCAAATCCATACCCATGGGTTTTATGATCCATAATACATGTGGCCCAACTCTTTATGTATCCATACATAAACTTAGTCCAATATGGATCATAAGCCCAACACATATAAATATAACCAATTACCATAATTAGTCCCCATAGATTTAATTAGTTTCTTTTGATCACCAAATAATTCCAAACTAATTCTTGATCAATACTAATTAAATCATATGATTTCATATTAATATATTAGAACTTATAATATATTAATAAATCATATATAACCTCTTCTCAAAAGTCTATCCTAAATTGTCCTGATGATATGCAACCCAAATGGACCATGCTACTCTCGGGTCGAGTACATACCAATAATAGTTATGGGATTAGACATCTAATCCAACAGTCTCCCACTTGGATAAGTCTAAAACTATTATTGCAAATACGACTCCAAAATCCTAACTAGCAATCGTAGCTGTTAAAAGTCGTTGTCGAACTCTGACCTTGTCAATGACGTGTCCATTAGATAAAGGATCATATATTCCTCAATTCTAGATATCATATGGACTAAGACATGGATTATAATCATTCTCTCTGTCCATCTGTTGTTTCCCGATTTCCGATTTATGACGACCGACTAATTGAACAAATCAAATCAATCCAGGCGCGACCCGGCCGAGCACTTAGGGTTATCATCACTAAATCATCGAGGGGCCCACATATATCGCTTTTATCCCTCCAAGGGTAAAAGGAATGGATAAACTTCGACTCATATGCTTGCTCTATCTACTCATCAAATCACACATAACAATGCGTTTTATAACACCAAGTTACTGGTGCGTTTTCACATTATCAATGTGCAATCGACTTGTAGAATGCAACTCATATCTCTCCGTTTTGAAGAATATAAGATATTATCATCTCATGATCACTCGTGATAAATCCATGAAGTGATTCAAATGAGCATGGGTTTAGTCCAATACTCGAATCTAATTCCAGGAGCACTCGTGAATACTACAACTATGTCTAAAACATCTAGACAAACTACAAACCCATTCATGACAGTCTTGCCTCAATACCTACTTCCAAAGTATGATTGACTGTGGATGGTTTGAATAACCTAGTTATTCGAGAAGTCAAAACATGCAAAGTGAAACACAAGAATAATACTAATCCTGTATGGCCCCAAAACTTTGAGTACCATATTGATTACTCATTATTCATTGTATAATGTTTCGAATAATCAACTTAACACTTGTATTAAAATAATAGTTGTCCCATGCTACAAGCATGCACACTATGTTTGTCTATGGTGCTTACTTTGTGAAATAGATCAATTGAAAACACTTTAATGATGCTCATTTCACAATCCCAAATCCTTACCGTAAACGCAAGAATATCAAATTCTTGCCATTTACTATAATCTGTTAGATTCTAAACTTATATGCAATAATCCTTTTGTAATGACTATGCACAAAAGTTACAGAGACTTGACAACAGACATTACAAAGTATTCCAATGGAGAGTAATTCCATGGAAACGAAGTCTCACATTCAAAGTACATTCCTTTGAGCATCCTTCTTGCATTAAGTTTTATAATCTTACACATATTTAAAGAATGACTTCCACTTATGGAAACATTTCCATATTTCCATTTTGACTATCACTTATAAACAAGAGTTGCCTCTTTTCAGAATATGTCAATATGGTCCTTTCCAAAATTTACACCATACTTCCAAGTGTCCATGGGCAACCAATCTTTGGTAAACCTCAGATTGTCGTCGACAATTTCTTAATCATTTTAGTCATATCCAGTTCTAGTCATTTTCCCTCTTAACGCCCTAGGCATTTGGAAAATTTAGAAAGGATGAATATTACAGCATATATAATCGATCCTATATCCAAAGCATATGGGACACATTTCATGATGACCAATCTTTTTCTATAATATTTCTATTTGCCATGTTTTCATAATTCGAATTATGAAAAGGGATGTCGTAATCATAATCAAATTTTAGAACGCAAATAATATTTCCATATATAGAATTTAGTTATGTTGAACCATTGCAACATAACATTCATATATATACTTGACTAAATTTGATTAAAATCTCAATCTAAGCTTTTAGAATTGAAATGAAGTGTGAATTCCTCTCCCTTAATTATAGCAAAACAACTTTTCAAATCCTGCAAATTGGCGAATTGAAACCTTTGTTTTCTATAATTAACATTGCTAACTTGTAACACTTAACATAATAATCATGCTCCCACTAACATGATAATTATATCCTTATTAGCATAACACTTATGCTCCCACTAGCTTTGACATGTATCTAGAAATTAGCTGGACTTCTAGAAATCAATACTTATTAACTTCCTTTCTAAAGTTCAGATTTCTGATACTGATGCTTCGATAAGTCTTTACAAAACTTCTCAAGCCCATACACTTTTCAGATTAAATAGCACATGTGTGTGTTTGAACCTTTCAGAATTAAACTAATAAGTCCCGAATGTTCAAACTATTTGCCATTTCTCACAATTTGAACTATGAAAAGGGATGCCGTAATCATAATCGAATTTGAGAATGCAACTACACAACTGCCAATTCACATCCTTTAAAATCTACTTAGTGAAAGCGTTTCCTCACCATCATTTTCATGATTTGGAGAGAAACCTTGTGACACTTAGATTTTTATAGTGTATGTGTTCCTATCCATGTGAATTTTTCATAACCATAATCACAAAACAAGGTTAGTGACAAATCCAAACTCATATAGACTGAACTTGTTCAATCTTAACTTCTTGTCACTTGGTAGCACTAGGGCCTACCATGTCTTTCAATTTGTCATGCAAACAATTAAGAACTCATAGAACTCACATGCATAGTCAACTTTTAACTGGAATGGGCACAAAAATAAGAATACGTCAACACGATAGGTTACAAACCTCAAGTCGTGTGCTAGTGATAAACAATAGGTTTTATTCTTGATTAGTTCTTGAAACTTTTCAAGATCTTTAAGACTCCCACTAGCCTCTTGACATATAAGATTCTCTTTGTCAAGGAACATTACTTGACAAACAAATATTCAAGAGTTAGTGCAGATTCTTATCAAGATAAACACTTCACACATTTGGTCTTAGTTGGTCTTTTTTTATCAAAAACATCACAACTTACCAATTTCAAATGTATAAGAGTAAGAAAACATTTTACTCTACATTTGACAAGTGTTATAAACCTTTCTTAAGATTATGTCACTCGAGTTACAATCTTGGAGTATGACTCTAAGACTTGTTTTGGAACGAAGTATGACTCATCTTCTTGATTTAACCATTTCAACAATTCACGATTCTTCTTTTTAGCCAAACAAATGCACCAAGATGTCCTTAGAGGATCATTTGTGATATGGCTTTCCATAATCTTTAAGATGATCATAAACTATGATACTGAAGTACTCTCCCATCTTTTCAGATTGGAGAAACTTTTATCTTTCTGCCTAATTTGATTCTTCTCATTCGTCCTGCCATGCATTATAACTTTTCCAATGTTTCAGAATTACACTTAAGCTTGTAATCATAACCATATTTACTAAACTTTAGTAAATTATGATGAATATTTTTATCCATCTTTGTGGTGGACTTGACCAGTGCATAACCAAGCGTACTAGATCCCCTAGTCCTTCACTTGACTCACATATACATGTGAACAAGGAATTAGTCTTAATTTCCCAAAGATGAAAATTCTCATTCATCACACAATACAAATTGCGTGATTCCAAGTTTCTATCCAACTGAAACGTGGGTGATGAGAATCTTTCCTTATTTGGTAAATTATGACACTACCACAAACGAAAGAATCAATTTCATTTTCCAATATTGCTATCAATGGAATCATATAAACAACAATTTTTCACAAATGCCATTGTATGGAAACTTAAAATAAAAAAAAAACTTTTCCTTTATTTAAAAATTTGCAGAAAAACTTTTCCTTACAATGAAATTACAAATGAAAAACATGTTATCTATTCCTAAGCAATCTATCATGACTCTTAAGCAGCAGCTCAAAATTCTGATCATTGAACCATGCGATCGCAATCCATCTCTTCATGATCAGAATAAGCTTACTCTTCCTTTAAGCTTCCTTTCTTTTCTTCGATTCTACAAAACATCAAAATCCGACCTAGTCACATCATGTAATAAGAATCTCCAAATAAGAACTTAATAGAGTTAGATAGTGGACTTTACCTGAAGCATAGTTAAATTTTTTGACTTTTACCATCCTAGTGAACTTTCAGGTAAATAGGGCAGCTTCGCGACCAATGCTCCTTCTTTTGGCAGTAGAAACATATGGACTCTTTGGTAATGGTACACGGGACTATCTTAGACTTAGCCTTTCTCTTTACCATTGGGTCAAATGACTTGACCATGGCCGATCCCTTTCCATTGGGAAGATAAAACTTTTCTAGACTTCAAATGTTACCATTGTCAATTTCCATGGAAGTTTGGGAAGTACATCTTCCAATCAAATTTGCTTTACCAGTGCTCCAAATCATTGCTAATTTAGCAGCAACAAACAAATAGGTAAGATCAATAAGGGTCATGTCGTGATCTGTCATCAGGGAGTGACTAAAGAACCCAGTCAACAACCAACTTCCTTGAGACTTTGACACCCAACTCTCTCAGCTTGTCAATATGTTACTTCATCTCCAAGATCTGAACACATATAGACATTTATTGCCAATAGGGATTGAGTGACCTTGAACTTTTCAAGTACTTGTTGGTTAGGGAGAATAATTGGAGGAGGTGGAGGAAGTGAAGTATGATTTCCAGTTCCATTAGTGCATGATAAAGGGATTAATCTTTCACCTTGATCGCCATGTGGAATATCATCTTCATTAGGAAAGCTTTATCCAAAAGGATAAGGAAGACCATAGTTGTCTGAACGAGACATCTATGAGGGAGAAATTCAAACAAGTTGATTTAAGTCCTTAATATAACACCCAATATGAAATATTAAGGCTAGGACCTGTGACAACTGCCAATTCAGGTCATTCTTGGACTCATGCATCTTTATAATAACCATTCATGCACAACATGCCATGACCTAGTAGTATAAATTAGGTCAAAAATCTTGCATAAACTAGGATCCAACTAAGGTCTAGGACTAATATACTTGATACTTACAATTCTAGTAAGTTGCTTAGCTACAATAGGAAATGCCAATACTATAATTAGAATAAAGCTTCAAGCTTTGTTATAATTGAAATAGGGTATAAAACTCTAAAAATAAATTAAAACATTCTAATTATACTTCAACATGTTGTTGAATATCAAACAATATTCCAAAAACCCTAAAGAGCCAAAAATCCAAAGTTATAAATTATAAAGCTTAAAAACTTTATAAAATTTGGCTATAAACTTCCTAATATCAAATTTTATTAATCAAATTATGAATTATAACCAATGAAATAGAAATATAAATTACAAGTATTAATCATAAATTATTTGTTGAAAACAAGATTTTTAAATAAATCAAATTGCTTAATAAACATTTTATAAAAATGAATGTTTTTATATAAAATATAGGAGGGAAGTTTATAAAGTTTAAAATTAGGAGAGAGGAGGCCAAAATGCATGCAAAAACCGGCCATCACCTCTCCCCATGCCCTCTCTCTTCTCCAAAACACAATCATTAAGCTTAAACCCTTACTCCACCTCTTCCCTCTTCACTCTCTCACTTCACTCTCTTCACACACTTCACTCTCTTCTTCCCTCTCTCTAAACTCACGAAAATCCTCTCATTTCTCTGCAAAATTTCGAGATTGTGAAGCCCTTGAAGTGTTCTTACTTCTCTCAAGGTCAAAACCAAGGTAAACAACAACATCTTCTTCCATAGTTTCATGGTTAAACCTCTTTTTCTTCTTAGTCTTCTCTACTTTTCGGATTCTATGCCTTTCCATGGCTAGAAATCTTTATTCTCCCCTTGTGGTTTGTAGATTCTCACCATAACACAATGCATGTGTTAGAGATGGTGAAAATCCGGGATCAAACCCATGCAAGGAGTGGAAAAGATGCACATATGATCATGTGACATCAAAACCTAATATTTCATGTTCTTCTCCATTTCTTTTGTGTTCATGCATGAACAAAAGCATTTAAACCATTTCTAGTACATCTTGGATGCTCATTCATTCCATGCATGTGTTAGAAATCGGGCCTTACCAAAGACATGCATGATGTTCTTGTTGAAATACCCTAATAATGCACACAAGCAAACATGCAATCTGCCAGATTACTTTGTTCGACTTTGAACAGTCATAACTCAGTCATTTCTTAACCAAATCATGATATTCTTTTTGTATTGGTTAGTTCCACGAGTTAACTTTCAAACCCAACTGGTCTCACTGTAAAATATTAAATATCCGATTTTTAGCAGATTTTACAAAAAGGTTGCGCATACAGCTCTTTTTCTGTGATCACTATTTTTATCTTGCTTAAACAATGGCCTTAAACCCAACCATAAATCTGAGGAAAAATACCTTAGAAACTTAACATATCTAGTGAATTATGGTTGAAATTTCGTGGCTTAAAACCTCACTGAATGGGCTACACAAATTCATGAACTTCAGCCACATTTACACTTCATGCATTATTGCATGCAACTTTTCTTAAATTGTTTGAAATCATTACCCTCATTTCTCTTCTGAATACATTTTTTTACATTTTTCCTTTTGAAAGCCCTTGCATGCATGAGATAATATGGAAAATTTCAAGAGCTTTTGTTATTTCTTTGATTTATTAGAATTATTGCTAAAACCAAGGGAATAAATCATATAAAATACTTCCAGAGGTCCATAAATCCTAAATGAATTCATGGATGATCCTTATGGGGAATAATGACCCCTCACCAAATTTCAGCAATTTTTGTTACTGTTTCATATGATTTCTAATTTTCTTTTATTTAGGACATGATAAATTACAAAACCACTTTATAGGATGTGAAATTGTATCTAACAATTTTCGCATACCTTACCTGTGATGGGTGACTCCAGACAATAATTTCAAGATTTTACATCATGTTTTACTATTTTTCCCAATTTTTGGTAATTATAATGGTCTAAAAATGGGAGAAATAGTTCTGATTATCCAAAATTCATGAAAATTTACCAGGATATAATATTATAGATTAGGAGGTTACATAAAAATTTTGAATATTTTTCTCTACTGTAAACTATTTTTCTCTTATTTTCTACAGTTAATTGCACTAAAATACACATAAATATACATAAATACCCAAAACCAGTTTATACATTATGAAAACCACTTTTGATATTTTTACCAGGATATTTATACTGTAAATGATGTTACAAAAATTTATGGTGATTTATTTTAACTGTTTAATATTATTTCTTTAATTAATGACTATTTAAAGGAATAAAGCAAGGAAAAATAGAAATACCCACTGAAAAATATCTTTTATATTTTTCCCAGCCTACTTATGTATAATAACAATTAAATAAAAAGTTTGGGTAATTTTGGAAACTGTTTTCTATTTATTTCAATTTTTATTGAAATAAATGCTCAAAAATCATAAAATATAATTAAACAGCTTGGAAATCCATTTTTATAATTTTCCCAGCTTAGTATTGTGTAATAAAAGTTAAATAAAAAGTTTGAGAATTTTTATCCCTCGAATGCTATTTTCGTGAATTTATGTTGTAATAAGGACTTAAAAATTTGGAAAGTTTATATTCCAAGGTTGTAATTAATCGCCCGATATATAGAATTTCATTACTTCAGAAAAAGTGTAACTAATTGATATAAAATCCAATACTAAAACATAAATTGGCATTTCCCTATATGTAGAGTTTAGTATATTAGCATTAGATATCGACATGGAAACTCACTAGTGCGTGTGTTTGATGTCGTAGGATCCCGGTAGTAAGACGTTGGTGCATCCCGAAGTACCGCTTGTGTCTACACAAAACATCGTGAGTATTCACGCACTCCCCTATTTTCGGTTTTTATGTTTTGGGGTGGAAAAGCATGTCCAGAAAAACTACTGTTTGCATGTTGTATTTAAATTGAATTGTATCAAACATGATTGCTATTGTATTGCTATGTTTCTTTATGTATGTCTATGCAACACGGAACATGAGAACTTATCGTACTAAGGCCCTTCCCTTATCTCTAACCATTAACTCTTTGAGCCAATGGTCGTTATGGATAGCGCTATTAGGAATTGACAACTCCTCACTCGCCCGAATCGCTGGAGTGCATGATACCATATTCATCTATGGAACGATAAGCATAGATCTCGATAGGGCTTCAGTCATAGGTTTGGTTGAGACTCATTGTTTGCTCATACACATACAAACTCGTTTCTCGTTATAGCAATAAACTTGTATTCATTAATTGCAATCAACTTGTTTATCATTGAAGCAATGTACTCGTATTTACGAAAAGCCTTATTGTATGCTCGATTTTTATAAACTTGTGATACGCACCAACTATTTTCATATTTGACGCTCGTTTTACATGCTTTTTCAGGAAGTAATTAGTAAGTGGATGTAAAGATTCATCATCATAGAGCATGCTGCATCGTGTTGAAGCTATTATGAAGCTATATTTTGAACAATGTTATTTTGAAAAACTTGTATTTTGTTTCTTTTGAAGCTATGGGTTGTAAACTTTTAAATACTGCTATGGTGATGTATCTTTATCTTTTGCATTGAAACCGTTATCGCTGTCATACCTTGCGTTTCCGCTTTAGCGGGGTGTGACAGGACCCAACACAATATTCAACAAATTGGAAGAGGGATGATGTAATCCAATTTGAAAAATATTTGAAGGTAGGTAAATGACGATTTACCAATTTCCACCATGAAAAACGAAATTTAACATTAGGTTTTAAATGAATTGAAATTCCTAGATCCTTTGATTCAATGACATATTTAAATCTCGATTGTGCCCTTCAAGTTTGTGACTGGGATGCCGAGGATCACAAACAAGGAGTGAATAACCATGAAAATTAGTTTGGTACACTTAATGTTACAACCAATTAATCAATGTGCCGGTTAACCACACACGTTCCATTGATCTATGATTAACATCAAGCTACCCTTTTCCACGCATTGTCAGTCCCAGATTAGTGTGCCGGTTAACCACACACACTCCACTAATGACTTAACAAGGTGCAAAGTGCAATTTCATGGGTTAACACCAAATTCATATTTTCCTAAAGTAATTAAGATTGTAAATTTAATAAAAGTTTAGTTACTTTATATTTATCATTATAATTTTAATGAAGGGAGAATTAATGTCCTGTCCTACCCGTTCGGCTAACGACCCACCACTAGTCAAGGAAGCGGTGGGTGAGAGTGGACACCCATTAAACTGCCATTTTATAGGAAGTAACCTTATACCCCCCTTATAGACGGGTTTCGTCAATGAGGCCTACTAACGGTAAGACTGACTTTGTTCTTATACATATATATAAATATTAAACGTTTAATATTATAAAAATATAAGGGTTGAATTTTAACTTTTAAAATTCTAAGGGTTGGAATTAAAGTATACATGGGGGGTTAACATTACAAATTCCAAAATTTGAGGGCAAGTTTTGAACAATTCAAAAACTTTTGGTTTCCATAACTTATGAGTTTAATATGGTTTTTATGGAGGACTTTTCAAGTTCCATAACTTGAGGACAAGTTATGGAAGACATAACTATTTTATGATGACATTTAAAATAAGACCTTTCATTTTTTTCATAACCTATGAATCTTAATGAACTTTTAAAGGAAAAACTCTGCATTTTCCATAACTTTAGGACAAGTTATGGAATTTATAAAACACCATTAAGATCAAATATTCTAATTAACACAATAATCAAATAATTTTCTATGATCTAGATTAAACTCATAAGCAAAGATATTTTACATCAACAATTTTCAAGAAATTAGCTAATCATATAAACTAATATAAATCTTGAAACTTTGACAATTATTTTGTTTTTGGATGAGGATAATCATTACCATAGCATCAAAATCAAATTTTGTGAACAAAACTTTTTGTGGTAATGATCATAATCCAAAACAGGCCAAAAACTCGAAAATCTGCACTCAGGACTGTCAACTCGTCAAGTTCCTTAATGCACTCAACGAGTCCAAGAGTATCTTCAAGCAACTCGTCGAGTCACACAGTGGACTCGGCGAGTCCGGCTGACGGAATGTAGAAAATTCATTTTTTTTGCTTCGAAAACCAATAATAACATCAAATATAATAGAAAACAACCCATGGCTTTGATACCACTGTTGGGTTTTGTATACTACAACATCTTATGGTGCACATACAACCCTAAATGCCTTGGATCTATGTTTTCTCTAATTATACATGTAATAGTGTTTCCAAAGCATTAAGCCTATAACTAGCATACAAATGACATAAGAATAATAAAACAAGTTTTAGACATACCTCTTGATGTTGCTAGGAACACTTTGGCCATTAAGAACATAGTGCCCCAAGTATTGCACCTCAAATGGAATCACAACACATCTAGGACAAAGGATGAAATTTTGAGAGAGAATTCCATGCACTAAAATCGTTCATCTTTCTCTAAGAATAGAAGCACACGAAATTGATCATGAAGTAACATATTTATATGTAGGATTCCAAAGGTCATGGGTAAAACCCAAATCCATACCCATGGGTTTTATGATCCATAATACATGTGGCCCAACTCTTTATGTATCCATACATAAACTTAGTCCAATATGGATCATAAGCCCAACACATATAAATATAACCAATTACCATAATTAGTCCCCGTAGATTTAATTAGTCTCTTTTGATCACTAAATTAATTCCAAACTAATTCTTGATCAATACTAATTAAATCATATGATTTCATATTAATATATTAGAACTTATAATATATTAATAAATCATATATAACCTCTTCTCAAAAGTCTATCCTAACAAATTGTCCTCATGATATGCAACCCAAATGGACCATGCTACTCTCGGGTCGAGTACATACCAATAATAGTTATGGGCTTAGACATCTAATCCAACAGCATGTTGGGTCCATAGTCATCAGACTAGATTGCCTCAGCCAATCAGTCATCGGACTGGAATGCCCCAGTCTGTTGGGTTATGCACATAATAGTAAAGCCACAACCCAATCCGCACTATGTCGACATATGCGTCAGATAAAACATATAATCACAAACAAATAATCATGCATATCTAATATATCATTATAGCATAGATACATCTTATATAATAGGATACATAAGCTAATGGGTCGGCCTTAGTGCCTTCGACAGATCATTGCTCCAAATACTGCCTCTATATATCACCCATTGTAACATCCAGATTCCCAGGTATCTTATTTTAAGTATTTATATTGAAATTTAGAGAGGGACTCGGTGAGTAGGTGCTTAGACTCACCGAGTGGGAGCGCGCATCTTTTGGTCTGATTTAATGAAGGAACCGGCGAGTCCATGAGTGGACTCGGCGAGTCCGCGCTGTTAAGAGAAACCCTAAATCTCAGGGCCTGAGCCCTATTTAAGGACCCTTATAGCCACCATTTGTGACTACCAGACCCTAGAGAGAAACCCTAGAAGTGCTTGAGCGTTGTGTGAGGGAAGAAGCCATTATTCGACCTTTATGGGTTTGTTTTGCAAGAAGAAGTTGATTCCAGCTTAGAGGAGGCCAAGGAGGTTGCTTATTTCTGTTTTGTTAAAGAATCCATGGATATAGGGTTTTCTATACCCTTTATTGGGTTGATTTGTTGAGAATATGGTCCCATATCATGTTTAGACTTCAAATCTGGACTCATAGTGGTCCAGAGAATGTTATCCATCTTGCTTTATGTTGAGTTATGAAAGAAATGGACTTAGGATATTGTATTTGGGGCTATTTCATCAAGTAGAGTTATTTGGACATTGCATGAGTATCAAGATCGAACCTTTACGTGTTTATTGAGCTTGGGAAGGTTAGATCTATGGATTAAAGGAAAAGATCTGACCTCAGAAGGTTATTTGAGTGTGAGCATGGAATGAACTCGTCGAGTTCATGAGCGGACTCGATGAGTCGAGTCGGGGTTTCCCCGCGATTCGTGACAGGTGTAACTCGTCGAGTGGAAGAAAGACTCGACGAGTCAAGAGAGGCTGAAAAGATTCAGAAAACCCGCATGGACTCGCCGAGTCACCCATGTGCACTTGACGAGTCGGGTCAAAGTTTGACCGTTGACTTTCGTTGACTTTAGAGTTCTGGTCAAGACTGATTCAGGAGAGTTCAGGGAAGGGTAGAATGGCCTGCTACCCAGTATGTAGAGATGAGATCATGAGAGAGTATTGATCAGGAATATTATTTGAATAATAGGAGGAGGCTAAGTCGAGACGTTGAGCACGAGAGTTTATCTGACTTCATTGAGGTGAGTCTTCTCACTATACTGTACCTAGAAGGGTACCTATGTGTGACCGGAAGGTCTTATATGCTATGATGTATGTGCTATATGCGGTTATGTGATATGTATGTGCTATGTATGTTATGTGTGGTAAGGACCGGAAGGTCAGGAGGATATGTATGTATGTGTTATGTATGTTATGGACCGGAAGGTCAGGATGATATGGACCGGAAGGTCAAGAGGTTACGGGTCGAAAGGTCGATACGGGTAGGACCGGAAGGTCTACCGGGATTTGGGACGAATGTCCCCTGATACATATGGATCGGAAGATCCTACAGAGTCATGGCTGGAAAGGCGTATGTGTAGTATGTGGTATTTTGGGGAACTCACTAAGCATTTATGCTTACAGTGGTTATGATATGTGTTTCAGGTACTAACGAGGATTGCGGGAAGGCGCCGACATGATCCGTACACACTTATGGGGTTTATGATATTGAGATCTTAGGACATGTTTTGTTATGTTACAGTGGACACATTATGTTTTTATGATTATTGTGCCAATGAAAGTATGTTTTAAAATGAAAATTGTTTTAAAAAATTACGTCGTTACAAGTTGGTATCAGAACCTTGGTTTGAGGGATTCGGGTGCAACTTCGGATGAATCTGAACTCAAACTGAGGAAGTGAGAAAGTTTTTCATAAAATCAACAATTTTTCTAAAAGAGTAAAAGGTTTTGAGAAAGACAGAAAGGAGCAGTGTGAATGATCAGCCAGCGCCCGAACGGTGATTTCCTAAAATACTCTTACATTATGTGTTATGAGATATGTTATAATATGATATGCATGCTAGAGTTGGCTAGGTATTCATATTAGTACTAGAGTGGCCTGATTTTGATGATGCCTTAGCCTAGGAAGGATTTTGCTGCTATGTGATGCTTGAGAGCGAATAGGTAGCAGTGAGCAGCTAATGAGAGGTCTACCGAAGGGATCCAAGGAGGAGGACTTAGGGTGAATACTGATGCGGTGTGGACGGTAGTATAGGGCCCGTACTACTGAAGACACCGGAGCAATGTGCACTCTAAGTAAGAATCCTTTGGGTACTAAGGAACAGGTAGGGTCGAGTATCGAGTACGAGCATGCTCGAGCGAATCTCTGATATCATTATGTTGTATTTTAGAGACATCATGGTTGGGACACGCCACAGACCTGAGTAGAGCGGCGTGAGTGACGAGGAGCTTCGTCAGATGATCCACGATGAGGTGGCGGCGGTGATCAGGGCCGAGATTCCGGAGATGTTTGGGTCTATCAAGACCACATTGATTGAGACTTTTGATGAGCGATATGCAGCGGTGACTGAGGTTGCAGCTGCTGCAGCTACTGCAGCTGTGGCTGCTGCCAGGCCTTAGGGAGGTGACTCGTTGTTGTTTCGGGAGTTCAGCAACACGAAGCCACCCGAGTTTGATGGGAAGCAGGATCCGATCGTTGCAATGAGATGGATTGATGATATCGAGGGATGCTTCTACATGTGTTCATGTCCAGAGCATCTGAGGGTACGGTTCGCGTTGAACCAGCTTCGCTTGGGAGCGAAGGACTGGTGGAAGTTCGTGACGGCGAGCTTCACGGCTGCAGACATTTTAGAGGTGACTTGGGAGAGGTTCACCACCATGTTCAGAGATGAGTATGTTCCCCCTGTGGAGAGGGAACGATTGGTTCAGGAGTTCTTGACCCTCAAGCAGGGTACTGATTCTGTTACTGTGCTTACCAGGAAGTTTCATGAGAGGGCGATATTCTGCCCTGAGCAGGTTTCTTCTGAGCAGGCATGCATGAGCCGGTATTTGGACATTTTGAGGAGGGAAATTCGGGAGTTCATGTCAAACTTGACTTACTGGACATTTGCTGAGCTCCAGGCAAATGCCCGAAAGAGGGAGATTGAGTTGGAGACTCAGGCCATGGAGGAGGCCGAGTCTCAGAGGATAGATCGGCGGCCGGCACAGTCTCAGCCGACAGCCAAGCGGGCCAAGTCTGCTGATACGAGATCTGGAGGCCAGAAGGGCCGCACTTGCGGAAAGTGCGACAAGGGACAAGATGGGGTCTGTCGATCGGGTGCTTGCTACAAATGTGGCAAGGAGGGGCATATCTCCAAGGATTGTCCCAAGGGATTTATGGTTTGCTTTCATTGCAACTAGACTGGCTATTGGAAGGCCGAGTGCCCGCAGTTCCATCAGGGATCAGCATAGGGATCTTCACCTGCTGCTAGGGTTACCGAGGTTCGGCCAGTGAAGGCCGAGGCACCGAAGGCTCGCTGGAGAGCTTTCTAGTTGACAACGGAGGAGGTCCGCGCAGCGCCTGATGTAGTGGCTGGTATGTATTCTTATTTATTTTATGTTGAGTTGAGATATTATGCTTATATGATGATATGCGTAGGTACTTTTATTATGAGTTCTGTACCTACCTTAGTGTTATTTGACTCGGGTGCGAGTCGATCATTTGTGTCGATAGCATTTAGTCGGCACATCAGTAGTAGCCGAGAGGCGTTGAGTCGACCTCTACGAGTTTCCATAGCTGACGAGAGAGCGGTGTATGCTACGGAGGTGATACAAGGATGTGTACTCGAGATCTTCGGTGTTGAGTTCCCGATAGATCTGGTTCCGATAGCGATGGGGGATGTGTGTGTCATAGTGGGCATGGACTGGTTGAGTCGATTTGGGGCTGTGATAGACTGCGAGTGACAGTTGGTGACGATACGAGACCCCAGTGGGGGAGTACTTACGGTGTACGGTGAGGGTACCCGATGTGGGTCAGCGTTCTGTTCGGCTGCCAGAGCAAGACAGAGTTTACAGCAGGGCTGCAGCGGGTTTGTAGCCTATGTGATGGACGCACGAGAGGCCGCTGGGAGGCCAAGTTTGGTGGAGGACGTTGAGATAGTGCGTGAGTTCCCGGATGTTTTTCCCGAGGAGTTTCCGGGTGTGCCTCCCGAGAGGTAGGTAGAGTTCCGCATTGATTTGGTTCCAGGAGCAGCGCCTATCGCCAAGGCGCCTTATCACCTTGCGCCGCAAGAGATGCATGAGTTATCCTCGCAGCTTCAGGAGCTGCTGGGGAAAGGGTTTATTCGACCGAGTAGCTCGCCTTGGGGAGCGCCGATCCTTTTTGTCAAGAAAAAGGATGGTTCACACCGGATGTGTATTGATTACCAGGAGTTGAACAAGCTAACGGTCAAGAACCGTTACCCCTTACCAAGGATCGATGATTTGTTCGATCATCTGCAAGGAGCATCTTGGTTTTCCAAGATTGATCTGAGGTCGGGATATCATCAGATGAGGGTGTGTGATGAGGATATCCAGAAGACGACGTTCAGGAGTCGTTATGGACATTACGAGTTCGTGGTGATGCCTTTCGGGCTCACCAATGCACCAACGGCGTTCATGGATCTCATGAACAGGGTGTGCAGGTCGATGTTAGATCGTTCGGTGATTGTGTTCATTGATGATATATTGGTGTATTCGAGATCCAGGGTGCAGCATGAGGAGCATTTGAGGGAGATCCTCGGAGTTCTGAGATCGGAGAGGCTTTATGCCAAATTCTCCAAGTACGAGTTCTGGTTACAGGAGGTCCAGTTAATGGGGCATCTCGTCAACTAGAATGGGATTTTGGTCGATCCGGCCAAGATTGAGGCGGTCATGAGGTGGGAGGTGCCGAGATCGCCCACCGAGATTAGAAGTTTTCTGGGATTGGCCGGCTATTATCGGAGATTTATCAGAGATTTCTCCAAGATCACCGTGCCTCTCACCAGGTTGACCCGGAAGGGTGTTGCTTTTTCCTGGGGTCCGGAGTAGCAGACCTCGTTTGAGACACTTCGCCAGAAGTTATACGAAGCCCCAGTGTTAGCCCTCCCGGAAGGGATGAAGGATTTTTTGGTGTATTGTGACGCATCGATATCGGGTTTGAGTGCAGTACTTATGCAGAGGGGGCATGTGATAGCGTATGCATCGAGGCAGCTGAAGCCTCATGAGACGAGATATCCCACCCACGATCTGGAGTTGGGGGCAGTGGTGTTCGCCCTCAAGATCTGGCATCACTATTTGTATGGGGTTTGGTGTACCTTATACATGGACCATAAGAGTTTGAAGTATCCGATGGATTAGCCCAACCTAAATATGCGACAGAGGAGATGGTTGGATGTGGTAAAGGATTACGATTGTGAGATCATGTACCACCCGGGAAAAGCTAATGTTGTAGCTGATGCGCTAAGCCGAAAGGCGGAGAGTGCCCCGATTCGAGGCACTTGTATGAGATTCACAGTAATGACTCCGGTGTTGGACACCATTCGAGAGGCCCAGGCAGAGGCCGTGATACCGGAAAACCGCAAGAGGGAGCCGGTGATCAGGCAGGTGTCCAAGTTCGTGTCGGATAGTCGAGGGTTGATGACCTTTCAAGGTCGGATTTGGGTGTCGTATGCAGGCGGGGAACGTACCATTCTGATGGAGGAGGCGCATAAATCGAGGTTCTCGATCCATCCCGGGGCCACAAAGATGTATTTGGACCTGAAGAAAGATTATTGGTGCCCTTGTATGAAGAGGGATGTCGCGTGGTTTATTGAGAGGTGCTTGACCTGTCGCAAGGTTAAGGCCGAGCACTAGCGTCGGCATGGAAAGTTGCAGCCGCTCGAGGTTCCCCAGTGGAAGTGGGAACAGATTTCCATGGATTTCATCACCAAATTGCCGAGAACCGCAAGGGGTGTCGATGCAATTTGGGTGATCGTCGACCGGCTGACAAAGAGTGCGCATTTTCTTGCTATCAGTGAGAGCTCTTCTGCCGAGAGGTTGGCAGAGTTGTATGTGAGGGAGGTGGTATTGCGTCATGGAGTACCAATCTCGATTATGTTAGATCGAGATGTACGTTTCACTTCCAAGTTCTGGAAGAAGTTCCACGAGGAGTTGGGTACGAGGTTGCATTTCAGTATCGCCTACCACCCCCAAACGGACGAACAAAGTGAGCGGACGATTCAGACACTCGAGGACATGCTCCGAGCATGTGTGTTGGACTTTGGAGGAAGTTGGGACACGTATCTGCCGTTGGCTGAGTTTTCCTACAACAACGACCACCATTCTAGTATTGGTATGCCTCCCTTCGAGTTGTTGTATGGGAGGAGGTGTCGGAATCCCAGTTGCTAGGGAAAGGTAGGGAAGCGTGTGATGGGTAGCACTGAGATAGTGCTTCAGACGACAGAGCAGATACAACAGGTTAGACAGAGGTTACTGACAGCTCAGAGTCATCAGAAGAGTTATGCGGATCGGCGACGATCCGAGCTGGAGTTCCAGGTGGGGGACTTCGTACTCCTGAAAGTATCTCCTTGGAAAGGAGTGATCTGATTCAGGAGGAGGGGCAAGCTGGGGCCCCGGTACATCGGTCCATTCAGGGTGACCGCAAGGGTGGGCAGGATAGCATATCGGTTAGAGCTACCTGCGGAGTTTAGCCAGATTCATGATACCTTCCACGTGTCTCAGTTGAGGAAGTGTATAGCCGAATAGTCGGTAATGGTACCACTGGAGGATATTCAGGTGGATGCGAGCCTGAATTATGCGGAGAGGCCAATCGCGATCCGGGATCGGAAGATCAAGGTTCTGAGGAACAAGGAGGTGTCACTTAATATCCTTGTACATTTGAAATTGGCAAGTTGTGATGTTTTGGATAAAACAAAGACCAACTAAGGCCAATTGTGTGAAGTGTTTATCTTGATAAAGAATTCGCACTATCTCTTGAATATTTGGCAAGATAGTCTTATATGTCAAGAGGACAGTGTGAGTCTTAAAGATCCTGAAAGAATTTCAGGATCTAATCAAGAATAAAAACCTGTAGTTTGACACTAGCACACGACGTGAGGTTTATAACCTATCGTGTTGACATCTTTCTATTTCTGTGCCCATTCCAGTTAAAGTTGGCTTTGCATATAAGTTCTGAGTGTTCTCAATTGGTTGCATAACAACTTGGAAGCAATGACAGGTCCTTGTGCTTCCAGGTGGCAAGAAGTTAAGAATGCACAAGTTCAATCCATAAGAGTTTGGATTTGTCACTAACCTTGTCTTGTGATTATGGTTTTGACAAATTCACATGGATAGGAACACATGCACCATAAAATCTAAGTGTCATAAGGTTTCTCTCCGATTCATGAACATGAGCGTGAGGAAACGCTTTCACTAAGTAGATTTTAAGGAGAAAGAAAACATGATATTTGCATTCTCAAAGTCGTTAGTGGAGCGTGTGTGGTTAACCAGCACACTAACATGGAGTTGTGAGGAATGGCAAAGGTCTAAACAATTGAGACTATGATTACAACATCCTTTTTCATAGTTCTAAAATTGTTTAGACACACATGTGTGCTATCTAAGGAAAGGCGTATGATTTTGATTAAGTTTTTAGCAAAGCATCTCGTATCAGAAGTCTGAACTTTGGTAAGAAAGTCAATAAAGTACTGATTTCTAGAAGTCTGGCTGATTTCTGAGTACATGTTAAAGCTAGTGGGAGCATAAGTTTTATGCTAATAATCATCGTGTTAGTGGGAGCATGATAATTATGATAAGGGTTGCAAGTTAGCAATGTTAATTATAGAAAACAAAAGGTTTCAATTGGGAAAAAGTTGTTTTGCTATAATTAAGGGAGAGGAAATTATACTTCATCTCAAATATGTAAGCTTAGACCATGAGTTTTTAATCAAATTTAGTCAAGTATTTGCGTTTTAAAATTCGATTATGATTACAGCATCCCTTTTCACAATTTGAATTATGAGAACTTGGCAAATAGAAATATTGTAGCAAAAGGACTGGTCTAGTATCATGTCTTTATGTGAGACATCATGAATCGTGTCCGATATGCTTTGGATATAGGATCGATTGCATGTGCTATAATATTAATCCTTTCTAAAATTTTCCAAATGCCTAGGGCATTAAGAAGGGAAAAGGTCTAGAATTGGATATAACTAAAATGATTAAGCAATTGTCGGGGACAATCTAAGGTTTACCAAAGATTGGTTGCTCAGGGACAGTTGGAAGTATAATGTTAATTTTGGAAGGACCATATTGACATATTCTGAAAAGAGGCAACTCTTGTTCAGGAGTGATAGTCAAAATGAGAATATGGAGTTGTTCCCATAGGTGGAAGTTATTCATTAAATCTGTGTAAGATTAGGAAACTTAATTCAAGAAGAATGTTCAAAAGCAATGAACTTTGAATATGAGACTTCGGTTCCATGGAGTTGGTCTCCATTGGAATACTCTATAATGTCTGTTGACAAGTCTTTGTGACTTTGTGCATAATCATTACAAAAGGACCAATGCATATAAGTTTAGAATCCAACAAATTTAAGTAAATGGTAGGAATTTGGAATTCTTGCATTTGCGGTAAGGAATTGGGATTGTGAAATGAGAATCATTGGAATTATGTTCAATCGATCTATTTCACAGAGTAAAGATCATAGACAAACTTAGTATGCATACTTAGTGTATGGCATAACTAATGTTTAGACAAACATAGTGTGCATACTTGGTGTATGGCATGACTAGTGTTTAGAAAACATAGTGAACATGCTTGGAGGATGGGACAACTATTGTTTTAATTCAAGTATAAAGTTGATAGTTTGAAACAGTATGCAATGAATAATGTGTAATCAATATGGTGATAAATAAAAGGTGTTTTATTTATATTCATAAGTTCTGAGACCATATTGGATTCGATTATTCTTGTGTTTCACTTTGCATGTTTTGACTTCCAGAATAACTAGGCCGTTCTTCTTGAATGACTAAGTTATTCAAACTATCCACAGTCGGTCATATGTTGGAAGTAGATATGAATCAAGACTGTCATGAATCTGGATTGTAGATGTCCAAGGTATGGGACATAGCAAGTGGTGCTACAACATTTATGAGTACTCATAAGTTATAAGTATTGGATTCAACCCACGCTCATTGGAATCACTTCATGGATTTTATCACGAGTGATCATGAGATGATAATATCTTATATTCTTCAAAACAAGAGATATGAGTTGTTACTATGAATTGGTTATACATTGATTGCACGAAAACGCATTGGTAACTCGATGTTATAAAACATGTCTTTGTGTATGATTCAACAAGTAGTAGAACAAGCCATATGAGTCTAAGTTTATCCATTCCTTTTACCTTCAGGATAAAAGTGATATCGTGGGCCCCTCGATGATTTAGTGATGACACCCCGAAGTTCTTGGCGAATCCAGAACTAATTTGATTTGTTCAATTAGTTGGTCATCATAAATCGGAAATCGGGAAACAATGAATGGACAGAGATAATGATTTTAATCCATGTCTCAGTCCATATGATATCTAGAATGGAGGAATATATGATCCCTTATCTAATGGAAGCGTCATTGATTTGTTTAGAGTTCGATGACAGTAGTTTTTAATAGCTACGATTGCTAGTCGGGTTTTGAAGTCATACGCAACACTAGTTTTAGACTTATCCAAGTGGGAGACTGTTAGATTAGTGTCTAAGTTCATAACTATATTTGGTATGTACTTGAACCGATTGGCATGGTCCATTTGGGTTGCATGGCATCATGCATTTGGATAGACTAAAATGAGAGAAGTAACACTTAAGGTTTATTAATATATTATAAGTTCTAATATATTAATAAGATTATTTAATTAGTATAAATCAAGAATTAATTGAGTGATCAAAAGGAGACTTATTAAATGGGTAAATGGCACACAAAACACTATTTTTATACAGAAATTCGATTTTGACACCGTGTTATTTTTTGTGTCAATTTTGACACTGTGTTTTCCAATTTGTTACGATTCTAACCACTGTGTTTTCCAATTTGTGTCAATTTTGACACTGTGTTTCCCACAAACTGAGTTTTCATTTTTTTCGATTTTGACACTAAGTTTAATTTTTTATTTCAATTTTGACACTATGTTTTTTTTGTTCCAATCGAACATCATTTATCAAATTTTGTTCAATTTTGTCTATTTTCCATTTGAAACCGTATAAATATATTTTTTTTATTACATTTTAAACCGTATAAACATATTTTTTTTCGTTTAAAAACCACATTTTTATTTAAATACAAGGTGTTTTTTTCTTACATTCAAAGCATTAATTATATCATGAGAATCAAACTAACCATAAGCTTCTAATAAGATGTAAAAATTTGATGGGTTGCAAACTTGATATCCAAATTTTGATCAACTACACGGCTATAAACCTCCAAACACATTTTAAAGTTGCATATTAATATAAAATACAATTTTTATATAGCTAATACATATTTATACATAAAAATATGGTTTGAGTGTAAAAAAATGTATTTATACAAAACTATGGTTTTTAAATGAAAAGAAAAAACATATTTATACGGTTTAAATGTATTAAAAAATATTTATACGGTTTCAAATAGAAAATTGTCAACATTGAACAAAATTGGAAAAAATGATGTTCGATTTGGAACAAAAAAACATAGTGTCAAAGTTGAAAGAAAAAATTAAACGTAGTGTCAAAATCGAAAAAAAGTGAAAACTTAGTGTTTTTTGTGAGAAAAAAATTCAATTTTGAGACGTCAGCATATCATGTCAGCATGCCACATCATCAAAAATGATACGTCATCATGCCACGTCAGCATGCAACCTGGTTAACCGGTC
Organism: Lactuca serriola; assembly: GCF_051521515.1. Classification (NCBI taxonomy): domain Eukaryota; kingdom Viridiplantae; phylum Streptophyta; class Magnoliopsida; order Asterales; family Asteraceae; genus Lactuca; species Lactuca serriola. Next base: position 145,237,742 of record NC_136416.1, read on the forward strand.
AAGTGGTCAGAATTGTAACAAATTAGAAAAGACAGTGTCAAAATTGACACAAAAAAAAACACGGTGTCAAAATCGAATTTCTGTGTAAAAAGAGTGTTTTTTGTGTCATTTACCCCTTATTAAATATATGGGTTGATTGTGTAAATAATCCATACTTGTATAGTGGTCTTATGCTCCATGGATTATCAAGTTGGGCTAAAACCCATAGGATGCTCCATGGTGTTTTTATACCCATGGATCATGGAAATGAAAGGCCATGACAATTAGGGTTTACATGGTGTAACCCTAATTGTGACACACTATATAAGCATCTTATTCTTCCCGAAAATCGGCACTATGAAGGAATGGTGAGGGCTAGCCGATTTCATTAAGTGTCTCATTTTCTCTCAAGTTATTCCAAATGTATTTGATGTTGTGTGAACCATTTGAGGTGTCACACTTGGGGCACTAGGCTCTTGAGCTCCATGGAATCAAGCTACATAAAAAAGGTATGTATTCTATCTAGTTTTGTTATACTAGTACTTATGATTGTATGCTAGTTAGGGTAATACCTTGGAATATTCATATTTGTATGTATAATAGATAAAACATAGATCCAAGGTATTTAGGGTTGCATGTACACTTAGGAGTGTTAGAATGCTCAAAACCCAACACTTTCTACCTTCTGGAGCTGGCTTGAGAGGTGCAAATCCCAGATCCACAATGCTTGAAGCTTCCAAGTTCACTCCAATGATCTTCTTCCATCAAAGATGAACACGAAACACTCCAAAAGTTGAAAAACTCTCAAATAAATATTAGGGTTTGCAAGCGGTCGTTTGGGAGGATGGAGGCTGAAGGTAGAAAGGGTTTATGAGGGTTAAGATGCTTAAATAAGGCTCAAAACCCTGAATTAAGGGTTTGCATATCTGCTAAGGACGCCATGCACACTCATTGACTACGCCCAACATACTCATAAACATCCAATTTACTTTTAAAGACTTACGCCCAACGTGTGACAACCCGAAATTTTATTTGTATAATTTCCCCATTCAAACATTTCATATATTAGTCAAAAATATTTCATTACATTTTTTGTGACAACCCAAATTTATTGCCGTTACATAATCCCGTTTCCGCTAACGGAATTCGTCGTTATGTATTAATTTCCGTAATATTTGGAGTCGTCAATAAATAAATATCTATCTATTTATATTTTCTTGACATTATCATTTTGTTATTGAGTAAATATAACTTGTAAGTGTAAACCCCGTTTAACCAAACAAAGCTATATTACCTTTCAACCACTTCACCCGGGTAAAAAGTTTTAACCCTGTTAAACTTTAGCATCGGGTAGCCGTGTACCGGGTGCAATACCCGAGGCATATATAAAGTAAATGAACACCACTTTAAACCCTTTTACCAGTCATTCACTCTCTCTCTCACTCACTACTTTCTCTCTCTCTCACTACTTTCTCTCTCTAGACCCGAACCCGACTCCAAAACCGCGAATTCCGGCCTCCTAACATAAGGATTTCTTCCCTATCTTATTCAAAACGTATTCCATTGCATTTTGAGGCCAAAAATCATAAGATTTAGTGGAATAAAGGGATTTTACGTCCTAGGAAGCCCCTTAGGCCGTAAACACCCCAAAACTTGGCCAATGCTCCATTTTCCCTTCCCTTAAGCTTGTATACTAATTAAGGAAATTGCCTAAGTGAGTTTGGACATCAAAACATAAGTTTTTAGGGTCTAAAAGAGGGTTTACGGCCCAAGCTTGTGCTTAGGCCGTAAACACCCATTTTCCATGTTATATTGCCCCAAAAACTCATCTAAGGCATGAGAGAATTTAGATATGACCTTAGGAAATGCTTAAGACCATTAAACAGCACATCTTAGGACCTAAAAAGGGATTTTACGGCCAAGACTATACTTGGGCCGTAAACACCCATTCCTCATGCTAAAATGTCCCAAAAACCCACCAAAGGCCTTCTAGAATTTAGCTAAGATTTAAGGGAGTGATTAGGACCATTTAACAATCCATTTTGAGGGACAAAATGGAGTTTACAGACCAAGCACAAGCTAGGACCGTAAACTCCCCCAAACTTAGCCAAAATGATGGTTTAAGCCCCTAAACACTCTTATACCTTCACTAGAAATCAAAGGAAATGGAATAAGGGCCTTAACATCATGAAATGGGGAGTGAACAAGAGTTCACGGCCAATCCATGAGGCTTACAGCCGTAAACTCCCAAGGAGTGGCCTTTGGGCCGTAAACTCCAAGGGAGTGAACTCATGAGCCCCTTGTTACCCCCCTTTGGCCTTATACGAACCTCAGGAACCCCTTCTAAGCCCTAAAACCCCGAATCAATGCTATAATATCTAAATATCATAAAGAAAAGCACAAAATGATTAATTTCTTGTAAAATACATATTTCATATGATATTAGGGTCTTAAAAGGTGCACAAGTCCTCAATTGGTACAAAACGCTCAACCGACACTTTCACCCGATTTACCCGATTTACTCGGTTTCAGGTGAGTTCATACCCCTTTAATGAACCTTTCAAATGTTTTATATGTTTTAGGGGGGGATAAAAGTCAATTATACATGTTTATGGAAATTTATACAAGTCAATTATTCATGTTACGGAAATTAATCACATGTGATTCACTATCCGTAGTGCAAATCACATGTGATTTACCACTATGTTTTTATAAAAAGGATTTCGTTTTCAAAACTATTTTGGATAAATAAACAATTTTCCAAATGTTCCCTTTTGACAAGATTTTTATTAAATAAATTCCTTATAAAATGTAACCACACCAATATATTTATATAAGTAAGACTTGAAGGACTTAGGACCGATAGCTCGCCTTATTTCCTGTTCTTGTTTGATTGTGGGCTTAGGGTAGCTGTTTATCCGTCTGACTGTCATTGATTTCTTAGTTATATATCATATATATTAGTGTTGGATACAAGTATTTTCATTTCATTCGATGTTTAAACCACTAAACTGACAAGAATCATACACACTAAGTTAACTATAATAGGTATAGTTAAGGTCACTATTACTCGCTATAGCTACTACTCTACACACTATAATACACTCTAATATGATACTATACACTAATAAGAGAACACACCACGAGTTATACAAAAGACTACTACACTATAATACAAGAGAAAGCACTAAGCAGGAGATAACACACTAACTCACTACGAGATGCTCTATTCGCTACGTACTACGCCCAGAGTTTTCCGATAGGAAGATGACGCTATATGTATAGATCTATACGGGGCGGACACTATTACATCCCGACTGCTAACTGTAGTCCGAGCCGTACAGGCCCAGGGGTGCCACTACTTCACTACACTGTGCATGACCGGGAAGGTCATAGGGTCCTCTATTATTCACACTATTGGAAACATACAAGAAATACACTATAACCACACTAAAATACTAAACTAAAGGCTAAATTAATATCCCGAAGTAATCAAGTATCTAACACTAAAGGAAGTCTGCACCACTTTTATTGACTACAGGCAAAACCTTCCATATTGCATTACTTATTTGAGATTTACTATTATACTTTTACAATAAATGGTTTTCGAAGATGAAAATTACATATTTCTTAAAGGTTTTCACTTACAATATATTTCTGGAAAATATAGGATTTTCTAGGTTTTTCTTCTACTTATGAATGTAAATTGCAGCTTTTCATACTATCGGTTCTAATGCTTTTTATACAAAAACTCACACTAAACTCTTATGAACTCACCAGCTTTCTGCTGATATTCGTTTTCAAAATAACTTGTATCCTTAGGTCAAAGATAGACAGGTACAGGTGCAACATTTTGGAGAAGGTGGAGCATACAAGATCCATCTCTTATTTTTGTATTACTTTTGGTGTTTGCTAAACATTACAAAACACACTTGTAATTAAACTCACTATGTAATGCAATGGTTGTATGTTTCTTGTTTTTACTATTATGCAATTGTGATGATACTGTACATGACGTCCTCCACCCCGAAACTTGTTCCGCCGTTATCGGTTTTGGGGTGTGACATTTTTGGCCGGGTTTAAGTCAGTTTGGTGTTTTATTTCATTTTTCGTCAAACGATTAAATAAAAGTAAGGGTCGTAATTAGTTAAGTGTAGTGAGTGAAACAACCCGACACCTTAGCTAGGTGTTCACGGCCAAACAAGGGGTGTTTGGACCGTAAACACCCTTTTCCCCAAGACTCATGCATATAGCATGAGTTTACACCCTTGTCCTCATTTACCCACTTCCTACTCAAGAACACAAGAACTTTTCTCTCAACTATCATAAAGTAATCCTTCCAAGACCACCAAAAATGTAAGTTTTCTTCCCTAAATTCGTTCATACAACACTAAATCTAGTGTTATTACATCAGTTCATCCTTGAATTTTCGATTTTTACATAGATATTCAAGCAATCTTCAAGCACCAAGAACACACTAGTGTTTTTGGGTCATAAAACACCCTTGCAAGATTCCTATACATAAGTACACCCTTCCTAACTAGTTATCTACTTAGTGTGCTTGCAAATCCTTGGAAAGAACACCAAAAATCCCCAAGAACATGGGTTTACCCTCACGCTAGATAATCACTCGTTCCCAATCGACCTCATACCAGTATCAATCAAGAGTTTTGATGTCATTGTGGGCATGGACTGGTTGAGTCTCCATCGTGCCGATATCTTGTGCTTCGACAAAGCCATCCATCTACAGAGACAAACCCGGTACGAGCCTTCGAATCATCTCAAGTATCCAAGTCCAGAAGTACTTGTATAAGGAATATTGTGCATTCCTTGCACACGTCGTCGATACGAGCCAGAAAACGAAAGATCTAAAAGACTTCCCCATAGTATGCGACTTCCCCTACGGTTTTCCAGAAGAACTACCAGGTTTACCTCCCCAACGTCGGGTTGAGTTCAGGATCGACTTAATTCCAGGATCTACCCCCATAGCCAAATCGCCCATCGTCTAGCGCCTGCTGAGATGCAAGAACTGTCCGGTCAACTTAACGAGCTGCTCAACAAGGGTTTTAAACGACCAAGCTTCTCACCCTGGGGAGCACCGGTCTTGTTCATAAAGAAGAAATACAGATCGTTCCGTATGTGCATCGATTACAGAGAAATCAACAAGTTGACAGTAAAAAATCGTTACCCTCTTCCTCGTATAGACGATTTATTCGACCAACTGCAAGGGGCGAGTTACTTTTCCAAGATTGATCTGAGGTTCGGGTATCACCAATTACGAGTGCTTGAGGAGGATGTCCTAAAAACAGCCTTCCGAACTCGTTACGGACATTACGAGTTTGTAGTAATGCCGTTCGGACTGACCAACGCGCCCGCAGTATTCATGGACGTAATGAATAAGTTGTGTTGTCCCTACTTGGATCAGTTCGTCATCATCTTCATTGATGACATACTCGTCTATTCTCGAAGTAAGGAGGAGCATAGCGATCATCTACGACAAGTCCTGGAAACCTTGCGATCAGAGAAGCTGTACGCGAAGTTCTCTAAGTGCGAATTTTGGATCCGAAGAGTCGAATTCTTAGGACACGTGGTTAGCGAAGAAGTAATCCACGTGGACCCATCAAAGATTAAAGCTATCAAGAACTGGTTAGCACCGAAGACGCCTACATAAATTCGCTAATTTCTAGGCCTCGCTGGCTACTACCGCAGGTTCATTCAGAACTTCTCTCGAATCGCGAAACCCCTTACAACATTGACCCAGAAAGGCGTGGCCTCCAACTGGGGAGAGAAACAAGAGAAGGCATTCCAAACCCTAAAACGAGCCTTATGCATCGCACCGATACTATCTCTCCCCGAAGGGATAGAAGATTTCGTAGTATACTGCGATGCATCCAATCAAGGGATCGGTTGTGTTCTGATGCAATGAGGTAAGGTTATCGCCTACGCCTCAAGGCAGCTAAAGACACATGAGGTCAACTACACCACACACGACCTCGAACTAGGAGCGGTTGTGTTCTCCCTAAATATCTGGAGACATTACCTGTACGGTACGAAGAGCACGTTATACACCGACCACAAAAGCCTACAACACATATTCAACTAGAAGGAGCTCAATATGAGGCAACGACGGTGGGTCGAGCTACTCAATGACTACGAATACGAAATTCGTTATCATCTGGGTCAAGCAGACGCCCTAAGTCGGAAGGAATATTCTGGTCGAAGAGTCAATTCATTAACAATGACTATCCATTCGCATCTATCCGCACAAATTAAGGAGGCTCAGCTCGAAGCCTTGAAACCTAAAAATGTGGTGGGAGAATCCCTACGAGGAATGGATAAGAATTTGGAAGTCAAGGGTGACGAAGCCTTATATCTCATGGACCGAATCTGGAGACCGCGACACGGTGGCTTCAGAGACTTGGTCAAGAAGGAAGCCCACAACACTCGATACTCCGTTCACCCAGGTTCAGATAAGATGTATCTGGATCTTAAAAAGTCATATTGGTGGCCTAACATGAAAGCAGATATTGCTACCTTCGTGATTAAATGGCTTACTTGCGCCAAGGTCAAGGTTGAATACCAGAAACCATCAGGTCTTCTGCAGCAACCGGAGATACCTGAATGGAAGTGGGAGCGGATCACTATGGACTTCATAACCAAACTACCCAAGACAACGGGTGGGCTTGATACCATATGGGTCATCATCGACAGATTGACCAAGTCCGCGCACTTTCTACCCATCAAGGAAACAGACAAGATGGAGAAGCTCACGAGAACATACATTAAGGAAATTGTATGGCTGCATGGTGTTCCAATATCTATTATCTCCGATAGGGATAACAGATTCACTTCAAGATTCTGGCAGTCGCTGCAAAACTCCTTAGGAACGAGGCTGGACATGAGTACAACCTACCATCCGTAGACCGGCGGACAAAGTGAGAGAACTATCCAAACATTAGAAGATATGATGCGATCCTGTGTGATCGACTTTGGTAAGGCGTGGGATACCCACTTACCTCTTGTCGAGTTTTCCTACAACAACAGTTATCACACGAGCATCAAAGCTGCTCCATTCGAAGCCCTCTACGGCCGAAAGCGCGGAAAGCTGGGTGTTACACGAATCCTGGAGGATCGGAGTGTCAGAATGCACGCCATGTGCTACGCGCTGGTGGACATGAATATGTTTTCTAATCTTTTAAAATCATAACTCTCTTGTATGAACCTTTTTTTCTACGAATATTTCATATTCTTGCAGGTCTCGTCGTTCTCTACAACTTTCCTTTTGGTCATTTTCGCTGGTGTTGAATTTTCTTTTTTGATTAGTTTTTATTACAGTTAAAAATCATAACGTTTGCATACGGCTTTTGTTTTAGGTCTTCCTTGTTTCATAAGTCCTAGTTTAATTAGTACTACGACTATCTAGTTGGTAACTTTTTCCAAAGTCAGTCATTCTATTTGTATTTTTCGTCGTTGTATCTTTTTAAGTACGTAGATGTTTATTTACCATAAAATTCATATCTTGCTTCTGTTGAGTCAGATTGTTGTGAAACTTATATTTCTGGGATCACGGTAGCGTATATAATCTATATATGTTAACTTGCTCTTAATGTGACACGACTTTTCGCACACTCATTTTTAGCATAGGATTTAACATTATTAAGGGTGATATTTGAATATAATGACATATATTAGGTAGTAACAATGTTTTTCTTATTATATTTCCACATTTCATCGTTAGATGAAATGGCGGTTGATGACATATTTTCTAGGTTGTCACTTCCTCCCCCTATTGAAAGAAATTTTGTCCCCGAAATTCAACTTATAGTGCCTTACATGGAGGCACCTTATTGAGAGGATTATTTTAATGGATTAAAAACCTTTGAAATCTTTATTGTAGTGTAACTTTTGTAGAAGGACTCTCTCTTCTTAAAGTTTGTTTTTGCAATGAGATTTGGAACTATTTTAAATTCGGCTGTGAGGTTGGAATAAGCGTTTTGATGTTTAAACCTTCCCTTTAAGTTTTAAATTTTGTTGGGTATTTGGCAATTGGTGAAGGGTTATTTCATGAGGCAGTTGAATGTATAATTCTACTTCTAATTCTTTAACTTCTTGTCATTCTTTAACGTTTATTCTCTAGTGTCTTAATTCTATTTCATTTTACACCAAAAGGAAACCTAAAGTTCCTTTTTATCAACCATGCTAAGGTTCTATTGAACTTCTACCCTTTTTGTTTTGCGACCTCGTCACTCCTTATATTAGGAATGCTTATGGTCTTACTTTGGGTTGTGGTTCATTTTGTACTAAATATGGTGGTTTTTTTATTAGGTTGTCTTATATTTATGTTACTTGTGGGATATTGTTTTAGCTATTCTTGGTTTTTGTAGAGTTTTGTTTGGAGTTCTACTTTTGATTAAATGGTGGTAAGTTTTTTAAATGATTCAGGAATGTTTCAGATTTATTGAACCTAGTGGTTTGTTGTGATTCTTGCATTGTTTTTGAAATGACTAATCAAATATACTTCTTAGCTAAGTGTATGGGTAGTTTCTTTCATTTGTAGTAGCTATAAGAATCAAACTTCTATGATTCCTATCCGTGTGGCCTTCCATGCCCCTTTTTTTTACAGCTTGGATTTCTATGCTCATTTGTGTGGCAGTTTAAGTATCGACTGTGAGGTGGGAGTTTTCCTTAAGGGTAATAATGTGGCTTGCCCTAAATGGCAGGTTCTATTATAAGTGACTATGGTCTTCTTACCCTAGTAAGTGGTTTAAGTTCTTGGGCTTCTATCTTTAGTGTGTTTCCTTTGGGTAGAGTTTTACTATTTTCATTTTCTTTTCATTCTATCAAGGGATTGAGTATGCAACCTCTATTCCTATTAAAATTCTACTAGTTAAGTGATACATTACGGGTGGCGAGTTTAACCCAGATGCTCTTAACACAATTACGAGTCTGTAGTATTTTTTCTATTTCTTTCATATCTGTGGAAGGATCCTGACTTGTTGCTTATGAATTTCTAGTAGATGCTTCTTTGTTGATTGCTTCCATGCTGAAGGTATCTTTCTCTTTTGTTGACTCTAAAATCACTTGTTTTGCTTAACGATTTAGGGTTAATTTTGAGTAGTGTTTGTGTTAATCAAATTTTCATAGCAAGTTTTCTGCTTATTGCCTCCTAGGTACCTTGGATGATTTGAGTCGTTTTTCACTCCTTTGTTATCGGTTTATTGTTTTTTATTCTAATTTATAGTTTTTTTTGGTGTATCTAGAGCTCATTAAATTGAAATAGTAGGTATTTTATGTAATTTTTCTAAGGTTTTTGGTTGATAAGGGTTATGTAAAATAGTGTATGGTTTAAATTGCAACTTCTGAGTTTCTTGGGGTGCACGCCACACACACGAGTGCACCGCATGCAATGGGGCCAGGTGTATAAATTACGCGTTAGTCCCCCTGTTGATGTGCACTCCCCTTTTCTCTTTCTTTTTGTGATTTTTGGGCCCCGCACGAGACTTACACTCCCCTTTTTGTGTCATTTTCTTCCATCCAATCTTTCTTCTTTCCAGGTACACATGTTATAAATCCTAACACATTTTCACTGATAATGGATCCTAAATAGCTATTTTTAGGTTTTGGGGATTTTGGTATTTTTTCGATTCTTGTTTGATAATGTGAAACTGATGCGTTAAATAGTTAGTATATTGACCGATTATAGTAGATTTATGGTTGAATATTGTTAAATTTGTTAATTCGCCCTCAATTTGATGCATTTTGATTTTTTGGGAAAAACCTAGGGTTTTTTTCAAATCCATTTTTCTGTTGTGTTTTAACCGAAAATGGTGGTGTAATAGGCTTATAAAGGCACCGATTATCGAACCCTAGTTTTTCTTAGGCTGAGATTTGGATGAAATTAGGCCTCATGAACGATCTGTCGCCGACGTGTTCTTGGCGCACGAACACATAGGAAGATGTGCGCTGCATCTTTAAATGCACGTCGGGCGTCAAGAAATGCGTGCGAGGGTAAAAATCCTAGATTTTTCCATTTTTAAACTTTATTTTAAATTTTACTAACATTCCATGTTAATTCTCTGGTTTCATGATGAACTGGAGAAAACACGCTGGTATGTTTCCTCATGTCTAGCCGACACATGTGTTCCTATCATTTCCCGCTACTCTTCTCGACCGAGATTCTTACATTAGGAGGGGTTCATAGTTGTTGACTAAGCATATCAGTATTTCATAGTCTCTAGATTGGCAGTTTGCAGGTGATGTGGGTATGACGACATTATTGGAGACATTCCTTACCCGATCATTTCAGGACGAGGCGGGTCTCTTGACCTTTGTCAGTCACCCATGGTGTCATGTGTTGGGCTTTAAGGAGATCATTATAAGGAGATCTATATATAGTTTCTTTCTACTATCTGGTTCAACCGAGAGACCAGGATTTGGTCAGAAGGTTCAGCCTTGTCCATCAAGCTGGGTGGAGTTGCCCTTTCCTGCAGTCTGTTGGAGTTGGGGTAGCATTTGGGGATTTATTTTGTTGAGGATGTTGATCATACCTTTTTTGGATTCCTATTTGGATATTTGTATTCTCTCAAAGACGATGGAATATAACCATCAGGAGGTCTGGGCCCTAGCCAGCGGGGAGTATGTATCAAGGTCGGCAAAGGAGAGTAGCCTCAGATTTCATTTGCATTGGCTTATCAATCATCTAATCGCCTCCACTATTCATCATTATGAGGAGCATGATAAGGTCCCCACATGAGATCTTTTTCCTATGTGGTGCCTACTTTGCACTGATGTTCACCTCCACATTCCTTAAACTATTGCTTCCTTCCTCTCCTCCAGTTTAGCTCTTGGCACTCAACCACAAAGCAAGATCTGTGTTGGTCACTTTATCAGCCGATTGGCTCAGTCCTATGGGGTTGATACTCATGGGATGACTCATTATCCCCTCCGGGAGCTAGACGAGGCGATTCTAAGGAGGATAAAAGAGATTGTGCGTGGATCAGACCAGATTTTGAGGATCCTTGTTGATGATGTCGTTGTGCACATCTGCTAGGTAGACCTAGAGTGCAGAGAGGAGTAGGAGTTTCAGCAGGACCGTTGTCAACAACGACTTCAATGTGCTCCCCCTGCTACTCAACAAGGTTCGCATCCTAAGATGGACAGATCCCATCTCTCTAGATGTATGGTTAAGCTGTGTGGGGAGTTTTGTGAGTTCAGTTTGGAGGTTCCTGAGTTTCGTCATTGTCAGCAGTGAATGGCGGATTGGTTTCCTTATAAGAGATTTGCCTATCCTCCTTACCAGCAACCGAGTGACAGAGCAGGTACGTCTGGGATGCACCATGACGAGGAGAGTGATGATGATGTTGATGGAGATAACGAGGAGTACATTGATTGGTTTTGTTTCTTTGTTGTTACATTTTGAGTATGTAGACTTCTTTTATCTTAGCTATGGTGTATGGGTGTAGATTCCCCCTTTTCTAGACTATTTTATGATGTATTTTGGCATTGTATATATGGACAACTCTTACGTGTTATATCTTGATTGGTTGTATGTGTCTTATGCTATCTGGGTTTCTTAAGATTTTCAGTCTATCAATTAACTTATGTAGGTATATTAGCGTATTTTCTCTTTCCAAAATAAAACATAATTGATCAGTTCTGTGTTTGGTCTTAGCCTGACCAATGTACTATAAAACTTATTTAGCGCATTTGATCTAAAAATCTTGCATTCAAGAAAATCTCAAATATGTATTTTTTATCAACTTTTGGTTTTGGACTTCATGAATAACAAATAAGGATCAACTAGGTGAGAAGTACCGGAGGGCAGAACCATTTTAGCATATAGTTTCTCTGAAATCCAGCAACCCAAGTGATAGTTCTAACTAGTCACCTTTCCCGTAAGTAGTCTATCGGTAGTGTAATTTAATTATACTTTTAGTTGTAGAACTGATGTCAGATCTTTATAGAATATGTGTACCTAGGTTATAGTTGTATTTCCTAAGGAATTACCAATTCACTATAACCTTTAGCTCCGATACCAATCTGTCACACCCCCTGCCTGGCAACGAAAACGCCAGGCAGCATTTCGTTAGGGATGTTGGCTTTAGATGAGGTTTCTATCATGAGTTTTATCTTGATTGCCATTCACTTTGATAGATTGGGAGTCACTCGTGACTGTTGGCTGATAGGTCGATTGTCTCTGTTGAATGTCCTAGGAATACATGTGAGTTTTGAAAGGGGTCAACATAAAGTTTGTGAGTTCCCAGGTTATGTATACTTGACAATACTTTGTTCATTTCGTTAAGTCAACTCTTGTTGTGTTCAACGTCAGTATATATCACCCTGTTTCTTAGTGTTATGGTAGTGGGATTCAGATAGTTTAGTAACTAGATATGATCCTATTTGGATAGATGAGAGTATTATATTATTTTCCTTGGTCTTTGGAAAACCCATTGTTATTACTAAGGTGATATTATCTTGGAAAACTTTTATCATCTTGCGTGTACTTCTTCTTTATTCTTTAAGTTTAATAAGAGTATTCTGATCTCGTTCCCTTGAGATCAAGTGTACAATCATTACTTATTTAGCTAGTAGTATTGGATAGCTAGTTTTAGTTTATCTTATTTATTCTAAATTTGTGTGTCCTATCACTAGTTCCTTATGTTATTTCCTAGTAGTAGTCTATGATAGCTAGTTTTAGTTTAAAAAAGCTATGATGATTACCTATAATCGAGCTATGATTGTTGATCCTGAAAACCACGACGCTTCATCGGACGTCGAAAATGTATTTAGAAAGTTATTCTTGCTTTGAATTGTAGCCATATTGTAACTAGCAACCATAGGTGGGAGTGTCAATCCCGTATAGATGTATACATATCTCTCCCGGTCACTTAAGATTTAACGATTATAGGCTGGGAGCTAGCTGAAATTCTTTTAGCGTGTTGATGAATCATGACTCATCTAACTCTTGTTGTGGGGGCCTGTCTTCGTCGGTCGTGTTGTTTATTTCATTGAATTCATATTTGTTTACTTGTATATATATATATATATATATATATATATATATATATATATATATAATTAGCGTGTTTGGCATAGCCGATTAGTTGGGCAAAGTAACCACTAGGTACTAACCTTATCTAAAGGGTGGTACAATAACGACTAGAGTATCAACGTTTACAAGCAACTGGCCAGCGTATCAACTAGGTATGATCTTATCTATCACTATGATTCAGTATAACAACTAGTCATAATATTAGCTAAAGAGTTTGGGTAGAGTATCAAGTAGGCATAATACAATCCTACTATTATGAGAATAATTATCTAATCTACAACTAGTAATAACTATGTATAAATGCATTTTAACATGTATCCCCCTTCCTAAAAAAATGTTTTGGAAAATGGTCCATGAACTCACTTGTAATTCATGAAGCCGTTAATGTAGGGTAGAAAGCCCGAGAGGTCCAACACTCGAGAGGCGTTCAGGAGTCATTTGCACATGCATTGAGATGTGTGTTTGAGGTGTGAGAAGGGATCATTCTGAGGCTGATATTTATAGGGTTTTTTTAGGGTTGTGCGCCGTGCAAATACACGTGAACCACCAGGTGTTCACACATTTCCTCTTTCTATGGTGCCACATCATCCAAAGCCTGGAGGATCAGAGTGTCATAATGCGCGATGCGTGTTGCGCGCAACTGCATGTGAAGATGTTTTCTAATCTTTGAAAATATGTAACTCTCTTATACGAACCCCATTTTCTATGACTCTTATATATATCCTTGTAGGTCTCGGCGTTCTTCACAACTTTCATTTTGGCTGGTTTTGACTTTATTTTTTCGACTAGTATTTATTACCGTTAAAAATCATAGCTTTTCCACATGGCTTTCGTTTTAGGTTTTCTTTGTTCCATAACTCCTACTTTAAGTAGTACTACAACTATCTAGTTGGCAACTTTTTCCAAAAGTCATTCATTCTCTCTATAGTTTTCATCATTGTATCTTTTTAAGTACGGTATATGTTTATTTACTATAAAGGTCATATCTCGACCATACTAATTTGGATTGTTGCGACACTTATATTTATGGGATCGGGGTAGCGTAGAATCTAAATATATTAACCTGCTATCAACGTGACACGGCTTTTCACGTACTCATGTTTGAGCCTAAGGTTTGACATTATTAAGGGTGATATTAGCATATAATGATATACATTAGGTAGTTACAATGTTGTTCTTATTATATTTCTGCGTTTCATTGTTAGATACAAACGACGGTTGATGATGTATTTTATGGGTTGTCACAAAGACTCAGCCCTACAACAGTTGGACTCAGACGAGAGCTGCACAATATTGCCGAATCAATCATTCTAAAAAAAACTTTTGTAACATCTAACTTAACATATTCATTTAATAGTTAACTCACATCAGTATGAGTCATACAAAGCACATGGCAAGAAACATTTGGGCAGTGAAACCGATTGACAATAGGACATCATAAAAAGAAGGCAAATCGTCACATGTACTTCCTTACCATTAGGTCCAAGCATCTAGGATACACATACGTCCTATGCCCACTGAGTTAAGAGTAACTAACAATTCCTTACATGCTGGCTTTCTACAACCCCCACTCACTCATGAAACTTCCACTAACCATGTAGTTGCGTGTGTATGATAATCATACATAACACTGGATTTGATAGACATTCAAATACTTGATTCTACCCTAAGCCCACAACCAGATGAGGAACAGTAAATAAGGCTAAATCAAACATTCTCAGGCTATAAAATCTTATTTATGCATAACTATGATGCATACACTAAACAACCACAGTAATAATCTTAGGTCAATATAGTATAACAATAAATTCTCCAAGGCTATTAGGCATCATATAACAAGCAATTCTATCATGCAATTCCCGTAGATCATTAGCCTATATACTAGCATGCAATTCTATTACATCAGCAATATACAATTAAATGTGGGTATCTTGGGGAATCACTTTCTTTGACTACGACGTATCGTACGCATCGCGTCCTTTATGTCGGTCCTTTTCAAGTTAAATTTTGAAAACATTTTGCAGATCCTTTGTTCGTGTCACAAAACATTTTGTAAGATCCCACAAATGACGATAATTTTTTTCATTTTTCATTTAGATAAAACCATTGTTTTCATCAAATCCAAGTCACAAAACATAAGTGTCAAATACAAATATTCCAAAATCAAAGTCAAAATAGGCAGAAATCAAAAATGCAGATGATGTGTATGCTCAAGCTTTTGCTTTACCTCGATCTTCTGAAGTAACAGAAACAAGAAATCCATAACTATAAGCCCACGCTTAGTAAGTTTCCATAAATACCAAACATAATAGAAATCCGATTATAGTGCATGCATATATGGTTTGTTGGCCCCTGGCCTCAACCCAACCATCCCGGGTTTATTAACATAGAGTGTCAACCTAACCATCCAAGTTTGTTGACATATAGTCTTAACCCAACCATTCGGTTTTGTTCGTCCACTGCATGGAGCAGTCTTTTAACCCAACCATGCGGGTTTGTTGGCTTCCCGCCTTAACCTAACCATTTAGGTTTTTTGGCTTCCCACCTCAACCCAACCATCCAAATATGTCGACATATGCAATATCAATTAATCATATAACGATAATGCATTAAATACATAGCACAACGAATGGGCCGGCCTTGGTGCCTTTGACCCATAGGCATAGTGAGAAAAATCCCCTTAAAACCAAGATGATAGCTGAAAAGAACGTAACTCCGAACATGAACTCTACAAGTCACCTATACAACAAAAGAAATACCAACCCTTGTTTCACAACCCAAATACTACCCAATTTACCCTAAATGACCTAAATTCAAACTTGGTTAAAGTCAACGATCAACGGTGAAAAGTCAAACTTCAGTTGGTTGCCATTCCATGGCCATTAGGGCTCAACCAACCTATCCCAACAATGACCTTTCTCTTGTGAAAAGGAATAGGAACCAAATCAATTAGGCACCTCTCTCGAAATAGCTCAAGAGTAATACTTCGATGAACCCTCGATACTCTGAGTGAACAATCATCGACGATTTCCACCTCCAACGGGTAATCAAGCTCCCCAGAAGCATCACCAAATCTCTGGCTGAGCCCAAGAGATACAAAAGATCGGGTAGCGCCCGAATAAAAAAGAACTAAAGTAGGCAATTCGTTCACTACGAATGTCCCTAAACATCACAACATAAAACATAAGCATAAACAATAATGAAAGCGCATAAATGAATGGAAAACATACTCGTAACCATGTAAAGATTCGCATGCGCCTCCTCAGTCATAAGATGAAAAGCCCTACTCTTCACTATAGGGGCCGCCTCCTTGCCCTCTTGGCCATATGTGATCCTCAAGGTTATAAGAGCGGGTGTTGTAACCACTCCTACCGTTAAAATCAGGCAATTAGCCTTCTTGTGGCCCCTCTGATTGTAATGAAAGCAAATCATA
The DNA here is from genome assembly GCF_051521515.1 of Lactuca serriola. Classification (NCBI taxonomy): domain Eukaryota; kingdom Viridiplantae; phylum Streptophyta; class Magnoliopsida; order Asterales; family Asteraceae; genus Lactuca; species Lactuca serriola. The sequence goes on from NC_136416.1 coordinate 145,254,205, forward strand.
CCTGAACACATGGGTGGTGGTGGTGGCAGTGCAATCCCTGCCAAATTGCGCCGTATTGTCGCACTTATAGTAGCTTGAACCACCCACCCTACAAACCCCATCATGCAACCTGTCACACTTGCCGTAGTGGTCCCAACCTTGTTGGACCCTCGATTTAGAATCAAAACCTTGGGTTTCTTCGTTGAACCCCCAATCGTCCGCACCTGCTTCACCTTCCTCTTTCCGATGTGCTCCAAATCGATTTCCCATTCTCAGGCCATGGATATTATGTCCTCCAATGCCGGACAGGTTGAATAGCTAACAAACTCCCCAATATTTGATCTCAACATGTCGTGGTACCAAGTCTTCTTCATCTCCTCATTTGTAGCATACTGGGGTACCACTAAAGCTCTCTCTCAGATCTTAGCAATGATCTCCTCCATGGTCTGAGTCACCTGACGTATATCCTGGAACTCCCTTGCCAACTGTTGCACCTCAATAGCTGATGCAAACTTTTCTCGAAATCGGGTTACAAAATCTGACCAGGCCAGGGCCTCGATGGTCGATTATCCCATAGCATAACCAACCTCCTCCCACCAATCCCAGGCTTGCTCCCTCAGACAGTTTGCAACGACTCTCACCTTCAACCATCAGGGCAGAAGCTAGTTATTTGATCATACTCCATATCTGATATCCATTGTCGAGCAGAAATGGGGTTCTTCACTCCAAAGAACTCCGATGCCCCACTTCCTTTTAAGTCCATGAAGGAGAGAGTGTGGGCTCTGTACTGACCAGTAGCTAGCTTGGCTCTAAAGTCCTGGAAGTGCTCCTCCATCAACTTGATGATACCATCCTTGATGGACCCGAACATCATCGGGGTTGCATCAAGGATGCCTCTCATAATCTCAGATGCGATGAACTCGCGTAGCTCTTCATCAGTTGTTTTGATACATATACCCGAACCCGAACCCAATCCAGATCCTAAACCTCCTACTCCACCAAGTGTCATCACCATGTTGAAACACAATACATAATCAATTAGTACACACACAAAGAGAGTCACACTCCTGAAGTTTCTTGAAATCATCAAGGCCTCCCTTGTCTTGGTTATAGATCATGTGTTTTCAGTAGTACTGGCCCAATAATACCTTCCACGCCTATCTATACCTTCCTTAAGAACTGTTTGAAATCCTCCAAGTCACTTCCCTACTATTAACTACTTAACTCATACTATAGAGCACCTTACGCGCTAAGTCATATCCTACGCTTTCCTAAGATTTCCTTTTTCCATCACCCTCTGCAATCAGCTGCAGAAGAGACTCCCCCAACATCTTCTAACTACCTCACGAATATTGTTGCATGTTATCAACATCAGATAATTTTTTAATCCTAGATCCCACCCTACAATGGTTGGAATCAAACATGAGTTGTGCAATATTGTTGAATCTAACCTTCAAAATTATCTTATCCCTATAACATGTAATTTAACACATTCACTTAGTAATTATTTGAAACTTGTGGAGTCCCTAGAAGCACAAAGCAAGCAACATTCGAGCATTGGGTTCTAAACTAAGTACGAAATCTATACTAGCATGCAATTGAAAAGGTTCAAACAACCGTCATAAAAGGCATCTCTCCTAGCATCCTACCATGCAATTACGAGCAGATCATTAGCCCTAATCTAGCATGCTATACACATTACATATACTGAAGCTATAACTATGTAAGGGTATTTTGGAAAATACTTACTTGAGCTCGGTTGATTACACGCATCATACCCCTTTCTTATAAAAACTGATTTAGAAAATCCATTTTTCTTTCGAAAAGATTACTAATTCCTCGGTTTGAGTTTAAACACACCCGAGAGCGTGGCCGAATCCCTCAAACCAAGGGTCTGATACCAACTTGTAACGTACCAAAAATTACTAAGTAAAATTTTCATTTTAAAAACCAACAAAACATCATTCATTCATTTATGTCAAAACCCATCAAAACGTTTGAATCTATAAAATAGTTATCAGAGCACAAATCATGTCATAAAATGCAGAATTTTGGTGGATGAGGTGCGAACATGTCGGGCGTCTCCCTTTTGAACTGGAAGTACCTGAAACCATAAACATAAAATTGTGAGCATAAAGCTTAGTGAGTTTCTCCCAAAATACCACATACCATACATACATATCAGTTTAAAACTAAATTGGATCTATTTCATCCCCTCTGGTACCTTTCAACCGGTATTGGGTCTATTTCACTCCCTTTGGTAACTTTCAACCGGTACTGGGTCTAGTTCACCCCCTATGGTGTTTTTTAACCGGTATTGGGTCTATTTCATCCCTATAGTTATGCATACAATCATATCAACAAGATTTACAAAGACAACAAGCACATACAAGCATAAAAGTAAGTGTCACAAAGACAATTATCATCCTACAAACATAATACAGTGGGCCGATATTGGTGCCTTCGACCCACGAGTATAGTGAGGAGACTCACCTAACAAACGATGATCAACTGCAACTGTTCCTACTACTGTGAATATAGATGTGTGGCCCCTAAACGAAAAACAGATGTGTTTTCCATAGTCGCCACGCCGTGGGAACTGGATCCAAAATGTCTTAATGATTTCAACCAAATCCTCTAATCCCAGAGGTTCCAAATCCCAGAGTTGATCATTATTGTTCTCTAAAGGGATAAATTTTCCAACTTTATCCCTTGAGGTCCACCAGAAGGTGTAGATCTCAAGTCTTAGTTCCACAAAGCATAACCATGACATGAGCTTAATCAAGGAGCACTTAATCCCTTAAGTCTTGAGACTATTTTCTCCAGAAGAGCTTATAACACTAAAACCATCCTAAAGCTTGATGCTTTTTAGACTTGCATGTCCAATGCAAGTCTTGGACTCAACTTAGGTCAAAAAGGGGTTTTGTGACCATAGTCTTATGCATGGTACAAACAAACCACCAAACTTCATATCCAAACCATAAATTACTACAAATGATCCAGAGATTTATAAATTTTCAACCTTTATGAAGTCTCACCATCCCAACGAACAATATCAAGGAGAAAATGGGACAGAATGCAAGATCTAGCACACTATAATAAAAAAGGTGGAGCCTTGAACACTTACAAGGGTTCAAAGTCGAACTAGGAAGGTATATGGGTCTTTCTTGCTTATCCTTGGCTTACTCCTTCTTCCTTCTTCCTTCAAGACCTTTCAAAAGCACTCTAGAAGGCTTCAACAATGGAGGAAAAGAGTTAGGGTTTTCTTTTGGATAAAAGAGGGTGGTGGAGGCTGAGGGTGAGCAAACCCTAGCCTCCTCATTAATTTAAATATGTGCAAAACCTGAAAAATTAGGGTTTGAGACATCAATGGCGTCTACGTTGTGGCCTTCCTTTCCATGTCGTGACGAGTCAAAAAGACACGTGGCTGGAAAATGTCTCGCCACGTTGTGGCCATCCTTCCCACGCCGTGGCGACTCACCGAACTTCAAATCTTAAATTAAAATAAAACATACCTTAAAAACGGATGTTACATAAGGAGCTGTGGTAGCAGCACCTCGAGTGTGTGATTCGATTATCTTCAGTTAGATGTGAGTCTTCTTATCGTGCTTATGGGTCGAAGACACCAATGTCAACCCCACTAAATTGTGTATGTAGGATGCTATCTGTATTTGTAACTCTTGCATGTTTGTATGATTGGGTTGAAAGATACCCCAGGGCTGGGCCCATAATTCTATGCTGGGTCGAAACAAACCCCAGGGCTGGGCCCATAATTATATGTTGGGTTGGATTATACCTTAGGGCTAGGCCCAATTGTATGTTGGTATTTGGTACTTTGGGGAACTCACTAAGCTTTGTGCTTACAATTTATGTTTATGGTTTCAGGTACTTCCAGTACAAAAAAGGGAAGAGTTTGGCATGATGGTACATCATCCCCCTCATGATTCTACACTTGTTTTCATTTGTACTCTGATGTTTTGTTGACATTTTATTTTGTGGTTAACTTTGTGATAACTTGATGTGTGAATTTAATGGTTTCTAAAACGAAAAATTTTATTACTGTTTTTTGGGCTATTTCAAAGCGGCACTTCTAAGGCGATGGTTCTTGATGTATTTAGTTTGTTCCTTAAGTTTCGTGGTGTCTGCTAATTTTGGAGTTGCTTTCATACCTATTGTTTTTTGCAGCAAATTTTCGTTTTTGCCTTGGTGGTGTTCTTGATTTGAGTCATTTGTTTTTCTTGTTGTGTTGTTGCTTTCTTTTGTATTTGGTACTATGTATTTCTGCTCAGCTTCACGCTGATTTTTTCTAATAAAATTTATTGTCCTTCAAAAAAAAATTGCAAAAAGATTTCAGAAAAGCAGAAAATGTCACTAAATCATATTTTTCGTTTAATTTATTATTATCATTCAACTTTATGTAATTTTGTAAATATCCAACCATTTAAGCAATTAATATAATAAGAAAATAAAACTATCTCAAATTTGGTTAAACAGCCGGTTGTAAATAACTTTGTTTTAACTTTTGAGTATTAATTTGGGTAAATGACACAAAAAACACTTTTTTTACATAGAAATTCGATTTTGACACCGTGTTTTTTTGTGTAAATTTGGCACTGTGTTTTCCAATTTGTTACAATTCTGACCACTTGACCGGTTAACCAGGTTGCATGCTGACGTGGCATGCTGACATGATATGTTGACGTGTCAAAATTGAATTTTTTTTTTCACAAAAAACACTAAGTTTTCATTTTTTTCGATTTTGACACGAAGTTTAATTTTTTCTTTCAACTTTGACACTATGTTTTTTTGTTCCAAATCGAACATCATTTTTTCCAATTTTGTTCAATATTGACAATTTTCTATTTGAAACCGTATAAATATTTTTTTAATACATTTAAACCATATAAATATGTTTTTTTTTCATTTAAAAACCATAGTTTTGTATAAATACATTTTTTTTACACTCAAACCATATTTTTATGTATAAATATGTATTAGTTATATAAAAATTGTATTTTATATTAAATATGCAACTTTAAAATGTGTTTGGAGGTTTGGAGACGTGTAGTCGATCAAAACTCAGATATCAAGTTTGCAACCCATCAAATTTTTATATATATTATTAGAAGCTTATGGTTAGTTTGATTCTCATGATATAACTAATGCTTTGAATGTAAGAAAAAAAACACCTTGTATTTAAATAAAAATGTGGTTTTTAAACGAAAAAAATATATTTATACGGTTTAAAATTTAATAAAAAAAATATATTTATACGGTTTCAAATGAAAAATAGACAAAAGTGAACAAAATTTGATAAATGATGTTCGATTGGAACAAAAAAAACATAGTGTCAAAATTGAAATAAAAAATTAAACTTAGTGTCAAAATCGAAAAAAATGAAAACTCAGTTTGTGGGAAAAAAAATCAATTTTGACACGTCAGCATATCATGTCAGCATGACACGTCATCAAAACTAACACGTCATTATGCCACGTCAGCATGCAACCTGGTTAACCGGTCAAGTGGTCAGAATTGTAACAAATTGGAAAACACAGTGTCAAAATTGACACAAAAAAAACACGGTGTCAAAATCGAATTTCTGTATAAAAAAAGTGTTTTTTGTACCATTTATCCTATTAATTTTATAGAAACTAATATGAAACTTATTAAAAAAATAAGCTCGAAAAATAAACCCTTAATAAACTAATAAACGATCCTAATTAACCAACTATGTAATTAGATGATAAAACTGTCTATTTATTTAAAGAAAATCTGCAATAAAGTCCCAAGCAACAATACATGATTAACAGTTGAGATTAAAGGTTGTCCACCATATGACATATCCTCCATACAGGTTCTCTAAACATATACAATTCAAAATATTTCCTACGTCTTTTACTTTCTACCTTATCTGTTCATTGGAGTGTTGTATAACTTCTTTACAGTTGTTGAATCTCAACGAATCAGCATCCTGAAGTCAATGAAGCACATGCCCTACAAAAAGTTCAAAGTAACCGATCAAACGACAATTATCATCAACCACTCCAATAAGGTGTTGGAACATCCAAGATATGGTGTTGTCCGTTTGCTTTCAAATCCAAATTTTGAGCTATAGGTTCTTCATAAAAATTATCCATGGCATTTATGTTCTATTTAAGCAATCAATAAAATAAATTATGAAAAGAACTACAAGTGAAAGTCAAATAAGAATATATGATCATCACATACCCTCACAAGGATCTCTTGCTGTTGCATTGGTTTGTCTCTGAAAATATAGGAAAAATAGTTCACACAATTTAAAATAATGCTCCTGGTTCCATTTTGTATATAACTGTTTTCCATTTATTTGGAGTTTCTATTGCTTTTCGAACATTGTAGCTCGAATCTAGAATATCTCATTTAAAAAAACATTATTAGAGGTCCCCCTACTTAACCTTTTTCAATATCCATCATTGGTTGTGACTACTTTCGAGGCTCGAGCTGCTTTCTATACAAAAGAATCAAATATTAGAATTAGACAACGTTTCATATTTACATAGGCAGAAACTAAAAAGTTTTGAAATAGAACTTGGGGTTCGTACTTAACCTTTTTCAAAATCTAGCAACTCAAAAAGTAACTTTTCATTAAGGGGCTAGCGAAATAAACAATTTTTTAATTGGGAAGAACCTTTTAAAATCTAGCAACTCAAAAAGTAAATTTTCATTAAGGAGCTAGCGAAATAAATATAATTTATTAATTGGGAAATATGTAATTTATCCATAAAAGGCACAAATTTTATTTAGTCAAATGGCTAGATCATTATTTTCATTTGTCTCGACCATTGTCATGTTGGTGTTCTATTCCCAGCAATATATATTGATACCGATACCATGTGCGTACAAAATTGAAAGAATAAAAAGATGAAATAAATGATAATACTAAATTGGAACCTAGTTTCTTTCTGACTTTCTTAAAATCAATAATGAACAAAAATGACCCTTCTAACTAACTTTCTTTCTATTTATCATTAGATTTCCAACAACATTCAACTACTAACGATCTTTTCTTGCTTTGACCATTATGCGCATGGCCTTTAGCAACCGAATAACTGATTTATCCCGTTCTCTTATATATTATCTGTCACATACCTAGCACCAAAGAATATAATCACACGAATACTCTTAATGAGCACCAATGTTGGACGAGAATTATCTTAGCTTTTTTTTTTCAGGACGTCTCCATCTATCTCGGTCATTTCATCCAACACTCGTTAAGCATCACAAAAGCTAGGAATGATCATCAGAACAACGTATCTACTTTCAGAATATGAATCGTCTTAAGAGGCTCTAGTTTCGGTTCCTAAAGTTTTGGAACAACTTATGCGGTTCTTATTTTTTCGGAACCGCTAACTGATGGTTAACCCACCAATTGAAAATTGCTCTCATTGTTTTTAAACTTGGTCTTAAAAATTATGTGCGTTCCAAATTGTGTATGTATTATGTAATAGTAATATACTTAGAAGTTAAAGGACTATTTATGACATTAATTGTAAAAAAATGTGGTTATTTTTGCAATGAAAGATAGTTGCTTTTAAAGAAAGACAACCGTTGGATTATGCATGTGGTCTTTTTGAGCATTTGGTGTCGGTGGGAATGTGTCGGTCCTCAGTAGCCGCGGTGCATATTAAAGTCGTTTTTATGGGTCCATGACAACCACTAATGCCCTGTCCTTCCAACTTTCTTGACGTCCTATTCATAAATAATTTTTTCGTAATTATACTATTTTTTTTTAATATATATCTTTGTTTTGACATAACAAGTACTTAATATTATGATTATATTATAATGTTGGTTAATTAAGATGAGTAAATATAATTTGGATTCTTACCAAAAAACCTCTATCGTCTTAATATATATATATATATATATATATATATATATATATATATATATATATATATATATATATATATATATATATATATATAAAGAAATCTTACTATTTCTATTTCTAAAAATAGATTGAATATAATAATATTATTTTTTTAAGACGTTCAAATCATTAAGCTAATAGTACAAGTAGTCATCAATAAAATAATATTAAATTTTAATCTGTGTTTTGAATCCTTATATTTCTCAACAAATTTTATCTTCTTCCCTGAATTTCGGATAATTCAAAATTTAAAACCATAAGAAAATGCATGTTGATTCAAATATCCCTCCTGCAGTTGGCTCTTTCTTAACAGGTTTTTATTTTAATCCTTACTTGTAATTGATTTCATCATTTTTAACTTTTTGTATTTTTATCTTATAAATATATTGGGTAAAGGCTTTATTATATCAGGTTTGTTCATAAAAAAGTTTTTACTATGTTCTTTAATATGTTGGTTTTGCAGGTTCAAAGAACTCAACCAAGAGGGCCGGTTAGAGCATTGTATTATCATTAGTTTGTATATTTTGGCATCTTACTTTTGCAATAAAGAACGGTTAAACACAAGATTTGACATGATTAAGGTAGTTTGTATATTTTTCATCTTGTTTAGTCTAAAAATGAAACCTTTTTCATTATTGGTCCTTATAATATCAAGTTTCATCACATGGACTTCCTGATTACAATGATTATTGTCCTTATTATAAGGTTCTATATAGATTTTGTTCAATATTTTAAGGTTTCAAGAACCTAAATCAATATGAATCCTTGAATTACATACCATCGTTGAAAATGTTTTAATTTGTGACCAAACTTGGTTTAAATCACAATAAAACAAGTTGACACTTGAGTATTTTGGCATTCTCAAAGGCCTATTTATCGACTTTTGAATCACAACACCTGATATTCTAAAGGTTTATTTTTATAAACTATTATTTATATATTTTAGCATTTTACTTAGTAGGACATTAAATTAATAAAAGAATTAAGGAAAACAAAAAAAAAAGAAAAAAGAGGACGATAAACAGTACAAGTGGTTTGGGTATGTATAAATGGAAGTAATAACCATTTAGGGGGTGTTTGGCAAAAAAACTTATTGCTTATTAGTTTATTAGCTTATAAGTTAATAAGTAAGTGTAGGGTAACTTATGAAAAAATGACGTATTAGAGGTTCCCCACCGGAATAAGTTATTTTAATTCAAACACTTTTTTAACTTATAGTGATGCGGATCCTAATAAGTTGTTTTAAAAAAGCTTAGCCAAACATCCCCTTAATATGGTATGATAATGCTCTTGAAAAATAGATGTCATTTAATATTCATTTCTCGAAGTGAATGCAAAATGGTTTTAACTCTAAAGAGATCAAATTATTCGCCGCCCGCCGCTTTGCGTGGGTATATATATATATATATATATATATATATATATATATATATATATATATATATATATATATATATATATATATATATATATATATATATATATATAACATATTTCTTGCAAATGAATCATTGAACAACGGAACAACAATTCCATAAGGTGTTATTACCGAAGAAGTTCAAACATATGATTATTAGATGAACATATGGTAAACCTTACTCATTAACTGGAAACTCAAAGCGTAAGTGCAAAGTAATTATAATTTCAGAATATATATTTTTTTCGCTTTCAATTTAAATTAGCATTGATCGTAGCTTTATACGATATATTTTTTTCGTCCTAATCTCAGTGGCATTAATGGGGAACACTACCTACTAACGTGAAGTGCAACTCAATTTTAATATCGCGCGAAAGATGTTTTTCCTAAGATTCTATTGTTTTTCATCGATTTAATATTGTCTTTTTGAGCATGTTCCATTAATTACAAGATTCCCCGGCCACGAACCGAAACTTTTAATCACAAAATTCATGTCTAAAATCTCAAAATGGAGAGTTTGTATGTCACAAAAACATGGGCAAACTAAATTGGTATTTGTAGTTGGTAGGGAAAGCCAATATGTTATGCCCCCACTCACTTGTAATATTGGCATTGCGTGATACATGGATAAGAACAACCATGACATGACTCACATGCTTGCTTATAAGATAGATGTCTAATATCTCTTTGATGATTGTGATGACTAATTATTTGTGCCAAATAGTGCCTACCAAGAAAAGCAATAAGTTGGTAAACTTAGTACTTATTAGCGATAATTAGCCTAAACCCATGTGTCAGCAAATCAGAAAACACTTCGCTACTCGTAGTGCACAAAACAAAGTTTCCTTAATAAGGTCATTGGTGAATCACTTGTAGTATCAGGTCAGTCAAGTGGTTAATACCAATGTCATTGGTGACTTATTCCTAATTCCATACTTGTAGGTTGTTGATTCGAATAAAAAAAGGCTAACGTTATTGTTAAGATACTGATGCATTAGCAATATGCCATAGGAACTTTTACCTTGAATCAGATTAATGTTAACTCTTGCAGCTATACATAATCTTTTGATTTACCAAATGGATGTGAAAATTGTATTTTTGAATGGTGACCTGGATGATGAAATTTATATGAAACAACTTGAAGGGTTTGTGATGTCAGGAAATGAACACAAAGTGTGTAAGTTGAAGTAAGGAGAAAATACATATTTTTTTGCCATTTACGAAAATCTTGCCCTTCAAACTTGTTCAATTTATTAATTTGCTTGTTATAACCTTCACAGAATCGCCACTAGCCATGATCACAAGAATACTTTGGTTTTTGTTAGAAAAATATATTACTTCGATTTTTGTTAGAAATATGCTTCTATTTCTATTAGTGATTGGGGATTCAAAGCACTAGAAAATTCTGAGATCATGATTAACACTTTCAAATCGAAGTATTTCGGTGGTACTCCCAAATCCTCAACCGAATAATACTCAGAAGTTTGAGAACAAAAAAATAGAATAAGAAGTATGTTTTTGTCCGTTGTGTTCTTCAACGTATTGTACCATATGAAAACTTTGACCAAAATTTGTTTAAATATGTCTCTTTGTCAAAAACGGTTACACAACAGTTTCTAGCATTCAAAACGACACAAAACGGGCATTCAAATAATGGACAAAAGTATAACCGACGTGTGTCCCAAAAACTATCATTAATAGTCAAACATGACACAAAAACAGTCGTTTTAACCAATGGATAAAACATAGAACTGATGGGTAAAACACCAAACTGCACTTGTTCCGATGCAAGCTTGTTGTCATTCATGGTTGCGAAAACAAGTTCATTGCGACGCAAGCATGTTGCAACACGGGTTGTTCTGATGCGATCCTATATGTCTTGTTCTAATGCAATCCATCAAGCATTGTTTTGATGTGATCGCAAGTGAACAACAACATCCAATCCAATGTGAAAGTTTTGATGTATAACGTTCCAACGAGTTGCGAACGATGGAAACATGCTATCTGATGTGAATGTTCCAAAGTGTTACATTCCAACTAGTTGTGAACGATTGCAATTAAACAATAACTACTTGCGTTGTCGAAATGCATTCACATCACAATCAGTTCCAGTGTTCTGAAATCACATTCACATCATAATCAGGTCCGAGATCAATCACAATCCGAGATCAATTTCGGTCTGATACCAACTATGTTTTGAGATCTATTTCAATCCGAGAAAAATTATTCTGAGATCAATCTCGGTTCCAATATCAGTTCATTCTGAAATTACTTTTTGTTCTAGTTTAAAACCAACTCCGAAAACAATTTAGCCCTTACTTGGAATCTTGAATAAACTTACACAAGCGTGTACTCCACACCTTCCTTACTTGTTTAATAATCATCAAGATTGATTTTGGTCAACAAGTCAATCCATTACACTTAAATAAACTTACAAAGTGTTGCATTCCAGCTAGTTGCGAACGATTGCAATTGAACAATAACTACTTTTGTTGCCGAAGTGCATTCATATTGCAATAAGTTCCAGTGTTCTGAAATCGCATTCACATCATAATCAGGTCCGAGATCAATCTCGTTTCGAGATCAATTTCGGTCTGATATTCTGAGATCTATTTCAATCCGATAAAAACTTATTCCGAGATCAATCTCGGTTCCAATATCAGTTCATTCTGAAATTACTTTTTGTTCCAATTTAAAACCAATTCCGAAAACAATTTAGCCCTTACTTGAAATCTTGAATAAACTTACACAAGTGTGTACTCCACACCTTTGTTACTTGTTTAATATTTATCAAGATTGAATTTGGTCAACAAGTCAATCCATTACACTTAAATACACTTAGTGAAACAATTCACCAATAAACCTCCCCCATTTAAGGGTAATCTTGATTAACTTAAAAACAAAATATAACAACAACAAACTAATGCATAAATGAAATGTCATGACGATTGAATTTCATATTAGTGTATTATTCATTCCAAATATTCGTATATATCAGGGTATCACTAAGGATTGAACCCTTTCTATCTAAGCTAATACATAAAGATAATACACACAACATTTTACATTCTCCTAATTTCTAACTTGACACTATATTTTACACGTTTGTGTCCCATCATTCAATAAGCATATCAAAGTCAAGTGACAACTTCTTGAAGGAACTAAACTTCATGATTATATAGGTAGCTTTTTTGTTCTTGCACCTGCAATTGCAATTTTTCAAATAACTATTAAGAAATAAAATGCCAACCTCCTTTACTTGTAGTACCGATCACATACCTTGGGATGATGATAATAATGTGTTCCAATCTTTAAATATTAAGCTTTCCACATTGAATTCAACATCTAATATTTCATTACATGGGAATTAGGTATCTTAATATAAAAGATTTTATGTGGACTTTAAACCCATCCCTATAGCCGCCTTGTGCACAAGATCTCTGGCTCCTTTTGTTAGATGATCGACCAAATTTAACCGAGTTCTCACAAACCCAATATATATCACACTAGTCATGATGATCTCATGAATCATGCTATGTCTAACACCTAAATATCTAGACTTCTCGTTATACACTTAACTAGAAGGCGTAGCCATGGTTGTTGCACTATCACATACGATAGAAATGGTAGATATCAATTTGGGCCATTATGGAATTTCATAAATCAAATTTCTTAGCCACCCAACTTCTTTACCAGTAGCAGATAATGCTACAAACTTAGAATCCATTGTTGAGTTGGTAATGCATGTTTGTTTCTTGGATGCCCAAGAAATGGCTCCTCATCCAAAAAGAAACAGCCAACCACTTGTAAATGAGTGATCCTCTAAGTTGTTAATCCAGCTGGCATCAGAATAACCTTCCAAAACAGAAGGATATCCACTATAAGTTAAACCATAATCCATGATCCCTTTCAAGTTCTTAAATACTCTACTTACAACTTACCAATGATGTGAACTAGAATTACTAGTATATCTACTAATCCTTCCCACATCATATGTTATAAGAAGCTTAGCACTAATCATGGCATACATCAAACAACTGATAGCCCTTGAGTATTCAAGTTGAGACACTGGAGATCCATTATTTGGATGAAGCTTAAGACTAGGATCTATATAAGTGCAAACAGGTGAAAAATTATCAAAGTTAAAATTTTTCTAAACCTTCTCAATGTAATGAGATTGAGAAATTGAAATCCCATATCATCCACATATAAACAAATCATTACTCCTTTACCAGAAGTATCAAATTTGCTATATACGCACTTGTCAGCTTGGTTTAATGTAAAACCATTAGACAAGACAACATCATCAAAATTTTGATGTCATTGTTTTGGTGCTTGTTTCAAACTATAAAATGATTTCTTCAAATTGCACACTTTGTATTTATTTCCTGGCATCAAAAACCCTTCAGGTTGTTTCATATAAATTTCCTCATCTAAGTCCCCATTTGTAACATCCCAAAATTCAAGACCAAAGATTTCATTTTAATTAAGTTATTATAAAACCAATTAGTACATAAACATCCATAATAACATTCCATGTCAAAACCAAAGTGTCAATAATTAAAACATGTTAACATAAAACAATATCAGAGTGTAATCCCAAGGATCTCATGTGTGGAAAACATAGTGTGATGTGCTGAGACCATGCCGACTCCTTTCCTTTTGAAAATGAAGTTCCTGAAACCAAAACTGTAAACTGTAAGCACGAAGTTTAGTGAGTTTCCCCATCATACCACACACCATATAATAACATACTGTCAGGCATACCGGGGTGTCGGACCTACCCCTGTCAGGCATATCTGGGTGCCCGACCTACACTGTTGAGCATACTAGGGTGATCAACCTACCCCTGTTAGGAATAGTGGGGTGCCCAACCTACCCCTGTCAGACATACCAGGGTGTCCGACCTACCCCGGTCAGGCATATCTAGGTGTCCGACCTACCCTCCAGTTTATCTCAACAGGTTCCGGGGACTATTTCACCCCTACCACTACCACATAATAACATATCATGAACATACTGGTAGGCATGCATGGGTACTGTTTACCCCTTCGGTATCTTTCAACCGGTATCTGGAGACTATTTCACCCCTACTACTACTAACACATATATCATAGCATCCTAGCACATAAAGCATATCAAATAGTGTCAAACCTGACAATTATCACAAAGACAATCATCTCAAACATAATCACCTACTGATAGGCCGACATTGATTCCTTAGACCCACCTCTACTAGAAGGTAACTCACCTCATGTTGTTGAACTTCACTACAAGAAATCCTTAGCCGTTGTCGTGGTAACTCTTCGAGCTATCAATACCAAAATATCACCCAATTAGCAATTGGGTTCTATACATGATCCATAATCCATACTTGGGTAAAATGACCATATTACCCCTGGCCCAACAAGACACATGACTAAGGCCCAAGTCTAAAACCAATCAAGCTGAAACTCCAAAATCCATAAAGGCCCACTAATGGCCCACTATTGGCCCAATTTTCCAAATTGGGCCCAAACCCTTACACGCACCTTATTCTAAAGCCCAAAGACTTATTCCTAATCCAAAATATATGTACATAGCTGATCCAACAAAATCCATGCACTTTTAGGCCCATAAGAAAGCCCAAAACCATTGGGCCCACCAAGGCCCAATAAAACCCTTGGCCCAAATAGGCACGTCCAATCCAAAGTCCAAGACTGTAACATTCTCCTGACCAGAAAGCCCAACACACAAGGTCCAAGCCCAAGTCTGCAGCCCAAACAAAACAAGCCTGAAGGACCACTGACTGACGAACGCAGGGCATACCTCTTTGGTACGCTCTGATGGGTTTTGAGCATTCTAACACTTCCTAAGTGTACATGCAACCCTAATAACCTTGGATCTATGTTTGTCTAATTATCATGCAAAGTTGAATTCCAAGGTTATATTCCTATCTAGCATACATGGGGAACAATTTTTAACTTGAATGAAATATAGAATAACTTACCTTGTTGTTGCTTATGTTCCTTGAAACCTTGTGAGCCTAGCACCCTAAGTGTGATGCCTCAAATTCTTCACACAACACCAAATGCTCCTGAAAAGACTTTTGAGAGAATACACACTTCTTGAAATCGGCCTAGCCCTCTTGTTTCATATGTAGCCGATTTTGGTGGAGAATGGGATTCTTATATAGTGTTGACACATCTAGGGTTACACCATGTAAACCCTAATGTGTCATGACTCTTCATTTCCATGACCCATGGGTTTGTAACTCCCATGGAGCATCCTATGGGTGGAACCCAACTTGATAATCCATGGAGCCTCTTAGCCCACTATACAAGATATGAATGATTTACATAATCAACCCATATACTTAATTAGTTATCTTTTGATCACTTAATTAATTCTAAATTAATTCTTGATCAAACTAATTAAATAATATTATTAATATATTAGAACTTATAATATATTAATAATCTCCAAGTGTTATTTCTCTCATTTAGTCTATCCAATTGCATGGTGCCATGCAACCCAAATGGACCATGCCGGGTCGGGTCAAGTACTAACCAGAAATAGTTATGGACTTAGACACCTTATCCAACAGTCTCCCACTTGGATAAGTCTAATAACTATAACTTCAGTACTTTAGGAACGGACCGGCAATCGTAGCTCTTTCAAGGTCTCTCAGAATTGAGAAGATGTTGATACGCCATTTAAGATAAGTGATCATATAATCCTCTGTTCTAGATATCAGCCAGACAAATACATGGAACAATGTCTTACTTATTGTCCAGCAGTTTGTTTCCTGATTTTCGATTTGTTTGACAAAGAACTTAATTGAACACATCAACTTAGTTCTGACCGGGCCCGGTACATAGCTCAAAACAAAATCATCGAGGGGCCCAGATATCAGCTTCTAATCCAAGAAGGAACAGATAAACTTCAACTCATATGTTTGTTCTACCACTCATTGAATTATACACAAAAGCACGTTTTATAACATCGAGTTACCAATGCGTTTTTGTACAATCAATGCATAACCAACTTGTAAGTAACAAATCATATCTCTAGGTTTGTAGACTTATATGATATTACCGTCTCACGATCACTCAAGATAAATTCCATGAAGTGATTCCAGTGAGCGTGGGTTGAGTCCAATGCTCAGAACTTATGAGCACTCATGATTGTTGTAGCCTTGTCCAATACCGTAGACCTCTGCAACCAATCATGAAAGTCTTGATTCATACCTACTTCCGACATATGACCGACTGTGGAGGTTTGAATAATATGTTATACCAAACAAAATTATTCTGGAAGTCAAAACATGCAAAAGAAATATAGTAAACGATCGACAAGAGATAGCAACACTTTACTCATAAATAAAACACCTTTTATTCATCATCTAATGTCAATTACACTTTACAAATTTCTAGTTTATCTAACTACTAAATCCAATATCATCCTTCAGCCCTATGCTCCGAGCATGCTGGAGATGCTTAACCCGAGTCAGTCCCTTCGTGAGGGGATCTGCTGGGTTCTCATCCGATGATACCCTATTTGCCACGAGGAGTCCTTCTTCTATCCGATTTCTGATAAAATGGTATTTTCTGTCGATGTGTCTGGATCTCCCGTGATCCCTTGGTTCCTTGACTAAGGCAACATCGCTTTCACTATCACAGAAAATTTCCATTGGCTCTTTAATAGCTGGTACAACTCCAAGGTCTCCAATGAAGTTCTTCAGCCATATCGCCTCCTTTTCCGCCTCGCTAGCTGCAATATACTCTGATTCACAAGTTGAATCAGCCACTGTCTCTTGCTTGGAACTCTTCCAAGAAATTGCTCCTCCGTTTAGGGTAAAGACCCAGCCCGACTGAGAGCGGAAATTATCCCTATCAGTCTGGAAGCTAGCATCACTATACCCTACAACTCTCAAGTCATCACTCCCACCGAGGGTAAGGACCCAATCCTTAGTCCTCCGTAGGTACTTGAGGATATTCTTTACCGCAGTCCAGTGTGCCTTGCCAGGGTTCTCCTGATACCTGCTAACCATGCTCAGTGCAAAGGCTACATCAGGTCGAGTACACGTCATTGCATACATGATCGATCCTACAACCGAAGCATAAGGTATTCGACTCATTTCTGCTATCCCAGCCTCAGTGCTAGGGATTTGTGTCTTACTCAATCTGGCGTTACTCTGGATGGGTAACTCTCCTTTCTTGGAGTCCTGCATGTTGAATCTCTTCAGCACCTTATCCAAGTAGGTACTCTGACTAAGTCCAATTAGTCTTTTACTCCGATCTCTCAAGATCCTTATCCCTAGAATATAGGCAGCTTTTCCTAGGTCCTTCATAGAGAAACACTTCCCAAGCCAGGACTTAACTTCCTGCAGAGTTGGGATGTCATTTCCTATGAGTAATATGTCATCCACATACAATACCAAAAAGCTAACTATACTCCCACTAGCCTTGACATACACGCAATACTCATCTTCACTCCTAGAAAAGCCAAATTCCTTGACCTTTTCGTCAAAGCAAAGATTCCATCTGCGAGGTGCTTGCTTTAATCCATAAATGGATTTCTCAAGCTTACACACTCTATTAGGGTACTTGTTGCTGACAAAACCCTCTGGCTGACTCATGTAAACATCTTCAGCCTACTTTCCATTAAGGAAAGCGGTTTTGACATCCATTTGCCATATTTCATAGTCATGAAATGCAGCTATGGCTAACAGAACCCTAATAGACTTAATCTTGGCTACTGGAGAAAAGGTCTCATCATAGTCCACTCCAGGAATTTGAGAGAAGCCCTTTGCAACCAGTCGAGCCTTATAAGTGTGTACTTTACCATCCATGTCGGTCTTCTTCTTGAAGATCCATTTGCACCCTACTGTCTTACGACCTGGTACATTTTCAACCAAGTTCCAAACTTGATTGTCATACATGGACTGTATTTCGTTGTCCATTGCCTCTTTCCACTTGGCTGACTCAGGGCCTGCCGTGGCTTCCGCGTAACTGTTAGGTTCATCCAGACCTATCAGTGTCTCATCGCTGATAAGTGTATCACCTTCTGCAGTAATGTGGAATCCATAGTAATGCTCAGGAGCATTCCTAACCCTTGTGGACCGCCTTAGAGGTACAGACTTGTCAATTGGCTCAACAGGAGTTTCCTCCTCAAGTTGAGTGCTAGGGTTTGAAGTTCCTTCACCGCTTGACTCTTGAATTTCTTCAAGATCGATTTGCCTCCCACTGTTTCCTTGGCTTATGAACTCTCTCCCTATCTTTAAAGAAAGCCCTCCTAGCTACAAAGACCACATTTTCACTAGGTTTGTAGAAGAGGTAACCAAAGGATTGCTGTGGGTAGCCGATGAAAATACACCTCTCGCTTCGAGGTTCGAGCTTATCATGAGTCTCGCGTCTCACGAAAGCCTCGCAACCCCAAATCTTGATGTGGTCTAGTTTAGGTACTTTACCAGTCCACATCTCGTGAGGAGTTTTGGCAACTTTCTTTGTAGGGACTAGATTAAGGATATGGGCGACAGTCTCTAAGGCATACCCCCAAAATGAGATTGGTAGCGAAGCTCGACTCATCATGGAACGAACCATATCCAACAAGGTTCGATTACGCCTCTCAGCCATACCATTCAACTGTGGTGTCCTGGGAGGTGTCAATTGTGAGACTATCCCACATTCCCTTAGATAGTCAAGGAACTCTAAACTAAGATACTCACCACCATGATCGGATCGAAGCATCTTAATGTTCCTGCCCAATTGATTCTCGACTTCCTGTTTAAATTCCTTAAACTTTTCGAAAGTCTCTGACTTATGCTTGATCAAGTAGACATATCCATATCTACTATAATCATCAGTAAAAGTCAAATAATAACGATTAGCATCCCTTGTGGCATGTTTGAATGGTCCACACACATCCGTGTGTACAAGGTCCAACAAACTTTCACCCCTCTCACACGAGCCTGTGAAGGGTAACTTTGTTATTTTTCCAAGTAAGCATGATTCGCAACTATCATCTGACTTTAGGTCAAATGACTCCAAGACTCCATCCTTTTGGAGTTGGCCTATGCGTTTCTTGCTTATATGTCCAAGACGACAATGCCATAATGATGCTTTATCCAAGTTATTATTAACAGAATCAATACACAATACATTATTTCCTAAGTTATCAACCACAAATACTGTTTCATACACGCCATCACAAGGTAATGCTTTAAAATAAAGAACATTATTAAAGAAAGCATTAATCGAACCAACTTCATTATCAAATGAAAAGGTGAAACCTTGTTTATACAATGCATGAAAGGAAATAATATTTCTTGCCATTTCTGGCGAATAACAACACTTATTCAAATCTAAACTAAACCCACTACTTAGCGATAAAGTATAAACTCCAATCTTGGTGACAGGTAAAGCTTTCCTATTCCCCATGATTAGGTTTATTCTTCCTTGCTCCACATTCTCACTTCTTCTTAGTCCCTGCAAGTCACAACAAATATGAATACCACAACCGGTATCAAGGACCCAAGATTTAGAATGGGGTGAGTTATTAGAAATGATAGTGTAAATACCTGCATGGTTGGGTTTAACTTTCCCATCCTTTACATCTTGTTGGTATTTTGGGCAGTTCCGCTTCCAACATGATTTTTCATGGCAATAGAAGCATTCAGCCTCTTTTGGGTCAGAAGAAGGAGTGATGAAACCTTTCTTGGTTCCACTTGAAGAAGAGCCATCAAGGGTCCGAGCCTTGGTACCCTTTGAAGAGCTCTTTCTCTTCTTCCCTCTACTTTTCCCGATTGCCAAAACCGGAGTGGATTTTGGAGTAGGAGTGTTAACAACCGACTTCCCCTTAAGACCTGTTTCAGTGGTCTTGAGAAGTCCCTGAAGTTTGCTGAGTGTGACCTCTTCCTTATTCATGTGATATGTCATGCGGAATTGATCATAGCACGATGGTAAGGAGTGCAAAATGATATCTATTGCAAGCTCCTCAGGGAAGTTCACATTAAGCTTCAGCAATCGATCCACATACCTTTGCATTTTCTGCATGTGGCTTGTGACGGATTCCCCGTCCTTCATCATGGTTGTTATCATGGAGCAGATGATTTCATACCTCTCTTTTCGTGCACTTTGATGGTATCTTTCCATCAGATCTTGGTGCATTTCATAAGGGTAGAAATCCTCATAGAACTTTTGGAGTTCCGCTGTCATCATGACCATCATGATGCATGCCACCTTGGTAGCATCCCTTTCATGTGCCTGAAAGTCAGCGATCTCCTGGGGAGTTGCAGTGGTCTCATCAATCTCCTTAAGCTCCTTGTCAAGGACATATTCTTTGTCCTCGTAGCGGGTAATCATCCTGATGTTTCTGATCCACTCATTGAAGTTGGATCCATCAAAAGTGACTTTCCTACACTAGTTCATAAGGGTAAAGGAGCCATTAGGATTAGAGCCAGAAGCAGCATTGTTTGAAGACATCTGAAGGAAGAGGACAAGATTAGTTTAGATATTAAGAGAGTCCTTAATAAAACACCCAAATGTAATATTAAGGCTAGGATCCAATCACAATATATTATAACTTAGAAGAGGTATGTCGTAATCCAAGCTATAACATATTTGAAAGGTAGGTGAATGACGATTCACCAATTTCCACCACGAAAAACGAAATATTAAATATTAGGTTTTTGATTGGTTCTTAGAAATTCCTAGATTCTTTGAGATTCAATGAACTTTTCAAAGGCAGGTTTCAATCTCGAGTGTGCCCTCCAAGTTTTGTGACTGGGATACCGAGGATCACAAGACGAGATGTGAAGTAACCATGCAAATCACTTGGTACCCTTAAAGTTTATCACTCAATCGATGTGTCGGTAAACTACACACGCTCCACCGATACTATAATAAATTTTAAGTCACCCTTTACCTACCTTGTTAAGTCCAAGTTAGTGTGCTGGTTAACCACACACGCTCCACCAACGACTTAAACAAAGTGTAAATTGTAATTTCATGGATTAGCACCTTATTCACATTTTTCCTAAAGTAACTAAGATTGGGAATTTAATAAAAACATTTAGTTACTTTATAATATTCATCATACTTTTAATGAGAATTTATAAGTCCTTGTCCTACTCGTTCGGCTAACGACCCTCCACCAGTCAAGCGAGCGGTGGGTGAGAGTGGAAACCCATTAAGTTGACATTTTATAGGCAACAACCTTATACCCACCTTATAGACCGACTTCATGAATGAGGCGTACTAGCGGTAATACGAATTTAATCTTATACATATATATATATATATATATATATACACACACACACATATATATATATATATATATATAGATATATATGTCACACCCCCAAACCAAGGATGGCGGAAACGTCCAGGGGTGGAGGACTTCATGTACAGTATCACAACAATATGTATAATAGTGCTCAAAGTAAATACAACCATCATAAATATAATTGAAAAAGTTACACCAAAGTATTTGTTTACATGTTTCAAAATCAATTACAATATGATGACAAAAATAAATTGTTGACGGTTTAACGTCCCATCCTCAAAGCGCTGAAGTTTTCCTGTTTCACTGATTCCCTGAGAATACAAGTAGTTTTGAAAAGTGTCAACAATTAAGTTGGTGAGTTCATAAGAGTTTTGTTTGGAGTAGAAACCGTTTTCCTTTTTAAAAGCGATAGGATATGTATCCAGAAAATCCAATATTTTCTTAGTTAGGTGTAAACAAAATATTCCTATATGATGTGTTGATGAACCCTAGATTGACCCGTAGATTTCCTCTATAATTGTCCAGCGTATATAAGTTATATAAGATTTAGGTTAGATAAAACGTCGAATATAATGGGTCCGCCCTAGGTCCACAACCAAACAAGGAACAGGAGATGAGGCGGGCACCACCAATTCCAAGCCAATCCAGACTAAATTCTTGTATGACTCAAGCATATACGCTCAACGATTATAGTTGAAGTCTAACAATACGAAAATCTATTGTGAATATAACCTATACATATCATAGTTCACCGGGGAGTAATAGGGATTAGTGAACCTGAACTATGCATATGATAGCTTATCAAAAGTGATGGTGATTGTGAGTGTAACCTATACATATCATAGTTCACCGGGGAGTGATAGAGATTAGTGAACCTGAACTATGCATATGAATAACTTATCAAAAGTGATGGTGATGGTGAGTGTAACCTATACATATCATAGTTCACCGGGGAGTGATAGGGATTAGTGAAGCTGAACTATGCATATGAATAGCTTATCAAAAGTAATGGTGAATTCCTTTCTTGTAATTAAGTTCCTAGGGTAGATGAAACATAAACTATACCTATTATAGTTTATTACTTTGTTTGTAATATGTATTTACCATAACTATACCGATTATAACTAACGCGTTCGTTTGTGGGGGTATAATGGCTTAACTATACTTGTTATAGATTATCTTAATTGTCCATAGCGGCGATAACTCTTTTGTATGTGTAAGACCTTTAATAATGTGTTTGTTATATAAATAACCCTAAACTATACCTATTATAGTTTATCGATTGATTTCGTGGGTAATGAGCATAGGCCTTACTTGTCATAATTTATCAATGTTTATATTTTAATGGATATAGCCTCGTAATATCATATATATATATATTTGTCATACTTGTGGAGGTGTAAATCCATTTGTTTTCTGATGTATGTCTATGTAAGGATATAAAATTTGTCATATATTGCAACTACACATAATCACATAACGATGTATACCTTGCTCGACATGTTACAAGGTGAAATGAAATTTATAGAGTTTTTCTGTTAATAACATTTTCTGTAACTGTTATTGGAAAAATTGTAGAAAAATCATAAAATGTCCAGATCAAGTTCTGTAACTTCTGAGAGTTTGGAAAATGAGTCTAGTTTGTTCATAATTTTTATTATAATTTTTAATGACCTCTAACTTGGGTGAAAAAGTCCATAATCACAGACTGGTCCGGATTGATGTTTGAAATGATAGGCCGTTTTGTAAAAATCACCATAAATTGTAGAAAAATCGTATGGAGATGTGCAAGTAGTCATTTTAAAGCTAAGAAGTGGAACTACCTGCACCTAAAACAGTTTTGAAAACAAAAATGTTTAAGATGTCCAAAACAGTCCGTGAATGGAGTTGAACTTTTCTGATGAAAGCTGTTAGAAAAATGTAGTTATGTTCTTAGTGTTTTAACTTGTATTCCCCCCCTAAAAACTTGAGAAAACATGAAAATGTAGGGGTATGAACTCACCTTAAGTGATTTCAGTAGGTAAGTGTTGAAGAAGAGAAGTGTTCAACCCAAGAACACTTGAAGAATCACTTGAAGATTCGAAGATCTAACACAATTATAATGAAGTTTGTGTAAGATATCCATGATTTGAGTGGAAATAATTGAGATAATCATAAAGAGAATGGATTATTCTTACCAAATGTGGAGGAAATCCAAAGAATCAGCCCTCAAATCTCGAGTTCTAGAGAGGGAAAATGAGAGAGAAAAGAGTTTGCTCTTTTTGGTGAAAAGAGAGGAAATGAGAGAAAATGAGGAGAGAGGGTGCATATTCAGCCCTCAAAAAACGTGGGAAAGAGTGATGATTGAGTGGAAAGTACATTGATGTGACCTAGGTAAGGTGGCGAGGTGTGGCTGGCCATAGAGTGGGTGTGGGAGTGGTTGCTTGTGTCATAAAGTAAAGCAAAGTCAACACTCCACCTCTTTGTACTTTACCCACTTGCTTTTATTATTTAAATAAAGGTTTTTATGAAAATATGATTAAATTGTGAATATTTAGGGTTTATTATGTTAAAATATGATTTTGGGTGAAAACCCCGCGTTAAAATAATTAAAAACGGGCCTTAACCGTAAAACTATGCGAAAACCGGGAGAAATTGAGCTTCCAGCGAGACCTCTCGGTCCTAGGCCGAGGTTCGGTCCCTAGGCCGAGGCTCGGTCCATGCTGATGCTGAGTCCGAAACGAAGGCGCGAGCCAGAAGAAGGAGCGAAGGCGAAGGGCGAGGGTCTGGTCCGAAGGCTCGGTCCGAAGGGTCAGCAGGGAAGCTTAGGTTCGGAGTTAGGAGGCAAGAATGGCAGAACCGAACGGACTGTAGTGAACAGTAGTGAACAGTACCTTCGGTTCGGTTAGTGAACAGTACCTTCGGTTCGGATCAGCAGCCTTCTTCATCAGGAGGGTTCGGTTCCTAAGAGGGGTTTCGGTTCCTAAGGTCCGTTTTTCGCGTAGACTTCCGTTTTTGGGCTGTTTTCGCCAAATTCGAGGGTCGGGATGCCCCGAGTGATTATAGAAAGTTGGGAGAGATTTCGAGAGAGATTTGAGAGAGATTCCACATACTCAGAGAGATTTGGGAGAGATTTGACATTCTTGGAGAGATTTCACATACAAAGAGATATTTGGGAGAGATTTCATATTCTTAGAGAGATTTGGGAGAGATTTGACATACTTGGAGAGATTTGGGAGAGATTTGACATACTTGGAGAGATTTCACATACAGAGAGATATTTTGGAGAGATTTCACATACTTAGAGAGATTTGGGATAGATTTGACATACTTGGAGATAGAGTGAAAACGATTGAGAGAGGTTTCATTGGTGACCTTTTTGAGTGTCCAGCTACGCACTGCAAGGTCCGTAAACCCCGTTACGCCTTGTTTAAGGATCTTGCATACTCCCGATGAGTATGCGACATTGTTTTATCGGTTTGGCTCGCCACGTACCTCAGTTTTAGGTTAAGGAGATCTAGGTGTACGCACTTTTTGATTTAGGATCTCTCGTTAGAATAGAGAGTTGTTTAGGAGTTACTTATCATAAGCTCTAGTACTCACGGCAAAATGAGTGGACCGGTTTGACTTGTTGACTTTCGTTGACTTTGACTTGACTGAAAATTGACGGTTGTCACAATATATTAACTTATAATATTATATGTATAAGGGTAGAATTTTAACTATTAAAATTCTAAGGGTTGGAACTAAAGTTTTAGCATGACTTTACTTGTTCCAAAACTTGAGGGCAAGTTTTGTAAACTTTCAAAACTTTTCATTTCTTGTAACTTATGAGTTTATTAGAGTAATAAAAATGAAGACTCTTCATTTTTCTAACTCTTGTGTTCTTTTAATGGTTTTAATTCAAGTGACTTTTGGTTTTCCATAACTTGAGGACAAGTTATGGACTCCATTAAAACACATTATGATCAAGAATTAAACTACCACATAGGTTACAAATAATTCCTATGATCATCTAAACATCATAAGATCAAGAACATGAACATGAACACTTTCATGAATCAAAATTACACTTAAAACTTTGTAACTTTGATAACTAGTTGTTGTAAATGGATTAGGAAAGACATTACTCCATCTAAAATCAGTTTTCAAGTACCAAAACAGTTTAGGGTTATGTTTCTAGTCCATTTCCAGCAACTAAAGTCAAAAACCTACACTCTGTGGCTCCTACTCGCCGAGTGCATGAACCTACTCGGCGAGTAGGTTGAAGATACAAGTGAACTCGGCGAGTCTCCCCATGGACTCGGCGAGTTCATCAGGCAGACAGCAAGCTTTTCGACTTTTTTCAACTTTTAAGCACAAATAACAAACAAACAAGCCTAGGCTCTGATACCACTGATGGGTTTTGAGCATTCTAACACTTCCTAAGTGTACATGCAACCCTAATAACCTTGGATCTATGTTTGTCTAATTATCATGCAAAGTTGAATTCCAAGGTTATATTCCTATCTGGCATACATGGGGAACAATTTTTAACTTGAATGAAAGATAGAATAACTTACCTTGTTGTTGCTTATGTTCCTTGAAACCTTGTGAGCCTAGCACCCCAAGTGTGATGCCTCAAATGTTTCACACAACACCAAATGCTCTTGGAAAGACTTTTGAGAGAATACACACTTCTTGAAATCGGCCTAGCCCTCTTGTTTCATATGTAGCCGATTTTGGTGGAGAATGGGATTCTTGTTACACCATGTAAACCCTAATGTGTCATGAGTCTTCATTTCCATGACCCATGGGTTTGTAACTCCCATGGAGCATCCATGGAGCATCCTATGGGTGGAACCCAACTTGATAATTCATGGAGCCTCTTAGCCCACTATACAAGATATGAATGATTTACATAATCAACCCATATACTTAATTAGTTATCTTTTGATCACTTAATTAATTCTAAATTAATTCTTGATCAAACTAATTAAATAATATTATTAATATATTAGAACTTATAATATATTAATAATCTCCAAGTGTTATTTCTCTCATTTAGTCTATCCAATTGCATGGTGCCATGCAACCCCAATGGACCATGCCGGGTCGGGTCAAGTACTGACCATAAATAGTTATGGACTTAGACACCTTATCTAACACGCTCAACATACTCGATGATATAGATCAGGGCCTCGAGTCAGTACGCGGGGTGTACGTGAATTTACGCGGGGCCTACACGCTGTTTCCTCAAGAATCATATTAGGACTTAATCCGTTAAGTCCTTTGCATCCAAAGTTCCAAGGAACCTCAAATAAGGCCCTTAATGCATAAAGTCGGCACCTTTATACATTAGCATGACTCAAAGGGACCAATGATCAACTTAACCCAATAATACCCATCTAGAACATGCATGGATGGTTTCTAGCCTCAAAGATTATAACTTTATGGGCTTATAACCTCTAAAATGCTAAGAGTGGAAAATCAAAGCTCCTGAAGTGGTGTCTACCCACTAGATCTTGCTCATGAGGCCAAAAAGGGACCAAAAACCCGCATATTCATAAATAACAACATCTAGTGATAAAGCTCAGAACCTTTTACCTTCTTTGAGCTGAATAGGTAGCAAGAAGTCGATATCTACAAGTCCTCTGTGACAACCCGAAATTTTCATTCGGTCAAACCCTAAAGTTAATCACTTCAAGTTATAAGTCAAGTTCATTTTTATTTGTTTTTAGCAAATTTAAAGTTCGTTTGATTATTTTAATAATTATTCTTTAAACGAACGTGTGAAAGAAAGTGTCGTCTCGAGTCTTGAAATTCCAAAGCCGCAAGTACCACATAGTTAAGGAATTCCCGGCCAAACTTTTATGTTTGGGCCGAAAATTATTCCAAAACCGTAAACTCATGCCTTAAGCATGAGTTTACTCCCCAAATTACCTCATTTGTTACTTGAAACCTCAAGAGTAAACTCCAAACACTCTCAAATACCATCCCGATTTTCACCCGATTTCCCGAAAACGTAAGTACTTCTTGGCTTGATTTGTTGTTATATGATAACAACTAGTGATTATACATCTTTTCATCAATCCATTTTTGTGTTTTTATTAGATTTCCAAAACACCAAGAACACACACTAGTGTTCTTGGACTTTTAGCTCATTTCAAGCTTCCAACTAGTAAGTATTCCCACCCTAGTGTATTGTAAGGCTTGTTATACATCATTACATCAAGTAAATGTCCCAATAACACCAAGAACAAGGTGTTCACGGTTTTGGGAAGCTCCCAAAACCGTAAACACCAAGTAAGGTGCCAAAGGGTGCCTTACTCCTTCACAATGCCTTGGGGACTTGTCTAGATCCTTCCTTGAAGTGTTTATCATATGAAAAGCACCTAAATCTCCCATTTATATGTGTTTATGGTTTGGGGATCTCCCACAACCGTAAACACCCCAAAGTGGGTATAAATGGCCCATACTCCTTCCTTTTGCCTAGAATCTAACCTAGGCTATTACCTTGAAGTGTTTAGGACTTGAAAACATCATAAAACCATGTTCCATAGGAGTTTACGACATCAAACTCATGGAGAAATGGTCCATGGGCCGTAAACTCCATTTAGGAGTGTATTGATGCCACAAAACACTTCCTAAGGCTTAAACATGAAGTAGGAATGCTTGGATTGGCTTAGAAGGCTTCAAACAACAAAAGGTCAAAAAAAGTGTGAGCTTACGGCCGTAAACTCAAGGGTTTACGACTGTAAAATCTTTTGGTTATGACCACAAAACCGTAAACTCCCTAATGGAGTTTTCCTCGAACCCCAAGCACACTAGCCTTTCCCTACAACACTTAGATGCAATCCTTGGGACTTATAACACTTGTATAAGGTGTTTAGCATGTCCTAGGGTATCTTAACTTTGTTTATTATTTGTTTAAACACTAATTGGATGCATGTATGTGATATTATATGTTAACTAGGATCATAGAGTGTGTTCGAGACTTCACTTAACACCTAACAATCCTACATCTTTAGTTCATCCGTACCACTCACTACAAGTGAGTTCATACCCCTTAATTAACCTTTTAAATATTTTTAAACGTTTATAAATGCTTTTAGGGGAGGGGGATACAAGTAAAGTTACAATAGTTATTATCTCAATCACATGTGATTAATAACTATCAACAAGTGAATCTCTTACTTTGAAATTGTTTTACTAAACTATTTTACTTCAAACTGTCTTAAAAACTCTTTTACATATATAATGCTTTTACGAAACTTCTTTTTATACTTTTATATTGTCAATTGCATGTCTAGATATGTATAGTTATATAAGTAATGTTTGAAGGACTTAGGAAGGCTAACCCGCCTTTTTTCCTTTTCCCCGTTGGGATGTGGTCTGGTAGGATATCGGGTATCCGTCCGAAGGTCGTTTAACTATTAGTTATATATCATGTGTACGTATATAGTCATAAAGGTTCTTTCAGTCAATTCAATACCCTGGGTAGCAGGGGTATACTCCCATGTTCATACGTACAAGTTAAATTACTAATAAACTACAATAGGCGTAGTTTAGGGTTTTACTAATACTAATACTAGAATGATGAATCATACAATGAGTCAGTTCATACATGATTCATAATACATAGTGATGAGAAACAAACATAACACATAGTGATGAGAAACAAACATAACACATAGTGATGAGAAACAAACATAATACATAGTAATGAGAAACAAACATAATACATAGTGATGAGAAACAAACATACAGGCTAGACAGAGGAAGAACACCTACAGGCTAGACAGAGGAAGAACACATACAGCTAGCACATACATTACTTATACATTAAATTCAGTTATGTGAGCCATTAAGCGGGTCATGGCACTACCTGCCATGACCGTTTTTGTATCTAGAATCTCCTTAATTGGGGAGCGTATGAGTTTGCGTATAGATCTATACTGGATTGACTATCCTACACCTTGATGCTTGCTACAGTGGGACTTGTAAGTTTACGGGTGCCAAATGTCATTTCTTACGGCGTCTTACATCATCGTTTTACTATTGAGTCGGTAGCAGGGTACAGGCCGATCACATGGTATTTTAAATAACAATTGGTTTAAGGTAGTTAGTACAGCAGTAGTTACTTAATACAACACTACAGTACTATAATATTTTTCCCATTACATTCACTTCGTGAACATTCACACGATGCACGGTAATGTAAAAACTATATTTTTGGTTAATGATAGTTGGATTTGGGAAAATACACACTCTTACAAGAGACACACACAATTACTAGATGTCGTGGTAAAAGGCTACTTTTATTAGGAAACATAGGGTTTTCTAGGAGTGTTCAAACAAATACAAACTTTACAAGACTTATACATTACATCTTACAAACATCTTACAAATGCTTTCATACAAACTCAAACACTAATATACTTATGATCTCACCGGCTTTAAAGCTGATACTCGCTTTCAAAATAACTCGTATTCTCAGGTCACCAGTAGACAGGTACCGGTGCCAGGTTTTTGAGAAGATGGAGCTTGTTCAAGACTCCTCTTTTATTTTGATGTACTTTTTGGTGTCTATATAACTTGACAGAACA
The DNA here is from genome assembly GCF_051521515.1 of Lactuca serriola. Lineage (NCBI taxonomy): Eukaryota > Viridiplantae > Streptophyta > Magnoliopsida > Asterales > Asteraceae > Lactuca > Lactuca serriola. The sequence goes on from NC_136416.1 coordinate 145,284,350, forward strand.
CACTTGTATGAAATTATATTATTAATACAATGGATGATGTTGTTGCTTGTTTACTACTTTGCATTGTTGTGATATTCTACATGACGTCCTCCACCCCCGAACGATTCCGCTGTTCAGGTTTTGGGGTGTGACATCCTCCCTTAAACCACCACCTTGAATTGAGCTTCCACCTCTTGAAATGCACCAAAAACCACCCAAAATGCACCCACAAAGCTCACAACACTCTTGGATGAAGCTACAACTCGAAATTAGGGTTTAAGGCTCTGAGAATGAAAGAGAGGCGTGTCCCCTTGGACTCAAGGTGCTTTAAATAGTGAGCCAACCCTAAAAATTAGGGTTTTGGAGATCCTAGATGTACGTTGGGCGTACTCCCTGTATGTTGGGCGTATGTCTCTCGCACCCACGATTCACTTATCCAGCACTACGTTGGGGGTACCCCAGCTTATGCTGGGCGTACTTACTTGTTTTCCACCTTTGCATGCATGCTGACATGCAAGCTTTTCCCATCCAGGGACCAAAACTTCCAAAACCTTCAACCTAACATAACTCCCGCATTCTAGGTCCGTTTCCGATGAACCTTATATCCACAAAAAAGTGGAAAGAATTCCTATGCTCCTAACCACACACCCAAGCCTTAAGAACTTCCGAATACGACCCAAAATGCAAGATATCCATTTACAGTCATACCCTTGGCTCTCGAAGACACAATTGGATATATGGTTCACTTGAATCATAGCAACAACATCCGAAATGGCTAAATCCTTCCTTTCCAAAAGCTCTAATCCCCATTACAGCTGATGATTGAGCCGCAGCCCGAATTAGTAAGGCAAATCTGAAACCGGGTGTTACACCATTCAAGAATGAAGTTTTCACATCCATTTGGTGAATCACAAGATTATGTATAGCTGCAAGAGCTAACATTAATCTGATAGTGGAAATTCTGGCAATAGGAGCATAAGTATAAAAAAAATCAATACCTTCCTTTTGCCTAAAGCCTTGGATAACCAATATGACTTTTATACTTATCAATTGAGCCATCTAGCTTCATTTTTCTTTTTAAGATCCACTTACATCCTAATGCCTTGCAAGCAGGAGGTAAATCAAACTATAACTAAGTATTGTTATGCATGATAGAATCAATCTCATCTTTAATTGCTTCTTTCGAGAAATGAACATCCCTAGAAGCCATATTTTCACTGAAAGTCTTTGGATCCTCCTCAATATTAAAACAATATTGATGTTGAGACACAGTCTCATCCGTTGTTCCTTCAACTAAATATAGTTAATCAGATCCAAAAGATTTAGCTTTTCTAGATCCAAGGCTTCTTTTAAGATCAAGCACAAAACTTGTACCACCAGAAACATCTTCAACTTGAGTTGTACTCTTGCTAAAAGATTGTTGAATCATGTCCCATTGTCTCAGAATAGATGTAAATCTCTCTTCATCAAAGATAGCCTCTCGAGACTCTATAATAGTGTTCACAGACACATGGTCATTAGATTCTAAAACATAGAATCTATAATCTTTAGAATGCTCAACATATAAAATGAAGATACAATATATACCTCTTTCACCAAATGTTATCTGTTTGGGTTCAGTGAGCCTTACAACTTCTCTATAACCCCAACCTTTGAGTTAACTCAAATTTGGTACCTTTTAACACCAAAGGTAATAAGGAGTATTCTTATTCCTTTTGTTTGTAGTTATATTCAAAATATAACATGTTGTCAAAATAACCTCACCCCATAAACCTTCACTCAAATCTAAATTGGACAACATGGAGTTAACCATTTCTTTGAAAGTCCTATTTTTCCTTTCAGCAATATAACATCCCAAAAGTGTAGGTAAAATTTTTCAGTACTAAAACAAATCCAAAACCATAAGTGTTTACAAAACATAGTTTCCACAAGTCATAAACATAGAGTATCCCAAAATCATAATCTCATAAAAATACAGGATGATGTGCACGCTCACGCCTCCACCTTGCCACGATTATCTGAAGTATCTGAAACAGTAAGCTGAAACTGTAAGCCCAAGCTTAGTGAGTACCCCCAAAGTACCACCACACAACAGATAACATATACAATCATGCATGTTGGGTCCAATCAGTCATCAGAATGGAATACCCTTGGGTCCACAACCTCCTGGTTGGATTATCCTGGCCCACAACCTCCTGATTGAATTACCCTACATACTACATACTTGGGTCCACAACCTCCCGGCTGGATTACCCTGACCCATATCCTCTCGACTAGAATACCTTGGACCACAACCTCCCGGTTGGATTGCCCTACATACTACATACTGGGTAAATAACCTCCCTATTGGATTACTCTAGCGCACAACCTCCTGGTTGGATTGCCCTACATACTATATACTGGGTCCAAACCCTAAAAACTACTCTTTCAATCTCTTCCACGTACACCTAGCGTACCAAGCGTACACCCAACGTACGTGATTGAGTTCCAATTTTCACTTAAATGCCACATGTGACCAACTTTGCAAATAATTCTCATGATAAGGGTTGAAATATTAACATTTGGAATTTGAGTTGTTACTATTCTCCCCACTTGAATTAGACTTCGACTTTGAAGTCTGCTGTTGTACACTGATGGAAAACGCATGTTACAACAACAATACTCTAAGCAGGAAAACATTTAACAATTAAATGATTAGGGTACATGTAACCTAAAGGGATCTAAGTCTTTAACATAAAGGCAACATACTATGAACTATCAAACTACAAAAAACCTAACTAAATCATAATTCAACAAGGAAGATTACATACCTTTTGATTTGTTATAGTAAACAATCAGAAACCCTTCTTCAAAGCTTCTAGAAGCAAGCACCAGAAATCTCGCACCTCTGATGGTTCACACCCAACCCTAGCAACTAGGAGACTTGAGAGAGAGGAGAGGGATGACCGAATTTTAGGCTATCTCTATTGAATGAGTAGTGGTCGAGAATACAAGGCCAAGGGTGCCTTTTCTAATACAACTTGGAAAGCCTAAATACCCCTTAAATGAATAAAATAATATTAATTCAAAACGTTAATTATCCAACTGCCTATTTATCTGCAAGGAATATTCCAGATACCTGGAATACTATAGAAACTGTCCAGCCCTCTCTAGGAAGGATCTAGAACCTCTCTTGTTCTACTATTGAACAATTGCACTTTAACCCTTGCACTTTTAATTAATCCGGTTAATCACATAATTAATTCTATTTAATTTCTGATTAATTCTTAATTAAATATTACTATTTCTAATTAGTATATTATTTTCATAATATATTAATAAATTCATTTGTTACTACTTATTAATCATATAATACATCAATAAATCATTCTCTCTCTCTCTAAAAGTTATCCTACTCAATTACTAGGTTTGAGAGCAACCCAAAAGGACTTTGCTAATAATTCAAGTATATGCTAGTTTGGTGATTGGTTTAGACATCTAATCCAATAGTATCCCACTTGAATAAGTTTATAACTTCAATTACCAGTAAAGCATCTAAATTAGACAGCAAAGAGTGCTTCCATAGAAAATGTCGAACTCTGAACTAAACAGATATTGGTCCTAAGATAAGTGATTCAATATTCCTCCGTTCTTCTAGACATCGTACAAACATGAGATATGGATTGTAATCAATCTCATTGTACAAGTTTTTTTTCCCGATTTCTGATTTGTGATGACGACATAAGACTTCAGATTGAACACATCAACTGACTCCTGGCTAGGCCTAGCACTATAAGTCAACACCAAATCACTGAGGGGCCTAAAGATATCGCTTTCCCCATTAGGTTAAAAGGAACATAGAAACTTTGACTTATATTCTTATATCTTTTACTCACCAAATCATACATGACACTGCATTTTATAACATCATGTTACCGATGTGTTTTCGCAACACCAATGCACAACCAACTTGTAAATTACAACTCATATATCTCCGTTTCAAGAATATAATATATTATCATCTCATAATTAATCGTGATATAATCCATGAAGTAATTCCTTGAGCGTGGGTTTATCCAATACTTAAATCTCCATTTCTAAGTACTCATGAACGTTGTAGCAATACAATTGCTATGTATAACTCCCTTAGACAATGTACAATCAAATTCATGACCGTCTTAATTTACTACTTATTTTCCCAAGTATGAGCGACTGTGAAATTAGAATAACTAAATTATTCGGGAAGTAAAACATGCTAAACGAAACAAAGAATAAATAATTGATAAGGCGGTAAACAAACTAATAAATAATCTCTATTATTTAATCACCAAAAGCAATTACATTTATTTTGTCACAAGTTTCAAACTAATCATCTAACTACTAAAACTAATATCATCTCTCAAACCAATGCCATTATGTGAGGATCTGCAGGATTATCATGTAGGGTTTTGAGCATTCTAACACTCCTAAGGTGTTCATGCATCCTTAGAAACCTTGGATCTATGTTTGACTAAGATACATGCAAAATTGATTTCCAAGGTTCATAATCCTTTCTAGCATACATCAGGAACTTTTAAACATAAAAGTAAGCTAGAAAACATACCTTGTAGTAGTTTGGATTCCTTGAAAACCTTGTGAGCCTAGCACCCCAAGTGTGATGCCTCAAATGTCTCACACAACACCAAATGCTATTGGAATGACTTTTAGAGAAATGAAGAACACTTAGAAATCGGCTAGCCCTCTCCATTCTTTCTAGTGCCCGATTTTGGTGAACTTTATGTTGCTTATATAGTGAGTTACAATTAGGGTTACACCATGTAAACCATAATGTGATTTGAATCTTCATTTCCATGATCCATGGGTTTACACCTCCATGGAGCATCCTATGGGTCTTAGCCCAACTTGATAATCCATGGAGCAATTAGCCCACTATACAAGTATGGATGATTTACACAATCAACCCATATATTTAATTAGTCACCTTTTTTATCACTTAATTGATTCTTGATCAATACTAATTAAATAATACTATTAATATATTAGAACTTATAATATATTAATAAACCTTAAGTTTATTTCTCTTATTTTAGTCTATCCAAATGCATGATGTCATGCAACCCAAATAGACCATGCCAAACCGGGTCAAGTATATACCAGAAATAGTTATGGACTTAGACACCTTATCCAACAGTCTCCCACTTGGATAAGTCTAATAACTATAACTGCAAGTATGGCTTCAGGAACCGATCAACAATCGTAGCTCTTTCACGGTCTCTCGGAACTAAGATGATGATGATATGCCATTTGAGATAAGTGATCATATAATCATCTATTCTAGATATCAGCCGGACAAATACATGGAACAATGTCTTACTTATTATCCAGCAGTTTGTTTCTTAATTTCTGATTTGTTTGACAAAGAACTTAATTGAACACATCAATTTAGTTCTGACTCGGCCCGATACATACGTCAAAACAAAATCATCAAGGGGCCCAGATATCACTTCTAATCCAAGAAGGAACAGATAAACTTCGACTAATATGCTTGCTCCACTACTTGTTGAATCACACACAAAAGCACGTTTTATAACATTGAGTTACCAATGCGTTTTCGTACAATCAATGCATAACCAACTCATAGGCAACAAGTCATATCTCAAGGTTTGAAGACTTATATGATATTACCATCTCACAATCACTCGAGATAAATTCCATGAAGTGATACTAGTGAGCGTTGGTTGAGTCCAATACTCAGAACTTATGAGCACTCATGAGTGTGGTAGCTATTTCCAACATCTTAGACCTCTAGAAGCCAACCCATGATAGTCTTAATTCATACCTACTTCCAAAATGTGACCGACTATGGAGAATTTGAATAATATGTAATACATAACATAAATATTCTCGAAGTCAAAACATGCAAAAGAAGTAATAGTAAACGATTGACAAAAGATAGCAACACTTTACTCATAAATAAACACAACTTTTATTCATCATCAAATGTCAATTAAACTTTACAAATTTCAGATCTATCTAACTACTAAAACTAATATCATCCTTCAGCCCTATGCGCCTCGTATGCAGGAGATGCTTAACCCTACCCAGTCCCTTCGTGAGGGGATCTGTTGGGTTCTCATCCGATGATACCCTCTTTGCCACGAGGAGTCCGTCTTCTATTCGATGTCTGATGAAATGGTATTTTCTGTCAACGTGTCTGGATCACCCATGATCCCTTGGTTCTTTCGCTAAGGCAATTGCACTTTCACTATCACACAAAATTTCCATAGGCTCCTTTATAGCTGGTACAACTCCAAGGTCTCCAATGAAGTTCTTCAGCCATATGGCCTCCTTTGCTGCCTCGCTTGCCGCTATATACTCTGATTCTCAACTTGCATCAGCCACTGTCTCCTGCTTGGAACTTTTCCAAGTAATTGCTCCTCCGTTTAAGGTAAAGACCCAGCCTGACTAAGAGCGGAAATTATCCCTATCAGTTTGGAAGCTAGCATCACTATACCTTACAACTCTCAAGTCATCACTCGCACCGAGGGTAAGGACCCAGTCCTTAGTCCTCCACAGGTACTTGAGGATATTCTTTACCGTAGTCCTGTGAGCCTCGCCAGGATTCCCCTGATATCTACTAACCATGCTCAAAGCAAATGCTACATCAGGACAAGTACAAGTCATAGCATACGTGATTGAGCCTATAGCGGAAGCATAAGGTACTCGACTCATTTATGCTATCTCAGCCTCGATACTCGGGCTCTGAGTCTTACTCAATCTGGCGTTACTATGGATGGGTAACTCTCCTTTCTTGGAATCTTGCATGCTGAACCTCTTTAGCACCTTATCCAAGTAGGTACTCTGACTAAGACCAATTAGTCTTTTACTCCGGTCTCTCAGAATCCTTATCCCTAGAATATAGGCAGCTTCTCCTAGGTCTTTCATAGGAAAACACTTCCCAAGCCAGGACTTAACTTCCTGCAGAGTTGGGATGTCATTTCCAATGAGTAGTATGTCATCCACATACACTACCAAAAAGCTAACTGTACTCCCACTAGCCTTGACATATACACAAGATTCAACTTCACTCCTGGAAAAGCCAAACTCTTTGAATTTCTCATCGAAAAAAAGATTCCATCTACGAGGTGCTTGTTTCAATCCATAGATGGATTTCTCAAGCTTACACACTCTATTAGGGTATTCTGTACCGACAAAACCCTCTGACTGACACATGTAAACATCTTCAGCCAAACTTCCATTATGGAAGGCGCTTTTGACATCCATTTGTCATATTTCATAATCATGAAATGTAGGAATGGCTAACAGGACCCTAATGGACTTAATCTTTGCTACTAGTGAAAAGGTCTCATCATAATCAACTCCCGGAGTTTGAGAAAAGCCCTTTGCAACCAGTCGCGCCTTATACGTGTGTATTTTACCATCCATGTCGGTATTCTTCTTGAAGATCCATTTGCACCCAACTGTCTTACGACTTGGTACATTGTCAACCAAGTTCCAAACTTGATTGTCATACATGGACTGTATCTCGCTGTCCGTTGCCTCTTTCCATTTAGCAGACTCGGGGCCTGCCATGGCTTCCGCATAGCTGTTAGGTTCATCCAGACTTACCAGTGTCCCATCACTGATAAGTGTCTCACCTTCCACAGTAATATGGAAACCATAGTAGTGCTCAGGTGCATTCCTAACCCTTGTGGAACGCCTCAGAGGTACAGAATCGTCAATTGGATCAACAGGAGTTTCCTCCTCAGGTTGACTGCTAGGGTTTGAAGTTCCTTCACCACTTGACTCTTGAATTTCTTCGAGGTCAATTTGCCTCTGACAGTTTCCTTGGCTTATGAAATCTGTCTCTCTCTCTCTCTCTCTCTCTCTCTCTCTCTCTCTCTCTCTTTCTCTCCCTCTCTCTCTCTCTCTCTCTCTCGAAAGACACCCTTCCTTGCTACAAAGACCACATTCTCACTAGGTCTGTAGAAGAGGTAACCAAAGGATTTCTGTGGGTAGCCGATGAATATACACCTCTCACTTCGAGGTTCGAGCTTATCGTGAGTCTCACGCCTCACAACCCCAAATCTTGATGTGGTCTAGATTAGGAACTTTTCCAGTCCACATCTCATGAGGAGTTTTGGTAACTTTCTTTGTAGGGACTAGATTAAGGATATGGGCGGCAGTCTCTAAGGCATACCCCCAGAATGAGATTGGTAGCGAATCTCGACTCATCATGGAACAAACCATATCCAATAAGGTTCGATTTCGCCTCTCAGCCACACCATTCAATTTTGGTGTCGATTGTGAGACAATCCCACATTCCATAAGATAGTCGGGGAACTCTGTACTAGGATACTCTCCACCACGATCAAAACGAAGCATCCTAATGTTCCTGCCCAATTGATTCTCGACTTCTTGTTTAAACTCTTTAAACCTTTGAAAAGTCTTTGACTTATGCTTGATTAAGTAGACATAACCATATCTACTATAATCATCTGTACAAGTCACATAATAACGATTAGCATCCCTTGTGGCAGTTTTGAAGGGTCCACACACATCTGTGTTCACTAGATCCAACAAACCTTCACCCCTTGCACAAGAACCAGTAAAGGGTGACTTTGTCATTTTTCCAAGTAAGCATGATTCACAACTATCATCTGACTTTAGGTCAAATGACGCCAAGACTCCATCCTTTTGGACTTGGCCTATGGGTTTCTTGCTTACATGTCCAAGATGACAATGCCATAATGATGCTGTATCCAAGTTATTATTATTAGAAGAATCAATACACAACACATTATTTCCTAGTTTATGTACAACAAACACAACATCATACACACCATCACAAGGTAATGCTATAAAATAAATAACATTATTAAAGAAAACATTTATTCCACCAACTTCATTATCAAAAGAAAAGGTAAACCCTTGTTTGTACAAAGCATGAAAGGAAATAATATTTCTTGCCATTTCAGGCGAGTAACAACATTTATTCAAATCTAATGTGAACCCACTACTTAACAACAAAGAATAAACTCCAATCTTGGTGACAGGTGAAGCTTTCCTATTCCCCATGATCAAGTTTATCTTTCCATGCTCCACATTCTCACTTCTTCTTAGTCCCTACAAATTAGAACATATGTGAATTCCACATCCTGTATCAAGGACCCAAGATTTAGAATAGGGTGAGTTATTAGACAATATTGTGTAAATACTTGCATGGGTGGGTTTCACTTTCCAATCCTTAATATCTTGCTGGTACTTTGGGCAGTTCCACTTCCAATGCAACTTTTTCATGGCAATAGAAGCATTCAACCTCTTTTAGGTCAGAAGAAGGAGTGACGAAACCTTTCTTGGTTCCACTTAAAGAGGAACCACCAAGGGTCTTACCCTTGGTACCCTTTGAAGGGATCTTCTTCTTTTTCCCTCTACTTTTCCTAATTGCCAGGACAGGGGCGGAGGTTGGAGTAGGAGTAGGACTGGTAACAACTGACTTACCTATAAGACCTGTTTCAGCGGTCTTTAGGAGTCATTGAAGCTTGCTGAGGGTAACTTCCTCCTTGTTCATGTGGTATGTCATGCGGAATTGATCATAACATGATGGTAAGGAGAGCAAAATGATATCTATTGCTAACTCCTCAGGGAAGTTCACATTTAGCTTCAGCAAACGGTCCACATACCTTTGCATTTTATGCATGTGGCACGTGATGGTTTCACCATCCTTCATTCGGGTTGTTATCATAGAGGAGATGATTTCATATCGCTCTTGACAAGCACTTTGATGGTAGCGATCCATCAAATCTTGGTGCATCTCAAAAGGATAGTAGTCCTCATAGGAATTTTGGAGCTTGGCTGTCATAGTGGCCAACATGATGCATGCCACTTTGGTAGCATCTCTTTCATGTGCTTCATATTCAGCAACCTCCTCAGGAGAAGCAGTCGGCTCGGGTACCTTTAGCTCCTTCTCGAGGACATATTCCTTGTCCTCATACCGAGTGACCATCCTAATGTTCTTGATCCAATCCATAAAGTTGGATGCATCAAAGATGACTCTCCTACAAAGGTTCCTGAGAGAGAAGGAGTCGGTAGGGTTTGAGCTAGATGCAACATTGTTGGTTGACATCTGAAAGAGAAGAGAACAAGTTTAGATTAGATATCACTACTAGAAAACAACCCTTTAACGACGCGCAAACAATGACACGCGCTGATAGAGGACAGGCATTTGTGCGTGCCTTAAAAATTAATGTTAGTTTTCCAAAATTTGAAGGATAGAGGACACGCGTTTATTCGTGCCCTAAAATTAGTGTCCAACAAAAAAAATTAAAAACACGGAAGGCACCTATCATAAAAAAGTGTGTCGTCTAAAACTGTCGCTTTATAATTTTTTTTTTCACGGACGCGCGTTCTTCCATTTTTTTAATTGCCAAGTGGGGGGAATGAAATCCCAAAAAAATTGAAAACCCCACCCTCATACTCTCCTCCTTCTTCTTCGTATTTTGTAAAATCATCTTCCAAATAAACCCTAAAAGGATTGTGTGGCTGTCGATCTTTCTCCCTATTTGGAGCTCTACAGCCATACGGAGGTCAACATTCTTTTCTCCACAAATTTCTGCCCTTGGGTCATCTTTATTTCCCTAATAGCGTGCCCTAAGAATTATAACTATTACTATGGTTTTCAGCCATTCGATGCTTCGTCTCTCCCCCATTCTCCTACACTCCTCCATCTTCTCCGAAGGTTCGCCTTCATGATTCTCTCACCCCACATTCAAGCGATTCTCTCCAAAAAATACCAGGTAAAACTTAATTTCATGATCTTTTGAACAAGAAAGTCAAGTCGTCTTCGTCTTCTTCTTCTTCTATACCATAGATATCATTCATAGTCTCTCTCCTAAAACTGATCGACAGCCTCAAATACCTTAGTCTAAGCCAACTATTCATCCAAATCGCTAGCAAGTGGGTCTTCTCTTGCTCTCTCAAATTATCAGTCAATCGATTTATTTTCGTCACCTCCGTATACGCGCTAGCTTCCCTTTGTTCCCAATAATCTCTCCAGTCAAATCAGGTACCTATCTCTTTGCTTTCTGAATTCTCCTAGATTGGAAATTCATTGATACTTCGATAGCTTTTAAACAAACAAAACTCAGTTTTTCTCTCTATAATCCTTTGGATTTTTCATTGGTGTTCCCCTTACTGGCTTCGATAACCTCTCTAATTTGTGAGATTTGTTTTTACTTTCTCTCCCCCCCCCTCTCTAAGAAGCAAACGCAGCCTCGTCGCCTTCAATCACCCAACGATTGGATTCATATATGACAACGATTTTATGTGTATGAGTTGTAGCAGCGAGCTATATGGAAACTGTAGAGTCTCTCTTTCTTGGATCTGGAACAAGTCACCCTCCATCCTCTGCCTTCAACCCAAAGGCAAAGGCAGCTGCTGCCTTCCCTGAAACTGCTCCTGGCTTAAACCCACGGGCAATCATGTCTTTTGCACAAGATCTGGAACAAGTCACCCTCTTCATCCTCATCATTGAAGTTGAATTGATGAAGTATTTTATGAATCAGATGAAACTTAAATCATTTCATGCTACCACTTTTTAACTAATTGCTTCAAATCCTTTTATTTTTTCAGATATTGTGAGGGTTTCAAGTATGCTGCCAAATCAAGGGTTTAATGAGCTTGATAGACTGCGCGATGAAGTCCAAGTCCCATGGCATCTTCAAATGTTATGTCAAATGTTCTTGGGAATAGGATTAGTGGCTAGAATGGTCTTCCACCAAAGGTACTTGTGTATTTTAATTTACTCTTTTTCTTATTATGTCTTATTAATCAATAATACTTTGTTTTAAGAGATAAATACAAGTTCATGGTATATGTATATGATCATGTAAGCCTTAATTGCATCTATTACTGATGTGGCTCCTTCTTTTGTTTAATTCATGGTTCAGTAGGTTCCTATCATTTCATCTCACTGTCTGTAATCGCATCCTTTGTTGATGTGGCTCCTTCTTTGTGCTTAGTTGCTGTTATCAGAAGCTGCCACCTCATTCTTAACTACTGTGTTACCTTGTTATTCATGGTTGTTGTCTCTGCATGTTGTCCATTGATGTTGAGTTGTTGACAGAAAAATCTCACAATGTCATTCTGACCTAACACTTATTGTATCTAAATTCGAGTTAAGTGCTATTCTCAGAAGCCGTCATCCATGAATCCACACCTCAAGTTTCTTCTTCCAAATGTTTGTGACCTTTTGGCTGTGGCTGCTTTTGTTATTCATCGTTGTTGATTCCCCATGTTGGCCATTTGATCTTAACAACTTAATCTCATATTATCTCATCTAAGAAATATGGTTCAGGGATAAAATTTGGAATTTAGACACATACGACCTAACCCTTTTTAACAGATTATAGCTATTTGTCAGTTGTTGAATCATATATGACCTTTCATTTGTGATGTGAAGGCAAAGATTCAGAAGAAAGAGGGGATTCCATGGCATCAACAGATTTTGATCATTGATGGAAAGATCCTCGAGGATGGTAAGACTTTAGCAGATCATCACATCCGAAATGGATCTAGATTGGAGCTGGTTGTGAGCTTGGGAGGACTATAAAGTTGTTGTGTACGATCACCCTATCATGTCCCAAGCCGATGTCTCCTACAGGTATCTACATCGATCATGATTCGAATCTTATTCGATCACTTCTCATTTCAATTGTTTCTACACAAATACTTGTGTCGATTGACTTGATTTTCATTTGATCACACATAATTGACTGATCTTTGAGTGTCCGTATTAGTTTACACCAGAGTTTCTTAGGTTTTGTTCATTCATTTCTGTATCTGATTTGGCCAAGTTTATTTTAGGTAAAATCGTGTTATTCAAAAGTTTATTCTTGTCATTTTGTTATTCTCTTCCGGCTTTTACTAATCTGGAACACACAACTAGGATGATTCAAAATCAATCAGTAACTTCAAATTACTTTCATTTATATTACACACTATTAACTTAAGCTCTGTATTTTCATAAATTCCTATTTATTGACTGAAAATTTAGCTGATTGTCAGTTGTTGAATCATATATGCAAGTTTTTGTTAAGACTTTGACAGGGAAGACCATAAAGTTGGAGGTGGAGAGCTCAAAGAACATTCATACTGTGAAGTCAAAGATTCAGGACATAGAGGGGATTCCACTGCATCAGCAAATGTCTTCTGCCTATTCTTTCCTCTAAATGGTGTACCACCATACAACATCTCATATAATAAAATACATGAAATAAAAAAAAGAATATAATAAAAAAATTAGTTAAAGTATTGAAATGGGTAAAAGAAGGTAATTCAAATAAATGGTGTATATTTTAAAGAAAAATTTTAATTCATGAAAATTAATAAGCTTACCCACTGCCCACCAATCAATAGCACTGGAGTGGCCAGCTCCTGTTATGATTTCCTGAAATATCATCATAATTTCAAAGGGTAAAATAAAGAGACCATAAATAAGTGAAATTACGTAAATGCCCTTTGAGTACTTTTCATACCGGAGAAATGTATTCTTCGGTCCCAACAAATGAATTTGATTGTGTAGAAGGTTCTGCAACAAATGTAGGTGGTGGTTGGCTTTTAGATTTTCTTCTTTTAAGTTGAGGATGTTTCATAACCTACAAAATTAAAATTAACATACGAAAAAAATAAATAAATAAATAAATCCAGAATCTTGTAAGAATATAAGTCATTTTTTTTAAATAGAAAAGGACATACTTGGGATTTACACTGAGTTCTGAATGATAAATCAAAGTCACTCTATAAACATGTCCATCTATTTCAAGTAATATATTCTCTAGTTTCAAGTCCCTATAGATGATCCCTGAATAAAAAAAAACAGAAATTGAATGAAAGATGTAAGGGGTAAAATGGGGTAAAATGTTGGAAAGAACCTGAAAGATGATGTGACTTTGAAGGTAACATGTGGATTTTTGTTAAGATTTTAACATTGAAAACCATCAGCCTGGAGGTGGAAAGCTCGAACAGTATTTGTTATGTGATGGAAATGATTGAGGAGAAAGAGGGAATTCCAGTTAATCAGGTATATAGTTAGTTTTAAAAGACTGATTTACTCTAGCATTTTAATAGTTTTAAGTTATTTTTTTTATTTTAATCTGCACAGATTGTTGAACTTGGTGATCATCCGTATTTTGTGGGCGTCCAGTTTCATCCCGAGTTCAAGTCTCAGCCGGGAAAACCTTCTGCACTTTTCTTAGGTACCACCAACAAAACTATCTATCAACACTTTGACTTTTCAATGTAAGGGTAAGATAGTCATTTAGTCTTTTGACGATTTATATTTTATTGTGCAGGTGTTCCAAACCAAGTTTGCTAAGATAAGCGTGGGTATGAATTTCTCAGTCCTTTCACCTAATTGCTCTCCTCCCAACACATTAAAATTGATGAATGTTTTGATTTTTCTGGCACTAACACTTGGATGACGCTTAATTTGACTTGTTGTTGGAGAGGGTAGCGGAGTGGGTTTGTTGAGTGCTGATTGTGTGTTTGATGGATGAATTGGTCCTTTCACCTAATTGTCATACAACCTCTCATGCAAAGTTCCTGCATTCAGGTTATTCTTTTAGAAAGGAAATTGTCAAAGGAGAATTTAGTCATGGGTTTCTTTTAATGTTGTACATGTTTTGTTTTCTTTAATAAATATTATGCAATATTAGCAATGTGTTACATTTACTTACTATTGGAATGATTATTTGTATTTAACATACTAGTGCAATGAATTATCATTATTGTTTATGGTATTTTATTTTTTATTATGAGACTTTTAATGTGTTATTGAATTTGAAAATTAGCAAATCTATCAAAAATATATAATTTTAAAAACATTTAAAATTATGACACGCAAAGATGTGTGTCATCTTCATTTATGACATGGCCTTTCTTAACAGGGGCTTTCTTGATACGCATTGCGTGTCATTAACACGCGCGTCGTAAAGTTACGACACGCGAATTTGCGAGTCGTCTCTCTTTATGACAGGGCCTTCCTTGACGCGCATTTGCGCGTCGTCTGAGCCTTTTACGACGCGCAATGAGCGTCGTAAAAGGCTGTTTTTCTAGTAGTGTATAAAGATAGTCCTTAATAAAACACCAAAATGTAATATTAAGGCTAGGATCCAATCACAATATATTATAACTTAGAAGAGGGATGTCGTAATCTAATCTATAACATATTTGAAAGGTAGGTGAATGAGGATTCACCAATTTTCAGCATGAAAAACGAAATATAAATTATTAGGTTTTTAATTGGTTTTTAGAAACTCCTAGATTCTTTTGAGATTCATTGAACTTTTCAATGGTATGTTTCAATCTCGAGTGTGCCCTTCATGTTTTGTAACTGGGATACCGAGGATCACAAAACAAGGTCTGAAGTAACCATGCAAATTACTTGGTACCCTTAATGTTTTTCACTCAATCTATGTGCCGGTTAGCTATACGCGCTCCACCGACCTATGAAAAACCTTAAGTCACCCTTTGCCTACTTTGTTAACTCCAAGTTAGTGTGTTGTTTAACCACACACACTCCACTAACGACTCAATCAAAGTGTAAAGTGTAATTTCATGGGTTAGCACCTGATTCACATTTTCCTAAAGTAACTAAGATTGGGAATTTATAAAAAAAACATTTAGTTACTTTATAATAATCGTTATAATTTTAATGAGAATTTTTTAAGTCATTATCCTACCCGTTCAGCAAACGACCCTCCACCGATCAAGGAAGTGGTGGGTGAGAGTGGACACCCATTAAGCTGCCATTTTATAGGTAACAACCTTATACCCCCCTTATAGACCGGTTTCGTGAATAAGGTCTACTAACGGTAAATCGACTTGTTCTTATATATATATATATATATATATATATATATATATATATATATATATATATATATATATATATATAGATATATAATTTTAAGGGTTGGAACTAAAGTTTAGTAGATGACTTTACATGTTCCAAAACTTGAGGGCAAGTTTTGTAACTTTACAAAACTTTTCAATTCATAACTTATGAGTTATTGTTTATTAAAAATGAAGACTCTTCATTTTTTGTAACTTATGTGTTCTTTTAATGTATTTATTACAAAGTGACTCTTGGTTATCCATAACTTGAGGACAAGTTATGGACTCCATTAAAACACATCATGATCATGAATTAACTACCAATCAATAACACATAATTCTTATGATCTTGCAAGAACTCATAAGAACATGAATATTTTTATCAAAATTTCAAGAACATATGAACACATATAAGCATGGAATTTTGATATTAGCCATTGAAAATGGATTAGAACAACCATTACACCATCTAAAATAAGTTTTAAAACACCAAAACAGTTTAGGGTAATGTTTCTAGTACATTTCCAGCAGCAAAAATCGAAAATTTTCACTCTGCCTGGCCAACTCATCGAGTGCAAGAACTGACTCGCCGAGTTGGTTGAAGATACTCTTGGACTCGTCGAGTCCCCCCATGGACTCGGCGAGTCCCCTATGCAGACAGCAAGAATTTCGACTTTTTCAGCTATTTTGCATCAAGTATCAAACAAACAAGCCTAGGCTCTGATACCACTGTAGGGTTTTGAGCATTCTAACACTCCTAAGGTGATCATGCAACCCTAACACTCCTAAGGTTTCGAATTTTTCAGATATTTTGCATCAAGTATCAAACAAACAAGACTAGGCTCTGAAACCACTATAGGGTTTTGAGCATTCTAACACTCCTAAGGTGATCATGCAACCCTAGAAACCTTGGATCTATGTTTGACTAAGATACATGCAAAATTGATTTCCAGGTTTCATAATCCTATCTAGCATACATGGGGAACTTTTAAACATAAAAGTAAGCTAGAAAACATACCTTGTAGTAGTTTGGATTTCTTGAAAACCTTGTGAGCCTCAGATGTCTCACACGACACCAAATGCTATTGGAATGACCTTGAGAGAAATGAAGAACACTTAGAAATCGGCTAGCCCTCTCTATTCTTTCTAGTGCCCGATTTTGGTGAACTTTATGTTGCTTATATAATGTGTTACAATTAGGGTTACACCATGTAAAGCCTAATGTGACATGAATCTTCATTTCCATGATCTATGGGTTTACACCTCCATGGAGCATCCATGAAGCATCCTATGGGTCTTAGCCTAACTTGATAATCCATGGAGCAATTGGTCCAATATACAAGTATGGATGATTTACACAATCAACCCATATATTTAATTAGTCACCTTTTTGATCACTTAAGTAATTCCAAATTAATTCTTGATCAATACTTATTAAATAATACTATTAATATATTAGAACTTATAATATATTAATAAACCTTAAGTGTTATTTCTCTCATTTTAGTCTATCCAAATGGATGATGCCATGTAACCCAAATGGATCATGCCAAACCGGGTTAAGTACATACCAATATGGACTTAGACACCTTATCCAACATATCATCTGACGAAAATCTCTTTACTATAAGATGAACTTCTTCAAATCTATGTTTGATATAATGGTACTTTCTGTCGTTATGTCTTGACTTGTCATGGTCTCTCGATTATTTAGACAAAGCAACCGCTTCTTCATTATGACATAAAAGTACCATTGGTTCTTGAATGATTGGAACTACTCCAACATCTCTGATGAAGTTTGTCAACCAAACTACTTCCTTTGATGCTTCACTTGCTGCTATGTACTCTGATTCGCAAGTAGAATCAGCCATTGTATCTTGCTTAGAACTTTTCCAAGTAACTGCTCCACCATTTAACGTGAACAATCATCCAGACTGAGAGTGAATGTTGTCTTTGTCTGTTTGAAAGCTGGCATCACTATACCAATTCACTCTCAACGTATCTGTACGACTAGAATCACGTCCTTTGTCATTCGAAATACTTGAGAATGTTCTTCATTGTTTTCCAATTAGCTCTTTTAGGATTTCCGTGATAGCGACTGACCATGCTCAAAGCAAAGGCCACATCAGGGCGAGTAGATGTCATAGCATACATGATCGAGTCTACAGCTGAAGCATAAGGGACTTGACTCATATAAGCTATATCTTCATCCATACTTTGTCTTTGAGTCTTACTCAAGTTGGCATTGCTTTGAATATGTAGCTATCCTTTCTTGGAATTTTGCATACTAAACTATTTTAGGACCTTGTCCAAGGATGTACTTTGACCAAGTCCAGTTAGTCTTTTCTTTCTATCTCTGAAAATTCTTCTCCCAAGAATATAGGCAGCCCCTCCTAGATCCTTCATAGAAAAACACCTTCCAAGCCAAGATTAAACTTCTTGCAAGTTTGGAACATCGTTTCCTATAAGTAGTATACAATACTAGAAAAGTTACTATGCTCCCACTAGCTTTCACATACACATATGACTCATCCACGCTTCTAAAGAAACCAAATTCTTTGACTTTCTCATGCAAGCAAAGATTCTAGCTACGAGATGCTTGTTTCAATCCATAGGTGGATTTCTCAAGCTTGCACACTCTATTGGGAAACTTTGCATCAACAAAACCCTCTCCATGACTCATGTAAACATCTTCAACCAACTTCCCATTAAGGAAAGAGGTTTTAACATCCATATGCCAAATTTCATAATCATAAAAGGCAGCTATGGCGAGCATTATCCTAAAAGATTTTATCTTAGCCACTAGTGAGAAGGTCTCATCATAGTCAATCCCTAGGGTTTGAGTAAATCCCGTTGCAATTAGTCTTGCCTTGAATGTGTGGACATTTCCATCCATGTTGGTCTTCTTCTTGAAGATCCATTTGCGAACAACTATTTTTCGACCAAGTACTTAATCAACCAAATTCCAAACTTGGTTGTCATACGTGGACTTGATCTCACTGTCCATTGCCTCTTTCCATTTGGCAACCTCAGGGACTACCATCACTTCCTTGTAGTTAGCTGGTTCTTTCAAATTCACCAGTATACGATCACCGATAAACGTATCACCGTCTGCTGTTATATGGAAACCATAAAACTGAGATGGCATGCTAACTCCACTAGAACGATAAATAGGTAACAAAGTTTCAACTGGTTCAATTGGAAATTCTTCCTCTGGTTGAAAGATAGTGCCTTCAAAGGTTCCTTCATTGGTTGAATCTTGAATATCTTCAAGGTCGATTGTGCTCCTACTATCCTCTTTGCACATGATCTCTCTCTCATAAAAGGCTCCTCTTCGTACTACAAAGACCACGTTTTCACTAAGTTTGTAGAACAAATATCCAAAGAACTTTTGTGGGTAGCCAATTAAAATACACATCTCACTTATTGCTTCTATTTTGTCATGAGTCTCTTGTCTAACGAAAGCTTCACAGCCCTAGAATTTGATATGTACTAATGAGGGAACTTTCCATATCCACATATCGTGAGGTGTTTTGGCAACCTTCTTAGTAGGGACAACATTGAGGATATGGGCAGCTGTCGCTAAGGCATACCCGTAGAAGGAAATGGGAAGAATGGCTCGACTCATCATGGAACAAACCATGTCCAACAAGGTTTGATTGTGCCTCTCAGCCACACCATTAAGTTGTGGTGTCCTAGGAGGAGTCAATTGTGGACAATTCCATGTTCCTTGAGGTAGTTGTGGAACTCGATTTTATTTTTAAACTCTTTGAAATTTTCAAAGGTTTCTGATTTATGTTTAATTGAGTAAATATAATCATATCTACTATAATCATCCATAAATGTTACATAAAATCGATTAACATCCCTTATGGTGGATCTGAAGGGCCCACACACATCTGTATGTATGAGGCCCAACAAACCCTCACCTCTTTCACAATATATAGTGAAAGGTAATTTTGTCATCTTGCCCAAAAGAAAAGATTCATATTCATCATTTGATCTTAGTTCAAATGATTTCAATACTCCATCGTTTTGGAGTCGGGAGATGCGTTTCTTGTTAATGTGTCAAAGACGACAATGCCACAAGTATGCATTGTCTAAACCATTAGATGGATCAATGTGAAATGCACTATTGCCTAAGCTATCAACACAAGTCACTGTTTCATACACACCATTACAAGGTAAAGTTTCAAATATAAAAACACCATTTTTAAACCAAAATTGAACCATTCAAATCATAAAATGAGGAACAAAAACCTTTTTTGAAAAATGCATGAAATGAAATAATGTTTCGCGTCATTTCTGACGAATAACAACAATCTATCAAATCTAAACTAGCATCACTACTAAGCATAAGATGATAAGTTCCAATTTTGGTAACAAGAGAAGATCGCCTATTTCCCATGATTAGATTCATCCTACAACGCTCCACCTCTTCACTTTCTTTTAGCCCCTACAAAGTAGAACAAATGTGAAAACGACATCTTGTATTAAGGACCTAAAAATGAGTAAATTGTGAGTTATTAGTTTGAGTAGTGTATATACCTGCTGACGATGGCTTCACCTACCCATCCTTGATGTCTTGAAAGTACTTAGGGTAGCTCCTCTTCCAATGGCCCTTGTCATTGGAATAGTAGCAAATGGCCTCTTTGGGGTCACTAACAGCTGCAATGTCTAAATTGGGCCTTTCCTTTGGCCTTTGCTAGATGACCCGACTTGGGCCTTGTTCTTCCAGTTAAGTTTGGAACAACCTTCATTTTCTTCCCTTTTCCTTTACAAATGGTGAGAATAGGAGCATTAGTGGAAGCCGCTGGATTCTTTCCCTTCATACCCGAGTCAATAGTCATTAACAAGTTGTGGAGTTGGCCACTATGGTTTTTGTGTTATTCAAATGATAAGCCAATATGAACTGATCACAACAACTTGGCAAGGTGTTGAAGTCCATATCAATGGCCGACTCCTCATTAAAATAAACATTGATCCTAATAAGTCATTCCATGTATCTTTGCATTCTCTGCATGTGGCTGTACACAAACTCTCCCTGTTTCATCTTGCAAGCCATGAGGGACTTGATCACTTCATATTTCTCTTGACGAGCTCTCTTGTGGTACTTTTCCACAAAGTCATTATTTATCTCATATGGCAAGTAGTCCACATACAACCTTTATAACCTAGGAGCCATTGTAGCGACCATTATGCAAGCAAATTTTGTTGCATCATTGTAGTGTTTCTTGTAGGAGGCAAGTTGTTCTGCAGTAGCTTTGGCTTCATCGATTTCAATGAGTTTTTCATCAAGGACATACTCTTTTCCCTCGAATCGAAGACCATCTTGATATTTCACATCCAACAATTATAGTTGGTACCATCAAAGGTCACCTTGGAGACTATAGAGAGTATGGAGAAACTCGAGTGGTGGGTAGACGACGATGGAGCAGAAGCATCAACAGGAGTAGACATCTATAGAGAAAAAGAATAGTTTTAGTTAGATGATAATAATCCTTAATGTTTTAACCCATAATAAATAATTAAGGCTAGGATCCAAATTAACAATTTAAACCTAAGAAGAGGGATGTCGTATTCTTATTGCGAATTTATGAAGGTAGGTAAAATCTATTTACCAATTTCAAACTATGAAATTCCTAGATCTTTTGTGATTTATTGAATCTATCAATGGCATGTTTAATCTCATGTTTTGTTTTTCTATTTGTGACTAGGATACCGAGGATCACAAACAAGATGTCAATAACCATACAAATATGCTTGGCAATCTCGTTGTCATTTATCATCTCATATTAATGTGCCGATTAACCACACACGCTCCATTAATCAATGATAATTTTCGAGATGCGCATTGTTACTCTGTATAGTCATTATTAATGTGCGCGTTAACCAATGCGCCCCACTAACTACTTGTAAAGTATAATTTGCAATTTTATTGATTATCATAATTTTCACATATTTCCTAAGGTAACTACGAGTGGGATTTTATAAAAAAAGTGTAATTACTTTTATAACATTATACTTATTAATGAGATTATGTCCTATCAAATCCGTTCGGCTAATGACCCTCCACCAAACAAGGAAGCGGTGGGTGAGAGTGGACACCTATTCAACTACCATTTTATAGGCAATTTCCTTATACCCCCTTATAGTTCAGCTTCGTAAATGAGACGTACTAGCGATTTGACTGACTTTGTCTAATACATATAATATATATTAAACTTTTAATTATATATATATATATATATATATATATATATATATATATATATATAGTATCAGGTATATTTTAAAACTTTTCTAACATACTATGTTTATTAAAATTTTGAAATTAAAGAGTTAATTTAATTTAAATAAAACAATTAAGATTTGATGTTAATTATCAGAATTAATCAATATCTATATTAATCATTTACACAATTAAAAATTAATTATATTAATTAGTTAAATAATTAATCAAGTCAATGATTTATCTCCTAATTTGTAGGTTTTTATTTAATTATCAAATATATAAGAAAACTCGGATTTGGAAGATATAAAACAAATAATTACCAAATAATAAGCATCCAAAAACAGATTAGGCAGATAAAACCGAAAAAAGTGAATTTTTCTAGATATCACGCTATCGTGAGATCCAAAAATTGAAAATCTTTTTTATTCAATTCACTAATGTGAAATTAGATTAAATATAGCCATAGGCTCTGATACCATTGATGGAAAAGGTAGGTTACAACAATAATGATCTAAGCAGAAAAATATTTAACAATTAAATGATTAGGGCACATGCAACCTAAAGGGATCAATGTCTTTCACATAAAGGCAACATACTATGAACTATCAAACTATAAAAAACCCTAATGAAATTAAAATTTATAAATGGAGATTACATGCCTTTTGATTTGTTATAGTAAACAAATCAGAAACCCATCTTCAAGGCTTTTGGAAGCAAGCACTAGAAATCTCATGCCTTTGATGGTTGACACCCAACCCTAGCAATTAGGAGACTTACAGAGAGAGGAGAGGGATGATAAAATTTTCGGCTATCTCTAGTGAATGAGGAGTGGCCAAAAATCCAAGGCCAAGGATCCCTTATATAGTGCAACTTGGAAACCGTAGATAACCCTTCAATGAATAAAATAATATTATTTCAAATTGGTAATTATCTAGCTTCCTATTTATCTTCAAGGAATATTCCAGATACCCTGGAATACCCTATAAACCATCCACCCCTTCCTGGGAAGGTTCTAGAACCTCTCTTTGTAACACCTCAATTTCCAAATATTTACCTTTTAATCGTTGATATGAGAATTGTTGCATTTTGGCCCTTAGTGGAATCTTCGTAAATTTTGAAGTTGAGCACGAATGTTGGGCGTAGATGGGCAGAGTGCAAACCCAAATTTTTAGGGTTTGTACCATATTTAAACATCCTTGACTCCCATATCTTATTCCTTTCATCAGCCTCCAGCCCAATTTCAACGACTTTGCAAACCATAATCCATTTTAGAGCATTTTTTAGCCTTTTAGTGTGTTTTGGTTTTCTTGAAGAAGGAGAAGGAAGAGAAGATCATCTTAGCAGAGTGGAACACTTTGGATCCAGGATTGCAACATCATTTGACATCTTTTAGAGGTCACAGGTAGAGTTAGGATTCTAAGTAGAGACCTATTCAGCTATTAGTTCAGACTAAGAGGTGAGTTTTCCTCACTATACTTATGGGTTGAAGGCACCAATGCCATCCCATTAGATGATGTATCCTAGTATAGAGGATGATGATATGTTATATTGATCAGATATATCGGTATCATGATAAATAGGATGTAGTATGCGGTAGTGATCTGTAGAGTTGCCAGTTTGTCTGATGACTAGTTATATGTTTATCTGTTTGCTGGATATATGTTATATGTTATATATATATATATATATATATATATATATATATATATATATTGACATAGTGGTTGGGTTGAGGTAGTACTGCTTTTTGTAGTAGACAAAAAACCCGGGAGCAAGCCAACCATAAGTGATGGGCTAGTAAGGCAAGCCAGACTTATGTTCTTTGCTCGGGAGTAAGCCAAACATGAGTTGTTGGCTGGAAGGAAAGCTAGACTCATGTTGTAGGCCCTGGGGTAATCCAATATGTTAGTTTTGGACCCAATATTCATGTTGTTATATGTTTGTGTGGAGGTATTCTGGGGAAACCCTCTAAGCTTCGTGCTTACGGTTTTAGTTATTGTTTCAGGTACTTCATATGATCGTGGGAAGGCGAAAACGTAATCGCGCACATCCTTCGGATTTAATGTTATGTTATTCTGGGATACTCTGATTTATGAATTATACTTTTGAAACAATGTTTTTCGTAAACAATTAATGTCTTGGGGTTGTATTTGAAAATTTTAAATTTACTCTATTTATTGGGATGTTACAAGTTGGTATCAGAGCCCTGGTTTGAGTGAATTGGATGAACATTCGTGTGAATCCAGCCTCAAGCTAAGGAGCTGTAAAAGTTTTCACAATTATTTTCAAAAATTGATTCAAATTGTTTTCGAAATTGTTTACAAAGGTAACCAAAAAAGGATGAGATGTGTACGATCAACCGAAGCAAGAAAGTGTACCCCAAGATACCCACACTATTATTTGCTTATGATGATTATGAAAGAACTGCAAGTTACTAATAAGCTAAGGATCTTCAAGAATTGCATGATAGAATTGCCTGATGTACGATGTTTGATAGCCTAGGAGGACTTCTTATATGAAATTGACATCATTACTGTAGTTTCTTAGTGTATGCATCATAGTCGTACATAACTAAGATTTTATAGCCAGAGAATGTTTGATTTAGCCATATTTCATGTTCTTGTCTGATTAAGGGCTTATGTGACATCCCCAAATTCACGACCATAAAAGACCGGTTTAATTTATTTTTTAAAATAATATCAGAGTAATCCTTTGATTAAAAGAGTTGCAAAATTTGTTCCCAAAACGTAATACGATAAAATAAGATTTACCAAAGCATTTCTTAAAGAAATGTATTTTCATTATATAACAAAACTCAGGATGTCATGTTCCGATACAGACAAAAGCATAAACGGCACATTATAAGCCTTACAACAGTTATATACACTACAGGCCTATAATCAAAATATCTTGATAAGTCGTCCAACTTATGCTCTCGCGCCACTACCTGTAATGCAAAGAAAACTGAGTGGTTCAGGCTTGGGAGCTTGGTGAACATATAGAAATTTCAACCCACAATAAATAATTATATTAATTTCATCAACCAACAATAACCCAATTACCCATTCCCGTTATCCTCACTTTACGTCCCTAAAATAAATATCACAAGGGACCTAGCCTAAGGATTTTCATCGGGGCGACGTCACATGCTTCGGGGTTTCCTCAACAATATATGTCAAACAAGACAACCATGTGGGGGATGGAGTACAACAAATGAACACCCAAGTTCATTAACACCTACAGGTGGCGAGCCTGCCAGTGTTCACCTAGACTGTCTAGAAAAAGTCTGTGGTCGTCATCTAAACTCCACTAGATGACTGAATCAACAACAACAACGAGGCCTCTCATCAATTTATCACACGTCAACTATCTACCCAGTTCTACCCAACATTTTTTTAGATAGAAACATGCATATTCATTCAAATTCAACTTATAAACTTGATAAGATATACATTCAATGCTCATTCCAGATAAACAGATCATATATATATATATATATATATATATATATATATATATATATATATACACATAGCACGTATTCTATATGAGATACTTCATATTTATGTGCTATAAGAAAGGGAATATACCCTCACTCAAAACATATACTTAATACATACAACAATACTTGTATTAAAATCGTGTATATGAAAAGGATTATGCACTCACTTGATAAGAAAATAATCGGACATCACTACGGCTCTTCAAATAGTAACTCTTCGATGAATTTGGGATATCTTCACATACCGGGCTTCTCCCGGGCAGAGCTTCGGCTCGGAAACTCTTTTCTTCTCGGGATCTTCGGAGCTTCGGGACTCGCTTCGGGTGTCGGGATGATACCGGGGCTTTGGGGGTATAACTTGCACGTAAAAAGAGGTAATATGGGTGAGAGGAAAGAAATTGAGCAACAAAACTCGGCTGGCATTGCTTTCTATTTATAGGAGGCTGAAATTCTATGCTCACGTCGTGAGCCACTAATGCTCACGTCGTAAGCCACTAATGCTCACGTCGTGAGCTCGATATCATGGCGTTCGTCATCAGGCCACATGCCCTGGAAGATGTCCATCACCTTCTCACTTCGTGAACTCTTTGCTCACGTCATGAGCTCTAACACAGGGGTTGAAGTTCATGCCCCAAACTTCAGAAATTCATATCTTTCGCATACGAGCTCCGTTTTCGACGTTCTTTATATGCATGCGTAGGTGAGATTATTCTCTACAACTCTTGTTTAGAATCTGTCGGCTAATTTTGTCTTTAACATTTATTATATTATTTTTACTAGGCCGGGACAGGAAAACTCTGTTAGAAATTCATAACTTCTTCATCTGATGTTCGTTTTCGTCTGTCTTTTTACCGTTGCATTACTATCGACGAGATCTTCGATTCTCGTTTAGATTGTTTCGACTAGAAATCACTCGATCTCATATTCAAACTTTTGGTTGGATACTGCTAAGTCGAAACTTCGAAAAATCATAACTTCCTCATACGAAGTTAGATTTAGACGCTCTTCTTATGTACGCTCCCGGCTTAACGTATTCTACAACTTTCGTTTAGATCATTAAGGCTAAATATTGTTCTATGTAAATTCACTATTTACGTCCTATAGCGTTCTGTCGAATCTGTTGCAAAACTTCGACACGTCATAACTTCTTTGTTAACCTAGACTATTACATCAATATTAATGCGTAGCCTAGAAACACGGGGGTTACAATTCTCTCTTCCCTTAGGATGATTCCGTCCCCGGAATCACACTTCAACAAACAAATGCGGATAGCGACTCATCATGTCACTCTCCGTCTCCCATGTGAGATTTGGCCCATTCGTATGTTTCCAACGGACAAGTACTAATTCTACCATCTTGCGTCGCAACTTCTTAGTCTTACGGTCAACGATTGCCTTTGGTTCTTCAATTAACCTCTTATTTCATCAATTCTTAATTCCGAAAGTGGAATCATGTCAGGAACTTCTCCCATGAACTTCCTCAGAAAACACACATGGAAAGTGTGATGAATTCCATTCAGTTCTTCGGGTAATTCGAGCTTGTAAGCTTGGTTCCCAATCCTTTGAAGAACTTTAGAAGGTCCAATAAATCTTAGACTTAACTTTCCCTTTTTACCAAATCTTATAAGTCCCTTCCACGGCGAGACTTTAAGCAAAACCGAATCTGCAACTTCAAAAGTCATCGTTCTTCTTTTCTTGTCAGCATAGCTCTTTGACGATCCTGAGCTGCTAACATTCTCTCCCTAATCACTTTCAACTTTTTAGCAGTCTCATGGACTATTTCAGATCCCATAAACTACTTTTCCCCAGCCTCAAGCCAACAAGAAGGCGTACGACACTTCTGTCTGTTCAATGCTTGATAAGGTGCCATCTTTATGCTCGAGTGGAAACTATTATTGTAGGAAAATTCTACTAAAGGTAAATGTTCATCCCAATTAGCTTGGAATTCCAGGGTACATGCTCTCAGCATATCTTCAAGTGTTTGTATCATTCGTTTTCTTTGACCATCAGTCTATGGATGGTAAGTTGTACTCAAACACAATTTAGTACCCAATTCCTCTTGTAGACGTCTCCAAAACCTTGAGGTGAAACGACTATCATGATCTAATACAATCGTTAGTGGAATGTCGTGAAGCCTCACAAATTCTTTCACGTAAGAATTTACAAGCTTATCCATAGACCATTTCTCATTGGCTGCTATGAAGTGCGCACTCTTAGTGAAGCGATCAACGACCACCCAAATCATGTCGTGACAATTCTTTGTTCTGGGCAGTTTGGTGACAAAATCCATAGAAATGTCTTCCCATTTACCCATACGTACAGATAAATGTTCTAAAATCCCATATGGTTTTCGATGTTGTGCCTTAACCCTCGCACAGGTCACACACTCGGCCACATACTTTGCTACATCAAGCTTCATCGTCGGCCACCAGTAATAGGGTTTTAGGTCCCTATACATTTTAGTGCTGCCAGGATGAATCGACTACATGGTTTTGTGGACTTCTTCCATCAGCAGATCTCTTATTCCTCTGAACTTAGGTACCTAAATCCGATCTTGGAACACCTTCAGTCTGTGACTGTTTATACCGAACACTAACGTTTTACCCAAACGTTCCTCCTTTCGGTCATTCTTCTCTAAAGCTTCTTCTTGAGCTATCTTTATACTCTGCACTATTGTCGAGACAACTTCTATTCTCAACGCTCTTGGCCTCTTTCTCTCAAGATTTACTTTCCGACTGAGAGCATCAGCGACAACATTTGCTTTACCAGAGTGGTAAAATATCTCACAGTCGTAGTCCTTAAGTAACTCTAGCCAGCTTCGTTGCCTTATATTCAATTCTTTATGATTAAAGATATATTGAAGACTCTTATGATTAGTGAAAAGTTTGCACTTCGAGCCATAGAGGTACTGCCTCCATATCTTTAGAGCAAATACTACCACTGCTAACTCCAAATCATGAGTGGAGTAGTTCTTTTCATGCTGTTTCATCTATCGAGACGCATATGCTATCACCTTTTCTCTTTGGGTCAAAACACAACCCAACCCAACACTAGACGCATCCCTATAAACAGCGAATTCTTCAACTCCATCGGGTAGAGAAAGAATCGGTGCTTCACATAGCTTCTTCTTTAGCAACTCGAATGCTTCTTTGTGCTTATCACTCCAAGCATAAGTAGCTCCTTTGTGGGTCAAAGCTGTTAGTGGAGTAGCGATCGAAGAAAAGCCTTGGATAAACCTTCGGTAATATACGGCTAATCCCAGAAAACTTCGGATCTCCGTGGGACTTTTCGGTTGTTCCACTTCATCACAACTTCAATCTTTGCTGGATCAACCATTATCCCTCTTAGTTGACCACGTGACCCAAGAATTGGACTTCTCGAATCCAAAAATCACATTTGGAGAATTTTTCATACAATTTCTCATTCTTCAAGACTTCCAACACTTCTCGCAAGTGTTGGCCATGCTCCTCTGGCTTTTCGAGTAAATCAGAATGTCATCTATGAACACTGTGACATCCCTAAAATCTCGGCCAGAAAAGACCGATTTTCATTTATGGTTTTAAAATAATTTCAGAGTAAATCCTTTTGATTTGAAAGAGTTGCGGAATTTGTTCCCAAAAACAAAACATGATAAAATAATGTTTACCAAAGCATTACATAAAAGAAATGTATTTTCATTATATAATCAAAACTCGGGGTGTCATGTTCCGATACAGACCAATAAGCATAAACGATAACATTACAAGTCATTCAACAAATATATACATATACAGACTTGTAAACAAAACAACTTGATGGTTCGTCCATCTTATGCCCTCGCGCCACTTCCTGTAATACAAATGAAACTGAGTGGGTCAGGCTTGGGAGCCTGGTGAGCATAGAGGGTTTTCAACCCACAATAAATAATTATATTTAATTTCCACCAACCAACAATAACCTAATTACCCATTCCCGTTATTCTCACTTTATGTCCCTAAGACAACTAACATAAGGGACCTAGTCAAAGAATATTTCATCGGGGCGACAACACATGCTTCGGGGGTTCCTCAGCAATATAAGTCAAATAAGGCAACCATGAGGGGGATGGAGTACAACGAATGAACACCCAAGTTCATTAACACCTACAGGTGGCGAACCTGCTAATGTTTCCACAAGACTGTCTAGAAAAGTCAGTGGTCGTCATCTAAACTCTGCTAGATGACTA
The DNA here is from genome assembly GCF_051521515.1 of Lactuca serriola. Lineage (NCBI taxonomy): Eukaryota > Viridiplantae > Streptophyta > Magnoliopsida > Asterales > Asteraceae > Lactuca > Lactuca serriola. The sequence continues at coordinate 145,314,142 of NC_136416.1, forward strand.
AATCAAACAACAACGAGGCCTCTCATCTGTTTATTACACACCAACTATCTACCCATGTTCTACCCAACATATTAGTAGATAAAATATACATTTTTATACATGGATAAAAACCTGTATAGCATGCTTTGATCAATACATATTCCACATAACAGATGAGGCACACACACATAACACGTATTTCATAGAAAACAAATCAGATCCATGAGATAGAAGAGAGTGAATATACAATCACACATATAACACAAAATATACACATAACACGTATTTCGTATAAAATACTTCATAATTATGCGTTAGAAGAAAGTAACCACACACTCACACCTACAATCAACAATACACTTAATACACTCGAACCATACTTGTATTATTATCGTGTTTATGAAAGGTAGTATACACTCACTTGATCAGAAGATGATCGGACAGCACTACGGCTTACAGAAGTAGTAATCCTCAGCAGATCTGGAAGATCTCTACAAAAATCGAACTTCTCGCGGGCAGAGCTTTGGCTCGGGAATCGCACTTCTCGGGATCTCGGGACTTGCTTCGGGGCTCGAGAATAATACCGGGGCTTCGGGGTATTTCTGGAACGCAAATCGATGCAAAAAGGGAGAGGGAAGAGAGAAAAATAGCAATTGAGTCGGCTGCCCTCGCTTCCTATTTATAGGAGGCTGGAGCCTCGGAGTACGCGGGACGTACTGCTCCGAAATCGTCACTTCTTACGTATCCGAAGTGCTCGAGTGCGAGTGTCGACATTCCTCGGTGTATGCGGGGCGTACTTCGGATGAGTCCGATGACTCGTCTTCGGATAATACCGGGATTTAATAATTAAATTTAATTATTAATTATTTAATAAACTTCAAAAATTTATATCTTCTTCATACGAACTCCGTTTTCGACGTTCTTTATATCCACGCGAAGGTGAGACTACGCTCTACAACTTTCGTTTAGACTCCGTCGGCTAATTTTAAATTTATTTTTATTATTTATTTTTAATAGGCCGGGACAGAAAAATTTCGTTATAAATTCATAACTTCTTCGTTTGACGTCCGTTCTCGCCTAACTTTTTATCGCTTCGATACCGACAACTAGATCTTCAATTCCCGTTTAGACTGCTTCGGCTAAAAACCGCTCGATCTCAAATCGAGTATTTCAGGTTGCATACCGCTAATCCGAAACTTCGATAAATCATAACTTCTTCATACGAAGTCAGATTTGGGCGTTCTATATATATTCGGAAACCTTGTTTCAACTACTACAACATTAACCAAAGATATCAAGTTTATTTTACACTTAAATTTCGACGCTTATTTTTATTCTTAATTAATCCAACCACATAATTAAGCAATTAAGTACAAAACACATAATACTCAAATAATACAATCTTATTATTTCAAAACGGGTTACAAAGGTTAACCTAGACGATTACATTGCTAAAAATGGCAAGCCCGGAAACACAGGCGTTACAATTCTCTCCACCCATTCGTGTGTTTCCATCGGACAAGCACTAACCCAACCATTTTGTGTCGCAACTTCTTAGTCTTTCGGTCAACAATTGCCTCTGGTTCTTCAATCAACCTTTTGTTCTCATCAATTCTCAATTCAGAAATTGGAATTATGTCGGGAACTTCTCCCGTGAACTTCCTCAAATAACACACATGAAAAGTGTTGTGAATTCCATTCAGTTCTTCTGGTAGTTCGAGCTTGTAAGCTTGGTTCCCAATCCTCTGAAGAACTTTAAACGGTCCAATAAACCTTGGACTCAACTTTCCCCTTTTACCAAAGCTTATAAGTCCCTTCCACGGCGAGACTTTAAGCAAAACCGAATCTCCAACTTCGAAAGTCATCGGTCTTCGCTTCTTGTCAGCATAGCTCTTTTGACGATCTTGAGCTGCTAACATTCTTTCCCTAATTATTTTCAACTTTTCAGCAGTTTGATGGACCATCTCCGTTCCCATAAACTACTCTTCCCCAGCCTCAAGCCAACAAGACGGCGTACGACACTTCTGTCCATACAAAGCTTGATAAGGTGCCATCTTAATGCTTGAGTGAAAACTATTATTATAGGAAAATTCTACCAATGGTAAATGTTCATCCCAATTACCTAGGAATTCCAAGGTACATGCTCTTAGCATATCTTCAAGTGTTTGTATCGTTCTTTCACTCTGACCATCAGTCTGCGGATGGTAAGCTGTACTTAAACACAACTTGGTACCCAATTCCTCTTGTAGACTCTTCCAAAACCTCAAGGTGAAACGGCTATCACGATCCGACACAATCGTTAACGGAACACCGTGAAGCCTCACAATTTCCTTCACGTAAGAATTCGCAAGCTTCTCCATAGACCATTTCTCCTTGGCTGCTATGAAATGCGCACTCTTAGTGAATCGATCAACGACCACCCAAATCATGTCGTGACCATTCTTTGTTCTGGGTAGTTTAGTGACAAAATCCATAGAAATGCCTTCCCACTTACCCATAGGCACAGGCAATGGTTCTAAACTCCCGTACGGTTTCTGATGTTGTGTCTTTACTCTCGCAGAAGTCACACACTCAGCCACATACTTTGCAACATCGAGCTTCATCATCGGCCACCAGTAGTAGGGTTTCAGGTCCCTATACATTTTAGTGCTACCGGGATGAATCGAGTACATGGTCTTGTGAGCTTCTTCCATCAGAAGATCTCTGACTCCTCCTGTCTTAGGTATCCAAATCCGATCTTGGAACACCTTCAGTCCGTGACTGTTTACACCGAACACCAACGTTTTGCCCAAACGTTCCTCCTTTCGGTCATTCTTCTCAGAAGCTTCGCTTTGAGCTTTTTTTATTCTTTCCAAAATACTCGAGACAACTTCAATTCTCAATGCTCTTTGCCTTTTCCTTTCAAGATTGACTTTCCGACTGAGAGCATCAGCAACAACATTAGCTTTACCGGGATGGTAAAGTATCTTGCAGTCGTAGTCTTTAAGTAACTCCAGCCAGCGTCGTTGCCTCATATTCAATTCTTTTTGATTAAAGAGATATTGGAGACTCTTATGATCAGTGAAAAGTTTACACTTCGTGCCATAGAGGTAATGCCTCCATATTTTCAAAGCGAAAACTACCGTTGCCAACTCCAAATCAAGAGTCGGGTAATTCTTTTCATGCCCCTTCAACTGTCGGGACGCATATGCTATCACCTTTTCTCTTTGGGTCAAAACACAACCCAATCCAACCCCAGACGCATCGCTATAAACAGCGAAGTCTTCAACTCCATCGGGTAGAGATAGAATTGGTGCCTCACATAGCCTCTTCTTGAATGCTTCTTTATGCTTATCACTCCAAGCATAAGTAGCTCCTTTGTGGTTCAAAGCTGTTAATGGAGTAGCGATCGAAGAAAAGCCTTGGATAAACCTTCGGTAGTATCCGGCTAATCCTAAAAAGCTTCAGATCTCCGTGGGACTTTTTGGTTGTTCCCACTTCATCACAGCTTCAATCTTTGCTGGATCAACCATTATCCCTTCTTGGTTGACCACGTGACCCAAGAATTGGACTTCTCGAATCCAAAAATCACACTTAGAGAACTTTGCATACAGCTTCTCCTTCTTCAAGACTTCTAACACTTCTCTCAAGTGTATGTCATGCTCCTCCTGGCTTTTCGAGTAAATCAGAATGTCGTATATGAACACTATCACGGATTTATCAAGGAAAGGATTACAAACCCTATTCATTAAATCCATGAATGTTGCCGGAGCATTGGTTAGTGCAAACGACATAACCAAGAACTCGTAGTGTCCATATCTAGTTCTGAATGCAGTTTTCCCGATATCTTGCTCTCTTACTTTTAGCTGATGATATCCTGACCTTAGATTGATCTTCGAGAAATAGCTCGAACCTTGCAATTAATCAAATAGGTCATCAATCGTCGGCAACGGATATCTATTCTTTATTGTTGCCTTGTTCAGCTCTCTGTAATCAATGCACATTCTCATACTTCCATCTTTCTTCTTCACGAATAACACCGGAGCTCCCCAGGGAGATGAACTAGGTCTAATGAAACCTTTGTCCAATAACTCCTGAAGTTGCATCATTAGCTCCTTCATCTCCGTCGGTGCTAATCGGTAAGGTGCTTTTGCTATTGGCGTGGTTCCTGGTAACAAGTCAATTCTGAACTCCACTTGTCTATCAGGTGGTAATCCAGGAAGATCTTCGGGAAATACTTCCGGATACTCACACACCACTGGAATACTCTGCATCACCTTATTTTCTTTCTTAGCATCAATCACGAATGCTAAATATGATGTACATCCCTTGGTCAAACACTTTCTGGCTTTCATTAGAGAAATGATTCCAGAATTTACTCTGCGTTTGTCCCCATACACCATAAATGAATCCTTCCCAGGCGGGTTTACTTTAACTATCTTCTTCTTGCACAATATTTCGGCATCATTGGCGCTAAGCCAATCCATTCCCAACACGATGTCGAAACCATTAAGTTCGATAGACAATAATTCCTTGTGAAACTTATTCCCATTAAGGTCGATTAAGATGTTTTTCATACGATGGCTAACAGGTACAAACTTGCCACTAGCAACTTCGACTAATAAAGCATTATCTAGTCTATCAATAGGCAAATCTAGTTTTTACCAAACTCGTGCGAAATAAAGGAGTAGTTGGCTCCAGAATCAAACAAAATTTGAGCAGGTAATTCGTTTACGAGAAAGGTACCTGAAGCGACATCAGCTTCATCTTTTGCAGCCTCAAGTGTCATCTGGAAGGCTCTCGCCTTCGGCTTTGGTGGAATGTTGGGCTTTGCTGCCTCCTTCTTCTTCGAACAGTCTTTCAAAATATGCCCCTCTTCATTACAACCAAAACACATCCATTTGTTGTTCGGACACTCATTGGAAAAATGTCCAACCTTTCCACACTTTTAGCAGGTTACATCCTCGCTACATTTCCCAAAGTGCTTTTTCTTACACTTATCACACCACTTCGCTTCGCCTCCCTTTCCTCCAAACTTTTTCGAATCAAATTTCAAAAATTTGCCCTTCTTACCGGAACCAGATGTTCCCTCAAACTTTCTCTTCTCACCAACCTCAACCTTGTCGGTGGTTCTCCCCTTAATCATGTTCTCAACAGACTTGGCAGCCCAGATTGCTGCCTCTAGAGTATGTGCCTGACGTACTGGCACCTCGTACTCCCATGGGAGTCCCTTCGCATACCGGTCCACCTTTGTCAGCTCATCTGGAACGATGCGCAAAGCAAACTCCATCTTATCGGTGAAGTTATTGGTGTATTCATCAACTGACATGCTGCCCTTCGTCAATGCCAAAAACTTATTCTCCAACTCCAACAAATTTTGGGCCGAGCAGAACCTGCGCTTGAACTGCACCAAGAATTCTGCCCATGTGAATTGCAGTGGCTCATTAGGGCTTAAAGTCTTCCCTAGAGTGTTCCACCAACGAACGGCTCCACCTCAAAACTGACGCACTGCATAGATAGTTTGCAACTTGCCTCTACAGCCACAAGTCATGAAGGCTAACTCCATTTCGGAGATCCAATCCATAACTCCAATCGGATCCTCCTTTCCATTGAAGGTCGATGGTTTGCAAGTTAGAAAGTCCTTGTACTTGCATCCCATTCCATCATTCGTTCCATCATGGTTGTTTTGCCTAACTATCGGTGGGTTGACTTGACCAACAGACCCACTGAAGTTTCCACCTTCCGAGTGCCCTTCATTTAATTCAGGCTCTTCCACATGAATTGACAGTTCTTCACGATTCTGTTGAAGCAACCGCCTAGTTTCCTCCATTTGACGATCCAACATTGTTTGAATCATCATTTGTACACCAGCCATTGTTATTGGCTCAGGTGCTGCTACTACGACAGGTATTTGTTCAATCACTAGTGGTTGATTCCTGTTTTCATCAGCATTTCCAACTCCACTTCTTGTTCTCACCATTTTGATCTACACACCGAATAAGGTGAAATTAGATCCTCAATCACGATAGATATTCAAATCATCCTTATCGCTCCGAAATGTTCACATGCTAGTTCTAATATCGTAGATGTACGCTTAGAATCCTACACACATAAAGTTTCTAGATCCGGTCGGCAACAGACCATAGATCCGAACAAATAATACCATATATGGCAACATATAACATTTAGCACATAAAGCATTTTAGGCAACTTTCCTAAAATAAACTAGTGCTCGTGTCTAAAACATAATAGACACAAATCTCAAAATTCCATTTAACATTCTAAGTTTAAGTCTAGAAATCCTACGAATTCCTAGTTCGCTTAAACTAATGCTCTGATACCAACTGTGACATCCCCAAAATCTCAGCCAGAAAAGACCGATTTTCATTTATGCTTTTAAAATAATTTCAGAGTAAATCCTTTTGATTTGAAAGAGTTGTGGAATTTGTTCCCAAAAACAAAACATGATAAAACAATGTTTACCAAAGCATTTCATAAAAGAAATGTATTTTCATTATATAATCAAAACTCGGGGTGTCATGTTCCGATACAGACCAATAAGCATAAACGATAACATTACAAGTCATTCAACAAATATATACATATACAGACTTGTAAACAAAACAACTTGATGGTTCGTCCGTCTTATGCCCTCGCGCCACTTCTTGTAATACAAATGAAACTGAGTGGGTCTGGCTTGGGAGCGTGGTGAGCATATAGGGTTTTCAACCCACAATAAATAATTATATTTAATTTCCACCAACCAACAATAACCTAATTACCCATTCCCGTTATTCTCACTTTATGTCCCTAAGACAACTAACATAAGGGACCTAGTCTAAGAATATTTCATCGGGGCGACAACACATGCTTCGGGGGTTCCTCAGCAATATAAGTCAAATAAGGCAACCATGAGGGGGATGGAGTACAACGAATGAACACCCAAGTTCATTAACACCTACAGGTGGTGAACCTGCTAATGTTTCCACAAGACTGTCTAGAAAAGTCAGTGGTCGTCATCTAAACTCCGCTAGATGACTAAATCAAACAACAACGAGGCCTCTCATCTGTTTATTACACACCAACTATCTACCCATGTTCTACCCAACATATTAGTAGATAAAATATACATTTTTATACATGGATAAAAACCTGTATAGCATGCTTTGATCAATACATATTCCACATAACAGATGAGGCACACACACATAACACGTATTTCATTGAAAACAAATCAGATCCATGAGATAGAAGAGAGTGAATATACAATCACACATATAACACAAAATATACACATAACACGTATTTCGTATAAAATACTTCATAATTATGCGTTAGAAGAAAGTAACCACACACTCACACCTACAAACAACAATACACTTAATACACTCGAACCATACTTGTATTATTATCGTGTTTATGAAAGGTAGTATACACTCACTTGATCAGAAGATGATCGGACAGCACTACGGCTTACAGAAGTAGTAATCCTCAGCAGATCTGGAAGATCTCTACAAAAATCGAACTTCTCGCAGGTAGAGCTTCGGCTCGGGAATCGCACTTCTCGGGATCTCGGGACTTGCTTCGGGGCTCGAGAATAATACCGGGGCTTCGGGGTATTTTTGGCACGCAAATCGATGCAAAACGGGAGAGAGAAGAGAGAAAAATAGCAATTGAGTCGGCTGCCCTCGCTTCCTATTTATAGGAGGCTGGAGCCTCGGAGTATGCGGGGCGTACTGCTCCGAAATCGTCACTTCTTACGTATCCGAAGTGCTCGAGTGCGAGTGTCGACATTCCTCAGTGTACGCGGGGCGTACTTCGGATGAGTCCGATGACTCGTCTTCGGATAATACCGGGATTTATTAATTAAATTTAATTATTAATTATTTAATAAACTTCAAAAATTCATATCTTCTTCATACGAACTCCGTTTTCGACGTTCTTTATATCCACGCGAAGGTGAGACTACGCTCTACAAATTTCGTTTAGACTCCGTCGGCTAATTTTAACTTTATTTTTATTATTTATTTTTAATAGTTCGGGACAGAAAAACTTCATTATAAATTCATAACTTTTTCGTTTGACGTCCGTTCTCGCCTAACTTTTTATCGCTCTGATACCAACTGTGACATCCCCAAAATCTCGGCCAGAATAGACAGATTTTCATTTATGCTTTTAAAATAATTTCAGAGTAAATCCTTTTGATTTGAAAGAGTTGCGGAATTTGTTCCCAAAAACAAAACATGAAAATACATTTCTTTTGTGAAATGCTTTGGTAAACATTGTTTTATCATGTTTTGTTTTTGGGAACAAATTCCGCAACTCTTTCAAATCAAAAGGATTTACTTTGAAATTATTTTAAAAGCATAAATGAAAATCGGTCTTTTCTGGCCGAGATTTTGGGGATGTCACAAACACTATCACAGATTTATCAAGGAACAATTTACAACCCTGTTCATTATATCCATGAATGCTGCTGGAGCATTGGTTAGTCCAAACGACATAATCAAAAGCTCGTACGTAGTGTCCATATCATGTTCTGAATGCAGTTTTTTCGATATCCTGCTCTCTCACATTCAGCTGATGATATCCTGACCATAGGTCGATCTTTGAAAAATAACTTGAACCTTGTAGTTGATCGAATAGGTCATCAATCATTGGAAATATATATATATATATATATATATATATATATATATATATTCTTTATCGCTGCCTTATTCAGCTCTCTGTGATCAATGCACATTCTCATACTCCCGTCCTTTTTCTTCACGAATAACACCGGAGCTCCCCAGGGTGATGAACTAGGTCAAATGAAACCTTTTTCCAATAACTCCTGAAGTTTCATCATCAGCTCCTTCATCTCCGTTGGTGCTAATCGGTACGATTCTTTTGCTATTGGCGTCATTCCTGGTAACAAGTCTATTCTGAACTCCACTTGTCTATTAGGCAGTAATCCAGGAATATCTTCGGGAAATACTTCCGGATAATCACACACCACAGGAATGCTCTGCATCTCCTTTTTCTCCTTCTTTGCATCAATCTTGAATGCCAAATATGATATACATCCTTTGCCCAAATACTTTCTAGCTTTCATTTGGGAAATAATCCCAAAACTTACTTTGCGTTTGTCCCCATACACCATAAACGACTCTTTCCCTGGCGGGTTTACCCTTACTATCTTCTTTCGGCATAATATCTCGGCATCATTGGTACTAAGCCAATCCATTCCCAGCACGATGTCGAAACAATTTATTTCAATAGGCAATAATTCCTCGTGGAACTTATTCCCATTCAAATCAATGAAGATGTTTTTCATGCGATGGCTAACAGGTATAAACTTACCACTAGCAACCTCGACTAATAAAGCATTATCTAGTCTATCGACAGGCAAAGGTAGTTTTCTACCAAATTCATGCGAAATAAAGGAATAGTTAGCTCCAGAATCAAATAAAATTTAGACATGCAATTTGTTTACGAGAAAGGTACCTGAAGCGACATCAGCTTCATCTTTCGAAGCTTCAAGTGTCATCTGAAAGGCTCTCGCCTTCGGCTTTGGTGGAATATTGGGTTTTGCTGCCTCCTTCTTTTTAGGACAGTCTTTCAAAATGTGCCCCTCTTCGTTACATCCAAAGCACATCCTCTTGTTGGATGGACACTCATTGGCATAATGCCCAGTTTTTCCACATTTGTAGCAGGTCAAATCCTCACTACACTTCCCAGAGTGCTTTTTCTTGCACTTTTCACACCATTTCCCTTCGCCTCTAAACTTCTTCGAATTAGACTTCGAAAATTTGCTTTTCTTGTTGGAACCTGAAGCTCCTTCAAACTTTCTTTTATCATCAACTTCAACCTTGATGGCGGTTCTTCCCTTGATCATGTCCTCAACAGACTTGGTAGCCCATATAGCTGCCTCCAGAGTAGGTTCCTAACGTACTGGCACCGCATACTCCCACGGGAGTCCCTTTGCATACCAGTCAACTTTTGTCAGCTCGTCTGGGACGATGCGCAAAGCAAACTCCATTTTGTCTGTAAAGGCATTGGTGTAATCATCGACTGACATGCTACCTTTTCTCAATGTCAGAAACTTGTTCTCCAACTCCAGTAGATTTTGGGCCGAGCAGAACTTGCACTTGAATTGCACCAAGAACTCTGCCCAAGTAAGTTATAGTGGCTCATTAGGGCTTAGGGTCTTCCCCAGAGTGTTCCACCAAAGAACTGCGCCACCTCTAAACTGACGTATTGCGTACTTGATCTGCAACTTGCCTCTGCAACCACACGTCATGAAGGGTAGCTCCATTTCTGAGATCCAATCCATAACTCCGATCAGATCCTCCTTTCCAGTGAAGGTCGATGGTTTGCAAGTCAAAAAGTCTTTGTACTTGCATCCAAGTCCATCAATTCCACCATCCTGGTTGTTTTGAATAACTAACGGTGGGTTGGCTTGACCAACAATCCCACTGAAGTTACCTCCTTCCGAATGCCCTTCATTTAACTCAAGTTATTCAATCAACATTGAAAGTTCTACACCATTCTTCCGAAGCAGACGTCTAGTTTCATCCATTTGATGATCCAACATCATCTGAATCATCAATTGTACACCAACCATTGTTATTGGCTCATGTGTTACTGCAACAACAGGTACTCGCTCAATCACAGGTGGTTGATTTCTGTCTTCATTCACATGTCCCATTCCACTTCTGGTTCTTACCATTTTTTATCTAAACACCGAATAAGGTGAATATAGACCCTCAATAACGATAGATAATTAAATCATCCTTATCACTCCGAAACATTTACATGCTAGTTCTAATACCGTAATCATACGCTTAGAATCCTAAACACATAAGGTTTCCAGATCCGGTTGGCAACATACCATAGATCCGAAAAAATAATATCATATATGGCAAACATATAACATTTAGCACATAAAAGCATTTTAGGCAGCTTGCCTAAAATAAACTAGTGCTCGTGTCATAGATATAACAAACACTCATCTCACAATCTTCACTTAGCATTCTAAGTTTAAGTCTAGAAATCCTACAAATTCCTAGTTTGCTTAAGCTAATGCTCTGATACCAACTGTGACATCCCCAAATTCACGACCAGATAAGACCGGTTTAATTTATGCTTTTAAAATACTTTCAGAGTAATCATTTGATTAAAAGAGTTGCGGAATTTGTTCCCAAAACAAAATATATGATAAAATAAGATTTACCAAAGCATTTCTTAAAGAGATGTATTTTCACTATATAACAAAACTCGGGATGTCATGTTCCGATACAGACAAAAGCATAAACGGCACATTACAAGCCTTACAACAATTATATACAATACTGGCCTATAATCAAAATATCTTGATAAGTCGTCCAACTTATGCTCTCGCGCCATTACCTGTAATACAAAGAAAACTGATTGGGTCAGGCTTGGGAGCCTGGTGAGCATATAGGAATTTCAACCCACAATAAATAATTATATTAATTTCATTAACCAACAATAACCCAATTACCTATTCCAATTATCCTCACTTTACGTCCCTAAAACAACTATCACAAGGGACCTAGCCTAAGGATTTTCATTGGGGCGACATCACATGCTTCGGGGTTTCCTCAGCAATATATGTCAAGCAAGGCAACCATGTGGGGGATGGAGTACAACAAATGAACACCCAACTTCATTAACACCTAAAGGTGGCAAGTCTTCCAGTGTTCCACTAGACTATCTAGAAAATTCTGTGGTCGTCATCTAAACTCCACTAGATGACTGAATCAACAACAACAGCGAGGTCTCTCATTAGTTTATCACACGTCAACTATCTACCCAGTTCTACCCAACATTTTTGTAGATAGCAACATACATATTCATTCAGATTCAACTTATAAACTTGATAAGATATACATTCAATACTCATTCCAGATAAACAGACCATATATATATATATATATATATATACACACACACACACACACACATAGCACGTATTCTATATGAGATAATTCATATTTATGTGTTATAAGAAAGGGAATATACCCTCACTCAAAATAGATACTTAATACATACAACAATACTTGTATTAAAATCGTGTATATGAAAGGGTCTATGCACTCACTTGATAAGAAGATAATCAGACAGCACTACAGCTCTTTAAGTAGTAACTCTTCGATGAATCTGGGATATCTTCACACACCGGGCTTCTCGCGGGCAGAGCTTCAGCTCGGAACTCTTTTCTTCTCGGGATCTTTGGAGCTTCGGGACTTGCTTCGGGTGTCGGGATGATACCGTGGCTTCGGGGGTATAACTTGCACGTAAAACGAGGTAATATGGGTGAGAGGAAAGAAATTGAACAACAAAACTTGGCTGGCCTCGCTTTCTATTTATAGGAGGCTGAAATTCTATGCTCACGTCGTGAGCTCGATGTCATGGTGTTCTTCATCAGGCCACTTGCCCTGGAAGACGTCCATCACCTGCTCAAGTCGTGAACTCTCTGTTCACATCCTGAGCTCTGACACAGGGGTTGAAGTTCGTGCCCCGAACTTCATAAATTCATGTATTTCGCATACTAGCTCCGTTTTTGACATTCTTTATATGCATGCGTAGGTGAGACTGTGCTCTACAAGTCTTGTTTAGAATATGTCGGCTAATTTTGACTTTCATGTTTTTTATATTATTTTTAGTAGGCCGAGACAGAAAACTCCGTTAGAAATTCATAACTTCTTCATCTGACGTTCGTTTTCATCTGTCTTTTTACCGTTGCATTACTATCGACGAGATCTTCGATTCTCGTTTAGATTGTTTTGGCTAGAAATCACTCGATCTCTTATTCAAACTTTTTGTTGCATACTGCTAAGTTGAAACTTCGAAAAATCATAACTTCCTCATACGAAGTCAGATTTAGATGCTCTTCTTTTGCGCGCTCTCAGCTTAACGTATTCTACGACTTTCGTTTATATCATTAAGGCTAAATATTGTTCTATCGTAAATTCACTATTTACGTCCTACATCGTCCTGCCGAATCTGTTGCGAAACTTCGACAAGTCATAACTTCTTCGTTATAACTCGGATTTGGGAATTCTTTATATATCCGGAACCTTTGTCATGACCACTACAACTTCCTTCATAGATATTGGGCTTATCAAATATTTTATTATTACGCTTATTTTTATTCTTAATTCATTTAAGCCACACACTTAAGTATAAAACACATAATACTCAAATAATACATTTCTATTATTTCAAAATGAGTTACAAAGGTTAAACAAGACTATTACATCAATATTAATGCCTATCCTAGAAACACGGGTGTTACAGCTTAGGGTAGATTCAAGTATTTGAATGTATATGGGATCCATTGTTATGTACGATTAGCATACACGAGAGGCTATAATGTTGGTGGAAGTTTCATGAGAGGGTGTTGTTCATAGTAGGTCAGCATGAGGAATGATTAGGCACTACTAATAGAGTACGGACAAGATGAAGGTGTATCCTAGTTGCTTAGGCCTAGAAGTTGGGAATTTTGTATGAGGATCTGCCTGATTTTATTGTGTCGTAGTGTCAGTTGACTCCACTACTCGAATGTTGCTTGCTTTGTGCTTTGTGGGACTCATATTGATGTGAGTTAACTATCAAATGAATATGTTAAATTACATGCTACGAAGGTTAAATAATCTTAGAGTGAAGGATTTGGTCCTATTGTGCAGCTCTCGCGGAGTGTAACAGTTGTAGGGTTGAGTCGTTTAATCGAAAGATTATTTAAGTTTTGTTGCATGTAATTGTATTCATGAAGTGGTTAGCTGACATTAATAGTTGTTCTTCAGCAGTAGACTGCAAGGCGGGTGGGGAATCCTAGAACTTAGAAGATCCTACGAAGTGCTTTAGTGCGCATATTACGCTGATGAGAAGATATTGAGTGTGTTATTATGAGTAGATGATTTAGAAGACTCGGGATAATTCTTAAGGAAAGTATGGATAGGTGTGGAAAGTAGTATTGGACCCGTACTACTGGAAGCACAGGATCCATACTCGAATCAAGGAAAATTTTGGGGATTCTAAGGAGCTGCTCAGGGAAGATAGCCTGGTTTGATACCATGATTCATGGTAGTGGTTCCATATATGTCGATCTTTTGGTTAGTGTTGTTCAGGTATGAGGATGGGTCTGGTAATTGTTTTGCCCTTAGTGGTCATGTCAGTTTGGGTTTGAATGGTGCAGACTTGCCGAGTTAGTTAATTTTGAAGTCTCAAAGGCCTTGCTCGAGGTAATTCTAGCTGAGTTGCGGGACTCAAGATGAAATCAATTATTATCATCGGCTTGAGGATTACATCTGGAGGCTGAGTGGTCGACAGATGGATTGGAATGTCATTATCTTTGGTAGGGTTTATGTTCTTTTAGCTACTGTGTTCAAAGGAAAGAGAGAGCAGACATGTGATCCTCAGAGTTGGGTGTAGACCCAACATAGGGCTAGATGGTTGCGGTTTTTGGCGGCAGTATGGCAATGTGGAAATGCACATAAGGATTCATGTGGTATGGATGCCTTGAGATAAGATCAAGGGCCAACTTTCTTAGGATATAGGCAGGTCAGGTGCTGGTTGATGGGAGTGAGGCCGAAGCAACAACTTTTGTTGTCTTTGGTGTATCCTGACTATGAAAAAGATGCCTTTTGTATTTATGAATGATTTTTGTAATGAAATGACAGTTGGGATTTACAGGAAAGTAGTGTGATAGTCCATTTGTTTCTATATAGGAAGCAAGTGTTGTGGATGGATTGTCAGAATTATTTCGTGTACATCTACATGGGATTCTTAATGATTATAAGTGGTTATGATTGAAAGTTTTCGAGGTCTCCATTTGAGATTCATAATCCCGTTGAGTTACAAAGTCTTTATATGGAATATCATCTTATGTTATGTTATACCTTCAAAGAGTCAGAGATAGTATGTACCTGGTTGAGCTGGTTTGGGATATGGGTTGGTTGCAATACCAGTTGATGTTCGTTTGAACCCTAAGTAGGGGAGACTTGGGTATTCTTCATGGAGGAGCATTGATCCGTTTGAGTATATGGTGTCGGATGAATGGCAGATAGCGGTTTACAGTTCGGGTATGCTAAACATGGATTCAGGATTTGGGGAAAGATAGGAACTGTAGAGCAAGTTGTCAACAAGTGTATGTATTCAAGAATTCAAGAGTTTTCTTCAAGGCAAGAAGTTTTTGATCAAGGATCACGTTGTGACTAGTTGTTCCTTTCGAGAACGTAGAGCAATAGGTCGAGAGACGTCTCGGTCGCTCAGTTTAAGTCTCGGTTGTTAAAGGATTTGTCTGCTCGTTGTATGGATTGATATTTATTGTCTAGATTGGGTAGTTGTCGATTGGTTAATCGGTTTTATAGATGCGTATGTTTGGCTCCATGTCGATTTTGGTTCATTGGATTAGGTGTTAATGCATTCTCGATTATTGGTCATTTAGTTTATCATCAAAGAGGAGGTCCTTCGGAAGTTTTGAGCTGTATCTATTAAAGTTCAATGGATTCATCAACTATCGTCAAGTTCGGCTCAAGTTTGGGAGATGTCCTTGGGTATTGGGAGTATAGAATTTGGGACAGTGTTGTTCAGTTTTCCAGACGGGACATTGAGTATGAGAAGAATCTAATTTTGGCATGTCGTGCTAACAGGGTTGATAAATGGATGGATCTGACTTGGGTTTAGCAACATTTATGGTTAACTTTAAAAGTTTTATCGAACTAGTTACGTATTGATGGGATTTGTTTTGGTCGTTAATGAGGACATTTCTTTTAATGATTGAGAGAAATTGAGGGACTGTAATGCTCGGATATTGGTACGTATTTTAAAAAAATTACCCATTTTTACAAAGGGACTCGACGAGTTCGAGGCCCCAAACTCGTCGAGTAAGAATGGAATTTCGATGCGGGACTTAAAGTCTACTCGACGAGTTGAGAGCCTCAACTCGACAAGTAAGGCTTCCAGAGTGAAACCCTAATTTTTAGGGTTTGCACCCTATTTAAGCACCTAAATCTCCAAACGGTGGCCTCATTTGCAACCTCCATCACCCTAAACCCTATCCACGAAAACCTAATCCACCTTTGAGTGTTTTGAGCCATTGTTGTGTATTCTTGATGATTTTGAAGCTTGAGAAGGAAGGAGAAGCTTGAAGATTCAAGAGGAAGCCAGTAGATCCGGAAGTTTAGCTGCATTTCTGACTCACTTGAGGTATAAAGTTGATGCCTTGGATTTCCATTGCTTAGATCTTCATTTAGGTTTGTATTTTGTTGCTTTTAGGCCATATTGAAGTCATTTTCGTGATTTGAGTGCCTCATGGGTTTTTGACTTCAGATCTAGGCACTCATGAGCTTATGAGACTTAAAGTTGCCAGCTTTATCAAGCCTTGGCCTCTCCTCATGCCTTATATCTCTTATATAGCTTAGTTATGGTGTTTCTAGCTTCATGACACCATGCATGGACGTAAAGTTAGCAACTTTACATGGTAACTTAGTCCTAGGGGTTATGGTGTTTCTAGATCTATGGTTTGGAAGCATTGAACCCGACTTGAAATGACTGAATGGGTTTAGACTATGAGGGACTCGAAGAGTTGTTCATGAAACTTGGCGAGTTGGGCCATGGTTCTCCAACCTTTTCTGTTACTGGGCGTACTCGTCAAGTCAAGGAGATAACTCAGCGAGGTGGACATAGTTTTTAGGTTTGAAGATTGAATAAGTCGACAAGTTCAAGGAGGAACTCAACGAGTTATGAGCGAAATGTCCTGACTCTATATGAGGAAGAACTCGACGAGTTCATGAAATAACTCGACGAGTTGATGGACCAACTCGGCGAGTTGAGTCAACCAGGATGTTGACTTTGACCAGGATGTTGACTTTGACTTTGACCATTGACCAGAGTTGACCCTTAAAGGGGTTATGAGTATGAAAGGGTAGTTAAAGTAGATTATTAGGTGTAGGTGTTTGAGAGGAGTTGACCCCAGAGTCGAGGACAGTTCAGCTGCTACACGACACTCGAGGTGAGTTACCTTCCAGTAAGAGTGGGTCAAAGGCACCAATGTTGGCCCACTAGTATTGATTATAATTAAGATGATTGTCATTGTGATAATTTTCTGGTATGCCAGTATTTGTTATGCTTTATGTGCTAGTATGCTATGTTATTATGTGATAGTGTTGAGGGTGAAATAGTCCCTAATTACCTGTTGAAAGAGACCGAAGGGGAAGCCAGCAGCCAGATATGCTAGGCTGTACATGATTTATACATTTATGCTACGGTATTATGTGGTAGTGGTAGGGGTGAAAATAATTTTGATTTATATATTTATGCGAAAGTCTCGATGATTTGTTAAAAAGCAAAGAATATGATGATGAAGGACTGAAAGTGAATGGTATAATAATATTGGGAAGTTCAATTGATGCGAACTGTTAACGAAAATTGTTTTTGGGTAGTCGATGATTTAAGGAAACTGGGAGGAGTTGAAAAGCGAAGCAAACAGATGTGATGAAATAACGAAGCAAAGATGAATTTGACTGGAACATACGAAGCGATTGTCCTGAGATTTCATACGAAAGGGAAGAAGGATTTCATACGAAGCATGCTGAGATCACGTTTCGTGTTTGAAACGTACGAAGCGTTCCCTATTATAATTCGTTCATTGAAGAAGAGAACAAATATTTTCGAATTGGGTCCCTGATCTTTTCACGAAATGACACAAATGGTCCAAATTCGAATTGGTGTTATAAGATTGTGAAGAATGCACAATTTTCAAAATGAGTCCCTGCAGCTACATATTTTTGGCAGAATATACGAAAATTCGAAAATGGGATAATTTTCTGAGAAAATGCAAAATTTACATTTCTGGTCCCTGCAGTTTGTGCGAATTTACGCTTTATGCCTGGTTTCGCAAATGGGCTAGAGTTTCGCATATTTGGCTGTTTTTGGCGCAAAGGGTCCCTGCAAGTTTCAGAAAGTGACAATTTCTACCCGGTTTTAGAAAAATCTTGCAACTTTCACCCAAAATGTCAAAAATTTTCATAAATTGGAAATTTTTTTGTGGCTTTTTTGTGATTGTTTTTCCGTGCAAGATTTTTGGTGATTCATTTTTGGTACACATCAAGTGGGAGTATCGTGAAGACTATTCCTCGGGCGCTTCTCACCCTTAATGGGTTTTATAATCATTTTTTTTATTATAAAAAGGGGGAGAATGATGGTTTTCGAAGCTTCTCGGGTTTTTCGAATATTCATTTGCGGATTTGAAGACCGGTGTTACTTCGAGGGGGAGTTTGGTCTTAATCACGCTAGCTCGTTGGAGACTGAAGTCGGGACATCCAATCCTAACTTTGAGGAGGAGAATGTTAGGGTGCAAAGTCACTCTTGGATGTAGTGTTTTAGGCTTTCCCCTTTGTATGTGTAAATGGGTTGAGTGTTTCCTATAAATAGGAAGTGAGTGACACCCATTATGTAAGGAACCATTTGGAGTGTTAGACTAGAGAGAGAAAATTTGTACAAACCCATTTGTATATTCTTTCTAGATCTAATATGAGCTTACACAGATTTATTTACTCCTTGTGTTCTTGATTTTACATGATGATTCACTAGATCTTTTCTAATACCACACATGCCATCATAATCTACACCACTACAAATAGTCTCGGGTTGCCGGTTGAAAGAGACCGAAGGGGAGGCCAGCACCCAGATATGCTAGGCAGCTACCAGTTGAAAGAGACCGAAAGGGAGGCCATCACCTAGATATGCTAGGCAGTTACCGGTTGAAAGAGACCGAAGGGGAGGCCAACACCTAGATATGATAGGCATTATGTGATTATATGGTATGTACTATGATGGGGGGACTCACTAAGCTTTGTGCTTACGGTTTTCAGTTTTTCTTTCACGTCCTTCTTCTTCGAAGGGAAAGGAGTCGGCACGATAATAACGCATCACACCAAGATTTCCGCACTATGATGTTCTTGGGATTTGTACTCTGACATTATTATGATTTGTTTTGAGATATGTGACATATGGGTTTTTATGACATAAGATAATTTAATGATGTTTTCAATAATCTGTTTTATGATTAACTAAATTAAAAATGAAATTTCTGAACCGTATTTTTGGGATGTTACAAGTTGGTACTAGAGACTTGGTTTGAGGTATTCGGACACACCTTCGGGGGTGTATGGACTCAAATCGAGGGTTTGAAAGATTTTTACAATAAAATAATTTTTTAAAAAATTTAAATAAAGAGTTTTGAGAAAGAACAAGGTGTGTGATGCGTGCAATCGGCCGAGCTTAAGTAAGTTTTCCCCAAGATACCCATACAAATTTGCTATGATATATAATATGAGTACGAGAACTGCATGCTAGATTAGGGCTAAATATCTAGGAAGGATGCCTTATATGCCTACTGTATGTGTATGAGAACTACATGCTAGATTAGGCGTAAGGATCTAGGAAGATGCCTTATGTGCCTGCTTTATGTGCTTATTGATTTGCATGATAATATTGATTAGACAGTGATGTGATAGCCTGATTAGGATATGCATGGTTTCAGTTACTCAATGCCTGAATGCTACTTGCTTTGTGCTTATAGGAGTTCTAATTATCTTTAACTAACTAGTAAATGAATACGTTAAGTTACATATTACGAGGACTAAATAATTTCAGAAGGTTAGTTTTAGCCTTATTTCGCAGCTCTCGTTTGAGTCTAACCGTTGTAGGGAGAGACCTCTCATTCGAAGAATTATCTGTTCTTAGTGATATGTAATGGTATTCGCGAGCTAGTTAGGGAGAGGTAGCAGGGACTTCTTATGCATTTGATGACGGAGAATGGGTTAGAGGTTACCCTAGGGTAAGCCTAGGATGAGATTAGTGCAGTGAGCGGTAGTAGTGAAAGGGATGTGGTGAAGTTAAGGCAATCCTGGAGGAAAGTATGGATATATGTGGAAGGTAGTATGGGTCCGTACTACTGAAAGCAGAAGATCCGTACTCCAGTCAAGGAGGGCTGAGATAGAACCAGGGAACTTGTAGAGCATGTGAGACCTCTCGAGATTATGTATGACCCTGACAATTATGTGTTTTGTTTCAGAATGGCGGTGACACGTCACGGAGCAGGAGGTACAGGGTCAGGATCAGGTGCAGGTTTAGGTTCGGGTGTAGGTTCTGAGCTGGTTGATGACGGATTACGCGAGTTCATCGCGTCCGAGATTACGAGAGGCATCCTTGAGGGGACCCCGGTGATTTTCGGGTCAATCAAGGAAGGGATCATTGAGCTGATGGAGGATTGCCTCAGAGCATTTCAGAGTGACATGGTGTCTAGCCAGTCATGGACATGTACACTCTCCTTCAAGGATTTCAGGGGATGTGGTGCACCAGACTTTCACGGTGTGGAGGACCCCATTGTAGCCAAGAGGTTGATTGCAGACATCGAGTCTGCACAGTTGATGAGCTTCTGCCCTGAGGGGTCGAAAGTCCGGTATGCTGCAGGTTGTTTAAGTGATACAGATGGCCGACAGGGCAAGATAGAGGCTCTAGTGGTGAGGAACCGAGCCTTCCAGCAGACCGCCGAGGAGGCATGCCGGATGTGGTGACGGGTATGTTTTCTTCTCCCTAACTCTTATTACATGTCGGTTATGATATTTATGTGTTATGTTTATGTGTTTTGTTTACGATCGTTCGATGTGAACGACATCCTAGTATAGCTGTTATTTAACTCGGGGGCTCCCCGATCATTTGTCTCTCTTGCTCTTAGCAAGAGGTCTTATAAGTCTTCAGGCATGTTGGATTATCCTTTAGAGGTCATGATTGTTGACGACCGATCTGTCCGGGGATCGGAGGTCTGTAGCTATTATGTTTTGAGGATGTATGACGAGTGTTACCTCGTGGATTTGGTTCCTATTCCGTTGCGTGGGAACAAGGTCATCATCAGCACGAATTGGCTGAGCCATAATGGGGCGGTGATCGACTGTGCGTAACAGTTGGTACGTGTCAGGACCCCAAGTAGGGGAGAGTTGGTGATTCAAGGCTAGAGGCCGCAACATGGACCGACTTTGTGCTCGGCAACGAGGGCTAGGCGCTACCTTCAGCACGGTTGCGCATGGTATGTCGCCTACGTTATGGATACCTGGGAGATGAGTAAGGCGACCGTGAATGATGTGTCGGTGGTGCGAGATTACCTGGACGTATTTTTAGAGGAGTTTCATGGGATACCTCTAGAGAGACATTTGGAGTTTTGGATTGACCAAGTCCCTGGTGCAGCTCCGATAGCCAAGGAACCATATTGGTTGTCTCCTCCCGATATGCATGACTTGTCTACACAACTGCAGGAGCTGTTAGACAATGGATTCATTAGGCTGATCAGTTCGCCTTGGGGAGCCCTGATCTTGTTTGTGAAGAAGAAGGACGGGTCGCACCGGATATGTATAGATTATCGGGAGCTGAACAAGGTAACAGTGTAGAACGATTACCCACTCCCGAGGATTGATGATCTCTTCGACCAGCTACATGGGGCATCCTGGTTTTCCAAGATAGATTTGCGTTCAGGCTACCACCAGATGCGAGTTAGAGATATGGATGTACAGAAGATAGCTTTTCGGACTCGCTATTGCCACTAAGAGTTCGGGGTGATACCCTTTGGGCTCACCAATGCCCCTGCTGTGTTCATGGACCTCATGAACCGCGAATGCAAACCGATGTTGGATCGGTCTATGATAGAATTTATTGATGAAATCTTGGTTTACTCCTAGACGCAGGAGCAGCACGAAGAGCACTTGCGAGAGGTGTTGGATACCCTTAGGAAGGACAGCTTGCATGCCAAGTTCTCCAAGTGCAAGTTCTGGTTGCGCGAGGTGCAGTTTCTAGGGCATCTTGTCAACCAAAACGTTATTTTGGTCAACCCGGCCAAAGTGGAGGCCGTGATGAGATGGGAGGTTCCGAAGTCTCCATATGATATTTGGAGTTTCCTCTTGATAGCAGGCTATTGTCGGCGATTCATTCAGGATTTTTCCAAGATAGCGGTACCCCTGACCCAGCTGATGAAGAAGGATGTTGTGTTTTGTTGGGGGCCTCAGCAGCAGGCGACGTCCGAAACTTTGAGGCAAAGATTGTGCGAGGCACCGATCTTAGCCCTACCAAAGGGCATTCAAGATTTTGTAGTAGACTATGATGCATCCATCTCGAGTTTGAGCGCAGTATTGATGTAGAGAGGGAACATTATTGATGGGTTTTGAGCATCTAACACTCCTATGGTGTGCATGCAACCCTATAAACCTTGCATCTATGTTTTCTCTATTAAACATTCAAACTTTCATTTTTCCAAGTTTTCATCCTAACTAGCATATGATTGGGGTATATGTAATATAAAACCTAGTAGAATTACATACCTTTCTTGTAACTTGGATTACTTAAGACTTTGTGAGTCTAGCACCTCAAATGTGATGCCTCAAATGCTTCACACAACACCACCAACAATTGGAATAACTTGAGAGAAGATTACTATGCACCAAAATCGGCTAGCCCTCATTAGTATCTATTAAGTGCCGATTTTACAAGTATATGGCTTCTTTATATAGTGTGCTCATTAGGGTTACACCATGTAATTCATGCCTTTCCACATTCCTCATGATCCATGGGTTTTAACCTCCATGGAGTATCCATGGGTAACCACATGGGTTTAGCCCATCATGAGGAACTATGGATCATAAGCCCATTATAAAAGAATGAATGATTTACCAAATCAATCCCTATTTATTTAATTAGTCTCTTTTGATCAAAAAATTAATTCCAAACTAATTCTTAATCAATACTAATTAAATAATTCACATTAATATATTAGAACATATAATATATTAATAAACCATCAATATCCTCTTCTCAAAAAAGTCTATCCAAGTTGTTCTGATGCCATGCAACCCAAATGGACCATGCCAAATCGGGTCAAGTACATACCAAATATCGTTATGGACGTAGACACCTTATCCAACAGTCTCCCACTTGGATAAGTCTAATAACTATAGCTGCAAGTATGACTTCAGGATCCGACCAGCAATCGTAGCTCTTTCAAAGTCTCGTGGAACAAAGTTATTGTTGGGTTTTGAGCATTCTAACACTCCGAAGTGTACATGCAACCCTAAATACCTTGGATCTATGTTTTCTCTATTATACATGCAAATATGAACTTTCCAAGGTATTCATCCTAACAAGGATAATAACATTGATTCATATGAATATATCAAGTTAGAATTACATACCTCTTTGATGTAGAATGTCTTCATGAAGCTTAAGTGCCTAGTGCCCCAAGTGTGACACCTCAAATGGTTCACACAACACCAAATACACTTGGAATAACTTGAGAGAATATACACACTTCATGAAAATCGGATAGCCCTTTCACATATTATCTAGTGTCGATTTTGTCAACAATAAAATGCTTATATAGTTAGTGACAATTAGGGTGAACCCTAATTGTCATGACTTTCCATTTCCTTGGATCCATGGGTTCAAATATACCATGGAGCATCCATGGACCATCTTATGGGTTTTAGCCCAACTTGACAATCCATGAAGCATTAGCCCACTATACAAGTATGGATGATATACACAATCAACCCATATATTTAATTAGTCTTCTTTTAATCACTTAATTAATCCTAGATTAATTCTTGATCAATAGTAATTAAATAATCTTATTAATATATTAGAACTTATAATATATTAACAAACCTTAAGTGTTATTTCTCTCATTATAGTCTATCCAAATGCATGATGCCATGCAACCCAAATGGATCATGTCGGGTCGGGTCAAGTCTTACCAATTATAGTTATGGACTTAGACATTAATCCAACAGTCTCCCACTTGGATAAGTGTAAAACTATTATTGCAAGTATGACTTCAAGAACTGACTGGCAATAGTGGCTCTCAGAATCTTCTGTCGAACTCTGACCTTGCCGATGATCTCTGACCTTTGTCAATGACTTGTCCATTATATAAGGGATCATATATTCCTCCATTCTAGATATCATATGGACTGATACATGGATTATAATCATTCTCTCTGTACATCTGTTGTTTCCCGATTTCCGATTTATGACGGCTGACTATATGAACAAATCAAATCAGTCCAGGCCCGGCCCAGCACTTACATTTGTCATCACCAAATCATCGAGGGGCCCACAGATATCGCTTTTATCCCGATGGTAAAAGGAATGGATGAACTTCGACTCATATGGCTTGTTCTACTACTTGTTGAATCATACAAAAAGGCATGTTTTATAACATCAAGTTACCAATGCATTTTCATGCAATCAATGTATAACCAACTCATAGTAACAACTCATATCTCTAGGTTTGAAGAATATAAGATATTATCGTCTCATGATCACTTGTGATAAAATCCATGAAGTGATTCAAATGAGCGTGGGTTGAATCCAATACTCTGAACTTATAAGTACTCATGAATGTTGTAGCACCTCTTGGTTATGTCCCATACCTTGGACATCTACAAACCCAATTCATGACAGTCTTGCCTTAATACCTACTTCCAATGTATTATCGACTGTGGATGGTTTGAATAACTTAGTCATTCCATAAGAATAACCTAGTTATTATGGAAGTCAAAACATGCAAAGTGAAACACAACAATAAATGAATCAAATATGGTATCAAACCTTATGAATATAAATAGACCACTTTTATTTATCACCATACTGATTACTCATTATTCATTGTTTTAGTTTTATCAACTTTATACCTGAATTAAAAAAACTAGTTGTTCCATGCTCCAAGCATGTACACTATGTTTTCTAAGCACTAGTCATGCCACACACCAAGTATGCATACTATGTTTGTCTATGATCTTTACTTTGTGAAATAGATCAATTGAACGTAACTCCAATGATTCTCATTTCACAGTCCCAAATCCTTACTGCAAATGAAAGAATTCCAAATTCCTGCCACTTAGCAAAATCTGTTAGATTTAAACTTATATGCACTGATCCTCTTGTAATGATCATGCTCAAAGTCAAAAAGACTTGTCAACAAACATTAGAGTATTCCAATGGAGATCAAATCCATGGAAACATCCTTCTTGCATTAAGTTTTTCTAATCTTACACAGATTGAATAATTTCTAACTTTGAAACATTTCTGTATTCCATTTTGACTATCACTTCTGAACAAGAGTTGCCTCCTTACAGATTATGACAATATGGTCCTTCCAACAATTACCATTATACTTCCAACTATCCTTGAGCAACCAATCTTTGGTAAACCTTAGATTGTCCTCAACAATTGCTTAATCCTTTTAGTCATATCCCATTCTAGACCTTTTCCCTTCTTAATGCCCCAGGCATTTGGAAAATTTTAGAAAGGATGAATATTATAGCACATGCAATCGATCCTATAGCCGAAGCATATGAGACATGATTCATGATGTCTCACATAAAGACATGATACTAGACCAGTCCTTTTGCTACAATATTTCTATTTGCCAAGTTCTGATAATTTCAGATTATGAAAAGGGATGTCGTAATCATAATCGAATTTTAGAACGCAAATAATAGACCCATATATAGAATTTCCCTATGTTGAGCCATTCCAACATGAAATTCATATATATATATATATATATATATATATATATATATATATATATATATCCTTGACTAAATACGATTAAAACCTCAATCTAAACTTTTATATTTGAGATAAAGTATAATTTCCTCTCCCTTAATTATAGTAAAACAACTTTTTCCCAATTGAAACCTTTTGTTTTCTATAATTAACATTGCTAACTTGCAACCTTTATCATAATTATCATGCTCCCACTAACATGATGATTAGTAGCATAACACTTATGCTCTTACTAGCTTTGACATGTACTTAGAAATCAGTTGAACTTTTAGAAAATACTTTATTGACTTTCTTACCAAAGTTCAAATTTCTGATACTAGATTGCTTTGATAAAACTTTATCAATATCATACACCTTATCTTAGATAGCTCACAAGTGTGTCTAAACAACTTTAAGAACTATGAAAAGGGATGTTGTAATCATAGTCTTAATTGTTTAGACCTTTGCCTCTTTTCGCAAGTCCATGTTAGTGTGCCGGTTAACCACACATGCTCCACTAACGACTTTGAGAATGCAAATATCATAATTGCTATCTAGCTAAAATCTACTTAGTGAAAGTGTTTCCTCACCATCATTTTCATGAACCGGAGAGAAACCTTATGACACTTAGATTTAATGGTGTATGTGTTCTTATCCATGTGAATTGTCAAAACCATAGTCACAAGACAAGGATAATGACAAATCCAAACTCATATGGACTGAACTCAATCTTAATTTCTTGCCATCTGGTAGCTCAAGAGCCTGCCATTGCTTCCAAGTTGTTGTGCAACCAATTGAGAACTCTAAGAACTCATATGCAAAGCCAACTTTAATTGGAATGGGCACAAAATATGTCAACACGATAGGTTATAAACCTCACGTCGTGTGCTAGTGTTAAACTACAGGTTTTTATTCTTGATTAGATCTTGAAATTCTTTTTAGGATCTTTAAGACTCCCACTGTCCTCTTGACATATAAGACTATCTTGCCAAATATTCAAGAGATAGTGCGGATTCTTTATCAAGACAAACACTTCACACAATTGGCCTAAGTTGGTCTTTGTTTTATCCAAAACATCACAACTTACCAATTTCAAATGTACAAGAGTGGGACACTATTACTCTTACATTTGACAAGTGTTTTAAACCTTTCTTTAATATATATCACTCAACTTACAGTCTTAGAGTATGAATCTAGGACTTGTTTTGGAACAAAGTATGACTCATCTTCTTGATTTGAACACTTCAACAATTCATAGCTCCTCTTCTTAGCTATCAGAATGCACTTAGAGGATGAACTGTGATAAGGTCTCTTAATCATTAAGATGATCAAATAACATGATACTAAAGTACTCTCCCATCTTTTCAGATTTGAGAAACCTTTATCATTCTGCCTAATTTGATTCTTCTCATTCGTTCTGCCATACACTAAAATTTTTTCCAATGCTTCAGAATTATACTTAAGCCTGTAAGAATAACCATATTTACTAAACTTTAGTAAATCGTGACGAATAGTCTTATCGATCTTTCGTGGTGGACTTAATCAGTGCACAAGAATGTGCACTCGATCCCTTAGTCCGTTACTTGACTCACACATCCATGTGAACAAGTAGTTAGTCTTAATTTTTTCCAATGCTTGAAAGTTCTCACTCATCATACTATACAACTTGCATGATTCCAAGTTTCGGTCCAATTGAAACTTGGGTGATGAGAAACTTTTCTTAATTGGTAAAATTAGACACTACCACAAATGAAAGAATCAAAACCATTTTCCTATATTACTAGCAATGGAATCATACAAACAACAATTTTTCACAAATGCCATTGTAAGGATACTTAAAATAAATAAAATCAAAAATTTCCTTTTATTTTAAAAAATTTGCGGAAAAACTTATCCTTACAATCCATATGAAAACCTTGTTGTTATCTATTCCTAAGCAATGTGTCATAACTCCTAATTAACAGCTTCAAAATTCTGATGCGATCGAAATCCATCTTCGCGATCAGAAGCAGCATATACTTCCTTTAAGATTTCTCTCTTTTCTTTGATTCTTATAACATCACCATGTGACTTAGTCATATTATGTAATAAGAATCTCCAAATAGGAGCTTAACAGAGTTAGACAATGGGCTTTACCTGAAGTAGAGTCAAACGTATTGACTTTAACATCCTTAGGTAAGTTTGGCAGCTTCGCAACCAATGCCCCTTCCTTTGGCAATATAAACATATGGACCCTTTGCTAATGGTATGCAGGACAATCACAGACTTAGCTTTTCTCTTTACCATTTGGTAAACCGAGTTGACTATGGTCAATCCCTTTCCTTAGGAAGAGAAGGCTTTTCTAGATATCCAATGTTACCATTGTCAATGTCCATGGTAGATTGGGAAGTTAATCTACTAATAAAATTTTCTTTACTAGTCCTCAAATCATTTCTGATTCAGCAACACCAAGCAAATAGATAAGATCATTAAGGGTCATTTCATACTCTGTTTCATAGTAGTCCCAAAGGAACTCACTATGTGACTTAGAAAGTGATTGAACCACGAACTTTCTCAAGACTTTGACACCCAACTCTCCCGGCTTGTCAATATGTGACTTCATCTCCAAGATGTGAGCACACATAGACCTTGCTTTCCTTTGGGGCTTGAGTAACCTTCAACTTGTGGGTAATGGATGATAATTGGAAGAGGTGGAGGAAGTGAAGTTCCAAGAGATTTGGGAAGATCATAGATGTTTGAACTAGACATCTTTTGGGAGATATTCAAGATAGTTGATCTAAAGTCCTTAATATAACACCCAATATGAAATATTAAGGCTAGGACCCAACACAATATTTTATAACTCGGAAGAGGGATTCCGTAATCCAAGCTATAAAATATTTGAAGGTATGTGAATGACGATTAACCAATTTCCACCAAGATAAACGAAATGTATTATTAGGTTTTAATTGGTTTTGAAACTCCTGGATTCTTTTGAGATTCATTGAACTTTTCAATGGCATGTTTCAATCTCGAGTGTGCCCTTCAGGTTTTGTGACTGGGATGCCGAGGATTACAAAACAAGGTGTGAATAACCATGCAAATATACTTGGTACCCTTAATATTTACTCATCAATCAATGTGCTGGTGAACCACACGCGCTCCACCGATACTATGATAAACATTAAGTTACCCTTTGCCCACCTTGTTAAATACGAGTTAGTGTGCCGGTTAACCACACATGCTCCACTAACCGACTTAAAGAAAGTGCAAAGTGTAATTTCATGGGTTAGCACCAACTTCACATTTTCCTAAGTAAGTAAGATTGGGTATTTATAAAGGTTTAGTTACTTAGTATTTATCATTAATACTTTTAATGAAGGGAGAATTATGGTCCTTGTCCTACCTGTTCGGCTAACGACCCTCCACCAGTCAAGGAAGCGGTGGGTGAGAGTGGACACCAATTAAAATGCCATTTTATAGGCAGTAACCTTATACCCCCCCTTATAGCCCGGCTTCGTGAATGACGCCTACTAATGGTAAGACTGACTTGCTCTTATACACACACACACATATATATATATATATATATATATATATATATATATATATATATATATATCATGGTTGTAGAAATTGCTAATCGGTGGACTAGCGATTAGGGATTAATCGGCTAGGCGGGGATTCATCGGAATATTAATCAGGAACCATTAATTATTAAGAAAATTATTCAAAAAATTATAAATCTAATATTAATCCTACAAAAAAAATCGATTAATCGGCGATTAGGGCCGATTAGGTCCGATTAGGCCCGATTTTGACCTGCGTTGACCAAACCCGATTAGGTCTGATTAAGTCCGATTAGGCCCGATTAGGTCCGATTAGCGATTAATCGGCCGATTAGACCGATTTCTGCAACAGTGATATATATATATATATATATATATATATATATATATATATATATATATATATGTATATATTAACTTATAATATTATAAAGTATAAGGGTTGAATTTTAACTTTTAAAATTCTAAGGGCTTAACTTGGAATTAAAGTATTCATAAGAGAAAACTTTTCAAATTCCAAAACTTGAGGGCAAGTTTTGAAAATATTCAAAACTAATTAATTCCATAACTTATGTGTTTAAAGTAGTTTTAAATAAAAAAACTCTTCAAGTTCCATAACTTGAGGACAAGTTATGGAAGACTTTAAACTATTAAAGAATGTAACTCTTCTTCTTTGTAACTTATGGAACTAATTAAGGTTACACGTTTTAATGATTTAATGAAGTGACTCTTGAACCTCCATAACTTGAGGACAAGTTATGGAGTCATAAAACCATTTAATGAGGACAAGACTCTTCATTTTGTAACCATTGCCAACTTTTATGAGTTTTAAGAAACATTAATGTGACTTTTCATGTAACTTGAGGTCAAGTTACACAAACACATTTTAGAATCAATTCTTAGATTAAAATGGATCAAAGACACATAATCAATCAACCTTTTCTATTAATCTAAGCAACTCATATGAACAAGATAACTGGAATCAAACTTTTTCATGTAATTAGCATAACACTTAAACTAATACAAAACATGAATCTATTGACAATTATCTTTGAAATTGGATTAGCATGAACATTACCACATTAAAAACAGGTTTATAAGTTCAAAAACAGCTTAGGGTAATGTTTGTAATCCAATTCTAGCCAAAAAAAACTCAAAAATATGATGTCTGGCGCTCCTACTCATCGAGTGTATGAACCTACTCGACAAGTAGGATGATTTTCTTCATGGACTCGGCGAGTTCATCAGTGGACTCGGCGATTCCAGTGCCCAGAAAGCCATAAAATCGATTTTTTCAGCGCTTTGCATCAAGTATAATTGAAAACAAGCCTAGGCTCTAATACCACTGTTGGGTTTTGAGCATTCTAACACTCCTAAGTGTACATTCAACCCTAAATACCTTGGATCTATGTTTTATCTATTATACATGCAAATATGAACACTCCAAGGTATTCATCCTAACTAGTATAATAACATTGATTCATATGAATATATCAAGTTAGAATTACATACCTCTTTGTTGTAGAATATCTTCATGAAGCTTGTGTGCCTAGTGCCCCAAGTGTGATACCTCAAATGGCTCACACAACACCAAATACACTTGGAATAACTTGAGAGAATATACACACTTCATGAAAATCGGATAGCCCTTTCACATATTCTCTAGTGCCGATTTTGTCAACAATAAGATGCTTATATAGTTAGTGACAATTAGGGTGAACCTTAATTGTCATGCCTTTCCATTTCCTTGGATCCATGGGTTCAAATATACTATGGAGCATCTCATGGGTTTTAGCCCAACTTGACAATCCATGAAGCATTAGCCCACTATACAAGTATGGATGATTTACACAATCAACCCATATATTTAATTAATCTTCTTTTGATCACTTAACTAATCCTAGATTAATTCTTGATCAATACTAATTAAATAATCTTATTAATATATTAGAACTAATAATATATTAACAAACCTTAAGTGTTATTTATCTCATTATAGTCTATCCAAATGCATGATGCCATGCAACCCAAATGCTCCATGCCGGGTCGGGTCAAGTCTTACCAATTATAGTTATGGACTTAGACATTAATCCAACAGTTATGCCATTTTAGATTAGTGATCATCTAATCCTCTGTTCAAGATATCAGCCGAACAAATACATGGAACAACGTCGTAGTTATTGTCCAAAAGTTTGTTTCCTGATTTCCGATTTGTTTGACATAAAACTTAATCGAACACATCAATTCAGTTCTGACCGGGCCCGACAAATAAGTCAAAACAAAATCATCGAGGGGCCCATGATATCGCTTTTAATCCTCCAAGGACAAAAAGGAATAGATAAACTTTGACTCATTTGCTTGTACTAACTAATCATCAAATTGTACACGACAACACATTTTATAACATCAAGTTACTGATGCGTTTTCGTACTATCAATGTACAACCAACTCATAGTCAACAACTCTTATCTCTTGGTTTGAAGACTTATATGATATTACCGTCTCACGATCACTCGAGATAAATTCCATGAAGTGATACAAGTGAGTGTGGGTTGAATTCAATACTCAAAACTTATGAGCACTCATGAATGTTGCAGCAACAATTGCTATGTCTAATATAATTCAGTCAAATCTACAAACCCAATTCATGACAGTCTTATTTCAATACCTACTTCCAAAGTATGATCGACTATGCATAGTTTGAATAATATAATTATTCTGGAAGTTAAAACATGCAAAATGAAACAATAGTAAATGATTGACACAAGACAATACCATACTAGTAAATAAAACATCTTTTATTTAAACATCAAATGTCAATTACATTTCAACTATTACAAGTTTCGAAATCTATCTAATTACTAAAACTAATATCATCCTTTAGCCCAATACGCCTCACATGCTATAAATGCTTAACCCTACACAATCCCTTCATGAGGGGATCTGTTGGGTTCTCATCCGATGATACCCTCTTTGCCACGAGGAGTCCTTCTTCTATTCGATGTCTAATGAAATGGTATTTTTTGTCGATATGCTTGGATCTGCCGTGATCCCTTGGTTCCTTAGCTAAGGCAACTACACTCTCATTATCACAGAAAATCTCCATAGGCTCCTTTATAGTTGGTACAACTCCAAGGTCTCCAATGAAGTTCTTCAGCCATATTGCCTCCTTTGCCGCCTCGCTTGCTGCTATATACTATGATTCGCAAGTTGAATCAGCTACTGTCTCCTTCTTGGAACTTTTCCAAGTAATTGCTCCTCCATTTAGGGTAAAGTCTCAGCCTGAATGAGAGCGGAAATTATCTCTATCAGTCTGAAAGCTAGCGTCACTATACCTCACTACTCTGAAGTCATCACTCCCACCAAGGGTAAGGACTGAGTCCTTAGTCCTCCACAGTTCCTTGAGAATGTTCTTCACCGCAGTCTAGTGAGCCTTGCTAGGATTCCCTTGATATCTGTTGTCTGTTGGATAAGGGTTCTAAGTCTGTAACTATATTTGGTATATACTTGACCCGACCTGGCATGGTCCATTTAAGTTGCACTTCACCGAAACAATTTATATGGAAAATCTTTTGAGAATAGTATATTTATGATTTATTAATATATTATTAGTTATAATATATTAATATGAAATCATATTATTTAATTAGTATTGATCAAGAATTTATTTAGAATTAATTTAGTGATCAAAAGGAACTAATTGAATATGGAATCATATATATATATATATATACATATATATATATATAAAGAGAGAGAGCTAGGTTCAAATGTTTCTAGCAATTATTGTGTGCATGTATGCACCAATGAGAATTGAGGAAATAATAAATCATTAAATAAATCATTTAAGGGTATAATAGTAATATATGCATCTTTTTATATGGAAATTTTGACTAGTTCTCCTTAAAACCCGTCATTCTACATTTTAAAAACCCTAGTCCACCATTGCCGATCACGATTCTCCCCCTTTTCACATTTTTTTCCAGATTTCCACCACCGTCCTATTTGCATCGGGTGATCTCCACCCAACAGCAGCCACAAGCACCGTATTGTCGTCGTTTTTCCCATTGGTAGCTTCTCTGTTTTCGATTTTGGTCAACATCTCAATGGTACAAGAGTTTAGAACCCTATTATCGAGTGTAAAGGAAGCCCTAAACATGTTTCATTTGATATTACTGATTAGGTGATACTCTTGTTGAGGCATACAGGAAAGCAATTGAATCCCATTTGTTACAGTTGGAGGTAAGAACATGAAGATTGTCGCAATGAATAACATTGGAGATAGTCGCAACGAATAACATTGGAGACAGTCACACCCAGCTAAGGTTAGATTTTGTTAAATTTTTCCTGTTGTCGATTTTTTCTCATGCTGTTGACCCTCCCCTGATTTCTATCATTTGCTGCCTAATAACCGATGATGCATACATATCATGCATTCCAACTGTTCGACGAAATGCCAGTAAGAAAAAAAAGTTTTATTTTCTCAAAAAAAAAAGATTTATTTAAAGAAAATGATAAATGAAAGGCTTTTTTGTTTGCAGATACAATTGAAGTCTTTAGCAGAAGAAATGCAGGCCATTATTAAGGGTCTTGAAAAGGTCAGACAAGAACTAGATGCTTCAGCAAACGATGGCCATGTCTATGAAGTTTTTCATAAAGTAAATACACAAATATTTTACTCAATTTCTTCTAATTCGATATCTTTTTTTTATATAAAACTACAATCTGATGCGAATATTTCTTTTTGTTGCATTGTTAGACATCCAATCAGTTTATCAACATTGCTGAGTTGGAAGTGGGGTCCGTAACAAATTTGTATTATGTGGTGGTAAGAATCCAGAACAACCCTTTGAATTAAACTTTATATATATTTTGTATTATTTTATAATGTTTATATTTAATTGACATGTTCTTTTTATAAGGAGCAATAATAATAATAATAATTGTTGAATTGCATATGTTTGAAAGTATAAGAGAAGAATAATGGTTTATGGCTATGGTTGTAGTTAATTCTTTAAGAATATTCAAAACCATTCTGCAAGAATAGTTTATTCTGTAAGAATATTATTGTTATATTCTGATAGAATTGTAGTTAATTATTTGTATGTTTAATGTGTAGTTGTTACAAGTGTATCACTACGAATTACTTGGAAATGAATTTCAGATAGAAATGGCTTGAAGAATGGCTTGAAGACCTGATGGGAAAGGCTTGAAGAATGAATTAAAGAATGATCACACTCATTGTTTAAGAATATTGTTATTTTTTAAGAATTATACTTGTTATTCTTTCAGAATGTTTGTTATTATCCAATGAATCACAATCATGCAATGTAATTATTTGGTATATTATTAGTTCAAGAATTGATTTTGTGTATTCTTTCAGAATGTATTTACTAGTTTATGGTTGACATTCTGTCATTCTGACAGAATAAAATCGAAAAATATATTTACTAGTTTATTGTTAACATTCTATCATTCTGACAGAATAAAATCGGATTTTTAATTTTGAATTAATTTAAAATATTCAGATTTTTAAAAATAAAGAAATTAATTATCCCTAAAAATACGAAAAATTCCCTTTTTAATATAGGTTAATTGACTAAAATGCCCTTATGCTGAAATTTGTGTGATTATATGGTACATGCTATCCTATTCTACTATCATAGACCCTCAGATCATGACCCTTGATTATATTTCATCCAATGGTCCAGATCTGTGTATTTTGGCACACAATAGTTACTAGAAACAAAATAACCTAAGCCTATATATATATATATATATATATATATATATATAATGGGCCAAGTTTATTTTAGATGGGCTAATCTTGCATGGATAGTCCATAGAGTTTTTAACCCATGGATCCCATGGAAATAAAATGTCATGGGTATTAGGGTTTACATAGATGTAACCCTAATCCTCCATACTATATAAAGAGGTCTTTGGCACATGAAATCACACTAGAGTGTGAGTACAAAGGGTGGGCCGATTTCTACTTGGTGCATATTATTCTCTCAATTCTTCCAAGGTGTTTTGATGATTTGTGATTCCACTTGATGCATCCACATTATTGGTGCTAGGCTCTCAAGACTCCAAGCAATCAACCACAAGAAAAGGTATGTTATTCTACTAAAGTTTTATATTACAAGTACCCCATAACATGCCAGTTAGGTTGAGAACCTTGGAAAATTAAATTTGCATGTATAATAGAGAAAACATAGATCCAAGGTTTCTAGGGTTGCATGTACACCATAGGAGTGTTAGAATGCTCGAAACCCTTCAGTGGTATCAGAGCCTAGGCTTGTTTTCATTATACTTGATGCAAAATGCTTGAAAAAGTCAAAAAATTGTTTATTGTTCAGTGAAATCGCCAAGTCCATGGGGGGACTCGACGAGTCCATGTGTTAATTCATCCTACTCGTTGAGTAGGTTCTTGCACTCGACGAGTAGGAGGCCCTGTGTGCAGTTTTTCGAGTTTTGCTGCTGGAAATAGACTAGAATCATTACCATAAACTGTTTTGGACTTATAAAACCTGTTTTTGATGTGGTAATGATTATGCTAATCCATTTTCAATAGTTACTATCAAAATTTCAAGTTTTATATGTGTTTATATGATTCTTGAAATTATTGATATGAATGTTCATACTTATGAGTTTTCGTAGATCATAGGAATTATTTGCAAATTGTTTGTTAGTGTAATTCTTGATCTAAATGCCAATTGATGGAGTCCATAATTTGTCCTCAAGTTATGGATTACCAAAAGTCACTTCTTTAAAGAGTCATTAAAGAACCATTGGTTACATAAAATGAAGAGTCTTCATTTTAATAGACCGTTAAACTCATAAGTTATGAAGTTAAAAAGTCTTGAATAGTTTCAAAACTTACCCTCAAGTCTTGGAATTTTTAAAGTCTCACACACACTTTAATTCCAAACCCTAGAGTTTTAAAAAAGTTAAAATTCAACCCTTATACTTTATAGTGTTATAAGTTATATATATATATATATATATATATATATATATATATATATATATATATATATATATATATATAGATCAAGTCAGTCTTACCGTTAGTAGGCCTCATTCATGAAGTCGGTCTATAAGGGGGGTATAAGGTTGTTGCCTATAAAATGGAAGCTTAATGGGTGTCCACTCTCACCCACCGCTTCCTTGACTGGTGGAGGGTCGTTATATGAATGGGTAGGGCAAGGACTATAATTCTCATTAAAAGTATAATGATAAATATAAAGTAACTAAACCTTTTATAAATTCTCAATCTTAGTTACTTTAGGAAAATTTGAAATTAGTGCTAACCCATGAAATTACACTTTTTACCTTACCAAGTCATTGTTGGATCGTGTGTGGGTAACCAACACACTAACATGGACTAGTAAGAGTAGCAAAGGGTGACTTAATCTTTATCTTAAATCGGTGGAGCGTGTGTGGATAACCGACACATTGATTAGGTGATAAAGATTAAGGGTACCAAGTTAATTTGCATGGTTATTCACACCTTATTTGTGATCCTCGGCATCCCAGTCACAAACCTGAGAGGGCACAATCGAGATTTAAACATTCCATTGAAAAGTTCAATGAATCTCAAAAGATCTAGGAGTTTTAATCCAGTTAAAACCTAATAATTTATTTCGTTTTTCATGGTGGAAATTGGTGAATCGTCATTTGCTTACCTTCAAATATTTTATAGCTTGGATTACGGCATCCCTCTTCCAAGTTATAAAGTATTGTGTTGGGTCCTAGCCTTAATATTACATTTGGGTGTCTTATTAAGGATTCTATATCTAATATAAACTTGTCTTTCTTCTTTTCAGATGTCTTCCAATAATGTTGCTTCTGGCTCAAACCCTACCGGCTCCTTCTCTCTCATGAACCTTTGTGGGAGAGTCATTTTTGATGGTTCAAACTTTAATGATTGGATCAGGAACATCAGGATGGTTGCGCATTACGAGGATAAGGAATATGTCCTCGACAAGGAGCTTAAAGAAATTGATGAGTCTACTGCTACTCCACAAAAGATCGCCGACTTTAGGGCACATGAGAGAGATGCCATCAAGGTGGCATGTATCATGTTGGCCACAATGACAGCTAAACTCCGGAAGTCCTATGAGGACTTTTACCCTTTTTAGATGAACATGGACCTGATGGACCGCTACAATCAGAGTGCTCGCCAAGAGAGGTAGGAAATCATCTCTTCCATGATAACAACCTGAATGAAGGATGGTGAATCCATCACGGGCCACATGCAGAAAATGCAATGGTTTGTGGACCGTTTGCTGAAGTTGAATGTGAACTTCCCTAAGGAGTTGGCTATTGATGTCATACTGAACTCCTTACCGACTTGTTATGATCAATTCCAAATGACCTATCACATGATCAAGGAGGAGGTCACACTCAGCAAACTTCAAGGACTTTTGAAGACTGTCGAAACTAGTCTTAAAGGTAAATCAGTTGTTACTACTCCTACTCCTAACACCGCCCCTGTTTCGGCAATTGGGCAAAGTAGAGGGAAAAAGAGGAAGACCCCTTCGAAGGGTACCAAGGGAAAGTCTCTTGATGGATCCTCTTCAAGTGGAACCAAAGGTGGTTCTGTCACTCCTTCTTCCAACCTAAAGGAAACTAAATGTGTCTATTGTCATGATAAGGGGCATTAGAAACGAAACTGCCCCAAGTACCTGCAAGATGTTAAGGATGGGAAGGTCAAACCTACCTATGCAGGTATTTACACTATATTGTATAATAACTCATCGATTACTAATTTTTGCATCCTTGATACAGGTTGTGGTATTCATATATATTCTGATTTGCAGGGCCTATAAGAAGTGAGGATGTGGAGCATGGAAAGATAAACTTGATCATGGGGAATAGGAAAGCTTCACCTGTCACACAGATTGGAGTTTATTCTTTGTTGCTAAGTAGTGGGTTAATGTTAGATTTTAATAAGTGTTGTTACTCGTCAGAAATGGCGAGAAATATTATTTCTTTTCACGGTTTGTACAAACAAGGATTTACTTTTTCATTTGATAATGATTGTGGTGGTATTAATACTTTTTATAATAATGTTCTTTATTTTAAAGCATTACCTTGTGATGGTGTATATGAAACTGTTTCGGTTGTAGAAAACTTTGGAAATAATGTGTTGTATATCAATCATTCCACTAGTTTGGATAAGGCATCCTTGTGGCATTGGAGTCTTGGACATGTCAACAAGAAGTGCATAGGCCAACTCCAAAAGGCTGGAGTCTTGGATTCATTTGACTTAAAGTCGGATGATAGTTGTGAGTCTCGTTTGCTTGGAAAAATGACAAAGTCACCCTTCACTAGTTCTTGTGCTACGGTGAAGGTTTGTTGTACCTCATACACAGAGATGTGTGTGGACCCTTCAGAGCCGCCACAAGGGATGCTAATCGCTTATGTGACTTTTACTGATGATTACATTAGATATGGCTATGTCTACTTAATCAAGCATAAGTCAGAAACCTTTGAAAACTTCAAAGAGTTTAAACAGTAAGTGGAGAATCAGTCGGGCAGGAACATTAAGATGCTCTGATCCGATCAAGGAGGAGAGTATCTTAGTACATAGTTCCTTGACTATCTTAATGAATGTGGAATTGTTTCACAATTGACACCTCCCAGAACACCACAGCTTAATGGTGTGGCTAAGAGGTGCAATCGAACCTTGTTAGACATGGTTCGTTCCATGATCAGTTGATCTTCATTACCAATGTCATTCTGAGGGTATGCCTTAGAGAATGTCGCCCATATCCTTAATCTAGTCCCTATCAAAAAGGTTGCTAAAACACTTCACGAGATGTGGAGTGGGAAAGTTCCCAATTTAGACCACATCAAGATTTGGGGTTGTGAGGCTTTCGTGAGACGTGGGACTCAGGACAAGCTCGAACCTTGTGTGTTTTCATCGGCTACCCATAGAAATTCATTGGTTACCTCTTCTACAGACCCAATGAGAATGTGGTCTTTATGGAAAGGAGAAGGGTCTTTCACGGGAGAGAATTTATAAGCCAAGGAAACAGTAGGAGGCAAATTGACCTTGAAGAGCTTCAAGAGTCACGTGGTGAAGGAACCTCAAACCTGAAGGATTTTGAGCATTCTCACACTCCTAAGGTGTACATGCAACCCTAGAAACCTTGGATCTATGTTTTACTAAGATACATGCAAATTTGATTTTCCAAGGTTCTTAACCTAACTCGCATGACATGGGGAACTTTGAAACATAAAAGCTAGTAGAAGAACATACCTTTCTTGTTGCTTGGATTCCTAGAGAACCTTGTAAGCCAAGCACCTCAAGTGTGATGCCTCAAATGTTTCACACAATACCACAACTCTTGGAATAATTTTGAGAGAAGTACACTATCACTCAAAATAGGCTAGCACTCTTGTTCTACAAATAGTAGTGGTGCTAATTTTGCTAACCATGGGGTCCTTTTATAGTTGTGCCACAAATAGGGTGACAACATGTAAACCCTAATTGACATGGCTTTCCATATTCCACGATCCATGGGTTTATAACCTCCATGGACTATCCATGGAGCACCTTATGGGTTTTAGCCCAATTCAATAAACCATGGATCATTAGCCCACTATAAAAGAATGGATGATTTACACAATCAACCCAATATATTTAATTAGTCTCCTTTTTATCACCAAATTAATTCTAAATTAATTTTTATCAATACTAATTAAATACTAGTATTAATATATTAGAACTTATAATATATTAATAAACCATAAGTGTCCTTTCTCTCATTTAGTCTATCCAAGTGTTGCAACGCCATGCAACCCAAAATGGACCATGCTAACCGGGTCAAGTACATTCCATAAATAGTTATGAACTTAGACACCTAATCCAATAGTCTCCCAACTGGACAAGTCTAACAACTATAACTGCAAGAATGACTTCAGGAACCTATCGACAAGCGTAGCTCTATCAAGGTCTCGCGGAACTAAGATGATGATGATACGCCATTTAAGATAAGTGATCATATAATCCTCTATTCTAGATATCAGTCAGACAAATACATGGAATAATGTCTTAATTATTGTCCAGCCATTTGTTTCCCAATTTCCGATTTGTTTGACATAGAACTTAATCGAACACATCAATTTAGTTCTGGCCGGGCCCGGTACATAGGTCAACACAAAATCATCGAGGGGCCCAGATATCGCTTCTAATCCAAGAAGGAACAGATAAACTTCGACTCATATTCTTGTTCTACTACTTGTTGAATCATACATAAACGCACATTTTATAACATCGAGTTACCAATGCGTTTTCGTACAATCAATGTATAACCAACTCATAGTCAACAACTCATATCTCTAGGTTTGAAGACTTATATGATATTACCGTCTCACAATCACTCAAGATAAATACCATGAAGTGATACAAGTGAGCGTGGGTTGAATCCAATACTCAAAACTTATGAGGATTCATGAGTGTTGTAGCAACTCTTGCTATGTCCAACACCTTAGACATCTACAAGCCAACTTCATGACAGTCTTGATTCATACCTACTTCCAACATCTGACTGACTGTGGATGGTTTGAATAACTTAGTCATTCGGGAAGAACGACCTAGT
Source organism: Lactuca serriola (assembly GCF_051521515.1). NCBI lineage: Eukaryota > Viridiplantae > Streptophyta > Magnoliopsida > Asterales > Asteraceae > Lactuca > Lactuca serriola. Next base: position 145,354,871 of record NC_136416.1, read on the forward strand.
TATTCTGGAAATTAAAACATGCAAAGTGAAACACAAGAACAATCGAATCCAATATGGTCTCAGGACTTATGAATATAAATAGAACACCTTTTATTTATCACCATATTTATTACACATTATTCATTGTATAATGTTTCAACTAATCAACTTTATACTTGAATCAAAACAATAGTCATGCCATGCTCTAAGCATGCACACTATGTTTATCCAAAAAATAGTCATGCCATACACCATGTATGCACACTATGTTTGTCCAAACATTTGTTATGCCATACACCAAGTATGCACACTAAGTTTGTCTATGATCTTTACTTTGTGAAATAGATCGACTGAACAAATTCCAATGATTCTCATTTCACAATCCCAAATCCTTATAATAAATGTAAGAGTTCCAAATTCCTATCATTTACCGAAATCTGTTAGATTTTAAATTTATATGCACTGATCCTCTTGTAATGATTATGCACAAAGTCACAAAGACTTGTCAATAGTGATTACAGAGTATTCTAATAGAGATAAACTCTATGGAAATGAAGTCTCATATTCAAAGTACATTGCTTTGAACATCCTTCTTGCATTAAGTTTTCTAATCTTACACAGATTGAATAACTTCCACCTGTGGAGACATTTCCATATTCCCATTTTGACTATCACTTCTGAACAAGAGTTGCCTCCATTCAAAATATATCAATATGGTCCTTCCAAAATTAACACTATAGTTCTAACTGTTCCTGAACAACCAATCTTTGGTAAACCTTAGATTTTCCTCGACAATTGCTTAATCATTTATTCATATCCAATTCTAGACCTTTTCCCCTCTTAGTGCCCCCGGGCATTTGGAAAAATTTAGAAACAATAAATATTATAGCACATGTAATCGATCCTATACCCGATGTATATTGGACACGATTCATGATGTCTCACATAAAGACATGATCCTTGATCATTCTTTTGCTACAATATTTTTTTAATTTGCCATGTTTTCATAATTCGACTATGAAGAGGGATGTTGTAATCATAATCGAATTTTGAGAACGCAATATATATAGAATTTCCTTAAGTTAATCCATTCCAACATAAAATTCATATATATATATATATATATATATATATATATATATATATATATCCTTAACTAAAGATGATTAAAATCTCAATCAAATCTTTTTCAAATTTAAATGAAGTATAATTTTCTATCCCTTAATTATAGCAAAACAACTTTTCCGAATTGAAACTTTTGTTTTCTATAATTAATATTGCTAACTTGCATGATGATTATTAGCATAACACTTATGCTCCCACTAGCCTTGACATGTATCCAGAAATCAGTTGGACTTCTAGAAATCAATACTTTATTGACTTTCTTACCAAAGTTCGGATTTCTGATACGAGATGCTTTGATAAAACTTTATCAAAATCATACACCTATCCTTAGATAGCACACATGTGTGTCTAAACAATTTTGAAACTATGAAAAGGGATGCCGTAATCATAGTCTCAATTGTTTAGACCTTTGCCATTCCTCACAAGTCCATGTTAGTGTGTTGGTTAACCACACACGCTTCACTAACGACTTTGAGAATGCAAATATCACAATTGCTATCTACTTAAAACGAATTAGTGAAAGCGTTTCCTCACCATCATTTTCATGAATCGGAGAGAAACCTTATGACACTTAGATTTTATGGTTTATGTGTTCCTATCCATGTGAATTTGTCAAAACCATAATCACAAGACAAGGTTAGTGACAAATCCAAACTCTTATGAACTGAACTTTTGCATTCTTAACTTCTAGCCACCTGGCAGCACAAGGGACTGCCATTGCTTCTAAGTTGTTATGCAACCAATTGAGAACTCTCAAAACTCATATTCCAAGCCAACTTTAATTGGAATGGGAACAAAAATTTGAATATGTCACACGATAGGTTATAAACCTCAAGTCATGCGCTATTGATAAACTACAAGTTTTATTCTTGATCAGTTCTTGAAACTCTTTCAGGATCTTTTAGACTCCCACCGTCCTCTTGACATATAAGACTCTCTTGCCAAGAACCATTCCTTGACAAACAAATATTCAAGAGATATTGTGGATTCTTATCAAGACAAAAACTTCACACAATTGGCCTAAGTTGGTCTTTGTTTTATCCAAAACATCACAACTTACCAATTTAAAATGTACAAGAGTAGAACACATTTTACTCTTATATTTGAAAAGTGTTAAAAACCTTCTTTAAGATGTGTCACTAAAGTTACAATCTTTGAGTATGACTCTAAGAATTGTTTTGGAACGAAGTATGACTCATCTTCTTGATTTAACCATTTCAACAATTCATGATTCCTCTTCTTAGCCATAGGAATGCACTAAGATGTATTTAGAGGACCAATTGTGATAAGGTTTCTTAATCATTAATATGATCACAAAACATGATACTAAAGTACTCTCCCATCTTTTCAAATTTGAGAAACTTTTATCTTTCTGCTAAATTTGATTTGTCTCATTCGTTCTGGCTTACATCGAAACTTTTTCCAATGCTTCAGAATTATACTTAAACTTGTATGTATAACCATATTTACTAAACTTTAGTAAATCATGACGAATAGTCTTATCGATCTTTTGTGGTGGACTTGACCAGTACACAAGAATGTGTACTCGGTCCCTTAGTCCTTCACTTGACTCACATCTACATGTAAACAAGGAATTAGTTTTAATTTTCTAAAGATGAAAATTCTCAATCATCCTACTACTTGCATGATTCCAAGTTTCTGTCCAATTGAAAACTTGGGTGATAAGAATCTTTCCTTATTTGGTAAATTTAGACACTACCACAAATGAAAGAATCAAATTCATATTTCCATTATTGCTAGAAACATACAAACATCAATTTTCCATAAATGTCATTGCAAGGAGATATATAATAAAACAAATTTTTATTTATATATTAAAATGGGGAAAAAAGATTTCCTTACAATGCAACTTTAAATTAAAACTATGCTATTACATATTTCCTAGCAATCTATCATAACTCCTAAGTAGTAGCTCAAGAATCTGATCTTCGAACCATGCGATTGAAATCCATCTTCGCGATCAGATTCAGCATACCCTTCCTTTAAGTTTCCTTCCCTTTGCTTGATCCTTCCAAACATCAAAATGTAACCGAGTCACATTTTCTATTAAGAATCATCAATTAGGAACTTAACAGAGTTAGATAGTGCACTTACGTAAAGCAGAGTTAAACTTTTTGAATCTTCCATCTCTTAGATCTTTCAGGTGGCTAGGGCAGCTTTGCAACCAATGCCCCTTCCTTTGGCAATAGAAACATATGGAGTCTTTGGTAATGGTACATGGTACTATCTCAGGCTTAGCATTTCTCTTTACCATTAGGTCAACCGAGTTGACTACAGCCGATCCCTTTCCATTGGGAAGAGAAATCTTTTCTAGATATTCAATGTTACCATTGTCAATGTCCATGGAAGTTTGGGAAGTTGATCTTCCATTCAAATTTGCTTTACAGGTGCTCCGAATCATTGCTGATTCAGCAGCATCAAGCAAATAGGTAAGATCATCAAGGGTCATGTCATAGTTTGTTACATAGTAGTCCTTAAAGGACTCACTATGTAACTTAGAAAGTGATTAAATAACCTAGTCAACAACCAACTTCCTCAAGACTTTGACACCCAACTCTCCCGGCTTGTCAATATGTGACTTTATCTCCAAGATGTGAGCACACATAGACTTTGCTTGCCAATAGGGCTTGAGTGACCTTGAACTTTTCAAGAACTTGTATGTTAGGGAGAATAATTGGAGGAGGTAGAAGAAGAGAAGAGTGATTTCCATGATCCAACCATGGGACATTATCTTCATTCAGAAAGCTTGTTTCAAGAGATTTAGAAATATCGTGGTTGTCTGAACCAGACATCACAATGGGAGAAATTCAAGTTAGTTGATTTAAGTCCTTAATAGAACACCCAATATGAAATATTAAGGCTAGGACCCAACACAATATTTTATAACTTGGGCCGGCTTCGCTTCCAGTCCCCCTTTTCTTGATAGTAGAAGCATTGTGCATCCTTCGGGTTGGAAGAGAGCGTGGCAGAACCACCTTTGGTTCCAATCGAAGAGGTGTCATCAATAGACTTTCCCTAGGTACCCTTTGAAGGGGACTTACTCTTTTTCCCTTTCCCTTTCCCGATTTCCAGAACAGGGGCAATGGTAGGAGTGGTAACAACATTCTTACCTTTAAGAATACTTTCAGCAGTCCTCAAAAGTCCTTGAAGTTTTCTAAGTGTGACTTCCTCCTTGTTCGTATGATAGGTCATGCGGAACTGATCATAACAGGAGGGTAAGGAGTGTAGAATAATATATATTTCTAACTCCTCATCAAAGTTCACATTTAACTTTAGCAAACAGTCCACAAATCTTTGCATTTTCTGCAGGTGGCTCGTGATAGACTCTCCATCCTTCATTTTTGTTGTTATCATGGAGGTGATGATTTCATACCTTTCCTGACGAGCACTTTGATGGTATTTTTCCATCTGGTCCAGGTGCATCTCATAAGGGTAGAAATCTTCATAGGATTTCTAGAGTTCTGCTGTCATGGTAGCCAACATGATAGAAGATACCTTAGCGGCATCCTTCTCATGGCTAGTGTACTCACAATCTCCTTGGGAGTAGCAAAAGACTCATCGATGACCTTAAGCTCTTTGTCGAGGACATATTCCTTGTCCTCATAACGAGTGACCATCCTTATGTTCCTAATCCAATAATTGAAATTAGTTTCATCAAAGATGACTCTCCTACAAAGGTTCATGAGAGAGAAGGAGCCAGTAGGGTTTGAGCCAAAAGCAGCATGGTTGGAAGACATCTGAAAATGAAGAAAGACAAGTTTAGATTAGATATAGAATCCTTAATAAGACACCCAAATAAAATATTAAGGCTAGGACCCAACACAATATTTTATAACTTGGAAGAGGGATGTCGTAATCCAAGCTACAAAATATTTGAAGGTAAGTAAATGACGATTTACTAATTTCCACCATGAAAAACAAAATAGATTATTAGGTTTTAATTGGATTGAAACTCCTAGATATTTTGACATTCATTGAACAATTCAATGGCATGTTTAAATCTTGATTATGACCTTCAAGTTTATGACTGGGATACCGAGGATCACAAAAAAAAAGTGTGAATAACCATGCCAATTAAATTGGTACTCTTAATTTTATCACCTAATCGATGTGCCAGTTAACCACACACGCTCCACCGATCTATGATAAACCTTAAGTCACCCTTGTTAAGTCCAAGTTAGTGTGTTGGTTAACCACACACACTCCACTAACGACTTTAGCAAGGTGCAAAGTGTAATTTCATGGGCTAGCATCAATTTCATATTTTTCTAATGTAACTAAGATTAGGAATTTAATAAAAGTTTTAGTTACTTTTTATTTATCATTATACTTTTAATGAGAATTATAGTCTTTGTCTTAACCGTTCGGCTAACGTCCCTCCACCAATCAAAGAAGCGGTGGATGAGAGTGGACACCCATTAAGCTGCCATTTTATAGGAAACAACCATATACCACCCTTATAGACCGGCTTCATGAATGAGGCCTACTAACGGTAATACTGACTTGATCTTATACATATATATTATTAACTTATAATATTATAAAGTATAAGGGTTGAATGTTAAACTTTTAAAATTCTAGGGTTTGGAATTAAAGTTTTCTAAAGTGACTTTACAAATTAAAAAACTTGAGGGCAAGTTTTGAAACTATTCAAAACCTTTCATTTATATAACTTATGAGTTTTAATGATTTTAATGGAAAAGACTCTTGGAATTCTATAACTTAAGGTCAAGTTATGGACTCCATTAAAATGAATTTAGATCAACAATTAAACTAACAAGCATGTCAAATAATTTCTATGATCTAACAAAACTCACAAGCATGAAAAATTCATATCAACAATTTTCGAGAATCATATGAACTTAATATAAAACTTGAAGCTTTGACAATTATCATTGCAATTGGATACGCACAATCATTACCATATCAAAAACATGTTTAACAATCTAAAAACAGTTTAGGGTAATAATCCTAGTCCAATTCCAGCAATAAAACTCGAAATTCTACACTCGGGGCCTCCGACTCGTCGAGTGCAAGAACCAACTCGATGAGTTGGATGAATTTTCACATGGACTCGTCGAGTCACCGCATTGGACTCGGCGAGTTCACTGAATAGTGAGTAGAAAATTGATTTTTTTAGCAATATGCATCAAGTATAATTGAAAACAAGCCCAGGCTCTTATACCACTAATGGGTTTTGAGCATTCTAACACTCCTATTGTGTAAATGCAAACCTAGAAACCTTAGATCTATGTTTTCTCTATTATACATGCAACCTTTCATTTTTCCAAGGTTTCATCCTAACTAGCATATGATTGGGGTATATGTAATATAAAACCTATTAGAATGACATACCTTTCTTGTAGCTTGGATTCCTTAAGACTTTGTGAGCCTAGCACCCTAAATGTGATGCCCCAAATGCTTCATACAACACTACCAACAATTGGAATAACTTGAGAGAAGATTACTATGCACCAAAATCGGCTAGCCCTCATTAGTATCTCTTAAGTGCCGATTTTACAAGTATGAGGCTTCTTTATATAGTGTGTTCATTAGGGTTACACCATGTAACTCATGCCTTTCCACATTTCTCATGATCCATGGGTTTTAAACTCCATGGAGTATCCATGGGTAACCATATAGGTTTAGCCCATCTTGAGGAACTATGGATCATAAGTCCATTATATAAGAATGAATGATTTACCAAATCAATCCCCATTTACTTAATTAGTCTCTTTTGATCACAAAATTAATTCCAAACTAATTCTTGATCAATACTAATTAAATAATTCATATTAATATATTAGAAATTATAATATATTAATAAACCATACATATCCTCTTCTCACAAAAGTCTATCCAAATTGTTACGATGCTATGAAACCCAAATAGACCATACCAAATCAGGTCAAGTACATACCAAATATAGTTATGGACTTAGACACCTTATCCAACAGTTATCGCCTACGCCTCAAGGCAGATGAACCCTCACGAGGCGAACTACCCGACGCACGTTCTGGAGTTTGGGGCGGTTATTTTCGTCCTCAAGATTTGGTGACACTACCTCTATGGGGTCCGTTGTACCATTTACACGGAGCACAAGAGATTGAGGTACCTCATGGATCAGCCAAATCTGAACATGAGGCAGCGTCGGTGGTTAGATGTGGCGAAGGATTACAACTGTGAGATCCTCTACCACCCGGGGAATGCCAATGTAATGGCAGATGCACTTAGCTACAAGGCATTCGCAGCCCTGATCAGAGACATCTGTCTGAGGATGACAGTGGTGACTCCTCTACTGGAGAAGATTCGGGAGGCCCGGTAGGAGGCTCTGAAGGAGCAACACCAGAAGAGGGAGCATATAGTCAGCCAGATTTCCTCCTTCGACTATGATAGCCGCAGGTGTTAACACTTCACCGCGGAGTGTGGGTTCCATATGAAGGCGAAGTGTGCCGAATTCTGATAGAGGAGGCACACAAGTCCAGTTTTTCCGTCCATCCCGGGGTGACGAAGATGTACAGAGATCTTCGTCCAGATTACTAGTGGCCCTGCATGAAGTGGGATGTAGCCTGGTACGTTGAGAGATGCTTGACCTGCAGGAGGGTCAAGGCAGAGCACCAAAGGCCTCACAACAAGACGCAGCCGTTGGATATCCCTGTGTGGAAGTGGGAGGACATTACTATACATTTTATCACGAAACTTCCCAGGACCGCACGGGGAGTGGATTCGATTTGGGTCATCTTGGATCGGTTGACCAAGAGTGCCCAATTCATTCCGATCCAGGAGAGAATTTCTACCGACAAGTTAGCCGACATCTACATCCGAGAGGTTGTAGCTTGACACGGAGTGCCAGTTTCCGTGATTTCTGACCGGGATGTACGATCACTTCCAGATTCTCGAAGAAATTTCATGACGAGTTGGGTACTTGTCTGCACTTTAGCATTGCTTTTCACCCCGAGACAGATGGTTAGAGTGAGCGAACCACCCAAACCTTGGAGGACATGTTGCCGGCGTGCATATTAGACTTTGGTGGTAGCTGGGATACCTACCTTCCCTTGGTAGAGTTCTACTACAATAATAGCTACCACGCTAGCATCGACCTTCCTCCCTACAAGATGTTATATGGGAGGAAGTGCAAAACACCAATATACTGGGTGATGTTGGGCAGAGGGTCATGAGGACTACAAAAGTGGTACTCAAGACGACAGAGAGGATCCAACAGGTCCGTAGTAGACTCCAGAGGGCCCAGAGTCGGCAGAAGAGCTACGCCGACAGACGACAATCAGACCTGGAGTTTCAGGTAGGAGATATGGTCCTCCAGAAGGTGTCACCATGGAAAGGTGTCATTCGGATCAGGAAGCGGGGCAAGTTGGGCCATAGATACATTGGTCCTTTCAGGGTTACAGCCCGGCTGGGCAAGGTGGCGTATACGTTGGACCAACCAGCCGAGCTTAGTTAGATCCACAAAACATTCCATGTCTCCAGGCTATGGAAGTGCTTGGTAGATGACTCTCTGGTGGTGCCTCTAGGGGATATTTAGGTGGACGGCAGTCTAAACTACATTGAGCGGACGGTAGCCATCCTCGACAGGAAGACGAAGAATCTGAGGAACAAGAGGGTCGACTTAGTGAAGGTGCAATGACAGCACCGCAAGAGCTCGGAATGGACTTAGGAGCTAAAGGACGAGATGAGGGAGCACTACCTAGACCTTTTCCTAGATGCAACAGACTTCGAGGACGAAGTCTAAAATAAGTGGGGGAGATTTGTAACACCCGGATTCCGGTATGTATTTTAAAACAAATTAATCATTTTTGAAAAGGGACTCAATGAGTTGGAGGCCCCAAACTCATCGAGTAGGAATGGAATTTGGACGCAAGACTTGAACTCTACTCGACGAGTTAAGAGCCTCAACTCGAAGAGTAGGGCTGCTAGAGTGAAACCCTAATTTTTAGGATTTGCGCCCTATTTAAGCACCTTAATCTCTAAAGGGTGGCCTCATTTGCAGCCTCCATCACCCCAAACCCTATCCACGAAACCCTAATCCACTTTTGAGTGTTTTGAGCCATTGTTGTGTGTTCTTGGTGATTTTGAAGCTTCAAAAGGAAGGAGAATCTTGAAGATTCAAGAGGAAGCCAGTAAATCTGGAAGTTGAGCTGCTTTTCTGACTCACTTGAGGTAGAAAGTGGATACCTTGGCTTTCCATTGCTTGGATCTTCATTTAGGGTTGTATTTTGTTGCTTTTGGGCCATATTGAAGTCATTTTCGGGATTTGAGTGCCTCATGGGGTTTTGACTTCATATCTAGGCACTCATGAGCTTATGAGGCTTAAAGTTCCCAGCTTTATCAAGCATTGGCCTCTCCCCATGACCTAGATCTCTTATATAGCTTAGTTTTGGTGTTTCTAGCTTCATGACACCATGCATGGACGTAAAATTAGCAACTTTACGTGGTAAATTAGTCCCAAGGGACCAGATCTATTGTTTGGAAGCATTAAATCCAACTGGAAATGACTGAAAGGGTTTAAACTATGGGGGACTGAACGAGTTGTTGATGCAACTTAGCGAGTTGGGTCATGATTCTTCAACCTTTTTTGTTACTGGGAAAACTCGTCGAGTCTAGGAGATGACTCAGCGAGTTGGACATAGTTTTTGGTTTTGAAGATTGAAGAACTCGAGGAGTTCAAGGAGGAACTCGGCGAGTTGTAAGCAAAATGTCTCGACTTTATATGAGGAGGAAATCGACGAGTTTATGAAAGAACTCGAGGAGTAGGATTGAGATTCCATGGTTTTATGGATCATGGAACTTGACGAGTTGATGGACCAACTCTGAGAGTTGAGTCTACCAGGATGTTGATTTGACCAGGATGTTGACTTTGACTTTGTCCATTCACCAGAGTTAACCCTTAAAGGGGTTATGAGTATGAAAGGGTAATTAAAGGAGATTATCATGTATAGGAGTTTGAGAGGAGTTGACCCCAGAGATGAGAACAGTTCAGCTGATACACGACACTCGATGTAAGTTACCTTCCAGTAGGAGTGGGTTGAAGGTACCATTGTCAGCCCACTAGTATTGATTATAGTTAACATGATTGTCTTTGTGATAAATTTATGGTATGCCACTATTTGTTATGCTTTATGTAATATTATGCTATGTTAGTATGTAATAGTGGTAGGGGTGAAATAGTCCCCGATTACCGGTTGAAAAAGACCGAATGGGGGGGGGGCAACACCCATATATGCTAGGTTGTATATGATTTATATGTTTATGGTAGGGTATTATGTGGTAGTGGTAGGGGTGAAATAGTCCCCTGTTACCGGTTGAAAGAGACCGAAGGGGAGGCCAGCACCTATATATGTTAGGCACTACCGGTTGAAAGAGACTGAAGGGGAGGCCAACACCTACATATGCCAGGAAATTACCAGTTGAAGGAGACCGAAGGGGAGGCCAACACCCAGATATGCTAGGCATTATGTGATTATATGGTATGTGGTATGATGGGGGAACTCACTAAGCTTTGTGCTTACGGTTTCCAATTTTTGTTTCAGGTCCTTCTTCTTCAAAGGGAAAGGAGTCGGCATGATAGCAGCACATCACACCTGGATTTCCGTACTATAATGTTCTTGGGATTTGTACTCTACATTATTATGACTTGTTTTCATACATGTGACATATGGGTATTTATGACATAAGATAATTTAATGATGTTTTCAATAATCTGTATTATGATTATTTAAAATAAGTGGGGGAAATTTGTAATGCCCAGATTCTGATATGTATTTTAAAACAAATTATTCATTTTTGCAAAGGGACTCGACGAGTTGGAGCCCCCAAACTTGTCGAGTAGGAATGGAATTAGGATGCGGGACTTGAAGTCTACTCGACTAGTTGAGAGCCTCAACTCGACGAGTAGGGCTGCTAGAGTGAAACCCTAATTTTCAGGGTTTGCACCCTATTTAAGCACCTTAATCTCCAAAGACTGGCCTTATTTGCAGCCTCCATCACCCCAAACCCTAGCCACAAAACCCTAATCCACCTTTGAGTGTTTTGAGCCATTGTTGTGTGTTCTTGGTGATTTTGAAGCTTCAAAAGGAAGGAGAATCTTGAAGATTCAAGAGGAAGCCAGTAAATCTGGAAGTTGAGCTGCTTTTCTGACTCACTTGAGGTAGAAAGTGGATACCTTGGCTTTCCATTGCTTGGATCTTCATTTAGGGTTGTATTTTGTTGCTTTTGGGCCATATTGAAGTCATTTTCGGGATTTGAGTGCCTCATGGGGTTTTGACTTCAGATCTAGGCACTCATGAGCTTATGAGGCTTAAAGTTCCCAGCTTTATCAAGCCTTGGCCTCTCCCTATGCCCTAGATCTCTTATATAGCTTAGTTTTGGTGTTTCTAGCTTCATGACACCATGCATGGACGTAAAATTAGCAAACTTTATGTGGTAAATTAGTCCTAAGGGGCCAGATCTATTATTTTGAATCATTGAATCCAACTGGAAATGACTGAAAGGGACTATGGGGGACTGAACGAGTTGTTCATGCAACTCAGCGAATTGGGTCGTGGTTCCCCAACCTTTTCTATTACTGGTCATACTCGTCTAGTCTAGGAGATGACTAAGCGAGTTGGACATAGTTTTTGGGTTTGAAGATTAAAGAACTCGATGAGTTCACGGAGGAACTCAGCGAGTTGTGAGCAAAATGTCTCGACTCTATATGAGGAAGAACTCAACGAGTTGCTGGACCAACTCGGCGAGTTGAGTCAACCAGGATGTTGAATTTGACCAGGATGTTGACTTTGACTTTGACCATTGACCAAAGTTGACCCTTAAAGGGGTTATGAGTACGAAAGTGTAATTAAAGGAGATTATGTGTAGGAGTTTGAGAGGAGTTGACCCCAGAGCCAAGGACAGTTCAGCTGCTACACGACACTCAAGGTGAGTTACCTTCTAGGAGGAATGGGTAGAAGGCACCAATGTCAGCCCACTAGTATTGATTAGAGTTAACATGATTGTCTTTATGATAAATGTATGGTATGCCACTATATGTTATGCTTTATGTGCTAGTATGCTATGTTATTATATGATAGTGGTATGGGTGAAATAGTTCCCGATTACCAGTTGAAAGAGACCGAAGGGGAGGCTAGCACCCAAATATGCTAAGCTGTATATGATTTATATGTTTATGCTAGGGTATTATGTGGTAGTAGTAGGAGGTGAAATAGTCCCTTGTTACCGGTTGAAAGAGACCGAAGGGGATGCCAACAGCCAGATATGCTAGGGAGCTACAGGTTGAAAGAGACCGAAGGGGTTGGCCAGCACCCAAATATGCTAGGCAGTTACCGGTTGAAAGAGACCGAAGGGAAGGCCAGCACCCAGATATGCTAGGCGTTATGTGATTATATGGTATGTAGTATGATTGGGGAACTCATTAAGTTTTGTGCTTACGGTTTCCAGTTTTTGTTTCACGTCCTTCTTCTTCGAAGGGAAAGGAGTCGGCACGATAGCAGCGCATCACACCAGGATTTCCGCACTATGATGTTCTTGGGATTTGTACTCTAACATTATTATGACTTTCTTTTGAGATATGTGACATATGGGTTTTTATGACATAAGATTATTTAATGATGTTTTCAATAATTTGTTTTATGATTAACTAAGTTAAAATGAAATTTTTGGACCGTATTTTTAGGATGTTACAAGTTGGTATCAGAGCCTTGGTTAGAGGGATTCAGATACACCTTCGGGGGTGTGTGGACTTAAATCGAGGGTTTGAAAGATTTTTACAATAAAATAATTTTTCTAAAATTTTAAATAAAGAGTTTTGAGAAATAACAAGGTGTGTGATGCGTGCAATCGGTCGAGCTTAAGTAAGTTATCCCCAAGATACCCATACAAGTTTGCTATGATGTATAATATGAGTATGAGAACTGCATGCTAGATTAGGGCTAAAGATCTAGGAAGGATGCCTTATATGCCTACTGTATGTGTATGAGAACTGAATGCTAGATTAGGGCTAAGGATCTAGGAAGATGCCTTATGTGCCTGCTTTATGTGCTTATTGAGCTGCATGATAATACTGATTAGATAACGATATGATAGCCTGATTAGGATATTCTTGGTTTCAGTTACTCAATGACCGAATGTTGCTTGCTTTGTGCTTATAGGAGTTCTAATTATCTTTAACTAACTAGTAAACGAATACCTTAAGTTACATATTACGATGACTAACCTATTTCAGAAGGTTAGGTTTAGCCATATTTCTCAGCTCTAGTTTGAGTCTAACCGTTGTACGGAGAGACCACTCATTCGAAGAATTATCTGTTCTTAGTGATATGTAATGGTATTCACGAGCTAGTTAGGGAGAGGTAGCATGGACTTCGTATGCATCTGATGGCGGAGAGTGGGTTGGAGGTTACCCGGGGTAAGCCTAGGATGAGATTAGTGCAGCGAGCGGTAGTAGTGAAAGGGACATCGTAAAGTCAAGGCAATCCTTAAGGAAAGTACGGATAGATGTGGAAGGTAGTATGGGCCCATAATACTGAAAGCAGAGGATCCGTACTCGAGTCAAGGAGGGCTGAGATAGAACCAGAGAACTTCTAGAGTGTGTGAGTCCTCTCGAGATTATGTATGACCTTGACAATTATGTGTTTTGTTTCAGAATGGTGGTGAAACGTCACGGAGTGGGAGGTCCAGGGTCTGGATCAGGTTCAGTTTCAGATTCGGGTGTAGGTTCCGAGTCGGTTGATGACGGATTACGCGAGTTCATCGCGTCTAAGATTATGAGAGGCATTGTTGAGGCAACCCCGGTGATTTTCAGGTCGATCAAGGAAGGGATCATTGAGCTGATGGAGGATCGCCTCAGGGCATTTCAAAGTGACATGGCATCTAGCCAGTCAAGTACATGTACACTCTCCTTTAAGGATTTAAGGAGATATGGTGTGCCAGACTTTCACAGGGTGAAGGACCCCATTGTGGCCAGGAGGTGGATTGCAGACCTCGAGTCTGCACAGTTGATGAGCTTCTGCCCTGAGGAGTCGAAGGTCCGGTATGCTGCAGGTTGTTTAAGGGACAGAGCTAGAGACTGGTGGGAGGCGGTCATTGATTCATTGGGAGCCCCAGCCATTGAGGCTATGACCTAGTCGGACTTTGTGACCAGGTTTAGGGCTGAGTTTGCACCGGCTGTAGAGCTTCAGAAGCTGGCCATGGAGTTTCTGGATATGAGGCAGACGACTGAGTCGGTGGCGGAGATTACCGCCAAGTTCAGGGAGAGGGCCTTACTAATGCCTCAGTATCAAGAGGATGAGAAGATGAGGAAGACCTGGTACCACGACATGTTGAGGGCTGACATCTGAAAACATTTCAGGTATTCAGCATGCCCGACTTTGGAGGACATGATAGTCAGGGCGATGGAGAGGGAGATTGACATAGAGCACCTCTGGAAGAGGAAAGCGGAGGCTAGGCAGGTTACTGGGGTTTCTGGGAAGAAACCCAAGGAATCCAACACTAGGTCGAAGGGCCAGCTGGGCTGGGGCCACTATGGGAAATGTGGCAAGGCGCATGAGGGAGTGTGCAGATTAGGGGGATCGGGCTGCTATAAATGCGGCAAGCTCGGACACTTTGGCATGGATTGTACTACCCCTACCCCCACCCTCTAGACATCAGACCTGATTTGTTTTCATTGCAATCAGAAGGGCCACAAGTAGGCCAACTGCCGAGACTGACATCATGAGCGCCAGTGGCAGCACCAGCTCCAGCGACCCTATGGATCATGGATGGCCGACAGGGCAAGACAGAGGCTGCAGTGGTGAGGAGCCGAGCCTTCCAACTAACCACCGAGGAGGCACGTGTCGCACCAGATGTGGTGACGGGTATGTTTTCTTCTCCCTAACTCTTATTACATGTCGGTTATGATATTTATGTGCTATGTTTATGTGTTTTGTTTAGGATTATTCCATGTGAACGACATCCTATTATAGGTGCTATCTGACTCGGGTCTACCCGATCATTTGTCTCTCTTGGTCTTAGCAAGTGGTTTTTTGAGTCTTTAGGCATGTTGGATTATCCTTTCGAGGTCGAGATTATTGACGACTGATCTGCCCGGGGATCGGAGGTTTGTAGGGATTGTGTTTTGAGGATGTATGACGAGCGTTACCTCGTGGGTTTGGTTCCCATTCTGTTGCGTGTGAACAAGGTCATCATCGGCATGGATTAGATGAGCCCTAATGGAGCGGTGATCGATTGTGCGTAACAGTTGGTATGTGTCAGGACCCCAAGTGGGGGAGAGTTGGTGATTCAGGGCGAGTGGTCGCAGCGTGGACCAGCTTTGCGCTCGGCAGCGAGGGTTGGGCACTACCTTCAGCAGGGTTGCGCATGGTATGTCACCTACATTATGGATACCCGGGAGGCGAGTAAGGAGACCGTGAGTGATGTGCCAGTGGTGTGAGATTACCTGTACGTCTTTCCAGAGGAGTTGCCTGGGATACCTCCAAAGAGACAGGTGGAGTTTGAGATCGACCTAGTCCCTGGTGCGGCTCCGATAGCCAAGGCACTATATCGGTTGGCTCCTCTCGAGATGCAGGACTTGTCTACACAGCTACAGGAGCTGTTAGAAAAGGGATTCATTAGGTCGAGCAGTTCGCCTTGGGGAGCCCTGATCTTATTTATGAAGAAGAAGGACGAGTCACACCGGATGTGTATACATTTCCAGGAGCTGAACAAGGTAACAGTGAAGAACCATTACCCACTCCCGAGGATTGATCATCTCTTCGACCAGCTACATGGGGCATCCTGGTTTTCAAAGATAGATTTACATTCAGGCTACCACCAGATGCGAGTCAGAGATGTGGATATACAGAAGACTGCTTTTCGGACTCGCTATGACCACTAAGAGTTCATGGTGATGCCCTTTGGGCTCACCAATGTCCCTGCCGCGTTCATGGACCTCATGAACCGCGAATGCAGACCAATGTTGGATCGATCTATGATAATATTTATTGATGACATCTTGGTTTACTCCTAAACACAGGAACAACACGAAGAGCACTTGCGAGAGGTCTTGGTTACCCTTAGGAGGGAGAGCTTGTATGCTAAGTTCTCCAAGTGCAAGTTCTGGTTGCGCGAGGTTCAGTTTCTGGGACACCTTGTCAACCAAAACAGTATTTTGGTCAACCCGGCCAACGTGGAGGCCGTGATGAGATGGGAGGTTCCAAAGTCTCCATCTGAGATTCGGAGTTTCCTCGGGATAGCAGGCTATTATCGGAGATTCATTCATGATTTCTCCAAGATAGCGGTACCCATGACCCGGCTGACGAAGAAGGATGTTGTGTTTTCGTTGGGGGCCTAAGCAGCAGGCAACGTTCGAGACTGTGAGGTAGAGATTATACAAGGCGTTGATCTTAACCCTGCCAGAGGGCATTGAGGATTTTGTAGTATACTACGATGCGTCGATCTCGGGTTTGGGCGCAGTATTGGTGCAGAGAGGGCACGTTATCGCCTACGCCTCGAGGCAGCTGAAGCCTCACGAAGCGAACTACCCGATGCACGATCTAGAGTTGGGGGCGGTTGTTTTCGTCCACAAGATTTGGTGACAGTACCTCTATGGGGTCCGTTGTACCATTTACACGGACCACAAGAGCTTGAGGTACCTCATGGATCAGCCGAATCTAAACATGAGGCAGCGTCGGTGGTTAGATGTGGTGAAGGATTACGACTGTGAGATCCTCTACCACCTGGGGAAGGCCAATGTAGTGGCCGATGCACTTAGCCACAAGGCATTCGCAGCTCCAATCAGAGACATATGTCTGAGGATGAAAGTAGTGATTCCTCCTCTAGAGAAGATTCGAGAGGCCCAATAGGAGGCTATGAAGGAGCAACACCGAAAGAGGGAGCGTATAGTGCGCCAGATTTCCTCCTTTGACTATGATAGCCGCGGGTTGTTGACACTTCACCGCAGAGTGTGGGTTCCATACACAGGCGGAGTGTGCCAGATACTGATGGAGGAGGCACACAAGTCTAGATTTTCCGTCCATCCCGGGGCGACGAAGATGTACAGAGATATTCGTCCTGATTACTGGTGGACCTGCATGAAGTGGGATGTAGCCTGGTACGTTGAGAGATGCTTGACCTGTAGGAAGGTCAAGGCAGAGCACCAGAGGCCTCGCAACAAGACGCAGCCGTTGGATATCCCTGTGTGGAAATGGGAAGACACTACTATGGATTTTATCACGAAACTTCCCAGGACCGCACGGGGAGTGGATTCGATTTGGTTCATCTTGGATCGCCTGACCAAGAGTGCCTACTTCATTTTGATCTTGGAGAGCATTTCAGCCAAGAAGTTAGCCTACATCTACATCCGAGAGGTTTTATCCCGACACGTAGTGCAAGTTTCCGTGATTTCTGATCGGGGTGTACGGTTCACTTCCAGATTCTGGAAGAAATTTCATGACGAGTAGGGTACTTTTCTGCACTTTAGCACTGCCTTTCATCTCCAGACGGATGGTTAGAGCGAGCGAACCACCCAGACCTTGGAGCACATACTGCGGGCATGCATATTGGACTTTGGTTGTAGCTGGGATACCTTCCTTCCTTGGTAGAGTTTTCCTACAATAATAGCTACCATGCCAACATCGATCGTCCTCCCTTCGAGATGTTATATGGGAAGAAGGGTAGAACACCGATATGTTGGGGTGATGTTGGGCAGAGGTTCATGGGGAATACAGAAGTGGTACTCAAGATGACAGAGAGGATCCAACCCGTCCGTAGTAGACTCTAGACGGCCCAGAGTCAGCAGAAGAGCTACGCTGACAGACGACAATCAGACCTGGAGTTTTAGGTAGGAGATATGGTCCTCCTGAACGTGTCACCATGGAAAGATGTCATCCGGTTTAGGAAGCAGGGCAAGTTGGGCCGTAGATACATTGTTCCTTTCAGGTTGATAGCCCAGATGGGCAAGGTGACGTATAGGTTGGACCTGCCAGCCGAGCTTAGTCAGATCCACAACACATTTCATGTCTCCCAGCTGTGGAAGTGCTTGGTAGATGACTCTCCTGTGGTGCCTCTAGAGGATATTACGGAGGAAGACACCCCGAAGTACATCGAGCGGCTGGTAGCCATCCTCGACAGGAAGACGAAGAATCTGAGGAATAAGAGGTCGAGGTAGTGAATGTGCAATTCCAGCACCGCAAGGGCTCGGAATGGACTTGGGAGCCGGAGGACGAGATGAGAGAGCACTACCTAGAGCTTTTTCCAGAAGCAACAGACTTCAAGGACAATGTCTAAAATAAGTGGGGGGATTTGAAACACCCGGATTCTGGTATGTATTTTAAAACAAATTAATCATTTTTGCAAAGGGACTCGACGAGTTGGAGGCCCCAAACTCAGTGAGTAGGAATGGAATTTGGATGTAGGACTTGAAGTGTACTCGACGAGTTGAGAGCCTCAACTCGAAGAGTAGGGTTGCCAGAGTGAAACCCTAATTTTTAGGGTTTGCACCTTATTTAAGCACCTTTATCTCCAAAGGGTGGCCTCATTTGCAGCCTCCATCACCCCAAACCCTATCCACGAAACCCAAATCCACCTTTGAGTGTTTTGAGCCATTGTTGTGTGTTCTTAGTGATTTTGAAGCATGAGAAGGAAGGAGAAGCTTGAAGATTCAAGAGGAAGTCAGTAGATCCGGAAGTTAAGCTACATTTCTGACTTACTTGACGTATAAAGTTGATACCTTGGCTTTCCATTGCTTAGATCTTCATTTAGGGTTGTATTTTGTTGTTTATGGACCATATTGAAGTCATTTTCGAGATTTGAGTGCCTCATGGGGTTTTGACTTCAAATCTAGGCACTCATGATCATATGAGGCTTAAAGTTCCCCGCTTTATCAAGCCTTGGCCTCTCCCAATGCCCTAGATCTCTTATATAGCTTAGTTTGGTGCTTCTAGCTTCATGACACCATGCATGGACATAAAGTTAGCAACTTTACCTGGTAAATTACTCCTAAGGGACCAGATCTATGGTTTGGAAGCATTGAATCCAACTGGAAATGACGGAATGGGTCTAGACTATGGGGGACTCAACGAGTTGTCGATGCAACTGAACGAGTTGGGTTGTGGTTCCCCAACCTTTTCTGTTATTAGGCAAACTCGTCGAGTCTAGGAGATGACTCGGCGAGTTGGACATAGTTTTTGGGTTTGAAGATGGAAGAACTCGACGAGTTCAAGGAGGAACCCGGCGAGTTGTGAGCGAAATGTCCCGACTCTATATGAGGAAGAATTCAACGAGTTCATGAAAGAACTCGAGGAGTAGGATCAAGATTCCAGGGTTTTATGGATCATGTAACTCGACGCGTTGATGGACCAATTCGGCGAGTTGAGTCAACCATGATGTTGAATTTGACCGGGATGTTGACTTTGACTTTGACGATTGACCAGAGTTGATCCTTTAACGGTTTATGAGTATGAATGGGTTATTAAAGGAGATTATTATGTGTAGGAGTTTTAGAGGAGTTGACCCCAGAGCCGAGGACAGTTCAGCCGCTACACGACACTCGAGGTGAGTTACCTTCCAATAGGAGTGGGTCAAAGGCACCAATGTCAGCCCACTAGTATTGATTATAGTTAACATGATTGTCTTTGTGATAAATGTATGGTATGCCACTATCTGTTATGCTTTATGTGCTAGTATGCTATGTAATTATGTGATAGTGGTAGGGGTGAAATAGTCCCCGATTACCGGTTGAAAGAGATCGAAGGGGAGGCCAGCACCCAGATATGCTAGGCTATATATGATTTATATGTTTATGCTTGGTTATTTTGTGGTAGTGGTAGGGGTGAAATAGTCCCCTATTACCGGTTGAAAGAGATCGAAGGGGAGGCCAGCAGCCAGATATGCTAGGTAGTTACTGGTTGAAAGAGACCAAAGGTGAGGCCAGCACCCAGATATGTTAGGCGTTATGTGATTATATGGTATGTGGTATGATGGAAGAACTCAATAAGCTTTGTGCTTACAGTTTTTAGTTTTTGTTTCAGGTCCTTCTTCTTCGAAAGGAAAGGAACCAGCACGATAGCACCGCATCACACCAGGATTTCCACACTATGATGTTCTTGGGATTTGTACTTTGACATTATTATGACTTGTTTTGAGACATGTGACATATGGGTTTTTATGACATAAGATAATTTAATGACGTTTTCAATAATCGGTTTTATGATTATTTAAAATAAGTGGGGGAGATTTGTAACGCCCAGATTCTGGTATGTATTTTAAAACAAATTAATCATTTTTGCAAAGGGACTCGATGAGTTGGAGGCCCCAAACTCGCCGAGTAGGAATGGAATTTGGAGATGGGACTTGAATCTTACTCGACGAGTTGAGAGCCTCAACTCGACGAGTAGGGCTGCCAGAGTGAAACCCTAATTTTCTGGGTTTGCACCTTATTTAAGCACCTTAATCTCTAAAGGGTGGCCTCATTTGCGGCCTCCATCTAGCCAAACCCTAGCCACGAAACCCTAATCCACCTTTGAGTTTTTTGAGCCATTGTTGTGTGTTCTTGGTGATTTTGAAGCTTGAGAAGGAACGAGAAGCTTGAAGATTCAAGAGGAAGCCAGTAGATCCGGAAGTTGAGCTGCATTTCTGACTCACTTGATGTATAAAGTTGATACATTGGCTTTCCATTGCTTAGATCTTCATTTAGGGTTGTATTTTGTTGCTTTGGGCCACATTGAAACCATTTTCAGGATTTGAGTGCCTCCTGGGGTTTTGACTTCATATCTAGGTACTCATGAGCTTATGAGGCTTAAAGTTGCCAGCTTTATCAAGCCTTGGCCTCTCCCCGTGCCCTAGATCTCTTATATTGCTTCGTTTTGGTGTTTCTAGCTTCATGACACCATGAATGGACGTAAAGTTAGCAACTTTACGTGGTAACTTAGTCCTAGGGGACCACATCTAAGGTTTGGAAGCATTGAACCCAACTAGAAATGACTGAATAGGTTTAGACTATAGGGGCTCGACGAGTTGTTCATGCAACTCCGCGATTTGGGTCATGGTTCCCCAACCTTTTCTATTACTGGGCAAACTCGTTGAGTCTAGGAGATGACTCAGCGAATTGGACATAGTTTTTGGGTTTGAAGATTGAAGAACTCGACGAGTTTAAGGAGGAACTCGTCGAGTTGTGCATGAAATGTCCCGACTCTATATGAGGAGGAACTTGACGAGTAGGTTAGATTCCTGGGTTTTATGGATCATGGAACTCAAAAAGTTGATGGACCAACTCGGCGAGTGGATTCAACCGGGATGTTGACTTTCACTAGGATGTTGACTTTGACTTTGAACATTGACCATAGTTGACCCATAAAGGGGTTATGAGTATGAAAGGGTAATTAAATAAGATTATTATGTGTTTTAGTTCGAGAGGAGTTGACCCCAGAGCCGAGGATAGTTCAGCTACTACACGACACTCGAGGTGAGTTACCTTTCAGTAGGAGTGGGTCGAAGGCACCAATGTCGGCCCACTAGTATTGATTATATTTAATATGATTGTATTTGTGATAATTGTCTGGTATGCCACTATTTTTTATGCTTTATGTGCTAGTTTTCTATGTGATTATGTGGTACCGGTTGAAAGAGACCGAAGGGGAGGCCAGCACCCATATATCCAAGGCAGTTACTGGTTAAAAGAGACCAAAGGGGAGGCTAGCACCCAGGTATGCTAGGCGTTATGTGATTATATGGTATGTAGTATGATGGGGGAACTCACTAAGATTTGTGTGTTTACGACTTTCAGTTTTTGTTACAGGTCCTTCTTTTTCGAAGGGAAAGGAGTCGGTACGATAGTAGCGCATCACACCAGGATTTCCGCACTATGATGTTCTTGGGACTTGTACTCTGACATTGTTATGACTTGTTTTTAGATATGTGACATATGGGTTTTTATGACATAAGATAATTTAATGATGTTTCCAATAATCTATTTTATAATTATTTAAATTAAAAATGAAATTTTTGGACCGTATTTTTAGGATGTTACAGGGACGTATGTGGTCTGGATAAGATAGCAATGGAGCACTTGGTTCAAGTTATATGCATGGTTCTTATTTGGGTTATATCATTTGAATTGGAACAAGAGTATGATTGCCTATCTTATTCTCTGGTAGTGTGCAACCATGCTTTCGTCTGAGGTTGCATTGGTAGCAGCCTGCATTATGAAAGGAATTGTGTGTTATAGAAGGGTATGACTCGTGTGGGTGTGGTTAGTGTTGAGAGGGATACTTTTTGGGTTTCTGCAAGTCGATAAACGGATGGTTGAGTACCTTTAGGCACCTATAGTGTTTGTCATGAATCTTCAGGTTAGTAATGGGATAGGTTAGATTGTACCAGGAATGGTTGCGAGAATGTGGAAGGATTGTGTATTGCAGTATGGTATGGACCCAATGGTTTTGGTAAGTGTTAAGCGAGATGTTGTTTAAATTCCTATAGGTCGGTGCGATGATGGTCGTGTATCTATAGGCCCATTGGACGCTGGTCAGGAATTTTCATGGTTGAGACCGAGATTTAGCACGAATGGTGAGGAACCATGAGCTTCTCCTCTCAATGGTTGGAGGGTGTCTCAATGTATCATGAACCAGTAGCTCAATGAATTTAATGGGTAGGATATAGTAGTCCTTTGGTTGAGACTTTTTGGTCTCGAATCGTTAGTCCTCTTGGCATGTTTAGGTGTTAGTGCATTGTGGGAGCCGGGAGACTCAATGACCGGTTGATTTGGATCATAGGGGGTAGATAAAGGTTATTGGGTATCGGTGCTGGAATCCCAAGTCATGGATTTCATTGTAGATATCTCGAGTGTCTTATCAGGAAGTCAAGGGTTGGTTCAACAATTGGATGATTGTCGGTCTCAAGTCTAAGAGTTCACGGATTGAGTGGCTTTCTTTGGAAATTAGGTCATCTAGTTAGTGAGAGAAAGGTGGTTATTTCAGTTGGGAATTTCCAAGTTAGTGGGTTGTTGTTGGAAACTATGGGTTTTTGTGTGGTCTCTCGAGTTGTCCTTATAAGATGCCCTAATTTCGAAATGGTTCGATGAAGTTTGTGGAATATGTTGACATTGATCGTATTACTCTACAACGGTTATTTAGCTGAGGCACGTGTTGGGAGTCGCCTTGTTTTCAAATGGAGGGTTCAATAATAGCGAATGGTTGGATATTCCATTTACTAAGTTGTATGAGCAAGGAAATTCGGGTCGAAAGGGTTTCGTATATTTCAGGTTGCAAACTGATGCCGTATTGACCATGTTCCATGATGGTTTTACGTGTCTGGAGGTCAGGAAAAGTATTGGATATCCAGGTATCAGGCAGAGTAGTGATGGTTATTCTCCATTGGTTAAGCGAATGGATCAAGGATTCTTTATTCGGTGTTGTCTGTGGCAGGGGACTTCGAGGACGAAGTCTAGTTCAAGTGGGGGAGAGTTGTAACGTCATGATTTCCAAGTATTTACCTTTTAATCCTTGATATGAGAATTGTTGCATTTTAGCCCTTAGCTTAACCAATGGAGAATAACCATCACTAAGAAGGATGGTAACACCTCAAAATATATGGAGAAATAGATGCTTTCCTTACTCTAACACATTTAGATTTGGAGTTTTGATATTTTTGTTGATAGAGAAACAAAAGATAAACTGAGTCATATTCTATGAAGTGTTTTCTTGTCGAAAATCAGCACAAACTTTTAAATATTTGTTTTAGCTCGTTAAGGAATGTTCCTAGAGAGAAAAATAATATGTCAAGAAGTCAGTGAGATTCATGTTGATCTTGATCTTGCAAGAGTCAACCAGAAAT
Source organism: Lactuca serriola (assembly GCF_051521515.1). Taxonomy (NCBI): domain Eukaryota; kingdom Viridiplantae; phylum Streptophyta; class Magnoliopsida; order Asterales; family Asteraceae; genus Lactuca; species Lactuca serriola. The sequence continues at coordinate 145,378,808 of NC_136416.1, forward strand.
GATCCTTTTAGTTATCACTAGCACATGACATGAGGCTGATAACTTGTTGTGTTCTAATTGACATATTCTTATTTTTGTGCACTCCCAATTATGTTGGCAATGCTTATGAGTTCTATTTTCTTCATTTAACCGCAAAAGCAAATCACATTGATCGGTGAAAGAACACTGATCAATATGGGTGAGCTGCTAACATGGAAGCATTGGTGGGCTCTTGTGTTGCTAGAAGGCAAGAAATTTAATAGCGAAGTTCAGTCCATGAAGGAAATTGAATTTGGATTTGCTTTATCCTAAACCTTGTCTTATGACTGTGGGTTGGAAATGAAAGATCCATATGGATGGGAACATATGCACCTTCGAATCTAGGTGGAAAAGGGTTTCGCTCTAATTCATGAAAATGAATATGAGGAAACACTTTTGCTAGTAGGTTTAAGGATCTGATAAAGATCAATACGGATAATGGTTGTATTAATTGCATTCCCAAACTCATAATATGATTACAACATCCCTCTTCATATTTCGGATTGTGAGGAATGGAAAGGAATTGTTTAAACCTTCAGGACATATGTTTATCACATCTTGAAAGGTTTTGAACACATACACTATCCAGATAGAGTGCATAAGCTTAAGAAGCCTAATTAGAGGCTTGACGAAGCAGCGTGAAAATAGGAATTTGCACTTCCATGAGAAATTCAAAGGGTTCTGATTTCTAAAAGTCCATTAGATTTCTAATTACACGTCAAAGATAGTGGCAACATAATTGTTATGTTGGTATTGCATGTTGAAAATAATGTTCGTAGGAAACAATGTCTTTGTTTTTGAAAAAGTTAAAAAGCTTGGGAACAGTTTCGCTATAGTAGATTTAAAGGAGAGGGAACTCATACTTCATTACAAATATAAAGGTTTAGATTGTATTGCTTACTAGAACTTAGTCAATATATATATATATATATATATATATATATATATATCATGTTGAAATGTTTCGACATTGGATATTCTATATATGGAAATATTATAGCAAAAGATTGAACATATATTAAATCCTTATGTAAGATAGCCATTGATGTGCCCATTATAGGGCCATACTTGATAGAGAATATTTTGAACTCACAGTATTAGAAAGAAAGGGTCTATTGCAAGATAGGCTCTTCGATCTTATGTTTGGTGAGCAAAAGATTTATCATATCATGGAACTTTCTCTATATACGAATATAAGGGCGGAGGCGTACAACTTCCTTGAGGGTAAGGTGGAGTCGGTGAGCTCTTTGCAACATTCCTTCCAATGGGATATCATGGACGGGAGTCTGAATTTCTTTATTCTGGATATAAACCAAAGCGGTAGAAATTCAAAAATATATAGGATCAATTATATATGCTAGAATATTTGCTTATTCTAAATTTTTCAAATGCTCTAAGCATTATGAGAAAAGGACTAGAATTTTAAGTAAGTAGAGTTATTAAACATATTGTCAAGAACATTTAAAGGTTTACCAAAGATTGGTTGCTTGTAGATAGTTAGAAGTGTGATATTGTTGGGAAGAACCATAGTGACACGTTTTGGATTGAGATGATTCGTGGTCATAATTGATGGTCATATGGGAATATGGTAACTATTCCATAACAAGAGATAGGTATATGGATATGTTACAATAATAAGAATTGGTTATAAAATCTACATGTGAGTTGGAAACTTTAAGGCAAAAGAAGTGTTCAAGGAGTGTACCTTGAATTTGAGACTTCATAACCATGGAGTTGTTTCAGGCAACAAGTTCCAGTGGAGCATTCTATAATATCAAAGGCTCAGTTTCTATGAATTTAGAACCTCGACATCACAGAAGGTCAGTGCATGTAAAGATGAAATTCCAATACATCCTAAATAAATACAAGTATATGGAATTGTGAAATGAACATCATTGGAGTAATGTCTAGTCGATCTATTCAAAAATAGAAGACCATTGAGAGGCACAATATGCATATTTATAACATGGCATGACTGATGTTGTCTAATTCAATTGGTTAGTTGATTACTCGAAACATTATACAATGAATAAATTCGTAATTGTTATCGTGATTAAATAATAGAGATTTATTTATATTCAAAAGGTTTGATACCATAGTCAATTAGTTTATTATTATGTTTCACTCTACATTTTTTACTTCCTGGATAATTTTATTATTCGAAATTCCAGAATTGTTCATATTTATGGAAGTAAGTAATGAATTAAGATTGTCATGATCGATTGTAGATTGCCCATAGAGATTGGACATTGCATACGGATTGTTATAATATTCATGAGTACTTAGAAAATGGATATTTTAAGTATCGGATAAACTCATGCCTAGAGATTACTTCATGGATCTAATCACGAGTAATTCTAAGATGATAATATCTTCTATTCTTCAAATCGGGATATGTAAATTGTAATTTAAAAGTCGGTTGTGCATTTGTATTTCACAAACGCATCAGTAACATGATCTTATAAAACATAGTGTCATGTATGATTTAGTGAGTAAAGGTTACATTTATGTAGTGAAAGTTTATTTGTTCCTTTTACCTTATCAAGAAAAGTGATATCTTCCCCCCCCCCCCCCGCCCCTGTTTATTTATGAAAAATAGGCGCCTTCTCCAGACTAAATTGATGTGTTCAACTTTGTAGTCTTAATTAATCACAAATCGAGAAACAAATAAATGAAGATGAGGATGATCATTTAATCCATGACTCTGTCCATATGATATCTTGTAGGACGAAGTAATAGTTGATCACTTATCTTAGGGACAACATTTGATTTGAATCAGAGTTCAGCAGTGGTTTAGGAAGCACACTTTGTTGTTCGGTTCAAGGTTATACTAACAATTGTAGTTATAGACTTATCCAAGTGGGAGACAATTGGATTAAGGTGTCTAAGCTCATAACTAAATTGGTATATTTTTGTAATTGGAAGTGAAGTCCTTTTTAGGTAGCCCTCATAACTAGAACTTGATTAGAATGACATTTGTGGAGAGATGATGATTTATTAGATTATTATATGATTAATAAACTAATTGAAAAATATGAGGAAATGATTTATTAATGTATTATATGATTACCATATTAATTCGAAATAGAAAGTTGATTTGTTAATTTATATGATTGATAAGTTAATATGACATCAATTAGAATTGATTAATTAGTAATCAGAATTAATCTGGAATTAATTTAGGATTAATTGGAATTAATTAAAGGTACAAGGGGTGAATTGTAATTGTTCAATAGTTGAACAAAAGAGGCATTTCTAAAACCGTCCAACGGTGGACGGTTTTGGGAGATCTTCTAGGGTTTCCAGAAGCCTCCTGGATGCTAATAAAAAAATGATTTGAATTGAAATTAAATCCATTATTTAATTATTCAAATCTTGCTTTATCCTTAAGTTACATAAACTATAAATATGACCTCTTGTGCATCAAATTTAGGGGTTACTCTTACTAAGGATCATATGAACGAAATTTATACCTCTCATCCTCTCTCCTTAATTGTCTTCTAGTTCTAGGGTTTGGGTGTGAGCCATTAGATGCATCATCATTTTGGTGCTAGCTTTCCAAGCTCTTCAAAGGAAGGATTGAAGTGATTTTTTTCTACAACGATTCAAATGTATGTAAACCCTTAACCATGATTTCTTAATTTCGAAATTGTTAGGGTGTCTTTAAGTTTTGTTTTTCAAAGTATGTTGCCTTAATGTGAAAGACATAGATCCTTTTAGGTTGCATGTGCCCTCTTGTTAATTGTTAAGTGATTTTTCGTATTGATTATTTTTGTTGTAACCTAATAAACCCATCAAGATATGTGGCAGAAGGAGAACGACATGTGGCCATGTCTATGTTGTACACATTGACGCGATGTGTTTCTAGAGATGATGTGATGCATCTCCACGACAGATGGAATATGTATATATAGTTGAGTTCGATGATTTTCTTGTGGGAACTCAGAGAGAATTCATGAGAGAAATTTAGGGGTTGTTCCTAATGTTTTAGACCGAAATATTAATGTTGATACAAGCAATTGACAAATATTAGGTAGTTTTTTCGCACCATTATTATGTTATCGTGTTCTATAGCATAATTATATAATGGGTTGTTAGACACTGACTATGTTACAGGTGTTTGTAATATAGTGATATTTTGAACTTGATGGGAAGTTTAGTAAATGAATGTCATAGTGAAATTCTTAGCTTGCATGGTGAGGGCTATAACTTGTAGTTTACATAAACTATCAAATATTTGAAATTTAGACTTACAGAGTTAATTCGTCTAGTTTTTGTATTTAAGAGCATGGCTAGTTTGGTAACAAATTCTTATTATGATTAGTTAATGTTCAGGTGACTGATCAATATGGTGGAGGTATTGAATAAAATCCAATTTTTGTTGGGACAAGTTCTAAGGAACTTGGTATTTTATGTAAACATGTATTGAGAAGGTGCCAAGCAGAGAGGCAATGCAAAATTTAAGATCAAAGAAGAAGTCAGTCTTCACTAAATAGTAAGGTGAGTACCCATACTCCTTTTTTAGACTATTTATATATTGTTATGTGGTGATTTGTGTGTTAGTGTAATATTATAATTAAATGTAAAACTACATGGGGAGTAATGTATATTTTAGATATGTATTAACTTTAGATAGGGTATATCCAAAAAGGTGTAATATACCATATGGTCTTCCTAGTATTATCTATGCATAAGGTGTAAAAGAGATTGGATATAATGTTTTTATAGTGTGATACATATTATCCACTTAGGTGTTATATTGGTGAACCGTTAGATAATGTAAATCCATAATTAATTGGTACTTACTAGTGAACCTTTGGAGAGTGTCAATCTATTGGTGATTATTAGTGAATCCTAAGGGTTTTTATAATGTAACGCTCTTTTGGGGGTGTTAAGTAGTGTGACTTGTGGTGTGTTGTAAGTTGATATCTATAGGGTGTGTTAAACGGAATGACTTGTAGAGTTTGCAGTTATTTACTAACTTAGTGTAGAAGATAGTTGTGTTTGGCTAACATATGAGTAGTAGATGGTTGTGTTTTGATAGAATACAGCTTAATAGACTATAAATACTAATAGCTAGTAGTACAATAGATAGTAATAATTGTCCTATAGAAATTTTGAAAATATAGATGGTCATTGGGGAGATGTTTTATGCATGTTGAAACATATATTTATTTCTGGATGACAATGCCCAATACGATGATATATATATATATATATATATATATATATATATATATATATATTGTTGGGTTTTATTCAAAACTAGTCTAAATATATTGTCAAAACTATATGATTAGGAACGAAAGTATTTTAAGATTTGAATAAACTTGAAATCATTTTTACACACAAAGGATCATTTTTCAAAGCATGGAAAGATTATATCAACCATAGAAGGAAAAAGTATTACAGCTTTGAAGACTTTGATTCTCATGGGAGATTGGGAGTTGATGAAGATGGTAATAAGCTCCAAAGTAGAAGCTCTCTAGAGGTATTCACCAAGAAAGATTAAACCACTTCAAGATTCTAGTATTCTATTAAGTTGTTCTTAAGACTTAATAACTAATACCAAAGTAGTCTTAAGGAGAAGCAACTTAAAAACCCTTAAATCATGCACCAAATTGCAAGACAAATAGAAAGGAGATAGAGCACTTTACTCTTGGTTTTGGCACCCTAAAAAGAGAAAATGAACAACTAGCTAGTTTTTGTCACTCTTTCTTCTTTATAGACTACTACATATGAACTTAAGCAACATACCTCAAGAAGTCAAAGCATGGCCCATTTTATAATTATTATGGGATGTAAGAAACAAGACCATACTCAACCTCTAACCTCCTTCGAGGTTGACGATTTTGGCATGAAATTCAGAGACCAAGAGTGTGTCACACTCCATCTTATTAACTAGTAGTTACATGTTCCAACTAGATGTTTACTCAAAGTGTCCATTTAATTGTACATGACTTATATATACATATCATATGAATATAATTATTTTTTATTCTCTTCTATTATAATTTCAAAAAAATAATAATTTCCTAATTAGTTGTTAAAATATTATTTTCATAAAATAATATTTTTCCAATAAATTAAAGTCTTGATTATATTTATTAATAATCAAATTACTCTAATAATAATCAATAAGTAGTAACTTGTTATAAGGTGTGACCCTGTAGAATCATACGTCATTAGCAAATAGCATTCTATAGTGACTCTTGGGAATATATATATATATATATATATATATATATATATATATATATATATTACTTTGATGTTTAGCGGGGTGCTAGGGGGTAGGCAGCAGATCCCTTGGTGATTCTAACTAAAGAGCAACCCGGCTTAACAGCTCGAATTAGCAGTGAGAAGCTAATGACTTACATGAAAGAGTGCTTAGAAAAAGTTGTTCTTGATGTTGTTGTTGTTGCTAGCTTGTTGTTCCTGATGCTTATCCGAAAATAATGAATGTGACATAGCCTGACATTTCCGGACAGGAAATGAGATAAGGGTTGACCTTTACTTGTAACTTGTGTTTCTCTCCTAAAACGAAATCGATGACAACGTTGCCTTCATCCATTTCGTCGTTTGGCAACTAAGAGATATGACCCTATTAACGCCTTTTTAGAACAAGGTTATAAGGCTCTAATAGACCCTTAGAATAGGTGCATATATATCATTGTTGTTTGGATGGTGTATATCCAAAAGGGAGTGTTAAAAACATTAGTGATTATTAATAAGTCTTATTGGTCTCATAAGATAATATCAATATATAATCTTCCACAATGTATATCCAAATAGGTGCAGTGTGAGATAAGAGAACTTAGGGTGGTGTACATCCAAAGAAATACAATGTTTTATTATAGCACTTGCATATCCGATGTTATATAGGTTTTGAATCGCTTAGGTGAAAAGTGATACAAGATGTAATTTTAGATTGTGTATATCTAAATGGGTGTAATGTGAGGATGTAAATGATGTCATAAATTTAATATCTCTTAGGTGTGATGTGGAATGTTGGGTGATATATATATATATATATATATATATATATATATATATATATATATATATATATATAGTAGGGCATTCAGTGGTTAATGTAATTGTGTGATTATACATGATCGGGTGTATACAGAGTTGGGTGAAAGGCATGGGGAAATTTTAATTAAACGGGTGTTGAATTATTTATATAATTAATGTTCTGATTATTATGAACAATGTCATTAGGGTTACTCACTAAGATCTTTGTAGCTTACTTTTGTTGTTGTGTTCCTTTCAAGTTCAGGTAGACTCGATAGAAAAATATGAAGTTGGTAGCGCCTAACTTGGATCCTTGTATTGTTATAATTAGTATGATAATTTTGATAACTACTTGTATCTAGCTGTTTGACATAAATGTACAGAAGATGATTTTTTTTTGGTGTACTCTATGTTAAAAGTTGGGTATTATATATTGGTTTATGTTTAGAAACATTTTGCATTGCTCGTATAGATAATGATAGAGGTGGTTAGATCATATCATTGTTTCTACACCAAAGAATATCCCCACATTCAAGGTAAAACTGTTTACTCCCATGTTGTGTTTTTGGTTTGATCATACAAAATCCATTTAGATTAGTTATTGGGAATAACTTTAAACTTTATATGTGATTTCGTTGTTTATTGGATTGCTTAAAATTGCTTTTGGAATAGTTAATTTCTAGCAATATTTGCATCACCTATTTTGATTCCAAGGCCTAAAAGATTATGATGACCAGGAAATATGTGTATTCTTAAGAGAAAATTACAACTTTAGTCATTTTCCTTAATGTCTTTGCAAAAAATAGCCAAAAGACTCAACATTACAAAAATAGTCATCAATATTGCAGATTGATTAGATCCATTTGCGATTTTGAGTGTTGATCTGCGAAGATACAAATGTTTAAAGCGTGTTTGTGCATTATCTGTTGTACGTTCGGAGATGGACAGGGTCCATCTACGACCACCTACGATTTAGGCTTTTTCAGAATATAAATTCCTAAAAAAAATTTGGAACCCTCATTTTTTTTCTTTAGGAAAACTTTCTCAAGCCTTTCAGAGGAAGCTATGCATCACAAATCATGTTCTAACTATACAAAAAAAAACTACTATGAAATATACTTATACAACCTGAAGATACATCAGAAATCATTTTTATAACATAAATCATATTAATACAATTGTGTGACATATTTATTTTATTCCAAGTCTCCTGAAGATCATCGAAGGTGAACTTCCACAACTAACTATCTAATAGATTCGCCAAACATATCATTTTCGTCATCAAAATTATATATATATATATATATATATATATATATATATATATATATATATATATATATAGGGTTAGGTTCATTTGAGACCACCTATATTTTGTGAGACCGTGAGACGTATTTTTTTATTCTTTTTATTTTTTTTAGTTAATTCAAGTTCCGAAAATAATATTTAAATTTTTTTTTTGGATTTTTCCATTTATTTTGCATTTTAAAATTATTTTTTAGAATATGTACAGTGTAATACTCCCTCTGTCCCAATATTATTGTCCACAGACAAAAAACACACAGAATAAGAAAATCATTAATTACCACTAATTTTATATAATAAAATGACAGTTTTGTCCTTACTTTGCATTTAATGTTCAATTAAATGTTTAGTTGGTTAAGTAATAATGAGGGGGTATTTTGGTAAAAATATTATTTATTTTTAGAAGTGGACTATTATTTTGGGACAAACCAAAAATGAAAGATAGACTATAATATTGGGACGGAGGGAGTATTCTATTAGAATATTTCACGTATTTTTCAAAAAAAACAGGATTCTTTTTTATTTTTTTTAGTTAATTCAAGTTCCGAAAATAATATTTAAAAAAAAGAATTTTTAGATTTTTCCATTTATTTTGTATTTTAAAATTATTTTTTAGAATATGTACAGTGTAATATTCTATTAGAATATTTCACGTATTTAAAAAAAATGCAGAGAACAATCCGAACTGAGGCAATCTTTTCGGATTCGCTCCGCCTTACAGCCTTGCTTCCCATTGTAATTGCCATTGTAGCACGTGTGTGGCCCAGCCCATAAAGGCCATGCGGACTTGACGTCATCCCCACCACGGGATTTTTTTTATTTTTTTTAGTTAATTCAAGTTCCGAAAATAATATTTAAAAAAAAGATTTTTTGGATTTTTCCTTTTATTTTGCATTTTAAAATTATTTTTAGATTTGGTCTCACGGTCTCACAAAATTAGAATGGTCTCAAATGAACCTGAACCTATATATATATATATATATATATATATATATATATATATATATATATATATATATATATATATATATATAACATTACCACCACAAAATCACAGATAAAGTCAGAGAAAATCGCAGATGAACTCACTTCATCCGCGAACGTGTGTGGAAGGGAGGGGTATTTATACCCGAAAAGACCAGAAAAAAAAAATTTAATTGCGAACATACAAGTCAACGATGCATGACCATGCTTTACAATGTTGTACCTTCGCAAATCAACAATCAAAATCGCAAATGGCTCTAATCCATATGCGATCTTTATGGTTGTTTTTGTAATGTTGAGTTTTATTGGTTATTTTTTGCAAAGAGATTAAGAAAAATGGCTAAATTTATAATTTTTTGTATTTTTAATCCATGATTCATAAATCACATATATTATTGTTTTTTTAATTTATGAAATCATTGTCAATTTGACTATAACATCACCCTTTCCATCTCGAAGCACAAAAATAGATCACTTTTATTTTAAAACGCAAAAGAAGCAATCGATTTGAACTGTCGATCGTCATTTCTTTCTTATTTATTTCTAATGACATTTTTCCTTGTGTGTTAGATTTGATTAAAAATATGCAGTGATAATTTATTTTTCTGGTTGATCTAAGATATTAATTCTGATTCAAAAGAGATGATGATTATTTGGTTATACGAAGATCGTGATGATTTGGATATACGAAGGACATGATGAAAGTGAAGTTATCAATGGAAGACGGAGAAGAAGAATGGTCGGGTTGTGGCTCATCATTTATTTGTAATAATAATATAAGAAATATATTGTAAAATGATAATTTTATATGAATAACAAAATAAATAGGAAGAAATTGTAAGATGGTATTTATTTATTTTTTATAATATAAATATAAATAAATTATAAAATCATATTACGCAAGATTGTTATTTTAGGTCATATCCGTAGATAAAAAAGTAAGACGACTAAAAACTAAAAATATTCCATTTTAAGAACAAAACTATTGATAAAAAGAATAATTAAACTAAAATTTTTGAGCAACCACGTTAACCATTCTTGTAATTTACTCTTTTTTTTATATTATTAATATATATAACTAAATTTTTTAAAAACACAATGAGGAACAACTAGTTTTGTGACACTTTGGTACATGTTGGCACAGAATGCAATGCAGTGCACTCGAAGCAAAAGTCGGTGCAAGGAAGCAATCACTCGTACCTGCCACCTGCCACCAAATATAGACTAAATTACAAAATTAATCCCTCATGTATTCATGGATATGCAAGTTTGGTCCATATATTTGTCTTGATATCCTTATCTTTCAAGTCTTTCCTAGACAACTAGTTTGTAATTTTAAAAATCCTTTACATAACTTAATGACACTTCATCAAAAGGATCATGTACACAGTGCACAAGACAGACCTTTTTTTTGTATTCTCTTGCTTCTCTACTTAAGCGAATCTCATTTTTTTTCAATACAACTTTTTCCATTGAGTGTATGAATAAGAAACATATAAGTTGGAAAAAAAAGTATTGTATCTACTATCTACATATAAATCAAGTCAATATACAAATGATAAATAACTGATACAAGTGACCACACTTAATTCTAAAAGTCGAAAAGAGGTCGTCATAGATTCTCTTTTTATCGCAAGGATAAACATGGGCGAATGAAAACTTCTCATTATTATCATATAATTTTTTTCTCAAATTCTTTGGCATACACTTAAATTAGTAGGGACCCAAATGTCATTTTAAAATATGTATTTTGGATATAAATGTTATAAACTCATGTCTTAGAATGTTGTTAAAGTTATTGCTACCCAAATTTTTATGCACTTACAATTAACAAGTATTTTCTCTAAAAAAACAGTCACCTAACTTGAAAATGATTGTTATTTATGAAGTGATACATGTACTTGTTACAATTAAAAACAACAAAGAAATCAAATAGAGAAAAACCTATTTAAAGTTGTCAAAATCACTTGCAATTTCAACATTAATCAGGCAAAAAATACTTCTAAGCACTATTTTAATGATTTAATCCCATCAAAACTTAACAAATTCCATCTCAAGATGCTTGAAAGGATTTATAACAGTTATTGTCTTATTGATGCTTTTAGGCACACATTCTTCTATTTCATCATTAATAAACTAAACAGAAGTGTTATAAACTTATAATCCAGGGACATTTTCAGCTATTCCTGAATAATACAGGAGTGAAATGAAAAAATCCTTTTAGATTTAATGTCGCCATTGAATTTTCTTACGAAAGAGCAAGAGTGTTAGACAGACTGTCTTTGTTGCTTTGTGGACTCGACAGTCATTTGCCACCCAATTTTCTATTCTTCATGAAGACAATCATTTAATTATTATGAAATATTTATTCATAAATCACAGAAAACCAAACAAACAAATCCACCAACAGCATTACTTTAATCCCCTCCTCTCTCCTTCACTTCATCATAAACTCCAAAACCCCACTCACTTCTACGGGAACAGAGCAACCTTTTGCGATTTCAAGCAACCCCCACATAAATCCACATTTCCACAAGCTTGATTTCATCTGGGTTTTGAATCTCGTTATCAATCGAACCTCAAATTCCAAATCAGATCAAGATTCAAAGCTCTGTTTTCGTGTTTTGATTGAATCGAATTCAATTTACAAATATGTACGGGAGAGATCCATGGGGTGGGCCATTGGAGATACACAACGCGGATTCGGCGACGGACGATGATCGGAGCAGGAACTTAAACGACTTTGATAGGGCGGCGCTGTCACGGCCGTTAGATGAGACGCAACAGAGCTGGTTGTTGGGTCCCGGAGAACAGAAGAAGAAGAAGTATGTAGATCTGGGTTGTATCATTGTCAGCCGTAAGATCTTCGTTTGGACGGTTGGATTGATTCTAGCAGCCGGTTTCATCGCCGGATTCGTCACGTTGATCGTCAAAACTGTTCCTAGGCATCACAAACACCCACCTCCTCCTGATAATTACACTATTGCACTTCAAAAAGCTCTCATGTTCTTCAATGCCCAAAAATGTAAGTTCAGTTCCAATTTTACCCAGATTTTGATCTATTACTTGATGTTAATCATCCATATGAATTCATCTCTGATTTGATGGTATCTTTTTATAAACATCAAGGTGTCGGTGGATCAATTTTTGCTAATAATGAATCAAATTCAACAGTTTTACTCGAGCTATATGTGAATTATTTAATAAATTCTGCAACTATTTGATAAAAGATCCTTATTTGTAGGTTACACTTTGACTTAACAAGTTAAATGGTCTCATCTTTACGATAAAAATATACAGAAAAGTGTCGGTGGATCAATTTTTTATTGAAGTTTTTAACAGTTTTACTTGAGCTTTCTGACACTTATTTACCAAATTCTGCAACTTTTAATGACTGAAATCTAACAGTTATAAAAAAGGATCAAAATTGCTAAAAAAAATGCATCGATATACGTAACGTACTACAAAGATGTAATTTAAATGCATTAATTTTGTAAAACATAATGAAAGATTAAATCTTTATCATGGAATGAGGTTGATCCATCTCAAAAAGCTTATGTTATTGTTTCTTTTTTTTTTTTTTTTTATAACTGCAGCCGGAAAACTCCCAAAGCATAATAACGTTTCATGGAGGGGTAATTCATGTTTAAACGACGGGAAAGCTGATAAATCCGGCGCCGTTTTAAAAGATCTCGTCGGCGGGTATTACGACGCCGGAGATGCGATAAAGTTCCATTTCCCGAAAGCATTCGCCATGACTATGTTGAGTTGGAGTGTAATCGAATACAGCGCGAAATACGAAGCTGCTGGAGAGCTCAATCACGTTAAAGATATCATCAAATGGGGCACCGATTACTTTCTCAAAACCTTCAATTCTTCCGCCGATACCATCAGTCAAATCGTTGCTCAGGTGATTTTTCATACCTAAAATCGTCTTACTTGTTCATGGTGTGATCCAATTGCTAAACTTGCTTCCAATTTTAGGTCGGGAAAGGGGATACATCAGCTGGGCCAGATGACCCTAACGATCATAGTTGCTGGATGCGACCGGAAGACATTGACTACGAGCGACCGGTGACGGAGTGCTCGAGTTGCTCTGACCTAGCGGCGGAGATGGCGGCGGCTCTGGCTTCTGCGTCGATTGTGTTCAAGGACAACAAAGCGTACTCGAAGAAACTTGTTCATGGTGCTGCGACGCTTTGGAAGTTTGCGAGAGATCAACGTGGGAGTTATAGTGCAGGTGGAGCTGATGCTGCAACTTTTTATAATTCGAGTATGTATTGGGATGAGTTTGTTTGGGGTGGAACTTGGATGTATTATGCTACTGGGAATCAATCATATCTTTACCTTGCTAGTCACCCCAAACTTGCTAAGCATGCTGGTGCTTTTTGGGGTGGGCCCGATTATGGTGTTTTTAGCTGGGACAACAAGCTTACCGGAGCTCAAGTAAGTTCTCAAACTATAATAATCTATTGTTTGATAATTCAACAAAACAGGTTGCACTGTGTTTAGCTAACAGATACAAAAGCTTCAATTTTTTCCCCATCCAAACAAGGTGGGCGACGGACTCACTCTCGATCTCTCTTGTTTACAAAAGACGTGAATACCCTTTTCATCCTCATCGCTGAAAATAGCCTTAGAAAGTTTGCCCAGTATTATCAGGTTCAGTTCAGTGTTTGTCGTGCAACACATGATAAGATACGACATGACATGACTGGACTTGACAAACTTACTAGGGTTATTTTCAATTATAATAATAAGAAAATAACATTCAAGTCATTTGTACGCACGAGATATCAAGGGCGAGTCCCATCCCATCTTGTTTGGGTGGGGGAAATTTTGAAATTTCTTTGTCCCATTTTGTTTGGGTGGGGGAAATTTTGAAATTTGTCCTACTGAATAGTTTCCAGTCCAATGTATGTCAAAAGCAATACATCCTTTTCTGTTTTGTCATTAAGTAACATACAAGAGCTTAAGGAACACTAGTTTACTATAACTTAATCGTTATCAAAATTGGTTAATTGCTTATTGATGATGCAAATTGTTACAAATTTTAGGTGCTATTGACACGATTGAGATTATTTCTAAGCCCCGGTTACCCATACGAAGAAACATTGCAAACGTTTCACAACCAAACAAGCATAGTCATGTGTTCTTACCTACCCTACTTTTCAAGTTTCAACAGAACAAAAGGTAAACCAACGATTTCCCCTTTTTGTCTATAATATTCAGTGAATAGATATTTTAATATGAGCAATGATCATCATCTTCCATTTCAGGTGGATTAATCCAATTGAACCATGGGAGACCTCAGCCACTTCAGTATGTGGTGAATGCAGCCTTCTTAGCTACCCTCTTCAGTGACTATCTTGATGCTGCAGATACCCCTGGCTGGTATTGTGGCCCAAATTTCTATTCCACTGATGTACTACGCAAATTCGCAGAGAAACAGGTACCCAAGAAAAATGAGTTAACATTCTTTTATTATTAATGTCACTTCTATAACCTATTAACACACTTTCGTGTTAATCTCATAGATCAACTATATCCTCGGGGACAACCCAAGAAAAATGAGTTATCTTGTGGGTTACGGGACCCACTACCCAAAGCAAGTCCACCACAGAGGTGCATCAATCCCCAAGAACAGAGTCAAGTACAGCTGTACCGGAGGAATTAAGTGGGAAAAATCCAAAAAAGCTAATCCAAACACCATTATCGGTGCTATGGTTGCGGGGCCCGATAGGCATGACGGTTTCCACGATGTTCGGTCAAATTACAATTACACAGAGCCAACCATCGCCGGAAATGCCGGTTTAGTTGCCGCTTTAGTGGCACTTTCCGGTGACCGGACAACAAAGAAGATCGATAAAAACACTATCTTTTCCGCGGTGCCGCCAATGTTTCCAACTCCACCACCACCACCAGCACCATGGAAGCCTTGAGTGGGTGGCGGATGGAGTTGAATTGGTGGTGATGTGTTTTATGGTGTGTGAGTTATAGTGAACAGGATTTTGCTATGGTTTAGTTTGTTTTAGGATGGGAAATGAAAGCATGTGGGCGGGAGGTTTGTAGCGATTTACTTTTGAGAATGATATCCCGTAAATGAAAGTGTATGGATGGTATACATATTATATATGTGTTTTTTTGAATGTAACAAAAACGATCAAATGTATGTATAATTCGAAACAATGAACAGTTTGTCACACTCGTGGTTGTTTTTAAATGAAATCTCTGGGCATAGGGGCTTAGAGGGAGGGCAAAGTGAGCAGATGTACATGGCTCAATTTTTTTCATTATATATTTTTATTTAAAAATACAAAATTAAAGTAAAGATAAGGGTCATTTTTTTTCTTGTTCGTCTTGGACCTTTAACAATATTTCATTTTTCAGGACCGGCCCTGTCTCTGAGTTTTTCAGTGGTTTTCGATTTTGTTATAGAACACTTTGGATCTTGTTATTGCCGATTTAAAAACAATATTTGTTAAGTATCAACTAATCTTGAGAGATCTCTTACGTAACCCTTAAGCAAAATGGTGGATGTAACATTAAAGCTTGGGAGGTATAAATGAGCAAACCAAGTGAAGATACCCCTTTTGGTCGGCCTTTTTAGAGAAAAAAAAATCTATTATGTAACTAACAACAATAAAAAAAAAATATATTAATATAGAATATAGATCATACAAGAACTTTCAATAGCTTTTAGTTAACAACATAAATACATATTTAGATAAAATATGTTAGAACACTGAACACCCACATCTTCTATTTCTTCAAAAAGTTTTCTCATTTTGATTTGGTTTGCATCCGGTTCATCATGTCTACCTTTTAAATAGGACTGTTCACTATTCGGATAAAACCAAATTATCCAATTGGACAATTTGGATTAGACTATTTGGTTCGGATATTCGGATTTTTGGATTGGTTTTCAACAAAACCGAATTATTAGTTTGAATTTCGGATTGGTTTTGGTTTTTAAAATAAGAACCGAATAGTCCAAAAAAACCGAATAAACATTTATTATTTATCTATCTATAATATATCTATAATTATTTATTAATTTTATAATTTATTTTCAAAATAGGAACTTTTCACCCGATAAAAAAACATTAATATACATTTTGACTCAAAAGTTTTCTATCTATAAAATATTTAATTATAATATATATCTTCTTATTAGTTGCTTATAAATTTCAAATCACAACTAAGTAATTTGTTTTTGCTTTTTGTGTAAAGTTTAATAATATTATAATTATTTGTCGTTTTAAAATGTTTCGGTTTTTGAAAACCGAATTATTAAAACCGATCCAACCGAATTGTAATTGGATCGGATCGGATTGGATTTAAATTTAGTTTGGACTATTCGGATCCATGCTTTGAAAACCGAAATCAATTTGGATTCACTTGATTGGATCGGATCAAACCGATTCATCCAAACGAACACCCCTACTTTTAAATTTCTTTTTGGGTTGCTTTGATATGCATTTCAAAGGAAACATTATCATATAGTGGAGGACGGGTGTCCACGTAACATGCCTGAGGTTTTGAACTTCTAGAATCTAACTAGGCTTCATTTCATCCGAGAATAATGACTTATAACGGTTACACTAAGTTGAAATCCGATTGTAGGTGTCTCTATTTTTAAGGGAAGGATTTAAAATCTAAGGGATAATTATTTCCTTGGTAAGTTCTTATCTTTGATCATTATCTCAATATTAGACCTTTCTACATCTACAAGTTTCATTTAATTATCTAAATACTTAATTAATTAACTGTTAATATTCTTTGACTAATGTTATATATATATATATATATATATATATATATATATATATATATTTTCTCTTGCATGTAACCCAGAAACACATTGTCATTAATATTAATATTACTAAATAGTTGTAAGTGTCATGGATAATGAGTCAATCTCGATGTTCAATATTATGTTTCTTGATAGAGGTTTGTGATGATCATATTAGACAGACCACTGATCTTACCAACTCGGTCTCGTCTCGGCCAAACACTTGATTATCACCATCAAATCATCGAGGGGTAAAACCCTCAAAATGGAACACAAAAATATATTGATGTAAATGGTACAATACCTTATAATTAAGTCTCCACAAATAATCACCAAATCATATAGAATATATAAACTATATCAGTTTTAAAATATCAAACTATAAAGTAAGTAATCAAACCAACTCACTAATAAATCTAATGCCTATTAATCTAGTATGACCATCCATGAAAATGGTTTGGTGAACGAATCAAAATGGTTTTCTTCAGATGATACATGACTCACTATAATGCCTCCCTCTTCTACGAGCTTCCTGATGTAGTGGAAATTTCTGAGTATGTGTCTTAAGCGCTTGTGACCTCGAGGTTATTTAGCCAAAACGACTGCACCCTCGTGATTGCATCTTGACAGGATTAGTTATGTCGGGAACAACTCCTAGATCAATGATGAACTTCTTCAATCATGTTGCCGCCTTTGTAGCTTCATTAAGTACAATATACTCTAACTTTATCATCAAATTGGCTACGGTCTCTTGTTTAGAACTTCTTCAAGTCATCGTTCCTCCATTCATCAAGAACACAAATCCCGACTAATATTAGGATTTTGTCTCTATCATTTTGGAAACTTGCATCTACATAAACCTTTATGATTAGCACTTTCTTACCACCATAGATCAAGAATATATCTTTAGTCCTCTTAAGATACTTTAAAATGTTCTTCTTTGTGATCCAATGACATTCGCTTGGGTTAGCCTGATAACGACTCATCATGCTCAAGGTACATAATACATCAGGCCTAGTACATATCATGACATGTATGATCGATCCTATAACATAAGCATATATGAATCGACTTATCCTATCCAATTCTTCACTAGTATTGGGACATTTGTAACTTCCCAAAATCCTAGGTAATATTTTTCATTTTTAAGATAATAAAACATCTAATTTAACAAATTACGTTCAGTCAAGACATTTGTTCATAAACCATTATTCAGGAATCAAAGTTATAAAGAAGGCAATGCCGAAACTCAAATTATAAATCTTTCGATGTGTGTGTACAGTCCCGCCTTCACAATCCAATAAGTACATGCAAACTATTTAGTCCACAATTGTAAGCATATAGCTTAGTGAGTTCTCCCCAAAATATCACATACAACACAACATAATAATGAGATATGTTCTAACAGCAGCCTTGGAACTATCACCAATCTCGAATGTCATATACAACACACAATATAATCAACTATGGGTTTACAACAACCCTAGGGACTATCTGTAATCCTAGTGGGCTAACATCAAGCCTTATGGATTAACAACACACCTCATGGGTTATTAGCAACCGTAGAGATTATCAGCAGTCCCATGGACTCACAACAGTCTAGGAGTTATCAGCAACTCAGTTCACATATAACAATAATCAACAGATAAGACCCGATTAGTCAACATACACTACCACATAGGCAAGTATAGTGAGAAGACTCACCTCGCAAATAACAGCTAACACCCAAAAACTCGCACACTAGGTAGATCGGTACAATGAGACACCTAACAGCAACAAAGAAGTACCCTCTCTTGTCTACACCCTAAAGCCCCAAAATTGACCAATAGTCAAACATGGTCAAAGTCAACGGTCAAGGTCAAAGTCAACCTCAACAGGACTCCATGTCATGGCCACCCATAGGCAACGTCGTGGGCACTAAAAGACTAAACAGTCGGGATCCCTCCCCAGTCACCACTTCGTGGCCTCCAAATTCCTTATCGTGAGAACTGGGTTCCAACAACATAACATATTTGGATCTTAACTTGTTAAGCCCTTCCTTCAAACTCTCTAGAACCCTTCCTAAGGCCTAATATTTCACAAATATCAGTGATTTTCAGTCTTACATGTCCGATGCAAGTCTAATACTCAAACTTAGGTCAAAATGGAAAAATACCACCAAAGATCACATGCATGAAGCCCAAAATAGCAACAAACTTTAAATTTTAAACATATGTCCACTAAGAGACCTTAATAATCCATAAAGTTGCTAACTTTATGAATTTCAAGCATTCTACTCAACCCAACATGAAGAAAGGTGGGCAAAAACCTAGATCTAGCATGCTTTTATGAAAAAGGTAGAGACTTTATACCTCCCAAAGGTCAGGAACGATGTGAAGATGCAAGATCTATGCTAGAACCAAGCAACCAAACACCAAAATAAGCTCTTTCTTTCTTCATCCCTCACAAGAATGGCTTCACACACTCAAAACATACACATGGAGTTTAGGATTTAGAGGGAATTCAATCTTAGAGAGTGGAGCTACCAAAATGAGAAACCCTTGGACTTAATGCCCTTAAATAGGGCCCCAATCCCGAAATTAGGGTTTTGGCCCAAAACAGCCTCCACATCGTGGCCAGTTATATGTCACGTTGTGGTGTTGCGCAGATACACATTCTTCCTCATCCAATGTCATGTTATGGACCACCCAATGCCACATCGTGGCCATACAAAATTCCAACTTTTAAAATGAATAACTTAAGAAAAGAATTCTTACATACTAGATGTTACAACATTGTTTCTTACTCAAAATGATACCATGTTGTATAGGCACGAGGCCTCTCTTAGAATCTTGCATCTTGAATTTCTTCAAGATCTTATTTAACTATATACTATGGCTTAATCCAATTAATAGATTAGACTTCTCCATATATATCTTTACACCAAATATGTATGTGCCATGTGGCATCTCCCTTGTCCTTCATAGCGAAAGATTTCGTAAGCTAATCTTTGACACTTTGCAATGTTAGGATATTGTTTCCTATGAGTAGTATTTTATCAACATATAATACTACGAAGACTATAACACTCCTACTAACTCTAACATATATGTATTGGTCATCTTCATTTCTCAAGAAACCGAACTCTTTGATCTTTTCTTTGAAACATACGTTCTATCTACAAGATTCTTATTTGAGTCCATAAATGGACCTCTCAAGCTTTCACACTCTCTTTGGATACTTGGCATTTACATCTATTTACCATATTTCATAATCATGAAATGTAGTTATGAAAAAAAATATCCTAACAGAATTGACCATTTCCACTGGCGAAAAAGAATCCTTATAATTAATTCCTTGAGTTTGAGTGTAACCTTTCACAACAAGTGTGAGCTTTGAATGTTTATATATTCTCATCCATGTCGATTTTCTTCTTAAAGACCCATTTACACCCATTAGTTTTAAGGATATGTGTAGGATCAACCAAATTCCAAACTTGGTTATCATACATCGATTGAATCTCATTCTTCATTGTATGTTGCCATTTTATAGCCTCTAGGCTTGCCATCGCTTCCTGATAGCTACACCACTCATCATTACCATGTAGATTTTCATCCTCCTTAGTGATATGGAAACCATACAACTCATGTTGGCGGTGTTATCTATTATATCTATGAAGAGGAGATAGTGAGATGATAGATTCCTTAACAAGTATGTCAACCTCTGGTTGATAGCTAGTGTCTATTTTAGTTTCTTCATTGGTTGACTCTTGAATCTCATCAAGATCAATTTGGCTCCCTAGTTCCTTGAGATATTAGCTCCCTTTCTCAGAAGACTGCCCTTTGAGAAACATGCACTTTGTTCTCAAAATATTTGTAAAACAAACAACCAAAGGAGTCTTTGGGATAACCAATGAAGTAACACCTTTAAGATCTAGGTTCTAATTTGCCGAGCGCTTCATGATAAATGAAAAGCCTCACAATCCTATACTTTGATACATTGAAGATATGGACGAGTCCATTTCTATATTTCAAAATGTATTTTAGTTACCTTCTTAGTTGGTACAAGATTTAGTACATATGCGGATTTCGCTAAGGATTAACCCCAGAAACTAATCAAAAGTGTAACACGACTCATCGTATATCGAACCATATCAAGTATAGTTTGATTTCTCCTTTCAAAGATGTCATTGTGTTATGACGTTCTTGGAGGATCCAGTTGTGAAACAATTCCAAATTTCTAAGATGGTCGTAGAATTCATCACTAAGATACTCTCAACCTCTATCAAACTAATTGAAAAACCACTATAAGGTGATTATCAAAAATCTATCAAACTAATTGAAAAACCACTAGAAAACTAAGCTCGTAATTCCTAATCATAGTAATAACAACCTTGCTCTAGTTTCCCATGATCAAGTCAAGCTCGTCTCGCCTTAGCTTCGTACTTCACTTTAGTCCCTGCATATCAGAGCAAATGTGAGTACACATCCTGTGTCAAGGATCCAAGAATCAAAAGTTGAATTTGAATTGGTTTGAATCATAATTATACATAAGGTGCCAATGCCATTGGCCTTATTCTTTTTGATTTATTCTAGGTATTTTAGGTAGCTACATTTTTAGTGTCCCTTTTATTGGTAGTAGAAGAACATGGCCTCATGAGGTTTACTAACCGGTGCTATTTCAGAATCGATCTTCTTTGGCTTTGGGTTGCACCTTCTGATTTTTACTTTTCCCTTACCTTTGGGACGAAAGGTCTTCTTTCTCGTGACACCACCTTCCCTATTGGCTAGAATGGGAGTGGCAGAGCTGGTGCTATGAAGATGGATCATACTCCCCCTGGTATTTTTCAACATACCATGTAGCTCCATCAAGGACTTTAACATGTTATTTATATCGAAGTTCATGATGAATTAATGATACGAACTAGTTAACGAGTTAAGCATTATTCAATATCCAACTCTTGAGGAAATGGAGACCTTAGATGCTTAAGTATATCAATGTACCCCTTCATTTTTACAACATAGATACTAATAGATCCTCTATAGTAAAGCTTACACCTTAGAAGAGATTTCATAACTTTAAGTCTCTAATGTCCAGTTTGCTCTTGGAAATTTTCCTTGAGATGCTCATTCAGTTTGTATTCCCCAAGGTTCCTGAAGAGATTTTGGAGCTTAGGAACCATGGTCGCTAACATAAGACATGTGAATTTAGTCGAGTAATTATGATTTTTTATCGTAATCATCAAACTCTTCAGTTATAGCATCTGCATAAGGCTCCTAAGGGATGTCTTCATCCAAAACATAATCTTTCTTCTCATACCTAAGGGTAATCCTTAGCGAATGAATCTAATCGAGATAGTTTGGGCCAGTGAGTTTATCCCTAAAGATGAGTTGGAGTAGTGAGAAGTTAGACAATGAGGTAGGTGAGGGGGGGAACAATCACACTTGTACTAGTAGACATCTATAAAAACAAAGTTAGAGGTTAGTTTGATTAAATCCATTTTAAACTAATTACAAAATTACCAAATTATTTAAAAAAATGTCTAAGACCCATATTTCACTTTATTATGTAAAATGGATTAGCCAAAATCACACCATGAAGTTATTTAGGTAGGCAGATTGTTTGTCAGTTTTAATCTCTATGAAACTCCTATATATGTCGAGATTTATTGACTTATGTCAAAAACAAGTTAATGTTTTCCATTCTGATTTATCATTCATGACTGGATTAGTTGAGGATCATGAATCTAAATGGTAATTCAACCATGAAAAACACACATGATCCTCGGCTTAAGTAACGCTTGAGAATCGCAAGTATCACATCGCCCTTTCTATAATCAAAATAATGTGTTGGCTCCAAGCACTAACCTGCATAAGCAGATTACAAGGAAATTTGTGGTTTTATAGGTAACATGAGATTTACATTTTATTTAAAACAAGTTTTTGTTTTATTTCAGTTAAAATATTTTAACTTTTAAAAGTAATGATTTCAAATTCATATAACCATTAAAATAAGAAACATACAATAAAATACACAATAAGTGCAAGTAACAACACCATCAGCCTTGATTCTATATGGATCCCCTATGATCCATCAAAGCAAAGACTAGTCATACTAAGGACAAAAGGTACTCTTCAAATCCGCATGTCAAACAACCATCAAAGCTTGATGCCATCTCGAACTTCATGGAACTCCAAACTCTAATGTCCTTCACTTGTTCTTCGATCTTCAGATCATTACATCTTTCTATTCTAAATTATAAAATCCTAACTAAACTTTAATAATTAAAAGGATTTCTAATTACAGAACTAGAAAACAATGAAGGTCACAAAGACCAAAAGTAGAACCATAACAAGAAACACATAAGTTAACTCAAGCTGTAGTGTGTCGGATCCATACAATTCAAACAGACAATTATTCACACTTGGATTGTAATTTTTAGATTAAATTATACTCATAAAATTGAAAGCAAGTAGACTTACAATTGACTCAATGACTTCACATGCAAGAAATTATGAAAGCAATAAAACATCAATTATCGACTTTTGATTAAATATCATTAAATAAATAAAACAATAATCAAGGGAATCCCAAACCTATAAATGGACATATTTGCATGAGTTTAATATCGAGTCATATGTATAAGTGACCATCATAGTTGAATAAAAAAACAAAGGAAACTGTGAACATTGACTTCGCACTGCATAGGATGGATCTAAGCGCCACGATCCACTAACACAGTCGCAATTTACAAAATTTTGGGTTTCTTGTTTCAAAAGCCTTTGTGTCGTGTAGAGTTATCCTTCACACCGTGAACTTCATGAAAATAGTAAAACCCTAATAGATTTCCATTTATAACTAAAACCTTTTAAAGCAATCTAAAACCAGTAATAAGATGTCATCTATTGTTGAACATGAAAATTCGATTAAACAAAAAAAAAAGAACAAAAAAAGTGCATTAGAGGTAAACAAGTGGCTTTGATACCATTGTTGGGTTATGAGGATCTTTAGCCACAAAGTCACACTATGGAAGCATACACAATAAAACAGTAACTCATGAACCCAAAAGCATATCCATGTTAAACCTATCCAAGCAACAAAATAACAACCACAGAAGAGTTAAGAGATCATACTTTTGTAGCCTTTGATTTCTTTGTCTTAGCTAGCTGACCGATGGGAGGATTCAAAGTAGAATCCCTCTTTTGTGATCACTACAAAGACACAAACATCAACACTAGAACCACCACGAATAATAGAACAAACCATAAACGATTAGGGTTTCTGTCGGATCTTCGTTGCATGTAGAGAAGATCTTTGCGGTATGATTATCAAGAACTATATGGTTTTGAGAATGAGAGCACCGCCATATTTCTAAAGGTTTCTCACAATTGAATAAAATCTCAAATCCAGTTCTAGGTGTCTCTATTTATATGGGAAAGATTTAAGCCCTAAGGGATAACTACTTCGTTAGTAAGTAATTATCCTTATCATTGGTAATTATCTCAATATCATGTTATTACACTTAGGACCTTCTAGATCTACACGTTTCATTTAATTAATTAAAGACTTAATTAATTAACAAATCAAATCCCTATTTTTATTCTTTGACCAATGTTATACATATTTTCTCTTTCATAAAACCGAAAAGGACACTACCATTAATAGTAATATTACCAACTAGTTGTGAAGGTAGGAACCATCTTTCAAAATGAATTGTTTGTAAGCATAGTATGACTCATCATCTACCAAATTAAACAATGCTTGGTTTCTCTATCCAACTACATTATTTACGACAATGCTCTAGATAGAGATAGTTTGCAAAACTGTTTCAGAATTGCTTATATGATCATTAAAATTTTGATAGAGATGCTCACTATCCGTATTGGATCTAAATATCTCATCCTTTTTCCCAATTGATCCTTAAGTTCAATTAATAGAAGCTATAAACTCTTTAAAGATTCCAGGATTATGTTTATTCAAATAAGCATGATCGTACCCTTTAAATGTAATGAAATTGAACTTATTGTGGTTAATCTGAACGGTCCATTAGTGTGAACTAACTCCAATAGATATTTCATCCCAAGTGATGCATTCTTCATCTATCTTGATAAACAATGTTTGCATTTATCATTAAACTTGTAGTCAATTGATTTCCAAAATCCTATCTAACTGGATATTTGGTAATGCATTTGTTATTTATATCTCCAAGAAGATGATTCCAAAAATACATTTTACCTAACTTTTGGATGTATTTTAATTGAAATTGAACTATTGTTACTATACTAGTTTTGTAGATTTCATTACTCGCTTTTTAAAATAGAAAACATATAGAACGTCTTTTATTTACATAAGTCATAACCATCTCATGAAACGTTGTATAAACATTTTCAATCATAATACCATTGATGTGTATTTTATATACTAGTTTTATATTTATAAAAAGGACTTAATCATAACTAAGGCATGTTAAAAAATTAGGCAAGTGTACCTATTCATATAGCAGGATAGTGATGGTAAGACCAGGATGTCGAAAACTTGGGCAACGGATTTCAATACGGATTTTTCACTACTAATTAAACTAGAAAATAATACTAAAAAGGGGGTTTTCTGATTTTCAAGTTCAAAAACTTCAAACATCAATTTAAAAGAAACTAATAACCACCAAATAATTAAACTAAGCAGAACAGAGCATATTATGATTGTAAGAAAAATATAAAAGGTACTTCCATCTGGATTCCATTCACCTCTTGACTACGTTTGATATATCTATAAGTGCAATTAGTTAAAAAAATTATTTACCAATTCCTTAATTGACTAGTATTTGTGATTAGATTACTAATCCTTTGATTTTAAGTGATTCTTAGTATTCTTTGCGTACCCTCCAAGTAATCCATTTTGTAGATATCCAATACATATATCATTCATGTCATCAACTCTATGTCATTAATGTTATTATGTCGCAGTGTGGTCTTTAGAATTTGTCATTATTTTGCTCTTTGTTGATCTGTTCTTGCAGTCATGTTTCTAACACATCAATTCAGCTTCGTTTATTCTGAGAATATCTTCAAATCTACAAAACAATATTTAGACATAATAAGTATAAAATATCATCAATTAAAACCAATATGTATCTAAAAGTTCAAAGATACCACATAAAATGTATGAATATAAATGGCGATATCAACCATATAGGCTAAAGATTTAGGAGAACAAGTTGGCATTTTATCCTATGGATAGTAGGAAGTGCTCAATATCTATGATTAAGTTCTCTTTTATATATTTCAATCTCGTACTTTCTTTTTGTCGCTACACATTATTACAAATGTTAGTACCTTATCCTTAGTAAAATACTCAAGGGTTAGAAGTAATACTCCAAGGATGTTAGGAATTCATATATATATATATATATATATATATATATATATATATATATATATATATATATATAATTGTGACATACTATTTGGCTTGTAGCTTTTCAGCTCTTTTATATATAATGTGCATCTATGATTTCTTACTCTTTTCTTTCTTTGGAAACAAAATGGCTATCAGATAATGCCTTAGAGTTAGGCTTCCTCTTATCCTTAGTGTTGGGGTTGGCATTAGGTATACCAACTCTAACTGTCGTTTACCCAAATACAATTGGCTTTCTGCTTCTTGACACTTCAATTCATGATATCAAATACAGGAGCATTGAAGTTGGAGTTTCTATGCATGGCCATGTTAGTCTTAGAAACCCTCAATGTTCCTTGCAACTCCATGGTGGATCTTTCCCGATCGTTCATATAGTAAACTAATTATATGTACATGTTAGCTAGTTGGTCATGATAATCATAATCAACTCCTAACTTAATGGAATTCCATGTCGCTTTATTAGTCAATGTGCAATGTACATTTGGCAGTTGCTCCTTCGTATAGCTAAAGATGTACTTGCTGGATGAACCTCATGAAGAGCTTTATCTAGGCACAACTTTTCTGTTCTTTCTTGAGAACTATTCTCAAACTATGAATTTAGTTAAGATTGGTCAACTTAATTAACTTATCCTTTTAGAGTTTTATGTATTTTAATTTGGGAATAGTTATTGTTTTTGTGAAAATAATAATTATAAGAGAGTATTACTAGTTATTATTTCATATGTTATGAATCAATAAGTCATGCACAACATTTTGGATGAGTTGGATTCTTTTGTCTTTTACCTAAAGACAAAGTTTATATTTTATAAACTTGGAGTTTATAAAAATAAAAGAATCTTTCTTATAAAAATAAGCATGGCTGAAACATGATGATGGTGTGGGAGGTTGCTTGTCAATCTTCCACCTTTTGTCTCCCATGATTCTATAGGCTACCATTACTTTAGATTATTTTAATGGTTAGGCCTTACCTTTCATGGACTATATAAGAATGTCTTATGAATGATAAATGTGCAAGTTTTTGTTCTTCACTCTTCCCTTCTTCTTCTCTCTAAAACTGTGAGTATGAAGAAGCTCCAAACCTTTGAAGTTTGGTGCTTTACTTTGGTGTTTAGAAGAGCTCTTGAATTGTTTCCTTTAGTCCTTATTTGACGCAACATGTTGATATTATGTTTTATGCATGTTAAATGAGATTTAAAACATAAGTATCATCACCCAAGTTTTGGTTCATTAAAATATGACTTTTATCATAAGATGCATAAAATTGAGTTTATAAAATGAAATGAGTTTATTCTATAAATTCATGAAGTCATAAGGTTTTGATTGTTAAAAGAATATTTAAAATAATGATTTTATAACTCATCCAAAACTCCAAGTCTAAAGCATAAAATAAAGTTTTATTAAGACTGTTACCGGTTCTTAAAATCGATCTACGACTAAACTTTAAAATACCGTATTTTAGTTTATAATTGATCACGGTTAATGGAAAATAAAATGAAATTTTATTTGGAACCTAAAGAACCTCATAACAAGTGATATGAATTTTACAAAAGAGTACATGAATTATTGGATGCATGCAATATTTATGAGACCATGTTTTTATAAACTATAATTGTAAAACATATATAACCCTTATTTACAAAACTTCGAATCTATGCAATCCATTTAAAATTTACTTGGGATTTTTGTGCAGTTCATATGGATTTTAGGGTCACCTTATTCATTTGAGTTGCGAAAAATATTCAAGGTGTTTTTGTATTTGCTTATGGGATAAAGGTCACCTAACCATTTGTGAAATATAACTCATATGTTTTTTAAATGGATGATTTGATCAATTTATTATGTGATAAAGGTCACCTAAGCATAAGAGTTTTGAGACATAGATAGGATAAACATGCCATGCTAAACAATAGTTGTTTAGGATCACATAATCTAGGAGTTACATATCATATGCAATTGGTAATCGCTATCTACCGAGTTTGATTAAGTTTATGGGATCAAGGTCACCTAAGCATTTACTTGTTTTGTTACTTGGATCCTAGACTTTAATAAATTAATGTTTTAAGAAACGATATAAGGTATTAATTTTCTAAGACTAAATATTGAAAATACTAAATGAAGCTTTGTTAAATTTTGTTGATAACTGTTAATAATTTTACGCCCTACAAAACCTATCTCTTGTTGAGTTTCAAGAGATAATAACATTTGATGGTTATAATTTCTATAACTGGTATAATATCTTGAGGTGTTACCTTTAAGATGAATAGAAATTATATATACTGAAAGATCTCATACCTGAATAACCTCTGCAACCAGTTAGTTTGATCATGATACTTTGATGGAAGTATTATTGTGATGATGATGATGTGTCTCACATCATACTGAAGAAATTAACCATGACTTGCAGAAAGTCTTGGATAATTATGAAACATATTAGGAGGGTGTTTGGGAAAACTTTTTAAATGACTTTTGTCTTTTAACTTTTCTAAAAAGATATAAAGATATTTGGATGATGCAAAAGTTCTTTTCAAAATAACTTTTTGTAAAGAAGAAAATGGTGAGTTTTCAAAAGTCAAGAAAGTGTGACTTTTTGTAACTTTTGGACTTTTAAAGCTAAATCACACTCAAAATTCAAAAAATACCACCCAAACACTTTTTAAAACCCACTTTTGACTTTTGTTTCCTCAAAAGAACTTTTATAAAAAGAACTTTTACAAAAAGATCTTTTAGGCTTAAAAAGTTTTCCCAAACACCCCCTAGATGTCTCATCAAGTAAAACAAATATTCAATCAGAACACTAGAAATAACTTCAAGTCTGTTCAAGCATTGAATAAAAGGAAGTCTAAGAGATTGTGCACTCATATAGACTTATAGTTCAGTTAAGGAAAATACAACATAAACCAAGAAATCAAGAAAGGACCAAATGATTAGTGTTGTTTCTATTGTGGAAGAAACTGGACACTAAAAGAGGATTTGCTCCTCTCATCTCGTCAAGCTAAAGAATTCTGACTTGGACAAGACTTCAAATATCTATATGATAGAACTATTTATTTTTCCATCATTCACTTGAGTATGTTATACTTCAAGTGACACTAATAATTGATATTATGTGTTGATGATTGGAAGAAATAATCAACTGATTACAAATGAATGGTATTTCGTGTTGAAGATATAACAAGTGTTGTTATAATCTTTTATTTAAACAATAAATGTTTTGTACTTATCCTTATAGGGACATGTAACAGCTGTAATTTATGAATAAACTAGGGTTTGGACCGTCCGCGCGATGCTGCAGAAGCTTGATATATTGAAAAACGCACCTTGACATGGATATGGTTTGTGGGAGAAATTTGGAGACAACTTTCAACATAGATACTTTCAACCATAGCCCAAAATTGTAGACTATAATGCTATCTTGAGACAACTTTCAACATAGTTACTTTCAACCATAGCCCAAAATTGCAAACTACAATGTTATCTTCTGCCACAATGATGTTAATTTATACAGTTTTTAGTGATGATCTTGAGCCTACATATCTGGATCATATAAAATCAAGCAACAGAACAACTGTAGTTAATTCAAACGTTTGTTGATCTTTTATCATCTTCAAGAAATAAAAACATAAACAAGGTGTTGAAAAAATTAGAGGTCCCAAGGTAACCCTCTACAAAGTGGACCACAAAAGTATAAAAATAAAGTTTATATCTTAATAATTATGTATGGATAAAATTTGAAAGTATATCATATTTGGTACAATACTACAAATAACAATTAATAAAAAAAATAATTAATAAAAATTAATATTAATCAAAATGAAACCTAGAAAAACAAATTATGTAAGGACGAAAAATGTAACTTTAAAATATAATAAGGGACCGGAATCCCAACTTACAAAATACCAATAATATAACTTCATAAAAATTAGGATGAAAAAAATTAATTCAAATTTAGTTCAGGGGAAAAAGTGTAAATATAAAAGTTTGTTATAAGAAGAATAAAAAATTATATTTCCAAATAGAAGCTTATTTGCATTTTGTATCAAATGTTTTTAACAATTATAATATGATTTAAGTTTAGTAGTTTTGGCTTTTGAAAAAGCAATAGTTAATGAATAGTAATTCTCCCTCATAAACCATATTTGGTAATTAATATATACAAGAGTTTGAACCCTCTGCACGATGTTGTGAAAACCCGATAGTTGAAAAACGTAACATAACATGGATAGGTTTCGTGGGAAAAATTTTTAGACAACTTTCAACCTAGTTTAAACCTTCAAGCGTGTTTTGACCATAATTTTATTTTTATATTTTTGTGTTTCACTTAGCAAATGAGTTATGCATAAAACGGACCATAGAAATATAAAATAAGATTTCGAACCAAACAATTATATTGGAAGAGACAGACAAAATAAAGTTTAAAAGTGTATCTTGAACATATTACTTTTATAAGGTGATACCATAGTAAATACCATAAAAGTTTATATCGTTTAAATAAAAATGTAATAGTAATAAAAATGAAAACTATAAAAACAATCATGCAAGGGACCAAAAATGTAATTTAAAAATATAGTAAAGGAAAATCATAACATAAAAACATCCATAATTTAACTTTAGAATTATGAAAGGTAAAAACCGTTTCATCAAAATTTATTTAGGGGAGAAAATGTAAATATGAGATTTTTTTATTAGCATAATCAAACTTGCTATTTTCAAGAAAATGTATATTTCACAACTTATATTATATTTTGTAAACCTTGTATCTTGATCTCGACTTAGTGTGTTTTGGATTGAGAGTAGTAGAAGCTAATGCATAGTAATTGTGTGAGTGGCACTTTACTTGGAAATTAATATATATATATATATATATATATATATATATATATATATATGTATATATATATATATATATATAATTTAGATTTACTTATCGTTTAATAGATGTTCATATTCATGTTCTAAAACGATGTATTCTGTGTTAAAGAATATTTTCTCATAATGTTATTTATTGTCACACCTCAAAACCTGAACGGCGGAATCGTTCGGGGGTGGAGGACATGATGTATAGTATCACAACAATGCAAAGTAGTAAACATACAACAACATCATCCATTGCATTAATAATATAATTTCATACAAGTGTGTTCTGTCATGTTAAATAGACACCAAAAAGTACATCAAAATAAAAGACGAGTCTTGAACGAACTCCATCTTCTCAAAAATCTGGCACCTGTACCTGTCTACTGGTGACCTGAGAATACAAGTTATTTTGAAAGCGAGTATCAGCTTTAAAGCTGGTGAGATCATAAGTATATAAATGTCTATGTTCGTATGAAAGCATCTGTATAAATGTTTGTAAGATGTAATGTATAAGTTTTGTAAAGTTTGTATTTGTTTGAACACTCCTAGAAACCCTATGTTTCCTACTAAAAGTAGCCTTCTACCAAGGCATCTAGTAACTATGTGTGTCTCTTGTAAGAGTGTGTATTTTCCCAAATCTGACTATCATTAACCAAAAATATAGTTTTTACATTACCGTGCATCGTGTGAATGTTCACGAAGTGAATGTAATGGGAAAAATATTATAGTAATGTAGTGTTGTATTAAGTAACTACTGCTGTACTAACTACCTTAAACCAATTGTTATTTAAAGTACAATGTGATCGGCCTGTATCATGCTACCGACTCAATAGTAAAACGACGATGTAAGACGCCGTAAGAAATGACATTTGGCACCCGTAGACTTGCAAGTCCCACTGTAGCGAGCAACAAGGTGTAGGATAGTCAATCCAGTATAGATCTATACGCAAACTCATACGCTCCCCAATTAAGGAGATTCTGGATACAAAAACGGTCATGGCAGGTAGTGCCATGACCCGCTTAATGGATTACATAACTAAATGTAATGTATATGTAATGTATATGTAATGTATGTGCTAGCTGTATTGTGTGTTCTTCCTCTGTCTAGCCTATATGTTTGTTTCTCATCACTATGTATTATGTTTGTTTCTCATTACTATGTATTAGGTTTGTTTCTCATCATTATGTGTTATGTTTGTTTCTCATCACTATGTATTATGACTCATGTATGAACTAACTCTTTGTATGATTCATTGTTCTAGTATTAGTATTATTAAAACCCTAAACTACGCCTATTGTAGTTTACTAGTAATATAACTTGTAAGTATGAACATGGGAGTATACCCCTGCTACCCAGGGTATTGAATTGACTAGAAGAACCTTTATGACTATATATGTACACATGATACATAACTAATAGTTAAACGACCTTTGGACGGATACCCGATATCCTACCAGACCACATCCCAATGGGGAAAAGGAAATAAGGCGGGTTAGCCTTCCTAAGTCCTTCAAGCATTACTTATATAACTATACATATCTAGACATGCAATTGACAATATAAAATTATAAAAGAAGTTTCGTAAAAGCATTTGATATGTAAAAGAATTTTTAAGATAGTTTGAAGTAAAACAGTTTAGTAAAGCAGTTTGAAAGTAAGAGATTCACTTGTTGATAGTTATTAATCACATGCGATTGAGATAATAACTATAGTAACTTTACTTGTATTCCCCCTCCCCATAAAGCATTTAAAAACATTTAGAAACATTTAAAAGGTTAATTCAAGGGGGTATGAACTCACCTGTAGTGAGTAGATTGGATTGAAGTGTCGGATACGATGCTAGGTGACAAGTGGAGACTTGTATACACACAGCGAGCCTAGTTATCATATAATCAATATATATATATATATATATATATATATATATATATAACTAATTAGTCACTTTATCTCTAATAAATTAAGTTTAGACACTCTAGAACATGGGAACACTTTGTTTCAAGTGTTAAAGATCCCAAGGGTTGCAACCAAGTGTTGTAGGGCATAGCTAGTGAGTGTAGGGTTCAAGGAAACTCCATTAGGGAGTTTACGGGTTTATGGTCATAACCAAAAGAGTTTACAGTCGTAAACCCTTGAGTTTATGGTCGTAAGCTCACACTCTTTTTGACCATTTGTTGTTTGAAGCCTTCTAAGCCAATCCAAGCATTCCTACTTCATGTTTAAGCCTTAGGAAGTGTTTTGTGGCATCAATACACTCCTAAATGGAGTTTCCGGCCCATGGACCATTTCTCCATGAGTTTACTGCCGTAAACTCCTATGGAACATGGTTTTATGACGGTTTCAAGTCCTAAGCACTTCAAGGTAATAGTCTAGGTTAGATTCTAGGCATAAGGAAGAAATAAGGGCCACTTATACTCACTTTGAGGTGTTTACGGTTTTGGGAGCTCCCCAAACCGTAAACACATATATATGGGGGATTTGTGTGCTTTTCTTATGATAAACACATCAAGGAAGGATCTAGACAAGGCCCTAAGGCATTGTGAAGGACTAAGGCACCCTTTAGCACCTTACTTGGTGTTTACGGTTTTGGGAGCTTCCCAAAACTGTGAACACCTTGTTCTTGGTGTTCTTGGGACATTTCCTTGATGTAATGATGTATAACAAGCCTTACAATACACTAGGGTAGGAATACTTACTAGTTGGAAGCTTGAAATGAGCTAAAAGTCCAAGAACACTAGTGTGTGTTCTTGGTGTTTTGGAAATCTAATCAAAACAGGAAATTTGATGGATTAAAAGATGTATAATCACTAGTTGTTATGATTTAACAACAAATCAAGCCAAGAAGTACTTACGTTTTCGAGAAATCGGGTGAAAGACGGGATGGTGGTTGAGAGTGTTTGGAGTTTACTCTTGAGATTGCAAGAAAGAAATGAGGCACTTTGGGGAGTAAACTCATGCTTAAGGCATGAGTTTACGGTTTTGGAATAATTTTCGGCCCAAACATAAAAGTTTGGCCGAGAATTCCTTAACTACATGGTACTGTTTTGGAATTTCAAGACTCGAGATGACACTTTCTTTCACCCGTTCGTTTAAAGAATAATTATTAAAATAATCAAACGAACTTTAAATTTGCTAAAAACAAATAAAAATGAAATTAACCTATAACTTTAAGTGATTGACTTTAGGGTTTGACCGAACGAAAATTTCGGGTTGTCACATTTATGAAGTAAATCTATAATCTTTTATTGAATTAATAGTTCTGATCATAACACCTATATGAACAAATGATATTTGATTGGAACTTATCTATGTGATAATCATCATGACAATATAAATAAGAAATATATATACCAACTTCAAAATGATAGAATTTTTAAAGGCAAATGAGCTTGATTCATCTGATATATGTAAATCCTATTTATATGGAAAGATCATTCACAAGTATCTTTATCTATTAGTAGTTAAAGAACAAAAGGCTTGACAAAGAGTTAATACATAAGTGATGTATGTAATCATTTCAATTCATGAATAGATTTGGTAATAGATACTTAATCAATTTCACTGACGACTTTTATTCGTTATTGTTGAAACCTTTGATTTTCTCAAATTGTTTCATAGTGAAGAGTGAAATATGACTTAATGAGACCATCATTAACCTTTCATTGTGATAAAGAAAACGAGTTTTTATAAAACCAAGTCTTCTTGGAACATCTTAGGAGTTGTGGAATTGATTCACAACTCATTCCCACAAAAACACTCACTTGTCATTAATATGTTTTTTGTGGCACAGGATCACCTGGTCACTTGAATCTATCTTTTGATATTCGAGGTAGCCTTCAAATTCTCTAGTGGGATAGGGTCACCTAGCCACTAGCCGAATGTCGATAGTACAAGGTTTTGAATAGGATAAAAATAGACATTTTAGTCTATCACATGATGTTTATTAAAAGAACTATTTTGTTACACCCCCGAACCGGAAACGGCGGAAATGTGCGGGGGCGAATGACTTCATCTTGTAATATCTTAGCAAGTTTGTATAAATAAAACACAGACATCATCATCACCATGCATTAAATATAACAACATACATAGTTTACATCATTGTGTTTGTTGATAAAGTTACATCCCAAAAATAAAGTGCATGTTGAAAACAAACTACAACAACATCCCAAAAGTCCAAAGCTACCAACCTGCCTAGTGAGTTCCCGAGAATACAATTTATTTTGAAAAACGTCAACATTTAAAATGTTGGTGAGTTCATAAGCATGTTTAAATGAAAACTTTGTATTTGATTTGTAAACACCAGAAAATCCGATATTTCCTGTAAAAATAGTTTGTGAGTTTTGCTTCAAATCTAGTATTATAGCATGTGTATCCTTGTTATATCTTGTTTGTAAAATGTATAGAGATTGATTCCCAGAAAATCTTGTATTTTTTGTGTCATGAGAAATATGTGGTCTTAAACCCAAAGACCGGGGTGGGGTGGATAGTACAAATAATCAACACGGTGTTTATACTTTGCAAAACTGAGTGGTTTGTATATTCAGCGTAAAACTTATAATAGTTTTGTTATTCTCTATGTGAGTCGTTATAACCATACTAATATGACAGAGTGCCTGTCTTGACGTTCTTCAGGCGTCGGTTTCGTAGAAGACATTTGTCACCCTATACTGGCCTGTCTAGTTGTAGCGAGCAGCTCATGTGTGGGGTGTCAACCCCGTATAGATCTATACACATATTACCATTCTCCCTCCAGGAGACTCTGGTTTCATCGTTGCTATAAAAATAGTCGATTGTTAACGATATGTTCGCAGAAGGCCCAATTTATATAAAATTGACACTAAGGCCCAATTAACATCAAAGGTGGCATATAAGGCCCAATTAGGGTAGAAGGGCCATATAAGGCCCAATTTTTGGTCCAAATTGTTATAGGTGGCCCATTTTACTAAGTGATCCAATTTTTCGCCGTTTTATATAAAAAGTCATTTTTGGCCCAAGTTTGTTAAATAGTTCGTTTTTGGCCCATTGTAAATGAAATGTCATAAAAATCTCACTTCTAATTAAAAACGACATTTTTGGTCCAATAAAACCGTATATGTCGAATAAAGCCTATTTTTATGAAAAAAATGACATTTTTGGCCCAATAATACCGAGAATAACAATAAAAACCCATTTTTATGAAAAATGACATTTTTGGCCTATAATTACCGTGAATGTCCAATAAAAGCCCATTGTAATGGAAATGACACTTTTGGCCCATAAAACCATGAATGTCTAATAAAAGCCCATTTTAATGAAAAATAACACTTTTGGCCCATAAAACCGTGAATGTCCAATAAAAGCCCATTTTAATGAAAATGACACTTTTGGCCCATAAAACCATGAATGTCCAATAAAACTCATTTTGTTTATCTTTATTGTCAAGTATGGCCCCTTTGTATACTTTCTTTGGTTTTCTAGTAATTTTTACCATGTTTAATCTTTCCAAGCATCATATTGGGTTACTTAAAGTAACTTGTTTCCTAAGATTTTCAAATCTTGGAATATATTCGAGTGTATGAGTGTTTAACATAGTTTCATAACATATCACACAACATATCATGAAAATACACACATGCAAGCATAAATACAAAGATTTTACACAAAACCAAACTTGTATCCCCCCTAAAGATGGAAAATCACGAAAACAAAGGGGTATGAAGCTCACCTTGAGTTTTCTCGGTTGTGAAGAGGAAGAATGGGGTGAGTTTCGGCCCTAGATAGCTTCTTGAAGAGAGTTTTCGAACCCAAGATGGTTTCTAGAAGCATATCACGAAAAGAGAGTGGGTTTTGAGGAGTAATCTTAGTATAAAATGTAAATGGGACACCTTAATTTTGTTAGAAGATTACCAAGTTAGGATCTTTGGTGAGGAACTCTTAAGCATACACTAACACTCACAATTTTTAGGGAAGAAGAGAGAGTTTTCTTGGGTTCTTGAGAGAGAAATATGATAAAATGAAATTTAGAAAAATAAGAGTGAAGTGAGAATGAGGGTGGTGGGTACTTGGTCGAGATAAGGAGAGGAGAGAGGAGATAAAGTGATTTTTGCATGGAGGTTTAAATTTGGTGCATGGAAGTATGCAATACAATTTCTTTGTTGTATGAGATACAATAATGAGGTGTCACAAGCATACATATTCATTATATCTCCTTTCTTTTTTTTTATTAGAAACCGAGAATAAGATAGGGGAGAAGGAAACAAAGTTTTTGGGCTTGGGTTTTAAGTGTAACCGAGAATACCTTGGCCCATTAGGGAGTTTTCGGTTTTAAAAGCCCAAAATAAATGGGTTCTTGGCCCAATAAATGATCCATGAAGGGAATTATCCCAATTAGGTCTTAAAATCATTCCCATTGCCTAATAAGGCCCATTAGGAGGTTTACGGCCAAAAAGAACCAAGTTGAGGAGTTACCTGCCCAATAAGAGAGGTTTGAGTTAAGGCCCAAAGTTGAATGCACATAACTTATTAGATTAGATTTTTGGGCTTATACGGGAAGGTTTCGACTTGAAACAAAGTTCTGTATGTATAAATTCGTATTGTATTAAAAGTAACTTATACTGAACATAGTGTTACATAGTTAGTCAAAGGATGCTAGTTGTATATGGATATAAATTTCTAGCCCTAAAATGCTAGTTGTGACATATTTACTTTATAAATCTTTTGGAATTATGCTCACTGCAACAAATATATATTGAATATATATTTTCAACCAAACAAGTGAATTAGATACTTATATTTGACTGAGGATGAAATGGTTTATCCTTATCTAAAAGGTATAGAATTATAGAGCTTATGTTAGACAATAAGTTTAACCACTCTAGCATCTACTAACTGCATTTATGTATAATATCCTAAATGATTGTTTAGGATGAAGTTTCTACTAATCCCAGTAGTTTTCATTCCATAAGACAAGTGATTAGAAAGTGCTTTTTTTAAGTGGGAGCAATTTGGAGATTTAAGAGCTAAAGATCCATAAGCTAAATGTATCATATTTTGGAACTAGCAAGTTTTCAACTGTTGTTGAATCTGCTCAATAGTTGATTAGAAACTAATAAAACACATTGAGATGCATTCATGTATGATTATCAAGTATGGGCTTGATTAATCTTCCTCGATATAGTTTAACTATAAAGAGTAAGTGAGTTTTCAAGGGAGAAAACATACATGATTGAAAATCTTCTCAGATTTAAGCTAACATCTCAAAGTAAGAATCTTCTTTCTTATAAGATAATTACATAGTGTGATTTGATTATAAATCAAGATAACTCTTGTGTTTTTATACAAAGCTAGTGAGAGCACAGTAACATTCCTAATGTTATATGTAGTCAACATATTAATTCATGGAATAAGGATCCATATAGATAGATCATGGCAACTTAAAGGATTAAGTAAAACTGCATTAATTGTCAAGGATCTTAAAGAGCTTAAGATAAAGGACTCTGAGAGAGTTATCTTGTCAAAACCACATGACATGATTTTGAGCAAAATCCTAGTGCAAACTTTTTTGAACTGGATAATATGATTGTATTCCGTATGCTAATGCAATTAGATTAATCATATGTGTCATGATTATGCATAAAGTCCAAATGCGTCGTATGCTTAGAGCATGTCGAATGATACCAATATAATCCAAGAACAAGTCATTGTATGACTTATAGGAACATTATAAAGTACTTTCAAGAACTAAAGAAATATTCCTAATTTGCGAAGTATTTGAAAGAAAGCTATGTTTAAAGTTGTTACACATTTGCTAAATTTTCAAATATATTGAGATGACTCTCAGTCACAATCGTGCGCGCCCTCATTATGAATGAAGAGATAGTTACATTGATAATGGTTCCATGTAGATTTTAATTACTGTTACACATCAGAGTTAAAGTACCTCGTGGTTTGGAGACCCACGTACAAAGATGCTTAATGTATAGTTCATTATGACTATGAGTAATCCCAATTCACGAGTATTGGTATCTAAGTCATATTTAAGCATTTAATACATTCTCAATAGTTTTTTATATATAAAACTGAAAATGATTGTATTCGCAAAGTTTACATAAATCAAGTTTGACAAATATACTTGACAAAGCTCCATCATTATCTAAAGCATGAAAGTCAAGCTGGTGCTATAGGGCCTTGTCGATATAAGTAGATGTATTGATTGAAATTTTAGTATTTGGATATTGAAACAGTACAAGCAACATATATTGTAATGAATGATATATTGGATATGATTCTTTCATTAAATATTTGTTGTGTTGTTTATTAGCATGTTTAAATCCTTGAATAACTAGGTTATTCTAAATGTCCATAATCGTTCATAGTTGTGGGAGCATCTATGAGGTAAGACTAATATGAGTGGATTGGTGGATTCTCATGGAGATGAGAATGGCAAAGAGCTGCTACCAACTTCATAGATACTTGATTGGGAGAATAAGTATTGGACTTGATCCGCATCGAAACCACTTTATGGATAGTAGTCAAGAGTGATGTTTTGATCAAGGTTATATCTTTTTAATATTAGACCTGAGATACATATCTGGGACTTGAAGTGTAGGTATTTTTGTGCTTGGACATGGTTTAATGCTATTTCCTAAAAAGCAGTCGTAAGGGCCATCGTTGGGTATGTTATGAACTACATTGATAGGCGTATGTAGTCAAGATGATCTTTGTATTCTTTGACCTGAGATACATATTTGGGACTTGAGGTGTAGGAATTGTTGTGCTTTGACATGGTTTAACGTTGTTTTATAAAAGGTAGTCATAAGGGCCATCTTTGGGTATGACATGAACTACATTGATGGGCGTATGTATTTAAGATGGGATTTTTCCATTTTATTCGTTGGTAGCATGACATCTAAGGCCTTAGTTAAAGTTGAACAGTTAATGAGATTGACCGCGATCCATATCTCATGTTCGGCATGATGTATGAGACAAAGGAATAATTGATACCACACCTTTAGTAACAATTGCAGCTTAGAGCTCCTGGAATTTGTTGTTGATGAGATGACACCTTTCATATGTTGTTAGGGGTAGTAGCTTGTTGCTAGATGTCAGCTACTATCTATATCAGTCTATAGTGAATCTTGTGCAAGTAGGAGATTGTTGGATCTATATGCCCAAGAATAATTATGAAATAATATTGCTAATAATATATGATCCTATAGGGTCACACCTTTATCAAGTTAACACATTTTGTATATTTATTATTAATGTGATTATTAATAAACAATATCAATTCTTGTATTTTAATTAGGGAATAATTATTTTTTTGTGAAAATAATAATTATAAGAGAGTATAACTAGTTATTATTGAAGGATTTTGAGCATTCTAACACTCCTATGGTGTACATACAACCTTAAATACCTTGGATCTATGTTTTCTCTATTATACATGCAAACTTGAACTTTCCAAGATATTACCCTAACTAGCATACAATCATTAATACTTGGGTAATATAAACAAGTTAGAAGACATAACTTTTCATGTAGCTTGATTCCATGGAGCATAAGAGCCTAGTGCCTCAAGTGTGACACCTCAAATGGTTCACACAACGTCACCAACATCTTGGAATAACTTAAGAGAAAAGGTTCCTATGCTCAAATCGGCTAGCCCTCATGTGTACACACACTAGTGCCAATTTCTTGAGCCATGACATCCTTACATATTGTGGC
Source organism: Lactuca serriola (assembly GCF_051521515.1). Lineage (NCBI taxonomy): Eukaryota > Viridiplantae > Streptophyta > Magnoliopsida > Asterales > Asteraceae > Lactuca > Lactuca serriola. The sequence continues at coordinate 145,419,883 of NC_136416.1, forward strand.
TATTAGAGTTACACCATGTAACTCATGTCTTTCTATATTCTTCATGATCCATGGGTTAAAACCTCCATGGAGTATCCATGGCTTACTCCATGGGTTTAGCCCAACATGAAGAACTCCAACTCTACGCAACAAAAAGTAATTACATTGACTGGAGTAAGTGGTTTGAAATTTGTAACCAATCTGGGTAAATATTAGGGAATTTTTAGAAAAGATTCTTTAGAAAATGATTGTTGTTGACCAACAAATAGCTGGAATCGGGCATTGATATATTTTGTGAAACAAAGATGATTGAGCATGTTTTGTCACATATAATTTTACGAGAGTAAGATTATAATTGGTTCCATGAATTGACTTGTTGATATTGAGAGGGAACAAGTGATGTGATCTTTGATTCTGTTGAGTTGTATTAGGGAGTGGCTAAAGTCTTATATCTATTGTTATATAATATTTTGAGACTAAAGCTAAGTTGACTCAAGGCACGACCGATACATTCTCAACTATAGTACGAAAACAGGGTTAATTGGGTTGAATCTTTATCATTTTTGTTTTAATTTCATATATTAGATTTCAAAAGGTTTTAGCTTTGATTTTATTTTATTTTCTCCAGTTTAAATTTTTCTTGTTTTTTCTTGAGGGCAAGAAAGGTTCAAGTCTGGGGAGATTTGTTAGGTGCATTTTATGCATTCATTCTATAGTTTTAATCCATAAAAGTGCATTGGATTTAAGTTTAAACTCATGCATTTTGCATATTTTTTCAGGATTTTTCATGATGCAATTCCATTCACACACTTTTATGATATTTCAGGGATTTTTGAAGGAAGAATCTTAGTTGAGGTGATGAAGAAGAGATATGGACAAAGTTTCGAGACAATTGGATCATCGAGGAGGAAGTTTTGAAGAAAATGAATATTTTGGCTTTAAAGAAGTTTACACAGACGTGTAAATGAAAGGGTTGAGTTTACACGGGCCGTGTAAACGTATATTCAACAACAGTGTGCTTCGAAAGCCTGGCAAATTTGAGCATTTTACTTTTGGAGTTTACACGGCCGTGTAAATGGTCAGTGTTATTTTACACAGGTCGTGTAAACATGTCGCCAATTTTAAAACAGTTTTATCATTTGTAAAAGAAGGCCAGCCGGTTCCAGAAAAAAGGGGGGTGAATTTTGTGAGTTCAAGAGTTGAGTTTTGGAGCAGAGAAGGAGCTTTTCTGGAGGATTTTGGAGTTGATTAACACCTGGGAACATTTGATTTCATTTTCTAAGAACTTTAATTTCATTTTCTAGATTTGTGATGTTGTTCTAGTCATGAGTGGCTAAAACCCTAGACTCCAACTTTATGTCTTGACTTTTTAGTTGTGATTTAAATCATGTGATTTGATGTTTGCTTCCAATTCCTACCTAGTGAATTTGATTTTGTTTCAATGGAATGTTTGATTCTAATTGTGATTCTTATTGGCCATTTGAATTAGGGTTAGGTCATTCAAGTTATCTAATTGCAAAATCTGTAATTGTTTTGTGTATTGGACTAAGTAACAAACACTAAATTGATTTCCATTGAATGAATTTAGTGTAAATCTTATTCACATACTCTTACACTCCCGAGCTTGTGATGAGTATTGGGTGTTGTTGGGAATATTCACATAAATCTTATTGCAACCTTTTGATTTCTATCTAAGAGCTTGTTTAGACTTAAATTAGAAGGTTTGGTTATTTTCAAAGAGCTTGTTTTGAATTTGACAACTTGGTGAATAGGAAGTGTTAGAATTTGTTAACACTTTCAAGTACCAACTTAGGTGGAATTGAGTATCATTTCATCCTTGGAATCACATTTTTAAATTGTCTTACATAGAGTTGGAGTTCTCACAAATCCTGAATTTGTTTCATTTAATTGATCATTTACTTATTGCTTTATCCTCTTGTTTAAATCATTGCATACCAATCCCCCATTTGTGTGACCATTTTTGTACCTTACGCAAAAAGGTATAAACATTTGTTAGGTGTCTCTGTGGATCGACCCTGCTTACCTTGTATTGCATTTTTAGTGCAAAGTAACAGTGTTTTGGATTCATTTTGTACCCCTTTATTTGTTAGGTTTGACACGCCTAACAAATTGGCGCCGTTGTCGGGGATTGAATGTTAATTACTTTGACTAGAGTAATATGGATCATACGCCCACATATACTAAGAATAAATGATTTACACAATCAATCCCCATATATTTAATTAGTCTTCTTTTGATCACAAAATTCATTCCAAATTAATTATTTATCAATACTAATTAAATAATATGATTTCATATTAATATATTAGAACTTATAATATATTAACAAATCATAATTATCCTTTTCTCACAAAAGTCTATCCAAATTGTTCCGATGCCATGCAACCCAAATGGACCATGCCAATCGGGTCAAGTACATACCAATTATAGTTATGGACTTAGACACTAATCCAATAGTCTCTCACTTGGATAAGTCTAAAACTATTATTACGTATGACTTCAAAACATGACTAGCAATCGTAGCTCTTAAAAGATGTTTTCATACGCTGAACAAATCAATGATGCGTCCATTAGATAAGGGATCATATATTCCTCCAATCTAGATATCATATGGACTGAGACATGGATTATAATCATTCTCTCTGTCCATTTGTTGTTTCTTGATTTCCAATTTATGATGACCGACTAATTGAACATATCAAATCAGTCCAGGCTTGGCCAAGCACTTCGGGTGTCATCACTAAATCATCGAGGGGCCCACATATATCGCTTTTATCCCTTTAAGGGTAAAATGAATGGATAAACTTCGACTCATATGCTTGTTCTACTACTTGTTGAATCATACACAAAGGCACGTTTTATAACATCGAGTTACTAATGCGTTTTTGTACAATCAATGTATGACCAACTCATAGTCAACACCTCATATCTCTAGGTTTGAAGAATATAAGATATTATCGTCTCATGATCACTCGTGATAAAATCCATGAAGTGATTCAAATGAGCGTGGGTTGAATCCAATACTCAGAACTTATGAGCACTCATGAGTGTTGTAGCAACTCTTGCTATGTCCAACATCTTAGATATCTACAAGCCAACTTCATGACAGTCTTGATTCATATCTACTTCCAACATATGACCAACTGTGGATGGTTTGAATAACTTAGTCATTCGGGAAGAATGACCTAGTTGTTCTTGAAGTCAAAACATGCAAAGTGAAACACAAGAATAATCGAATCCAATATGGTCTCAGAACTTATGAATATAAATAGAACATCTTTTATTTATCACCATATTGATTACACATCATTCCTTGCACACTATTTCAAACTATCAACTTTATACTTGAATTAAAAACAATAGTTGTCACATGCTCCAAGCATGTACACTATGTTTTCTAAGCACTAGTCATGCCATACACCAAGTATGCACACTATGTTTGTCTAAACATTAGTTATGCCATACACCAAGTATGCACACTAAGTTTTCCTATGATCTTTACTCTGTGAAATAGATCGATTGAACATAATCCCAATGATTCTCATTTCACAATCCCAAATCCTTACCGCAAATGCAAGAATTCCAAATTCTTGCCATTTACCTAAATCTATTAGATTCTAAACTTATATGCATTGATCCTCTTGTAATCATTATGCACAAAGTCATAAAGACTTGTCAACAGACATTATAGAGTATTCCAATGGAGATCATTCCATGGAAACGAAGTCTCAAATTCAAAATACATTGCTTTGAACATCCTTCTTGCATTAAGTTACCTAATCTTACACAGCTTTAATGAATAACTTCCACCTATGGGAATATTTCCATATTCTCATTTTGACTATCACTTCTGAACAAGAGTTGCCTCTTTTCAGAATATGTCAATATGGTCCTTCCCAAAATTAAAACTATACTTCCAACTGTCCCTGAGCAACCAATCTTTGGTAAACCTTAGATTGTCCTCAATAATTACTTAATCAAATTATTCATATCCAGTTCTAGTACTTTTTCCCTCTTAATGCTCTAGGCATTTGGAAAAATTTAGAACAAATGAAAATTATAGCACATGCAATCGATCCTATATCTGAAGCATATGGGACACGATTCATGATGTCTCACATAAAGACATGATACTAGACCAGTCTTTTTGCTATAATATTTCTATTTCTATGTGCCAAGTGCTCATAATTCAGATTATGAAAAGGGATGTCGTAATCGTAATCAAATTACAGAACGCAAATAATGGGCCCATATATAGAATTTCCTTACGTTGAGCCATTCCAACATAAAATTCATATATATATATATATATATATATATATATATATATATATATATATATATATATCCATGACTAAAGATGATTAAAACCTCAATCTAAGCTTTTAGAATTGAAATGAAGTATAATTTCCTCTCCCTTAATTATAGTAAAACAACTTTTTCCCAATTGAAACTTTTGTTTTCTATAATTAACATTGCTAACTTGCAACACTTATCATAATTATCATGCTCCCACAAACATGATGATTATTAGCATAACACTTATGCTCACAATAGCTTTGACATGTACTCAGAAATCAGCTGGACTTCTAGAAATCAATACTTTTTTTGACTTTCTTACCAAATTTCAGACTTCTGATACGATATGCTTTGATAAAACTTTATCAAAATCATACACCTTTCCTTAGATAGCACACATGTGTGTATAAACAATTTCAAAACTATGAAAAAGGATGTTGTAATCATAGTCTCAATTGTTTAGACGTGTGCCATTCCTCACTAGTGTGTTAGTTAACCACACATGCTCCACTAACGACTTTGAGAATGCAAATATCACAATTGCAATCTACTTAAAATCTACTTAGTGAAAGCGTTTCCTCACCATCATTTTCATGAATCGGATAGAAACCTTATGACACTTAGATTTTATAGTGTATGTGTTCCTATCCATGTGAATTTGTCGAAACCATAATCACAAGACAAGGTTAGTGACAAATCCAAACTCATATGGATTGAACTTGTGCAGTCTTAACTTCTTTCCACCTGGAAGCACAAGGGCCTGCCATTGCTTCCAAGTTGTTAGGCAACCAATTGAGAACTCTTAGAACTCATATCCAAAGCCAAATTTAAATGGAATGGGCACAGAAATAGGAATATGTCAGCACGATAGGTTATAAAACTCAAGTCGTGTGCTAGTGATAAAGTACAGGTTTTACTCTTGATTAGATCTTGAAATTCTTTCAGGATCTTTAAGACCCCCACTGTCCTCTTGACATATAAGACTCTCTTGCCAAATATTCAAGAGATAGTGTGGATTCTTATCAAGACAAACACGTCACACAATTGGCCTAAGTTGGTCTATGTTTTATCCAAAACATTACAACTTACCAATTTCAAATGTACAAGAGTAGGACACATTTTACTCTTACATTTGACAAGTGTTAATAAACCTTCTTTAAGATGTGTCACTCAAATTACAATCTTGGGTATGACTCTAAGACTTGTTTTGGAATGAAGTATAACTCATCTTTCTTGATTTGACCACTTCAACAATTCATGACTCCTCTTCTTAGCCATAAGGATGTACTAAGATGTTCTTGCAGGACCAATTGTGATATGGTTTCTTAATCATTAAGATGATCACAAAACATGATACTAAAGTACTCTCCCATCTTTTCAGTTTGAGAAACTTTTATCTTTCTGCCTAATTTGATCCTTCTCATTCGTTCTGCTATACATTGAAACTATTCCCATGTTTCAGAATTATACTTAAACTTGTGAGTATAACCATATTTACTAAACTTTAGTAAATCATGACGAATAGTCGTATCAATATTTTGTGGTGGACTTGACCAGTGCACATGAATGTGTACTCAATCCCTTTGTCCTTCACTTGACTCACATATACATGTGAACAACGAATTAGTCTTAATTTTCCAAAGATGAAAATTCTCATTCATCATACTATACAACTTGCATGATCCATCTTTTGGTCCAATTGAAAATTTTGGTGATGAGAATCTTTCCTTATTTGGTAAATTTAGACATTACCAAAAATGAAAGAATCAAATTCCTTTTTCCATTATTGCTAGAAACAGACAAACATCAATTTTTCATAAATGCCATTGCAAGGAGATATAGTGAAATAAAAAAAAAATTATTTATAAAATGTGGAAAAACCTTTTCCTTACAATGCAACTTAAATGAAAACTATGCTATTACATATTTTCTAGCAATCTATCATAACTCCTAAGTAGTAGTTCAAGAATCCGATCTTCAAACCATGCGATTGAAATCCATCTTCGCGATCAAATTCAACATACTCTTCTTTAAGTTTCCTTCCCTTTGCTTGATCCTGCCATACATCAAAATGTATTAAGAATCTCCAAATAGGAACTTAATTGAGTTAGATAGAGGACTTACCTGAAGCAGAGTCAAACTTTTTGACTTGACCTTCTCTCAGGTCTTTCAGGTATTTAGGGCAGCTTTGCAACCAATGCCCCTTCCTTTTGGCAATAGAAACATATGGACTCTTTTGTAATGGTACATGGGACTATCTAAGACTTAGCCATTCTCTTTAACATTTGGTTAACCGAGTTGACGATGGTCGACCCATTTCCATTGGGAAGAGAAAGCTTTTTTGGATATTCAATGTTACCATTGTCAGTGTCCATGGAAGTCTAGGAAGTTGATCTTCTTAATCAAATTTGTGTTACCAGTGCTCCAAATCATTTCTGATTCAGCAGCACCAAGCAAATACATAAGATCATTAAGGGTCATGTCATAGTCTGTTACAGAGTAGTCCTAAAGGAAACTCACTATGTGACTTATAAAGTAATTGAACAACCAACTTTCTCAAGACTTTGACACCCAACTCTCTCGACTTGTCAATATGTGACTTTATCTCCAAGATGTGAGCACACATAGACTTTGCTTGCGAATAGGGCTTGAGTGACCTTGAATTATTCAAGAACTTGTGGGTTAGGGAGAATAATTGGAGGAGGTGGAGGAAGTGAAGTATGATTTCCATGAGCCAACCACGGGACATCATCTTCATTAGGAAAGCTTGTTCCATGAGATTTGGGAAGATTATAGTTGTCTAAATCAGACAACTATACTGGGAGAAATTCAAGTTAGTTGATTTAAAGTCCTTAATAGAACACCCAATATGAAATATTAAGGCTAGGACCCAACACAATATTTTATAACTTTGAAGAGGGATGTCGTAATCCAAGCTATAAAATATTTGAATGTAGGCGAATGACGATTCAACAATTTCTACCATGAAAAACGAAATAATCTATTAGGTTTTAATTGGATTTCAAACTCCTAGATCTTTTGAGATTCATTGAACTTTTCAATGGCATGTTTCAATCTCGATTGTGCCCTCTCAAGTTTTGTGACTGGGATGCCGAGGATCACAAAACAAGGTGTGAATAACCATGCAAATATACTTGGTACCCTTAATATTTACCACTTAATCGATGAGTCGGTTAATCACACGCGCTCCACCGATACTATGATAAAGTTAAGTTACCCTTTGCCTACCTTCTTAAATCCAGGTTAATGTGCTGGTTAACCACACACGCTCCACTAACGACTTAAGCAAAGTTCAAAGTGTAATTTCATGGGTTAGCACCAAATTCACATTTTCCTAAAGTAACTAAGATTTAGAATTTATAAAAGGTTTATTCACTTTATATTTATCATTATACTTATAATGACGGGAGAATTCTAGTCCTTGTCCTACCCTTTCGGCTAACGACCCTCCACCAGTCAAGGAAGCGGTGGGTGAGAGTGGACACCCATTAAACTGTGATTTTATAGGCAGTAACCTTATACCCCCTTATAGACCGGCTTCGTGAATGAGGCCTACTAACGGTAAGACTGACTTTGTTCTTATATATATATATATATATATATATATATATATATATATATATATATCTTAGGTCCAGAAGGTGTTGCGTCTTGGGCTCGCTATTTAGTCCATTTAGTCTCCGGTATAGGCTTGTCCATCCGTGAGTTATTTTATAGGGTTTTGTATTTATAGGTGCTTGCATGCATCCTAGTACGAGAGATTTGGAAATTATTTTGTCAAGGATTTGATCTTTATCTTTTGTAACCCTAATATCCTCTACAGCGGAAGTTCTTGATCGAGCTCTGCTGAGGATTGAATCAATTGAATCATTCGACATATTCAGATTCATTCGTGTGTTTTATATTGTTGTTTTTCGCTTTCGTGATTTACCTATTATAAGATCTAAATGATCAAAGAGTTTCTTAAACTCATCAATTGGTATCAGAGCCGGAGACTGTGTAATTCATACACATCTCTTCTGTGAAAGAAGTAATTTGGGTTAATTCCGCATTTACTGATATTTATTGAGCCGTCACTCCATAATTGACGTATCTCAGTAATTATTCATCTTGCCCTAATATTAAGTATTACAATTTTGATCTTACAACAGGTTGAACGATCAAGCATGGACGATTCTCAATCCAATCCTATCAACATCTCAAACAGTATAGGATCTACAACCAAGATTCCAATTCTCTACACTCAAGATTACGAGGTTTGGACGCATCACTTTGAAGACTACGTCATTGGATCTGAAGATAATGGGTATTTGATATGGGAAGCTATTGTGGCTGGACCATTTGCTCATTCAGGAACATCCAGAATTATTAAAACTCAAAAGGAGTATAATGATTTGTTAAAGGATGTGAAAGATGTTGCTCAGGACGAAAAGGAGAAGTTTCAGTGCAACATCAAGGCATTGAGACTGATTCGATTTGCTCTTCAATCTAACATGTTTAGATTGGTTAGTTCTTGTAGTACTGCTAAAGAAATATGGGATCGGCTGCGAGAGCTGTACTCTACAGATGAAGATATGTAGCACCCAATTTAGACCTTACTTCTGTCTGAATTTGGAGAGTTCAAGCAAAAGCCAGAGGAGTTAGATATACAAACATTCGATCGGTTCAATCATCTTCTCAGTAAGATGATCAAACATGACACTGAAAGAAAGCTGATCGAATAGAAGGTTACCTTTTTAAATGGTCTAAGATCTGAATGGCGGGTGGTCGTATCAACAGTTAAAGCACATGAACAGTTTAAATCTTATTCACTGGCAAAACTAGTGGGAATTCTGAAATCCTAGGAAAAGACAGTGTTGCAAGAGAAGAGTGTGGTCTCAAACTTGGGGTCTTTGGCCCTTTTTTCCAAAAGTAAGAATGCAGTAGAAGACGAAGATCTGAACCTGGGGGACTACGGTCTAACTTCAGAAGATTATGCTATGATGGTGTCCAATCCCAAAAGGTTCATCAAGAAGAAGTTCCCTACCAATAAGAACCGAAATTAGCAGGGAAGCTACAATTCTGAAAAGGTGAAGGAGGAGCCGAATACTGAAGAACCAAAGAAAGAGGCGAAGGAGGAAGCTGATTCTGGTGTCAGCTGTTATTACTGTGGAGGAAAGAATCATTACGCCAAAGATTGTGTTTTGATGAAAATGACAGATAAAGATGAGGAGAAAGATGAAGAGGCAATTCTTATGAAAAAGCTGGAGGAGATTAAAAGGAAGAAAGCTGCTACTAATCCCTCTATGAATGCTCTTATTGTGCAGGGTTCAGCAGAAGATGACGAGTTCGGTGGCGTACAGGTGTGGTCGACCGACTCAGAAGATGATGAGGTGAGAAACCCTTCTCATGGAAAGGCTTATGTCGCAAGAGGTGGTGAAAGCAGTGGAAAATGTCTGATGGTGACTAATGTATCTCAGATGAGGGGATACAATACTGATGGTGGAAATGAAGATACCAAGGAGCGAGAGGACTTATGCTTTACAGCAAAACCTCTCAGTGTGCAGATCAGTGAACTTGATGAACTGATCAAGAAGGTACAATCTATTTTTGTTTCGTTTAAAATTCCACAAAACTCACATGAAAAGGAATTAAATAAGTTGAATTCAAGACTTTCAAATCTAGATAGTTGTTTAACTCAAACACGGGTCACAAATTCTAATCTGACTGACCAAATAAGCAGGGTGTCATCCAAGAGTGAGGAGCGAAGGATGTGGATTGAATAGAAGGAGTCGGAGCTAATTAAGTTTAGGGATGAAAACATTTATTTGCAAAGAGACAATTTGAAATTGTTAAAACAAAGGAATGTTTTTTGTTTCATTGCTAAAAGACTTTATGCTAACATTACTCAACTGCATCTAAATTGTGAAATAGGGCAGAAGATACATCGCATGATTCTTCCCTTCCTTGAGTTTAAGGAGGATGAAATCGATGCCGAAGCATACAACTGTGAAAGTGTTGTATCTTCCGATGATGTTAATCCTACTTATATGTATGGTATGGACAAAATAGAATCTTTTATAAAGTCCAAAGACCATAAGGACATGCTTAAAAATCTATTGGATGAAAACGATAAGCTGAAACTCAAGACCGAAACCATACAAAAATTCGACTTATTGAGTACCAATTTAAGTTCAGAAAACAAAATTGATGTTGAAAACGCATCTGAACTTAATGAGGACGATGATATGAGTGAAATTTATGTAGAAGTTGAAGTCGACTGTTCTGAGTTTGTCAAGAGCGAACCCGAAAACCACAAAAACCTAATTTCTGAAAATTATGTGGAATTCACTCGTTTGTCCAAAACTAAGTCCCTAAACCTTAAAGAAAAAGTTGTTGTGTTTCAGAAGGTTAGAACTGTTGGGTTTTGAGCAATCTAACACTTCCTAAGTGTGCATGCAACCCTAATAAACCTTGGATCTATGTTTTCTTCTAAAATACATGCAAATAATAACTTCCAAGGTTTCTTCCTAACTAGCATAGCATAAGGATTATGAATCATAAAAGTACTGGTAGAAATACATACCTTTTGATGATGGTTGATTGTTTGGATTTTGAGAGCCAAGCACCAATAGTGTGAATGCCTCAAATGGAATCACAAATCACCACAAACACTTGGAAAACTTTGAGAGAGTGTATACACACATAGAAAATCGGCCACACACACAAAACCACACTAGTGGCTATTTCATGCAACATAAGCATGCTTATATAGTGTACATGTTTAGGGTGAAACCCTAATAACCCATGACCTTTCCTTTTCCAAGGATCCATGGGTTAAAAGCTCCATGGATCATCCATGGACTTCCATACAAGCCTAGCCCATTAACAAATGAGTGTTAGCCCACACTATATAAAACCAATAGCCCACAATCTAATTAGTCTTCCTTTTAATCTCTAAATTAATTCATAATTAATTTAAGACTAAGACTAATTAAATAACATGACTTCATATTAATATATTATAACTTATAATATATTAATAAACATATGTGTATAACTCTCATAAAATTATCCATAAATAGTTCGGGTGAAGTGCAACCCAAATGGACCATGCCGGGTCGGGTCAAGTATGTACCAAATAAGTTATGGACTTAGACACCTTATCCAACAGACTCCCACTTGGATAAGTCTAATAACTATATTTGCGTATGTTACTTCAGGAACCAACCAGCAATCGTAGCTCTCGAAAACTCTGTTGAACTATGAAGTGCCATTTTAGATAAGTGATCATATAGTCCTCTGTTCTCATGATATCAGCCGGACAAATACATGGAACAACGTCGTACTTATTGTCCAGCAGTTTGTTTCCCGATTTTCGATTTGTTTGACAAAGAACTTAATCGAACACATCGATTTAGTTCTGACCGGCCGGTACATAGGTCACAACAAAATCATCGAGGGGCCCATATATCGCTTCTATTTCTAGAAGGAACATATAAACTTCGACTCATATGCTTGTTCTACTACTTGTTGAATTGTACACAAAGGCACGTTTTATAACATCAAGTTACTGATGCGTTTACGTGCAATCAATGCACAACCAACTCATAGGTAACAACTCATATCTCTAGGTTTGAAGATTTATATGATATTACCGTCTCACGATCACTCGAGATAAATTGCATGAAGTGATACAAGTGAGCGTGGGTTTATTCCAATACTCATAACTTATGAGCACTCATGAATGTTGTAGCAACCATTGCTATGACTAAACCCATTTAGCCATCTACAAACTCGATTCATGACAGTCTTGATTCATACCTACTTCCAACATATGAACGACTGTGGAGTGTTTAAATAACTTAGTCATTCGGAAAGAATAACCTAGCTATTTTGGAAGTCAAAACATGCAAAGTGAAACACAATAATAATCGAATCCAATATGGTCTCAGAACCCTTTTGAATATAAATAGAACCACCTTTTATTTATCACCATATTGATTACACATTATTCATTGTATAATGTTTCAAACAATCAACTTAAGACTTGAATAAAAACAACAGTCGTCCCATGCTCCTAGCATGTACACTTTGTTTTTCTAAACAATAGTTATGCCATACTCCAAGTATACACACTTTGTTTGTCTACGGTCCTTACATTGTGATGTAGATCAATTAAACATGATTCCAATGATACTCATTTCACAATCCCAAATCCTTATTGTAAATGTGAGAATTTCTTATTCCTATCATTTACCAAAAAATCTGTTTGATTTTAAACTTTTATGCAATGTTCCTCTTGTAATGATTATGCACAAAGTCACCAAAACCTTGTCACCAGTCATTACAGAGTATTCCAAAGAAGGTCAACTTCTATGGAACGAAAGTCTCATATTCAAAGTACATTGCTTTGAACATCCTTCTTGCATTAAGTTTTTCAAATCATACATAGATTGAATAACTTCCACCTATGGAGACATTTCCTTAGTCCCATTTTGACTATCACTTCCGAACAAGAGTTACTACTTTTCAGAATATGTCAATATGGTCCTTTCCGACATCATACTTCCAACTTTCCCTGAGCAACCAATCTTTGGCGAACCTCGAATTGTCCTCGACAATTGCTTAATCACTTTAGTCATATCCAGTTCTAGACTTTTCCCTTCTCAATGCCTTAAGCATTTGGAAAATTTAGAAAAGATGAATATTATAGCACATGCAATCGATCCTATATTCGAAGCATATGGGACACGATTCATGATGTTTGACATATAGACATGATACTAGACCAGTCTTTTGCTACAATATTTTTAATTTGCCATGTTTTCAAAATTTAACTATGAAGAGGGATGCCGTAATCATAATCAAATTTTGAAAACGCAATATATATATAATTTCTTCAAGTTGAACCATTCCAACATAAAATTCATATATATATATATATATATATATATATATATATATATATATATTCTTGACTAAAGATGATTAAAATCTCAATCTAAGATTTTAGAATTGAAATGAAGTATAATTTCCTCTCCCTTAATTATAGCAAAACAACTTTTCAACTCCTGCAACTTCACGAATTGAAACTTTTGTTTTCTATAATTAACATTGCTAACTTGCAACACTAAACGTAATAATCTTGCTCCCACTAACATGATGATTATCAACATAACACTTATGCTCCCACTAGCTCTGACATATTTCCAGAAATCTGCTGGACTTCTGAAATTTAAATTCATACACCCTTTCTTAGATAGCTCACATGTGTGTCTAGACAATTTTCAGAACTATGAAAAGGGATGCCGTAATCATAGTCTCAATTGCTTAGGCATTTGCCATTTCTCACAAGTCCATGTTAGTGTGCCGGTTAACCACACGCGCTCCACTAACGACTTTTGAAAATGGAAATAACACAATTGATATCTACGTTAAATCTACTTAGTGAAAGCGTTTCCTCACCATCATTTTCATGAATCGGAGAGAAACCTTATGACACTTAGATTTTATAGTGTATGATTTCCTATCCATGTGAATTTGTCAAAACCATAATCACAAGATAAGGTTAGTGACAAATTCAGCCTTACATGGATTAAACTTGTTCAATCTTAGTTTCTTGTCACCTTGGTAGCACAAGGCCCACCAATGCTTCCAAGTTGAACTCTGATAACTCACATGCAAATTCAACTTAATTGAAGTAGGTACAGAAATAAGAATTATGTCAACACGATAGGTTGCAAACCTTAAGTCGTGTGCTAGTGATAAAATATAGGTTTTACTCTTGATTAAATCTTGAAACTCTTTCAGGATCTTTAAGGCTCCTACTGTCCCCTTGACGTATAAGTTTCCCCAGTCAAGAACCATTCCTTGACAAAACAAATATTCAAGGGATAGTGCGGATTCTTATCAAGACTAACACTTCACACAATTGGTCTTAGTTGGTCTTTGTCTCGTCCAAGACATCACAACTTACCAATCTCAAATGTACAAGAGTAGAAAACATTTTACTCTTACATTTGACTAGTGTTAATAAATCTTCCTTTATGTCACTCAAGGTTACAATCTTGGAGTATGACTCTAAGAATTGTTTTGGAACGAAGTATGACTCATCTTCTCGATCTTAACCAATCCAATAATTCATGACCTCTCTTCTTAGCCATAACAATGCACTAAGACGTCCTTAGAGTATGAATTTGTGATATGGTTTCATAATCATTAAGATGATCATGAAATACGATACTAAAGTACTCTCCCATCCTTTCAGATTTGAGAAACTTTTATCTTTCTGCCTAATTTGATTCTTCTCATTTGTTTTGTCATACATTGTAACCTTTCCAATGTTACAGAATTATACTTAACCTTATAAGTATAATCATATTTACTAATCTTTAGTAAATCATGACAAATCAATCTTTGTAGTGGACCTTGACCAGCGCACACCCAGTGTACCTAATTCCTTAGTCCTTTAATTGACTCACATATACATGTGATCAAAGAATTAGTCTTAATTTTCAAAGATGAAAATTCTCATTCATCATACAATACAACTTGTATGATTCCAAGTTTCTGTCCAATTGAAACTTGGGTGATGAAAAACTTTCTTCATTTGGTAAATTTAGACACTACCACAAATGAAAGAATCAAATCCACTTTCCAATATTGCTATTACTGGAAACATATAAGCAACAATTTTCCACGGATGCCATTGTAAGGATGTTTTTTAAAATAAATAAAATTAAAACCCTTTTTTTTTAATTTTAAAACTTTGCGGAAAAACTTATCCTTCCAATCCACATGAAAACCTTGTTGTTATCTATTCATAAGAAATATATTATAACTCTTAAACAACAGCTCAAAATTCTGATTACCGAACCATGCGATCGAAACCCACCTTCGCAATCAGAATCAACATATACTTACTTTAAGCTTCCTATTTGATTCTTAAAACATCAGCATGTGACCCATTCACATTATGTAATAAGAATCTCCAAATAGGAACTTAATAGAGTTAGATAGTGGACTTTACCCGGAGTAGAGTCAAACGTCTTGACTTGATCAACCTTATGACCTTTCAGGTGAATAGGGCAGCTTCGCAACCAATGCCCCTTCCTTTGGCAACAAAACACATGGACCCTTTGGTAATGGCACATGAGACTATCTCAGACTTATCCTTTCTCTTTACCATTTGGTCAACCGAGTTGACTATGGCCGATCCCTTTCCATTGGGAAGAGAAATCTTTTTCTAGATATCCAATGCTACCATTGTCAATGTCCATTTAAGACTTGGGAAGTTGTTCTTTTAATCAAATTTGCTTTACTGGTGCTCCAAATCATTGCTGATTCCACAACACCAAGCAAATAGATAACATCATTAAGGGTCATGTCATAGTCTGTCTCATAGTAGTCCCAAAAAGACTCACTATGTTACTAAGAAAGTGATTGAACATCCAACTTTCACGAGACTTTGACACCCAACTCTCCCGGCTTATCAATATGTGACTTTATCTCCAAGATGTGAGCACATATAGACTGTGCTTGCCAATAGGGATTGAGTGACTTTAAACTTTTCAAGAACTTGTGGGTGATGGAGAATAATTGGAGGAGGTGGAGGAAGTGAAGCATGATGTTGAGGGACACCATCTTCAAGAGATTTGGGAAGATCATAGTTATCTGAACCAGACATCTATAATGGGAGAAAATCAAGTTAGTTGATTCAAAATCCTTAATATAACACCCAATATGAAATATTAAGGCTAGGACCCAACACAATATTTTATAATTTGGAAGAGGGATGCCGTAATCCAAGCTATAAAATATTTGAAGGTAAGCGAATGACGATTCACCAATTTCCACCATGAAAAACGAAATAATTTATTAGGTTTTAATTGGATTTGAAATTCCTAGATCTTTTGAGATTCATTGAACTTTTCAATGGCATGTTTCAATCTCGAGTGTGCCCTCTCAAATTTTGTGACTGGGATGCCGAGGATCACAAAACAAGGTGTGAATAACCATACCAATTCACTTGGTACCCTTAATATTATCACCCAATCAATGTGCCGGTTAACCACACACGCTCCATTGATCTATGACAAACATTAAGTCACCCTTCGTGATCCTTACTAGTCCAAGTTAGTGTGCCGGTTAACCACACACGCTCCACCAACGACTTGGTAAGGTACAAAGTGTGAATTCCATGGGCTAGCACCAAATTCACATTTTTCCTAAAGTAACTAAAATTGGGAATTAAATAAAACATTTAGTTACTTTATAATAATCATTATACTTTTAATGAGAATTTAAAGTCATTGTCCTACCCGTTCGGCTAACGACCCTCCACCAGTCAAGCAAGCGGTGGGTGAGAGTGGACACCCTTTAAGTTGCCAATTTATAGGCAACAACCTTATACCCACCTTATAGACCGGCTTCGTGAATGAGGCCTACTAACGGTAAA
Source organism: Lactuca serriola (assembly GCF_051521515.1). Classification (NCBI taxonomy): domain Eukaryota; kingdom Viridiplantae; phylum Streptophyta; class Magnoliopsida; order Asterales; family Asteraceae; genus Lactuca; species Lactuca serriola. Next base: position 145,436,642 of record NC_136416.1, read on the forward strand.
ACGACTTGTTCTTATACATATATATAATAATTCACCATTAATCTTATAATAGTATAAGGGTAGAATTTTAACTTTTAAAACTTCTAGGGTATGGAATTAAAGTTTGTGTGAGACTTTACAAGTTCCAAAACTTGAGGGCAAGTTTTGAACAATTCATAAACTTTTGGATATTCATAACTTATGAGTTTTAATTAAGTGTTTTAAAGCTTTTAATGAAGAGTCTTTTGGAAATCCATAACTTGAGGACAAGTTATGAAGTCCATAAAAGCATTTATTAGAAAAACTCTTCAAATGTGTAACTTATGACTTCTTAAAAAAAATATTTAAAAGAAAAAACTTTTGGAATTCCATAACTTGAGGACAAATTATGAATTCCATTAAAACACATTAAGATCAAGAATTAACTAACAAACAATTTTGCAAATAATTCCTATGATCTAACAAAACTCGTATGAACATGAACATCCACATCAACAATTTCAAGAATCATATGAACACATATAAACTTGAAATTTTGATTATAACTTTGAAATTGGTCCACCATCATCATTACCACATCAAAAACAGGTTTTATGAGTCCAAAACAGTTTAAGGTAATGATTCTAGACCAATTCCAGCACCAAAACTCGAAGATATGTTGTCTGGGGGTCCAACTCGTCGAGTGCATGAACCAACTCGCCGAGTTGGATGAATTTTGTCTTGGACTCGTCGAGTCCCTTCATGGACTCGGCGAGTCTGCTGTGCAGACAGCACATAAACTTCGATTTTCAGCAATATGCATCAAGTATTCAAGAAAACAAGCCTAGGCTCTGATACCATTGTTGGGTTTTGAGCAATCTAACACTTCCTAAGTGTGCATGCAACCCTAATAAACCTTGGATCTATGTTTTCTTCTAAAATACATGCAAATAATAACTTCCAAGGTTTCTTCCTAACTAGCATAGCATAAGGATTATGAATCATAAAAGTACTGGTAGAAATACATACCTTTTGATGATGGTTGATTGTTTGGATTTTGAGAGCCAAGCACCAATAGTGTGAATGCCTCAAATGGAATCACAAATCACCACAAACACTTGGAAAACTTTGAGAGAGTGTATACACACATAGAAAATCGGCCACACACACAAAACCACACTAGTGGCTATTTCATGCAACATAAGCATGCTTATATAGTGTACATGATTAGGGTGAAACCCTAATAACCCATGACCTTTCCTTTTCCAAGGATCCATGGGTTAAAAGCTCCATGGATCATCCATGGACTTCCATACAAGCCTAGCCCATTAACAAATGAGTGTTAGCCCACACTATATAAAACCAATTGCCCACAATCTAATTAGTCTTCCTTTAAATCTCTAAATTAATTCATAATTAATTTAAGACTAAGACTAATTAAATAACATGACTTCATATTAATATATTATAACTTATAATATATTAATAAACATATGTGTATAACTCTCATAAAATTATCCATAAATAGTTCGGGTGAAGTGCAACCCAAATGGACCATGCCGAGTCGGGTCAAGTATGTACCAAATAAGTTATGGACTTAGACACCTTATCCAACAAGAACTACTCCCAATCAGGTGTATAAGGTCACAGGAGTAACCGAACATCAAACAACTGAACTCACTACCATAGTGAACAAAGATAATGCAGATGGTTGTGATGAGTTTTTCTGGTCAGCACCCATAGACAATGAAGACGAAACGGTTGGTCTGTCGGAGCGAACATCCTGGAAGACCAAAGGTAGATATGTCCCCGAGCCGCTGAATAAACCTACCAACTTCGACGCACCAAGTACAAGTGGCACAAAAGAAATTCATGTAGAAAAAGTCACCTCTACAAGCGAAACCTCATCTATGAAGAGTGAACCGGTTACCAAGAAGCTGAAACAAAAAGCTAATATCCACAGACAACCGAAACAGGTGAAAAATCAAAAGCAGTAGAGAAATCTTAGATACAAGAAAAATCTCTCAGAGCGAAAGCAGTTTTGGCGCTCTCAAAATCCTCACTACTCTTACCATGATAAAGATTCTAAGTTAGAGAGAAAGACTTTCGGGCCACACGAAGAACAGAACCGAAAGGATAGGTTCGGTCCCGAAAGCAACAGCAAACGAAAAGCTAGTTTCGGTCCGCCAAGTAATAACAGGCAAAGACCTGATTTCAGTCCATCAAGCTTTTATAATAAAAGACCAAGTTTCAAACCACCAGCCAACAACAACCAAAAATCCAACTTCGGCTCATCATCAAGCGGCTACCGAAGGTCCAGGTTCGGTCCCTCTAATGACCACAAACGAAAGGGTCATTTTGAAACCCAAGTCAGGAAAGAATCTCATTCTAATTTCTTTTCCTCTAATTCCTCTCATTCTCAATCTCCTTTTAAACCTAATTCTGCTCCTACACAAAATTCAAGATCATCAAAAAACTTGAACGGAAAAAGGAAGATTTCCTCTGCCAAGGAAGACCGAAGGCAGACTAAAGTCCATACCCCAGAATCTGAATCCAAAAAGCTTGCATCTAATCCTAATAAAATCAAAGTGTTTACCATTAAAAGAAAAGATGAAACAACCTTATTAAAACGAACATATCTTGTTGATGTTTCTCTTACTATTCCTGTTCCTGTGAAAGGCTCACGTGGACCCAAGAAACTTTGGGTTCCTAAATCTGCTTAATTTTTGCAGGTTATTAGTGACGAGCAGTTTGACGAATAATGGTATATTGACAGTGGCTGCTCACGTCACATGACAGGAAGGAAGGAAGAGCTAAGGGAGTTTCGATCGCTTCAAAATGGTGGCAATGTCAAGTTTGGTAATAACTCCTATGGAACAATAAAGGGTTATGGGATGATAACCAATGGAGACTTCACAATAACAAAGGTGGCATACGTAGAAGGATTGCAGCATAACCTCATCAGTGTATCTCAACTGGTTGGAGGTACTGGTCTCAAAGTTTCATTCGACGATGAAGGCTCAGAAATTATAGAGAAGAAATCCAACAAGGTCATTCTCAAATCAGATCGAAAAGGCGAAATGTTTCCTCTGAATCTCATACCGATCAAAGGGAATCCAGCCATATGTATTTTGTCCAAAGCTCATTCAGACGAAAGCTGGTTGTGGCACTGAAGGCTCTCTCATCTCAACTTCAAAGACATCAACAAGCTTGTCACCGGAGGTCATGTTCGGGGTCTTCCATTCCTCAAGTTTGATCGTGAACACTTGTGCACTGCATGCGAAATGGGGAAACAAAGTCGTCAAAGTCACCCATCAATTATAAACACAAAAGTTGTTGAACTACTTGAGTTTCTTCACATCGACTTGTGTGGTCCATCATCAATAGAGAGCATTGGCGGTAGCAAGTATATTCTTGTTATTGTTGATGATTTCTTGCATTTTACATGGGTATTCTTTCTGAAGCACAAATCTGAGGCCACTCCAAAGCTAAAGATGTTTATCAAGCAGGTTGAAGTGAAACTGAGAAAAGTCGTTCAAAACATTAGGAGCGACAATGGACTGGAATTCAAGAACAAAGAATTTGAAGACTTCTTGGCAGAAAAAGGAACCAGTCATAACTTCTCAGCCCCTTATACACCTCAACAGAATGGTATTGTCGAAAGGCGAAATCGATCCCTGTGTGAGGCGGCTCGAACAATGCTAAGTTTTGCTTCTCTTCCCTTATATTTTTGGGCTGATGCTATTGCTGCAACATGTTTTACGCAGAATAGGTCTTATCTCAACAAGCGTTTCTCTCTCACTCCCTATGAGATCATCAATAACAGGAAGTCGAATGTAAAATTCTTCCATGTGTTCGGTTCAAGGTGCTTCATCTTCAACTCCAAAGAACATCGTAACAAGTTTGATGTTAAAGCTGAAGAAGGAACTTTTCTGGGATATTCTCTTACTTCAAAGGCATACCGGGTTTTAAATAAGCGTTCTAGAAAGATTGAAGAAACCTATTATGTGACTTTCGATGACAGCTACGTCAAGAAACTAAAAACTTCTGAAGAAGCGACTGGAGAAATTTGTTCTCAAACAGGTCAAGTCACTGCCACGATTGCTAATTTGTTTGATCAGTTCGTAGATTTATTCGATGAACCTGAGAAAGCCACTCTCTCAGAAGCCAAGGCGGCAGACAACAAAATCGATCATCTGAAGCACATTGTCGAAGATTCAGCCAAACAAATGGGAGAAGGTGAATCAGTTCGAAACGAACCTCCTCAGCACGACACTTCAGTTGAGGGGGAGAATCAATTTTCTTGAAATCAACCGGACTCACAGTTTCAGGGGGAGAATTCAATCCCAGTAGCACCCGAAAGCCCGACTACACCCGAAAGTCCTGTAGCACCCGAAAGCCCGGCTACACCCGAAAGTTCTGTTGCACCCGAAGGTCCAAATCAACCTAAAGATCCAAATGATTCATCATCTGTCGAGGGGGAGAATTCTGATATGTTCTATGATGATGATATTCAATCTGAGGTGGAAGAACTGGTCAATGCCGAATTGGATCCATCCTATGATCCAAACTTTCCTCCGCTCACCAAATGGACAAGAGATCATCCTGTATCTCAGATAGTGGGTAAAGTATCTGAAAAAGTCCTAACCCGATCCCAAGTGAAGGCAAAGCAAACCTCCCTATTCTCCAAAGTAGAGTTCTGCATGTATAATTCTTTCGTATCCAAAGTTGAGCCAAAGACAGTCAATACTGCTCTTGATCATTCTGATTGGGTCCAAGCAATGCAAGATGAATTCAATGAGTTTGAAAGAAATAAGGTCTGGCGTCTCATTCCAACACCTAAAGATGCCTCAGTCGTTGGTCTTAAATGGGTATTAATAAATAAAATGGACAAGGAGGGAAACGTGATTCACAATAAAGCTCGTCTTGTGGTGAAAGGATACTGCCAAGAAGAAGGAATTGATTACGAAGAAACTTTTGCTCCGGTAGCAAGGCTGGAATCTGTTCGAATATTTCTTGCCTATGCTGCACACAAGAACTTCGAGGTCTACCAAATGGATGTGAAATGCGCCTTTCTGAATGGAGAACTTGAAGAAACGGTTTACGTGGAGCAACCTCCTAGTTTTGTGAACGAAAAGCATCCAAATCACTACTACATTCTAGACAAGGCAGTTTATGGTCTGAAACAAGCGCCTAGGGCATGGTATGAAACACTAACTAAGTTCTTAAAGATGTTTAAATTCAAACAAGGTTCGGTTGACCCAACCTTCTTTCGTAAAAAGGAAGGTAACCACCTTATGATAGTTCAAATCTATGTCGATGATATCATCTTTGGCTCAACGAATCCTAGCTTAACAGCTGAATTCAGAAAGTTGATGGAGACTAAATTTGAAATGAGCTCAATGGGTCCGATTAACTTTTTCCATGGTTTAAACATTAGACAGGGACCCGAAGGCATCTTTATCAACCAGGAAGCATATACCAAGACTCTTCTTGCTAAATTTGGCATGATGGGAGATTCAAAGGTCAAAGTTCCAATGGCGTTCGGCACCAAGCTCACACCATCCTTGGAAAAACCGGCAGTCGATATAACACTATATCGCCAAATGATTGGTTCCCTGATGTACCTCACAGCTAGCAGGCCTGATATAATGTTTTCTGTGTGTTCTAGTGCTAGGTTTCAAGCGAATCCTCGTGAACCACACATGCTAGCAGTGAAAAACATACTCCGATATCTGAAGCGAACCACCTCTCTCGATCTCTGGTATCCCTCAAACTCAGGGTTCTTTGTTCAAGCCTACTCAGATGCAGACCTTGGAGGATGTGGTTTAGACAGGAAAAGCACCACAGGAGGATGTCAATTCCTCGACGGGAAGTTGGTAAGCTGGAAATCTAAGAAACAAACATGTGTTTCACTGTCCACTGACGAAGCAGAATATATTGCAACTGCTTCTTGCACGTCTGAAGTTATTTGGATCCAAAGCCAACTCCGGGATTACGGACTCAACACGAAAAATATCCCACTATATTGTGACTCAGAAAGTGCAATTAGGATCTGTCATAACCCAGTACAACATTCCAAAACCAAACATATTGCATTGAGGTATCACTTCATTAAAGATCACGTAGAAGACGGAAACGTAGAGATTCATTTTGTTCGAACTACTGATCAACTGGCTGACATCTTCACCAAAGCTCTTCCGGAAGCAAGTTTTAATAAAATTCTACAAGGGCTAGGTATGATGGAATCAGAGTCAGTACCAAAAACTACTTCTCAAAACTAAAAGTTGGAAGCGAAATGAACCGAACGTTCGGGTTCGGTTCACGTGAGTGCCGAAATCAGCCGAGCGCTCGGGTTCGGTCCTATTCACCTATCTTCGCTTATCACTTAACGGTAGTTTCTTTGGTTGTAAATTTTTTTGTACCCTTTTTTCTCAACTGTGTCTCTCTTATTTTCAAGTCTTTTTCTTTTTCAAATTTTTTTGCAACCGAAATGAACCAAACGTTCGGTCTATTTCGAGTTCGGTTCCAAAAAAATTTTTTGTTTGTTTTATTTTTCCAAATATCAAAAACTCCAAAAATATTTTTGTTTGTTTTTCTCTTTAAATCAAAAACTCCAAAAACATTTTTTTTGTTTTGTGTGTTCATTAATTTTTTTATTTATTATTATCATTTATGGATAATCGATGGGGCAATTATTGTTCTCACCTCTTTTAATAGTTAAGTGTCCCTAGAAGCATGTTGATGTATGTTATCCAAAGCCTCACCTGATTCTGAATAATCGCCTTACTGACTTGGTATATACAAACCTTGTCTTCCCAATTAGGCTTTTATATTTATTCTAATCATGAGCTACCTTACTCTCTTCTCAAATGAGATTAGAGTTTTCTGCTTGGTCCTTATTTTACAGCAGAGGTACTTTGGGTTCTTTACACCATCTTCAATATTTTTCTCCATCCTATTCGCTTCATACACGTAACCCTTGAGACTCTCAACAATTACCAATGAGGTTTATGGTTACACAATCTTTGTGTTTATGATCTTAGCTTCGTGCCACTACGTGCTAAGTGAAACCCACAATTCAATACCTACTATGCATTGACGGCAAACAATTAAATTTGCTCTAGTTTTCACTAATGAATTAACGAAGTCACCCATGGGGCTGTACCTTGAAATCTCTAAATTTTCTTTTTGTGTGATTCTTATGAAATTGTTAAATCCCATAACATTTTTTCCCTTAGAATCCAGTTTTTTTTTTTTTGAGATTTCACCTAAAAGTATTTTCCACATGCCACTTAAATTCTCTTCACACCTACTAGTTCAACAGACTACATTGGTCTCACAAGTACTTCAGTCGATTTCTGTCTTATGTCAAGATCAGGAATTCCGCACTGAAGCGAAAGCCACCCACATTTTCCTTATTAAAAGATACCTTTCAATACTTCTTAATAAGTGTTTGATCGTAATTCAACGGGAAACCACACAAACACTTTAAGGTCTCTCTTGACTTTGAAGGAAGAGATTCGTGCCCGGGATCCATTGTTTCGTGTCTTTACTAACATCACAATTTCCCACATATGTATTGCTTTATTTCTTTTCTTTTACACTCTATGCACGAAAATCTTTTTGATTTTCCATAATTCTGGTTTCATTACTTACAAGCAATTTTTGGCTATGGGATTTAAGGTTATAAAAGAAATGCGGCTCACAATGTTACACGTGGTTGTTTTGCTCTATGATGACAGCTCACTCTAAAGGGATAAGTTGCTGACTCAGCCGAAAATCTAATCACTTCAATATTTCAAACGGCGCTTGATGGGAAGGCGTGTGAAGTGGAACCGTTTTTAACATTTCAAACGGCGCCTGATGGGAAGGCATGTGAAACGGGACAATTTTTCTCTCTCCTGCGTAATCATCGGGGCTCTAAACTGTCACGCGTCAATCACCTAAGGAAACTCTTCGCATTTCCCTTGAAGATTTGGGAACATATTTTTCTCTCTCTTCTCACCACGGTATAAAAGGTAAATTCCACCATAATTTACCTCTTTACTGCACCAAATATTCAGAGAGCAAGAAAAGCTTTATTTCTTCTACTGTTCATCATCCCTCCCAAATCCTTCTCTTCAATGGCAGATTCATCTTCGGTTCATGCTACTTCTCACATCCTGCCAATCCGTCCTCAACAAAGCCTGATCATCGACCTCACTCCTCAAGTTTACGATGCATTCATGTTTCCTATCATGGAATGTCTCAAGTATTCGCCACTGGTTCCAGCTCTCACCAAGGTCGAAACTATTCCAATGGAGTGCCTATCGCAAATCTTCTCCACAGCCCACTATGACAAGTTTGTCGATCGAATCTTCTTCGACATTCTTGATTATAAGGCCTCCATCTCCAAACAGCGATTATGTTCGCTTTTAGGGTTTGAACCCGATGAATCTAGGGTTAACCCTGAATCTATTCCGGTGGGACAGTTGTTTTCCATGTTTTATAACATGGGATACACTAAAATTCTGACGATGGTGACCAAATTTAAGAAATCTTGCTTACATCCTCAGTGGAACGGCTTCTTCACCGTCTTGTTCAAGGGGCTATCAGAACGAAGTGCAGGTTCAGACGGGGCGAGTCGTCTGTTTATGACCATTCTTTATGGTCTGTACCACGGCATTAAACTTGACTATGGGTCAGTTCTATGGCAGCAGCTGATTCAGAGTCTAGCGTCTACCTCTCGCCATTCAGAGATCTCCTATGCCAGATTCTGGACGCTGGTCACAAAGTGGGTGATGGACAAGTTTCATGTTCCAATTGTTGTTGATTCTCCACTTTCTTCGATAGGTACTTTCCACACTACGAAGATAATTGTCTCTGATTCCTCTAAGTTTTAGTTTATTGGCTCAATTCCTGAGTCAATGTATAGGAATGTTCCAAGCGACAGCCGAATCATCAGAACTTACAAAGAGTTTCGTCGCTCTGGTCCTAGAGAGCTTACTCCTGACATGATTCAATCAATTCATGATGCTGATCAGCCTGCTCCCAGCGGAAAGAAGAATGACAAGGGAAAAGACAAGAAGGTTTTCAAAGGAGCGAAAGGTCCTTCTCCGAAGAAACACAAGCCCTCCAAAGCAGCTCAATCTCCTCCACCAAAGAAGAGGAAGACTCAACCTAGGCGAAAGCTTATTCTTGCCTCCTCCTCCAGTGAATCTGAGGAAGAGAGTTCAGACTCTGAAGAGTCCCTACGTGGTAACACTCCTCCACGTTCGCCTACTCCTGAGGTACATGGTTCCACTAGACCTATCTCTCCTCCCCCAATCTCCATCTCCATTTCCATTCCCCCCATAACCTCCACTACTCAAATACCACCCACCTCTATCCCTGTACCACCTCATATTTTTACTGAAGCTACTACAACAACCACCGCTAGAGTTAGAACCAACGTATCTGATATGGGGGCTCCTACTACAGCACCCGAACCCACTCCCACTACCGAACATACATCAGTACCCGAACCTACTTCCACAACCGAGCCTCCACCCTCACCCTCATCTCCTGCTCACTTAGCAGATGATGAAGAACCTTTTCTTGGAGGAGAGGACATGACGTTTGACTCGGTCTATTACAGTCTGTATCAAATGCAAAGCGATGATGATGATGATGCTCCAGTCACCAAGAAGCATCTCAAGGAGCTTCATGAGAAAATCGATTCTCTCATTGCTTCCTCCTCTACTTCCTCACACTCTACTATCTCAGAAGCTGCTATTCAGAGGATTTTTGATACGTTTACTAAGGCTCATGAAGCGTCTATCAACTCTGCCACTGCCGCTATTGACGCCTCCACCAAGGCGTGTGTTGCTGCGACCGAAAAAGTCGAAAAACTATTTGATAACGCCACTTCTCTTTTACAGTCTTTACAGGGAACTGCTGACTCCAATGCAGAGAGGCTTGACTCTCTTGTCAACAAGTTGGCTACCTCAGTTGCCTCAGAACTGCAGTCATTTGCCAGTCTTCGTCAAACTCTCAGTGATGACAACACATCGTTTAAGGCGACTATTGAGGAGCGCCTGACTAAGATGCATGAAGACCTAGCTGCCGAGAACTCAGTAATGGACTCTCTCGCTCGTAAGACCACTGCTCTCAAGGTCAAGAGTCTTCAGCTTTTCCATTCTCAAAAGGAAGTTGAATCTCTTCGATCTGAGCGAGAAGTTATTTCTTCATGTGTTTCGGATATCCACGCCGCCCTTTCCAACATCATTGAAGCCCATGATCCGATTCTGAACTACTCAGTGAGGCGCACAATTGCAGAAAATCTTGCTCCTGCCCTTGCTCTCTTAAGCAAACTTGAAGGGCTCCTGGAGTTCGTGTCCAATCCGAAACAAGGGGGAGAAGATGTGTCTCAGTCCCAACCGCCTCCCACTTCTACAGCAACTAAAGCAACCTCCTCCAGCAGGTCAAGCCTCAGGTTCGGGTGTCAAAGACAAAGGAAAGAAAATTGCTGAAGACAGTGATGATGATGATAAAGAGACGATTGCAGATCTCTTAAAGAAACAAGGTCGTGATAAAGATGCTGACATGAGCGCTCGTGTTGCCAGAGAGGCTGAGGCGACCGAAAGGAAAATGAAGGAGGCTCGTGACCTTCTTGAGAGTAGGAAAACTCTTTTTTCCTCCGTGGACTCTTGAGAAACTTTTGAAAGAGACTATTGAAACTCCCAGCATTCTGTGGCTTGAACAAGTGATTTCATTGGATCGTATCAACTCTGTCGATTCTCAGTTCGACATGCCATTAACCCGAAAAGCCTTCATCTTTCATGCCTTTGATAACGTTGCTGATGTCCCTCATCCTCATCCAAAGGTTGATAGGGAACTCGTCGAATTCTATCTGAAGTCTGCTCAACCACAGTATCAAACTTGGAGCGCTCAGAAGATCGTCAACGTTCGGGTCCTCAAGCTGTTTCGTGAGGGGAACTTCACGAACGTTTGGTTCAAAGTGCTCCGGGGTTCTGCTAAAACCGAACACGCGATATCTCTTGCTGATCTTCCCAACCTGAATCCACCCGACTGGATTATTTTGCACAACATCCTCCTCACCAACGAAGCTGAGTATGGTCCAATTATTGATCACTTCAAAAGGATGCTCGTATGCTACATTATGGAGGTTGTCAAGATGGATCAGGAGATCGCTAGCATCTTCAAGAAAAAGCCTACTATTTCTCCTGTTGGCTCTGCTAGTGATTTGAACATGGTGCAGATGGGAAGAATTGACCCGAAGCGGAATTCTGTCATGTTTACAAGGAACGAAGGCCAAAAATGCTTGTTCGCTCTGGCAGATAAACACCTTTACATCACGGCATGCTTGGAACATATTCTAGGTATCATTCATCGATGCAAGCAGAATTCAGCAGACGACAAGAAGTACTTCGATGACATGATCCAATGGTACATTCGCTTCAGACAGACCATCCTTGCTCTCATCCCACGTCTGTTTGATACCACTAAGAAAGTTCCTGCAGCTGGACCCAGCAAGCCGAAGAGATAGTCTCGCTCCAATTAACGCAAAGGGGGAGATTGTTAGGTCCAGAAGGTGTTGCGTCTTGGGCTCGCTATTTAGTCCATTTAGTCTCCGGTATGGGCCTGTCCATCCATGAGTTATTTTATAGGGTTTTGTATTTATAGGTGCTTGCATGTATCCTAGTACGAGAGATTTGGAAATTATTTTGTCAAGCATTTGATCTTTATCTTTTGTAACCCTAATATCCTCTACAGCGGAAGTTCTTGATCGAGCTCTTCTAAGGATTGAATCAATTGAATCATTCGACATATTCAGATTCATTCTTGTGTTTTATATTGCTGTTTTTCGCTTTCGTGATTTACCTGTTATAAGATCTAAATGATCAAAGAGTTTCTTAAACTCATCAATATATATAATACAATAAAGTATAAGGGTTGAATTTTAACTTTTAAAATTCTAAGGGTTTAACTTGGAATTAAAGTATTTGTGAGGGAAACTTTACAAATTCCAAAACTCGAGGGCAAGTTTTGAACTATTCAAAAACTTTTCAATTCCATAACTTATGTGTTTAAAGTAATTTTAATGAAAAAACTCTTCAAGTTCCATAACTTGAGGACAAGTTATGGAAGACTTTAAAACATTTAAAAATGAGACTCTCCATTTTTCATAACTTATGGAAATCTTATGAGTTTTTTAAGAATCATAAATGTGACTTTTCATATAACTTGAGGAAAAGTTACAAAAACACATATTATGAACAACTTTTAGATTTATTTGGATTGAAAACATATTATCACATAACTTTTCTATTAATCTAAATCAACTCATAAGAACAAGATAATTCCAATCAAACACTTTTCATGTAATTAGCCTAACCATTAAACTAATATAAAACATGAATATATTGACAATTATCTATGAAATTGGATTAGCATGAACATTAGCACATCAATAATAGGTTTACAAGTTCAAAAACAGCTTAGGGTAATGTTCCTAGTCTAATTCCAGCCAAAAATCTCAAAAATATGTCGTCTGGGGGTCCAACTGGTCGAGTGCATGAACCAACTCCACGAGTTGGATAATTTTGTGCATGGACTCAGAGAGTCTATCAGTGGACTCAGAGAGTCCATCAGTAGACTCGACGAGTCCATCAGAGAGTCTATCAGTGGACTCAGAGAGTCCATCAGTAGACTCAGCAATTTGCTTCAAGTATAAAAGAAAACAAGTCTAGGATCTGATACCACTGAAGGGTTTTGAGCATTCTAACACTCCTATGGTGTACATGCAACCCTAAATACCTTGGATCTATGTTTTATCTATTATACATGCAAACTTGAACTTTCCAAGATATTACCCTAACTAGCATACAATCATTGATACTTGGGTAATATAAACAAGTTAGAAGACATACCTTTTCATGTAGCTTGATTCCATGGAGCTTAAGAGCCTAGTGCCTCAAGTGTGACACCTCAAATGGTTCACACATCACCAACACCTTGGAATAACTTGAGAGAAAAGGTACTTATGCTCAAATCGGCTAGCCCTCATGTGTACACGCACTAGTGCCAATTTCTTGAGCCATGGGGTCCTTATATATTGTGGCTATTAGGGTTACACCATGTAACTCATGTCTTTCCATATTCTTCATGATCCATGGGTTAAAACCTCAATGGAGTATCCATCGGTTTATCCCAACATGAAGAACTATGGATCATAAGCCCACATATGTAAGAATGAATGATTTACACACTCAATCCCCGTATATTTAATTAGTCTCTTTTTTATCACAAAATTAATTCCAAATTAATTCTTGATCAATAGTAATTAAATAATATGATTTCATATTAATATATTAGAACTTATAATATATTAAAAAATCGTTATTATCCTTTTCTCACAAAAGTCTATCCAAATTGTTCTGATGCCATGCAACTCAAATGGACCATGCCAATTAGGTCAAGTACATAACAATTACAGTTATGGACTTAGACACTAATCTAACAATTATTTCATATTGTATGAATTAATAAGTCATGCACAACATTTTGGACTGGTTGGATTCTTTTGTCTTTTACCTAAAGACAAAGTTTATATTTTATAAACTTTGAGTTTATAAAAATAAAAGAATCTTTCTTATAAAAATACGCATGGCCAAAACATGATGATGGTGTGGGAGGTTGCTTGTCAACCTTCCACCTTTTGTCTTCCATGCTTCTAAAGGCTTCCATTACTTTAGATTATTTTAATGGTTAGGCCTTACCTCTCATGGACTATATAAGAATGTCTTGTGAATGAGAAATGTGCAAGTTTTTGGTCTTCACTCTTCACTTCTTCTTCTCTCTAAAACTGTGAGTATGAAGAAGCTCCAAACCTTTGAAGTTTGGTGCTTTACTTTGGTGTTTACAAGAACTCTTGAGTTGTTCCCTTTAGTGCTTTGAGTTAAGCACTTAATGGCTTAAGACACTCAAGAATACAGGAAGGAACTAGAATTCCAAGTGCCTTACTGTTGATGGTGGATACTTGTAGAGAAATCATACACTTTGATTTTTGTTATCTTCATCAGCACCCCAAAACCAAGTGGGCTCAAAGGCTTCAAAGGTTATCTCTAAAACATCTTATGGTTGTTTTTATTTCATTCTAACCTCTATAAATGGATCCATGATGGTTTGGTTTTGTTATGAACTAAAAATAAACTTGTTATTTTTAAAGTCTTCCGTTGCCGGTTTTTATGAAAAACAAACTTTTATTTCGTATCAAAACCCAACAGGGCCCCGCCTCATCACATCCATTAGGCCCCAACCGGCATCGGGCCCCACCCGTTATATATATAGAGACATAAACACATGTAGTAATCACTAAGACAAGTAGGATACAAGTCATTCATCAGGCCCCTACTGGCATCGGACGCCGCCTGGTATACATATCATATACAACACATGCAAGAGTCACGCAGACAACTAGAATCATATCCATAACAATCACGGGCTGACATTGGTGCCTTAGACCCATCAAGAACAGTGAGGAAACTCACCATAAGTTCTTGAATGTCTCAAATAAAAGCTCGGACTGCTGATCTGGAAAATCCCCACGCTAACATCATCAATTAACACCCCGTTAATAACTGGTCCACAACCCAAAGATGAATTCCTAGTCTAATTGTCCAACACTCATGTAAAATTCCATTCTACCCTTTCCTCACTCGGCCCAATCTAAAAGCCCAAAATGGCCCAACTTCCTAAATAAGCCCCCAACCCATCATTGGCCCAAATCCAAGAAGGCCCAAAGTCCTAAATGACACCCAAAGCTCCAAATAGGCCCAAGCACAAAAAGGCCCAAAGTCAAAAAAATATTGGCCCATTAAGGCCCCAAAAGCCCAAAATAGCGACTCACATCGTGATCAGTCCTTGGTGATGTCGTGAGAGTCACCCGTTCCGAGTCTAAAGACTCGTTCCTGACTCACACAACTTAGTAAGGGACGGGTTTGCCTGCTCATGTAGTGAGACCTCATGTCTCACGTTGTGAGAACGGTCTGAAGCCAAAATCAATGTTTTAACGTTCTTAATCCATTCAGCCCTCAATTCCAACCCCTCCAGAAGCTAAAGGGGACCCTAATGGTCCATAAAAATGATTACTTTATGGACATGCATGCACTATGCATGTCCCTCCATCCTTGTAGGTCATAAGTAGAAGTATGGTCTCAAACACACATGCAAGCCTCTAATACTACATCAACTTCTAGATCTGAATGAAATAAGACTCAAAATACCATTTGAATCCATAAAGTTGCTAACTTTATGGATATCCTTCACTCCAACAAGCTACAACTTAAAGAAATAGGACCAAAAGCCTAGATCTAACCATGAAATGAGATGAAGTTTGAGTCGTGGCACTTACAAAGGGTCCAACAAGGTGAGAGCTGATGAAGATAATGATCCTAAGCAACTTCCTTCACAATGATGCTTCTTCTTCTCTCCTTTTCCTTTCTTTCCATAATCAAAACACCAAATCTCTGAAGGAATCAAAATCTAGGACTTCCAACAGCTTAGAGGGTGAGAGAGGCTGAGGATGGGCAACCTTAGCCTCTCATTACCTTAAATACTCAAAAATTAAGGTTAAGGGTCCTTAATCCACTCTTATGTGTGAGACCTTATGTCTCACGTCGTGAGACTCCAAAATGTGGGTCAAGGACCACTCACGATGTGACCCCCAAGATCTCACGTCGTGAGGACCCTCAAAATGCAATAAATGAATAAATTAAGTACATCGAGGTTCAAGATGTTACATACTCCTGAAGGTGTCACCTTGGAAATGTGTCACCCGATTCAGGAAGGGGGAAAGTTGGACGCCAGATATACTATTCGTTTCAGGGTTATAGCCCTGGTGGGCAGGGTTGCTTATCATTTAGAGTTACCTGAGGAGCTCAGAAAGATTCACAACACTTTTCATGTTCTTATAGGTGTGATAGTGTTTGGTTGATTATTCTGCATTGGTGTCATTAGAGAGTATTCAGGTGGACGAGTGCTTGAACTACATAGAGAGACCGGTTGCGATTCTAGATAGGAAAGCGAAGACTTTGCGAAACAAGGAGGTGGTTCTAGTGAAGGTGTAATGGAAACACCGTATGGGTTGAGAGTGGACGTGAGAGCCTAAGGAGGAGATGAGGGAGAATTACCTAGAGGTATTTGTGTCGGTAGACTTCGACGATGAAGCCTGATTCAAGTAGGGGAGAATTGTAACGCCCAATTCCAAGGGAAATTATTTTAAGATTTGTATATATTAATTTTTGAAAATGGGTCAGTACGTTGGGCGTAAATATGAGTTACGTGGGGCATAACTCATTAAACGTGGACGTGGGGTTTCTTCGAGTATGCAGATCGTACTTGTGCTGAATAAAAACCCTAATTTTAGGGTCTTGTGTGACAACCCGAAAGTTATTCTGTCACTGTAACCCATTTCCATTAAATAAAACTCTTCTTTATCAAACTTTTCCGTTAGCATTTGGATTAGGTTATTTAAATTGAGACTTTTATTATGACTTCATGAGTGTCCAAACGAATTAGAAACACGTGAATCACCCTCGATATCCATTGAAAAGTTTTTAGTTACGACCAAGTAGGGTTGCGAACATTTAATCGGGTACGACCATAAGCTCCGTATAACGTCGGTAGTGGGTAGATCCCCACCTGGCCACAAACTCAAACCCTATATAAGAGAATGAGTAGTCACCATTTAAAGCTTTTTCACACTCCTCATAACACTCTCTCTCTACAAGTCGATTTTGATCCAAAAACGCCCCTTTCGAGCTCCAAAATCGTAAGTGATCCATCCTAGCTTGTTATTCATGCAAATTCGTGTTTAAATCATTCAAAGGCCTCAAAATCATGTGTTTATGACCAAGGAACACCCTCAAACCGTAAACACCCATAAGTGGGGTTTTGAAGCCCCAAAACCCTTCCAAATCCTTTCTAGTGTTTAGCTATGGCTTAGGAACTTGCATGTATGAGCTTAGAACCCCAAAATCATATCATTAGGGGAGTAAACATGAGTTTATGACCCAAGAACATTCTTGGACTGTAAACACCTCTTCATAGGCCGTAAACACCTTTTTAAGGTGTTAAATTACCCTTAAACACCTCCTATGGCTTGGATTAATGTCTAGAATCAACCACCATCGAAGTAGGGACCATAAACATCAAAGAAACCAAGACCTTAAGAGATTAAGACTGTAAACCCCCCAAGGATTGGTCCCTTGGCCGTAAACTCCCTTAAGGTGGTCAAATGGTGCCCTAACTTCCCTCCATGGCTTGTATAATGGACTTGAAACATGTATGCTTAACCTAGAACCATCAAAACATGAAGTGAGCAGACAAGTAAGAGTTTACGGCTGTAAACTCTATGTTTGCAGCCATGAACTCCCCTAAATGGTCCATTTGAAACCTTAGTCACTTCTTATGCCCTAGAATTGAACCTAGCTTATTTCCCCCAAGTGATATAAGACCTTTGAGCAACCAAAAACATCCCACCCATGAGTTTACGGCTGTAAACTCATAGGGATATGGTCTTTGGGCCGAAATCTCCTCTAAGAGTTTACTCTTGAAGAGTAAACCCCCTAACTAGGCCATACACCCCTTAAATGCAACCTGGATCATTCCTAACACTTGAGATAAGGTGTTTTCACGCATCGGAGTGTATCATCTTACTTAATTAGTGGTTAAAAGTCTAATTAGATACAATTATGTATCTCTTCATGTTACTTAGGATCCTCGCGCGTGTTCAAGCCCTAAATTGACACTTAGCATCCTACCCGGCACATTCTCGTCTAGTGAGTTCATACCCCTACACCTTTTTCCGTGTTTTTCATGTTTTCAGGGGGGAATACAAGCAAAAGTACAAGGGAATCTTGTACTCAAAACTTATTATTTCGTATGATTTACTTACAAGTTTAGTATGCTTTTAACACAGAAAACCGTATTACCAACCGTTTAACTTGCAGAGTTAGTTTTCAAACTAATTGTGAAACTCATTATTAAATGTTATATTTTATATTTCACATAGGATTTCATGTCATTCATAAAATAGGATTTTCTGTATTATTACTTGTAAATTCGTTATTCTTAAGATTGGAGACACGTCCTCAGTAACATTCCACGAAGATACGCGAGTGGAGGACCACCCCTGTAACCAGAATCTCCTGGACGGAGAATGTGACTTGAGTGTATAGATCTATACGGGGCTGACTACCCCGCACCTTGCTGCTAGCTACAGTGGGATCGGCAGGTCTACGGGTGACAAAAGTCATAAAGTGATATTGGCCTTCTTTCTTGCCATATCTAGCTTATCGTATGGTTATAGAACTTGCAAACTTAGATGATGGAGATTTACTTTTAGTAATATTGAACCGAGTGAACTAATACACTTAGGAATTAGTTTACTGCCTACTCATTAGTTTTATATATGTGTTAAAATTAATGTACTTTTCAAGGATAACCAGGCTTTCAGGAAACTTCACTTAACATTATAAGTATGGTAGATACTTGTACACTTCATTCCGGATCGACAACCAACCACCAACGTTTAAGTAAAATAAGGGTTTTTCATGGGATAACTTAACTTTTCATAAACAGGTTGTTTAACAAATGGATAACTAAACTTCTTTTATAAGAAAATATGGGATTTTCTTGGATAACAACTTTTCATAACACCAAAGGAAACTTATTCTTGTACCAGAAACAAACCGCTTATGAACTCACCAGCTTTATGCTGATATTTTAAAAATGCTTGTATTCTCAGGTTCTCATTAGACAGGTATCTCGCGTTCTTTTGGAGAAGATGGAGCGTATAGAAGTCTCGTCTTTACTTTTGTTATACTGATGTATATATAAAACATGTATTACTTTGCTTTTAAACAAATGTAAATATCCTTATGTAATGTAATGGTTGTGTTTATTATGCTTACTATGTACATTGGTTGTGATACTATACATGACGTCCTCTGCCCCGGAACGTTTCCGCCATCGGTTTCGGGGTGTGACAGATTGGTATCAGATCCCTTGTTTATAGTGAACTAAGTATACCGAACCTTACATGGTATATAACTATAAACACTAAGGGGCCGAAGTGCTCTGAACTAAAAGTATACTTTAAAATATAAGTATTTTTACTCCAAGTATACAAGAATACCTAAACGCCAGAAACCATAAACATGAGTAGAACAAAACATAAGTAATTGGGTGTTGGGCACTGCGGTTAAACCTGGACAGTTATGTAGTCGTTTCTAGGGTCAATATAGCCTGATCAACTATATTCATTCGAGACACGGCCAACATGTGCTTGGGAGTGACTGTGGTGTACAACAAGCCTAAAACTTACCAAGTATCCAAACAACTAGTCATCGTCGCAACAAACCTTAAAGTACTATAGGAGTATTTTAGCCGAAGCCGAATATGTTGTAGAAATTCATTCCAAGTGTTTCTACTCTTTCTTTCATTAGCGATAGTTTATTTGCTTTAGTGACTTTTTCCTGTTCTATCGCTTAGTAGAACACCCTAACTGCCATAATGAGATATCTCTTGTTTCGTATCTCTTGATTCAATCCAGAGAACTTACCATCCTCTCTTTCCTGATCATTCTAGATCAATATGCCTCCAAGGAAAGGACCCAGCTCAAGGAACAACAATCCTCCGCCATCGCATCCTCCTCAATTCTACCCTGTCTTATTTCAGGCAGCTATTACTGCTACAGTGGAGACTGCAATGTCGCACTTGAACCCCGACGGGTCTGGCGGACCAGGAAGTGACACCCATCCCCAAAATCATGAAGGTGATCAGGGGAACCGGAGTGAGTGTAGTAAGAGTAAGAAGATATTCTGGAATAAGCGAAAGGGTCAGAGTTCGCAAGGGCCCTCCAAGAAGCACAAAACTGTGGCAGTCCACGCTGCTGCTACTACTGTCGCCGCTCCTACAGCTCAAGCACCTACCAATAGGTATGCTGGTGACCTCCCTTGGTGCAACAGGTGCATTTACCACCATCGTATCCCCGGCCCATGTCGTGAAAAGCTCTGCAACAACTGTGGCAAGAAGGGTCACCTTGCGCGAAACTGCAAAACACCAGCCCAACCAACCAACCAAGCTTCTGGAGCGGGTGTCGGTCAGGCCTGCTACGGTTATTGCCCACATGGGAGTGGGACCTCGAAATGCTGGACGGGGGTTAGGGTTTGGAGCTACTGGGAGCAGGTTGCTGACTTCTGGTTCGGAGTCGGAGCTATCCGGAAAGCCTTCTGCACAGTGATCATCCAGAGGAATCGGGTGATCATCTTCTGACTCTTCCTCAAGCCATCCTCCAATGCCTTGGTTTGGATAGTATGGATCGTTGGGATGGTGGAACCCAGACATGCTATCTACGCGAGAATGGGGAAAGAAGGGTTAATAGACGCACTAATCTAGATTACTTATAAGATGATCATTATTAGTCGACCCAATACTTGCATAGTGCATACCAATTACATGTAACCGTAGTAGGATAGACCTTCGAATAAGTAACCCTAACTCTAAGTCCACAATCAAACAAGAACATGAAATGGAGCAAAGATCACAGATTCTAAGTCTATAGCGCCTTAGTCACATGTAACCGTGGTGTACCCACTTAGCAACTGTTGTCCTACTAGTAACGACCCTTTTAGTTCTCACATATGCAGTTAATAGAATGCAGAATACTCCTATAGTATTCTTGTTCTAACGTTCTTGTGGTAGTGTTGGTAAGTTTTTAGACTTGTTGCAACACCACAATCACTCTTAGGCACATGCTAGTCACTCTTAGGAAAATGTAGTTGATCAGGCTACATCCGCCCACATGTGACTATACGTCTCTAAGCCTAATTGTGCTGCTCAACAATTCTTAATACTTTTGCTCTGTTCTAGTATGATACTATCCCTTTGTATTAATGGATGTGTATATATATACTTAGTTAAATACTTTAGTATTTAAAAGTATATATTCTTAGTCAGAGTGTTTTAGTCCCGAAGTTTTTGTAGTTCGTATATCTTTTATGGGTTGATATACTTGATTCACTATAAACAATGCTCTGATACCAATCTGTCACACCCCAAAACCGAGAACGGCGGAATACGTTCTAGGGTGGAGGACGTCATGTTCAGTATCATAACAATGCATAATAGTAAAAACAAGCAACAACATTCATTGCATTAATATATTAATTGTATTACAAGCGTGTTCTGTGACAACCCGATATTTTCCAAAAGCGATGTAACACTCAAAAGTCAAATACAACGAAAACTATTTGGAATCAACGAAATTAACCTCAAAAATAAAGTGTTCAAATATCTAAATTGGGATGCATCAAATATTAAATATCGTGCCAAGGTTTCCAAAAACATAAAGAACATTCGAAACCGAGTTATATTGAAGAAATTATAACCACTAGAATATTTACGGCACACCGTTAAAACATTATTTAACGTAAAAAGTGAAATTACAATAAAATGCATTTTAGCCTTAAGTATCTAAACAAAAGTTGTAGAGTTCGTTAAACTGTAAACGTACATAAAAAGATCGCCCAAATTGGACCTCATATGAAGAAGTTACGAATTTTCTAAGTTTCGTAACAGTAGTAGAGGGCTAAAAACTCGAATTGAAAATCGGGCGTTATTTAGCTATCGCAACCTAAACGAAAGTTGAAGGTCTCCACAATAGGAGTAAAATGATAAAAAGACAAACGAAAACCGACGTAGAATAAAGAAGCTATGAATTTTTAACAGACTTTAGCAGTCCCGGCCTATTAAAAACATATCATTAAAAATAAAGTCAAAACTAGCCGACAGAGTCTAAATTAAAGTTGTAGAGCATAATCTCACCTACGCGTGGATATAAAGAACACAAAAAGCAGAGCCCGTACGTGAAAGTTACGGAATTTAGAAGACGGAAGTCAGGATTACGCCCAGCGTAATGTAGGAGTTCGCCTAGCGTACTCAGGTGCAGGGTCGATTCCCATCGGATGCAGCTCTACGCCTAGCTAGACTCGAGTCGTAAGCCATGACGCAAAGTTACGCCCAGCGTAACCAAAGTACGCCCAGCATACTCGACTTTCCAGGACTATAAATAAAAGGCATGAGCTACGGGTTTTGGCACACCTTTTCAAACTCCCACATACTGTCTCATACTTTCAAGCACTAGAAGCTGTCCCGACGCCCTCGGTTTCCACACCCAAGCCCCCGACGAAGATTCTACGCTACCGAGATCCCCGAAGATCTCGAAGACGCAGCTTTCCGCGGTTGAAGTTCTGCTCGACTCTAGCCCTACCCTCTTCAAACCAAACCAGTGAGTTCATACCCCTATAAACTACATTTTTAAATGTGTTATCAATACTTTATACACTTTTAAGGGGGGGAATACAAGTAAACACACGATTATTATCGTGTGTAACCCAAAGTTCCACTAAATACTCATTTTTATCAAGTAAATCATATGTGATTCATAACTACTACATGGAACCTTTCATACGCAAAATATATCACGATATCATCTTGTCTTTTGAAATTAAATATGTTGTTATACATATACGAATCAAACACTTTATTTATACTTTGAGTATATGTGTTCATTTATGTCACCACAAAAGTTACACATTTCATAACAAGTGAGCATTTCCCTAGGGTTTACTATACAAACGAAACAAACTTTGGAAAACTATAATAGTTTACGACAAACATTTTTACATGTTAAAAACTCTTTATCAAACAGTCTTACATACTTTATGTTTCTTTTCAAACGCTGTTAGAATCGTATTTCAAACAAAGGTCTTCTTATACTTAAAATTGTTCTTATCAAACAAACTACTTTCAAATCGTTTTATAAACTGACATCAAGTCATCATTTTTTTTATTTATTAAACTTCTCAAAGGTTATACAAAACTTCTTTTATATTTTTATTGTCAAATGCACGCCTATACATGTGTAGTTACATATATATATATATATATATATATATATCATGTATACATATATAGACATAAAAGGTTTCCATCAGTTGGTTCAGTACCTTTGGGTAGCAAAGGCATATTTCGGGTATACACACACACTACTAGTAACTATAATAGGTATAGTTAGGATATACTACTTACCATTCCAAGTACAAGGAATCACACAAGAGTCAGTTTATTTATGAGTCTATACTAATACATCACATACTATATGAAGAGATACGATTACATACAATTACAAGGCATACAAATTTCATGACATACAATTACAAGAGATACGATTACATAAGATAGTGTACTAGATATTCATGAAATTTTGCATACTACAAAGTACCATATCAAAGAGATATTTTCATATACAAGAACAAATGGACATTTTCATACGTAAATTTGTTTTATACTAGGTTTTGTGAGACATTTCATGTACTTTCGAGTATGCATTATTAAGTCCTGTATTATGTACCATGATCCCTTGTAGGGGGAGCGTGATACTTGTGTATAGATCTATACGGGATTGACAATCCCGCACCTAAACTGTTAGCTACAGTTAGACCGGCAGGTCTGGGGTGACAAATGTCATAACATTCCAACGCCTGAAGAACGTTGTTACAGGCAGTCTGGGTCATTAGCATGGTTATAAAACGCACATGGAGTATTAAAAACACGTTGATTTGCGGGGTTATCATATACCTTAGCGATTATATATGTACACAAATCTACTATTTTAGACATGAAAAACATCATGGTAGTTCATTTTTGGGACTTTTAAACTACTGCCCACTTATAAACAAATATTGGATTTCTGAAGCAAACATTCAAAACAGTCGGGTCTTGGTAGAAGGCTACATTTTATACTAGTAGAAAATATGGGATTTTCTAGGGTTTTCAAACGTTTACAATTACTTACAAACATGTCCCTTGGTACGAACTTTCCTTCAAACATTTACAGGTCTTTCTTTACATCTTTACAAATCAAAGTCACATAAATACTTATGAATTCACCAGCATTATTGCTGATACTCGCTTTCAAAATAACTTGTATTCCCAAGACACGGATAGACAGGTACGACTACCAGGTTCTGTGAAGACGGAGCGATCAAGACTCGTCTTTTATTTTTGAATATTCATTTTTGTAGAATTATACTATGAAAGAACTCAAATGTAATTAAAATTATACTATTAATGCAATGGATGATGTTGTTGCTTGTTTACTACTTTGCATTGTTGTGATACATTACATGACGTCCTCCGCCCCAGAACGTTTCCTCCATTCTCGGTTTTGGGGTGTGACATGTTCTGTACAGTTTGTTAGACACCAAAAAGTATAATGAAAATAAAGAGGAGTCTTGGATGCGCTCCGTCTTCTCAAAACAACATCTGTACCTGTCTATTGCCGACCTGAGAATACAAGTTATTTTGAAACGAGTATCAGCATAAAGCTGGTGAGTTCATAAGAATTTAGTGTCATTGCTTGTATAAAAGTGTTTACAATTGTATAACATGAAAGTTGTTATCAAGTTTGAAAATAGTGTAGATCTCTAGAAAATCCTATATTTTCTAATAAAAGTAGTCTTCTGCCAAGACTTGGTTACTTGTAGGTTTGATCCTCTGAGTGTGTAAAAGTTTTCCCAATTAGACTTCCAATTATAAAAATATAGTTTGGACCTCATTTGAACGAAGTAAATGGGGAAAAATAATGTATTGTTCCAACAGTGTTACTGCCTACTAAATGGTAAATAAACAGAAGACTTTAGGTAGTGATAAGTGTATAATACACCTCGGGGAGTCTACTTTACCTTTAATTCTTAATTTGTTAATTTAGGGATCTGAATGTAATTTTGTATGTAACCAGGCGGATAGGCGATTGAATGTATCATGACCCTCCAAGTCATACGTAGTATGGTAGAATGTTATCATCCCTGGGCCTAGTCGGCTCAAACTGTAGCTAGCAGTCGGGATGTGTGAGTATCCGCCCTGTATAGATCTATACACATAGAGTCTGCTCTCCCTCCAGGAGACGAAGGTTACACGGTGAAGGCGCAGTAAAGTGTCGTATAGAGGAATAGTGTATCCCATTCTGTTTTAGTTTGTTCTCTTGTATTAGCGTATAGTGTGCTTCTCGGTATAATGTATTTAGTGTTCTTTTGTATAGTATATAGTTTTCTTCTTGTATAGTACTCAACATGTAGAGACTCAGAATAGTACTAACCGTGGTAAGTATCATAGTAATGGTAGTAAGGAGTGGTAAACCTTAACTATACCTATTATAGTTAACTAGCGTGTTGTAGTCTTTCTTGGATACCCAAAAGTATTGAATTGAGTGATGATATTCATATCCAACACAAATACATACAATATATAACTAAGAATTCAACGATGGTTGGACAGATAACAATATACCCTAAGACCCCAATCAAACAAGAACAGCAAATAAGGTGAGCTATCAGTCCTAAGTCCTTCAAGTCTTACTTACATAAATATATTGGTGTGGATATATTTTAGAAACATAAGAAGTTTAAAAGAGTTTGAAAATAGCTTTTATAACAAGTTAACATGAAAATGAGTTTGATAAACACTGAAAGCAGTTTTGATGGCAAAACGTTTAAAAGTATAGAAATCCTTTTTGTTTGTAAGTCACAAATCACATGTGATTGATACTATAAATTGTTGGATTCAACTTGTATCCCCCCCCCCCCATAAAAGCATTTAAAAACATTTGAAAGGTTAATTAAGGGGTATGAACTCACCTGCAGTGAGCGGAGTGGATGGAATGTCGGGTAGGATGGTAGGTGTCAAGTGAGGACTTGAACACGCCCACGGATCCTATGTAACATATAGTAGCACATGAAGGTGTCTAATTAGTAGTTTTATCACCAATTTTGCAAGTAAAGACCCTTTAGTGCATGAAAACACTTTGCTACAAGTGCAAGGAGTGCTAGGGGTTGCTTCTAAAGAGCGTATGGCCTCACTATGCAGTTTACACTTCAAGTGACCACTCTAACATGAGTTTCCGGTTGAGAGACCACTTCCCCCATGAGTTTATGGTCGTAAACTCATGGGAATAGTGAGTTTATGTGTTAAAAGGTCTCTTGCATCACTAGGAAGGGTTCTAAGGTCAAACCAAGGCTTGTGAAGTGATTAGGGTTAAAAAGGGGTACTCCCTTGGAGTTTGCGGTCCTTGGACCACTCCTTGGGAGTTTACGGTCGTAAACACTAGGGTTTACGACCGTAAACCCTTAGGCAAAACATTTCCTTTGTATTTTGTGGTCCTAGGCTCATTCATACAAGTTTCTAGTCCATTAAACATGCTAAGGAAGGAGTTAGGGACACCAAAACACCCTTTATGGTGTTTACGGTTTTGGTGTTTATGGTTCATGAATGTTCATGGACCGTAAACTCATGTTTACTCCCTTAAATACACGATTTTGGATTTCGAGTTTCATGCATGCAAGTTCCTAAGTCAAAGATGAGCATTAGAAGGGTTTTGGAGGGATTTTGGGGCTTCAAAACCCCTTATGGGAGTTCACGGTTTTGGGAGGTGTTCCCCAACCGTAAACTCAAGTTTTTAAGGTCTTTGGGTGGTTAAATCCCGAATTTGCATGGATACAAAGCTAAACAACAAGCTAGGAAGGATTACTTACAGTTTTGGAGCTTGAATGAGGTGTTTCTTGGCCAAACCCACTTGTAGAGAGAGAGAGAGAGTAGAGAGAAAGCTTCTTGGAGTGAGAAAAGGTTCAAGTGAAAGCCTGTCATCCCTTATATAGGGCTTGGGTTGGCGGCCAGTTGGGGATCCACCCCAAACCGACGTTAAACGGAGTTTAAAATTTTACCCAATTAAATGGTCGTAACCCGGCTTAGTCGTAAACTAAAATTTTTCCCAAATAATTTTGAGGGTATCACATGTGTTTTTATTTATTTGATTTCGACACTAATAAAATAAAATAAAATAAAACATTAATTGATTTGTCTAACCCAAATGTTAACGGAAATTTCAATAAAAATGTATTTTATTAACGGAAAATGGGTTACAGCGTCGGAATAAATTTCAGGTTGTCACACCCACAGAAATCTGTCAATTCTTGTGTCTCGCCTGCTATTATCGTAGATTCATTCAGAATTTTTCCAGAATCGCCAAGCCCCTAACCACTCTGACACAGAAAGGTGTACCCTTTTGTTGGAGTGAAAAGCAAGACACCGCATTACAAACGTTAAAGCGAGCGTTGTGCAACCTATCCTGTCCCTGCCCGAAGGAACAGAGGATTTCGTTGTCTATTGTGATGCGTCCAATCAGGGCTTAGGCTTTGTGCTTATGCAGAGAGGAAAAGTTATTGCTTATGCCTCGAGACAGTTGAAGACACACGAAGTCAACTACACAACTCACAACTTGGAATTAGGAGCAGTGGTCTTCGCACTTAAGATTTGGAGACATTATCTTTGCGGAACTAAGTGTACGATCTTCACTGACCATAAAAGCCTGCAACATAACTTCGATCAGAAAGACTTAAACATGAGACAACGACGATGGGCAGAGTTGCTCAGTGACTATGAGTGCGAAATTTGCTACCATCTTGGCAAGGCCAATGTGGTGGCAGATGCCCTTAGCCGAAAGGAAAGTTCAAGCCGCAAAGTGAAAACACTGACAATGACCATCCATTCCCACTTATCCGTGCAAATCCGAGAAGCTCAGTTGGAAGCCCTAAAACCAGAGAACGTGGCAAACGAAGCTTTGAGGGGAATGGATAAGAATATTTCTATTGTTTCATGGATAGAATCTCAACCCCAAAGTTCGGAGGTTTCAGAGAGGTTGTCATGAACGAAGCTCACAAGACCAGATACGTCGTTCACCCGGGTTCGGATAAGATGTACCTGGATCTCAAAAAGCTATACTGGTGGCCAAACATGAAGGCCGAAATCGCTACCTTCGTGGGCAAGTGTCTGATTTGCGCCAAGGTGAAGGTCGAATATCAAAAACCCTCGGGTCTTCTCCAGCAACCCGAAATACCTGAGTGGAAATGGGAGATGATTACTATGGATTTCATCACCAAGTTACCCAAATCTCCGAGTGGGTACAATACCATTTGGGTAATCGTCAGCCGTTTGACAATATCCGCTCACTTCCTTCCAATAAAAGAAACGTTCAAAATGGAAAGACCCGCGCGAATCTACATTCAATAGATAGTCCGACTGCACAGTGTGCCTACGTCCATTATCTCTGATCGAGATAGCAGGTTTACCTCAAGATTTTGGCAGTCCCTTCAGAAAGCTCTTGGAACTAAACTGGATATGAGTACAACATATCATCCTCAGACAGATGGGCAGAGTGAGAGAACTATCCAGACCTTGGAAGACATGTTGAGAGCATGTGTTAGTGATTTCGGAAAGTCGTGGGACACCCTTTTACCCTTGATCGAGTTCTCGTATTACAACAGTTACCACACCAGTATCAAGGTTGCTCCGTTCGAAGCCCTCTACGGTCGAAAGTGCAGATCCCTTCTGTGCTGGGCCGAGGTAAGGGACACACAACTAGCTAAGGTTCGAGTCCCCGACAGTGCTCTCACCGGTCCTGAAATCATCCGTGAAACCACCGAAAAGATCATCCAAATCCGAGAATGACTAAAAGCGTCACAAAACAGAAAAAATAGTTACGCCGATAAACGACGGAAACCCTAGGAATTACAGGTTGGAGATCGTGTCCGGTTGAAGGTCTCGCCCTGGAAAGGCATGATACGTTTTGGAAAGCACGGAAAACTTAACCCGTGGTACATAGGACCTTTCGAGATCCTTGCTAGGATCGCTCCCGTACCCTACAAACTCCGACTACCTCAAGAGCTTAGCAACATCCATCCTGTCTTCCACGTCTCAAATCTTAAAAAGTGTCTATCCGATGAAACCCTCGTGATCCCTCTTGATAAGATCGAGATCAACGAAAGCCTGAACTTCGTGGAAGAACCAATCGAAATCATGGATCGAGAGATCAAACGTACGAAGCAAAGCCACATCCCGATAGTGAAGGTTCGCTGTAGTGCCAAGCGGGGACCCGAATTCACTTGGGAGCGTGAAGATTCGATGAAACAGAAATATCTGCATCTCTTTCCAATTCCATGATTTGTATCTTCATTCTAAATTTCGGGACGATATTTCCTCTAACGGGGGGATGATGTGACAACCCGAAAGTTATTCCGTCACTGTAATCCATTTCCATTAAATAAAACTCGTCTTTATCAAACTTTTCCGTTAGCATTTGGATCAGGTTATTTAAATTGAGACTTTTATTATGACTTCATGAGTGTCCAAACGAATTATAAACACGTAAATCACCCTCGATATCCATTGAAAAGTTTTTAGTTATGACCAAGTAGGGTTGCGAACATTTAATCGGGTACGACCATAAGCTCCGTATAACGTCAGTAGTGGGTAGATCCCCACCTGGACACAAACTCAGACCCTATATAAGAGAATGAGTAGTCACCATTTAAAGCTTTTTCACACTCCTCATAACACACTCTCTCTCTCTACTCTCTCTCTACAAGTCGATTTTGATCCAGAAACGCCCCTTTCGAGCTCCAAAATCATAAGTGATCCATCCTAGCTTGTTGTTTAGCTTGTTATTCATGAAAATTCGTGTTTAAATCATTCAAAGGCGTCAACATCATGTGTTTACGGCCAAGGAACACCCTCAAACCGTAAACACCCATAAGTGGGGTTTTGAAGCCCCAAAACCCTTCCAAATCCTTTCTAGTGTTTAGCTATGGCTTAGGGACTTGCATGTATGAGCTTAGAACCCCAAAATCATATCATTAGGGGAGTAAACATGAGTTTATGGCCCAATAACATTCTTGGACCGTAAACACCTCTTCATAGGTCGTAAACACCTTTTTAAGGTGTTAAATTACCCTTAAACACCTCCTATGGCTTGGATTAATGTCTAGAATCAACCACCATTAAAGTAGGGACCTCAAACATCAAAGAAACCAAGACCTTAAGAGATTACGGCCGTAAACCCCCAAAGGATTGGTCCCTTGGCCGTAAACTCCCTTAAGGAGGTCAAATGGTGCCCTAACTTCCCTCCATGGCTTGTATAATGGACTAGAAACATGTATGTTTAACCTAGAACCATCAAAACATGAAGTGAGCAGACAAGTAAGAGTTTAAGGTTGTAAACTCTATGTTTACAGCCGTGAACTCCCCTAAATGGTCCATTTGAAACCTTAGTCACTTCCTATGCCCTAGAATTGAACCTAACTTATTTCCCCAAGTGATATAAGACCTTTGAGCAACCAAAAACATCCCACCCATGAGTTTACGGCTGTAAACTCATGGGGATATGGTCTTTGGGCCGAAATCTTCCCTAAGAGTTTACTCTTGAAGAGTAAACTCCCTAACTAGGTCATACACCCCTTAAATGCAACCTGTATCATTCCTAACACTTGAGATAAGGTGTTTTCGCGCATCAGAGTGTATCATCTTACTTAATTAGTGGTTCAAAGTCTAATTAGATACAATTATGTATCTCTTCATGTTACTTAGGATCCTCGCGCGTGTTCAAGCCCTAAATTGACACTTAGCATCCTACTCGGCACATTCTCGTCTGGTGAGTTCATACCCCTACACCTTTTTCCGTGTTTTTCATGTTTTCACGGGGAATACAAGCAAAAGTAAAAGGGAATCTTATACTCAAAACTTATTATTTCGTATGATTTACTTACATGTTTAGTATGCTTTTAACACAGAAAACCGTATTACCAACCGTTTAACTTGTAGAGTTAGTTTTCAAACTAATTGTGAAACTCATTATAAAATGTTATATTTTATATTTCACATAGGATTTCATGTCATTCATAAAACAGGATTTTCCGTATTATTACTTGTAAATTCGTTATTCTTAAGATTGGAGACACGTCCTCAGTAACACTCCACGAAGATACGCGAGTGGAGGACCGCCCCTGTAACCAGAAACTCTTGGACGGAGAACGTGGATTGAGTGTATAGATCTATACGGGGCTGACTACCCCGCACCTTGCTTCTAGCTACAGTGGGACCGGCAGGTCTATGGGTGACAAAAGTCATAAAGTGATACTAGCCTTCTTTCTTGCCATATCTAGTTTATCGTATGGTTATAGAACTCGCAAACATAGATTATGGAGATTTACTTTTAGTAATAATGAACTGAGTGAACTAATACCCTTAGGAATTAGTTTACTACCTACTCATTAGTTTTATATACGTGTTAAAATTAATGTACTTTTCTAGGATAACCAGGCTTTCAGGAAACTTCACTTAACATTACAAGTATGGTAGATACTTGTACACTTCATTCCATATCGATAACCAACCACCAACTTTTAAGGAAATTAAGGGTTTTTTCTAGGATAACTTTTCATAAAAAGGTTGTTTAACAAATGGATAACTAAACTTCTTTTATAAGAAAATATGGGATTTTCTTGGATAACTGCTTTTCATAACACCAAAGGAAACTTATTCTTTTACCAGAAACAAACCGCTTATGAACTCACCAGCTTTATGCTGATATTTTAAAACTGCTTGTATTCTCAGGTTCTCGTTAGACAGGTATCTCGTGTTCTTTTGGAGAAGACGGAGCGTATAGAAGTCTCGTCTTTACTTTTGTTATACTAATGTATATATAAGACATGTATTACTTTGCTTTTAAACAAATGTCAATATCCTTATGTAATGTAATGGTTGTGTTTACTATGCTTACTATGTACATTGGTTGTGATACTATACATGACGTCCTCCGCCCCGGAACATTTCCGTCATCGGTTTCGGGGTGTGACATCTTGGACCCTATTGAAGGACCTTAATCCCTTGGAGATCCTTTTTACCATCAACCACCACGCTCTCTTTCAGCCCCCACGAAACCCTAGCTCAATTTGTGAGAATCTCAAGCTTTTGTGTGATTTTTTTGGTGTGTTATAGTGAAGAAGAAGAACTTAGAAGGTGTGCCTGGAGTCCATAGTTCATAGATCCAGACTCTACTCTTTATCATAATATTCCAAAAGGTATAAAGTCTCAACCTT
Source organism: Lactuca serriola (assembly GCF_051521515.1). NCBI lineage: Eukaryota > Viridiplantae > Streptophyta > Magnoliopsida > Asterales > Asteraceae > Lactuca > Lactuca serriola. Next base: position 145,468,636 of record NC_136416.1, read on the forward strand.
TATTATTTTCTTGCATAGATCTAGAATAGCTTAGGTTTTCACATGTTTTGGTCCCAAGGATTGGCTCTTGTGAGTTAAGGCTACTCTAGAAGACGAGTTTAGCATTTTCTTGATGTTTCTAAGGTCCTTATTGCATAGAAATCAGATCTCGAAGGTTATAGTCCAACCATGCATGAATTATTGGTCCTTTAGTGAATTTATGAATCTAGGATTTGGTTTTGGGCATTATTAAGCCATGCAAAAGCTTAAAGTTGCCAACTTTATCAGTTAAGAACTCCCAAAGAGTTAGATCATTGAATTGGACGTTTAGTCTTTAAGCATTATGAGCCTTGGGCACAGGGAGTAATCCGGGCATACCCACTTGGTACACAGCGGGTAATGGGTTCAACTCGAGTTTTCCTTTTGTTGTAGCCCGATATGCAGGGCGTAATAGGGAGGTACACATAGCGTACTCCCATGAATCCTTTTAGGCCATTTTTTTGGGCCTTGAGTCATATTGGGGTTGGGCCATGAGTGGTTGGGTTAAGATTGGAAAGGGTAAAATGGTATTTTACCCTTAGTAAGATAGAACATGATTTGGACCATTGATTATGGGTTATTACCCATATTATTAATTAGGGTATATTTTGCATATGTTCAGTGTGAGGAGTGGTGGTAGCAATAGCTTGAGTGAATGATTTGTTTATCATCAGATTGAGGTGAGTCTCCTCACAGTATTTGCGAGTTGAAGTCACCAATGTTGGCCCATTGGTTATGTTTATAGGATGCTAGCAGTCTGTGTGACTCTTGCATGTATTGTTTGTGTTTGTATGTATATCGGGCAGGGCCTGATGAATGTGTTGAGCAGGGCCCATCACATGTTACTGATAGATTTGTACCAGACAGGGCCAATTATTATGTATGATATGTGGTATTTTGGGAAACTCACTAAGCTTTGTGCTTGCGGTTTCATGTTTATGTTTCAGGTATATCTGGTTCCAAGGGGAAGATCTCAGGCTGGTCACATCGCATCCACCGATGTTTTTCCACATGATTACTCTAATTTTTATTGTTGTTTTGAGGATATACATTTTATACTATGATGGTCTTTTGGAAACAATGAAATGAATTGTTTTTATTATTAAAAACGAAATCTTACCCTCTACTTTTGGGACGTTGCAATTAGAGAGACTCATCAAAGATTTTGAATCTTTTGTCGAATATGCAAGAATGTAGTCAAATCATGAAACGTTCCATGAACATATCGCTTGAATCTTCATGGTTTCGATATAATACCACTTGTTAGTACATGAATCTTGATTTGAAATTGTGAAATATAGAATTGCATAATCGAAAGAAACGAATTAACGTTTAAGCACCATTATATAGACAAAATAGAGTAGAACAAAATTTGTAGTAGCATATGCTTGCTCCTACAATGCTCTCTCTCAAACTAATCTACTCATTTATACAAAATGGGAGCTCTCTCACCCGACAAAAGTATTGAAATATTATACATATAGGGAAGTTCAATCCATAAATCACAAGGCTATTCCCACATATGTCATAAAAGGGGTGAAGCCTTTAAGACATCATCAGATGGAGAACTTTGCACCCCAACACTACTCTTTGTTGATTATTTGAGAAGTATTAGACCTAAAATATTTGATGACTTGTATAAGTGGGAGATTGTTGGAGATAGTGTCCAAGGTCATGAACTATTGAAAATATTTCTAAATAATAGCATGGTCCTTTTGAATTGGCCTCGTGACACAATTATCAATAAGGATATGGAGAAAAAAATGTGACACCCCCGAACCAAAAGGCGGAAACATATGGGGGCTCGTGTGACTAACAATTGAATAATCATCACAATGAATATACATTAAACATAACACATTCATCACCAACATTACATGATACAACCATAATTGTTCACATCAAGCACATTGTTAAAATACATAAGTTCAAATTGTTAAAAGTACGATAAGTGTTGTTACATAAATCAAAACCATACACACTTGAAAATCTTCCAGCTTAACGGTTACCTGAGAATACAAGTTATTTTGAAAATGGTCAACATATATAATGTTGGTGATTTCATAAGTATGGTTGAATAAAAGCCTTTGTACCTTTCGTAGAAACCTAGAAAATCCGATATTTTCTGTAAATTGTCTGAAAATGATGTGAAAATCAAGTATAAATGCATGTGTGAATTTCATAGTTATAACTTGTATGAGTGTAGTTTAGATTCGTTGTATGGTGAATAAATGATAAATGTATGTGAATAATTTCCCCAGAAAATCCGATATTTTATGTTTTATAACAACGCCTAGATTCATGTTTCGTTAAATAAGTCGTTTTGCATTGACACAATCGAAGAGTTTGTCTTCGAAAGGTTAAATTTTTTGTATTGAATCCCTATATGAGCCGTTATAACCATGCATGATAATGACTAGGTTGCCCGTCTTGGCATTTTTCCAAATGTCGGTATTGCTAAAGATTTTGTCGCTCTAGATTGGCCTAGTCTAGCTGTAGCAAACAGCTAAGGCGTGGGGGGTCACCCCGTATAAATCTATACACAAACTCCCATTTTCCTACCAGGAAACTCTGATGATAACTACAGGCTACGATTGTACACTCAGTGGTGTCAACCGACATGTCTCACTAGATTCTCAACCCCTTTTTGTACTATGTTTAAACTTTACGTATATGTGGTATGTTTTTGTAATCAAAAGTTACATATATAAGTATATGTAACATCCCATTCTGGATCGTCTATGATCAGGGTTCGTGGGCTGCAAACCGGGCAGGAGGAAACCTAAGGGTTGCGATGAGTAGGGCATCTTGTCACCTTTCCGTAGGTATGAGGACCTTTGGAATCAGATTTGTATCAAAGAAGCTATGGAAGTTTGGAGAATTGGCAAGATAAGCCCCTAAGTTGAGAAATGTGGCAGCGGAGTACGTTGGGTGTACATATGTGTACGCTTAGCATACGAATGCGCGTGATCCTTAAGCAAGAGCCACCTAGTATGTTGGGCGTACCAGAGGGTACGTTGGGCATACTAGTCACAATGTAGAAACCCTAATATTTTAAGTGACCTTATATAAGGAATGAGATGGCCTCATTCCTGGCCACCTTTCTCAGAGAACAAACCCTCCAAAACCTTAAACCTTCGTCCATAAGAGCTTGTGAGTGCATGAGATCCCATGGGGTGACCTTGTGAGTCCTTGGAAGTGAAGAAGGAGCATTGAAGGGGAAAGGAGTTGGAGTCCAGGCTTTGGATCTGAGCTTTTATAGGGATGGAGCATCATTTGAAGGTATAAAGCTCAAATCTCTCATATTCCTTTTTAAGTTGTGCATAGTATTATTCATTTTAGGGTTTTTAATACCAAAGCTTGAAGATTTATGAGTTGTTATACTCCATAGCCCATTATCTGTCCTTTTGAGTGTTTTTGATGGAGTAGTTTCATAAAAGTGTTTTTGATCTCGGACGGTCTTATGTGCATGAGCTGTGTAATGAGTTATCCTTCTATTTATTTGTGTTATGCTTTTTGTATATTAATTGAGATGCTGAGTTAAAGGGACTGGAGGGTCCATCTGAGTTGTGGGACCGGAGGGTCCCACTGAGACACATTGACCAGAGGGTCTTATTGAGTTATAGCCTCGAGTGGCTAGGTGTGGGATATTTTGGGGAACTCACTAAGCTTCGTGCTTACCGTGTTATGTGTTATGTGTTTCAGGTTCTTATTTGTATCGCGGGAGGGCGCCGACTTGATTGTACACACCTCAGAGATTGAGTTATGTTTTAGAGGATCCTGGAGTTTGATACGTACTATTTTTTATTATAAGAATTGATGATTTGACTTTGTGACATTTTGGGATTTAATTATTGTGAAATGTGTTTTTAAATTGAAAATTTTGGGTTGAAAATTTACATCGTTACAAGTTGGTATCAGAGCCTTGGTTTGAGGGATTTGATGCACCTTCGGGTATATTTGGACTCAAACTGAGGAATTGAGAAAAATTTTCAAAAGGAATGATTTTTCTAAAACGAGCAAGAGTTTCTAAGAGAAAAACGAGAAGGAACAGTGTGTACAATCGGTCAGAGCCCGAACGGTGATTTCCCAAAATACCCTTACTTATTTATCTTATGAGATATTATGCATGCTAGAGATAGGCTAGGTATTTCATATTTTAGGACTAGAGTTGCCTGATTGTGATTCCTTAGCCTAGGAGTTGTTGTTATCTGTGATGTGCTTTTAATACATGCCGAGTAAGAGTATCCAACAGGAATCTTTTAGAGAGAGAGAACTTTGAGTAAAGGAGTAATCAAGGAGAGATACCTAGATGAGCATCGGAGGAGCCTACTGTGAGAGTAGTTAGATATGTGCGAGGGGTAGAGTTGCTTGAGTTCGGCGACACCTTTTGAGTGTGATTAGAGCAAATGGAGTTGAAACCTAAAGTGGTTTTATGTATTGGTAGATATTATATGATGCCCGAATGTTGCTTGCTTCGTGCTTTGTGGGACTCTTGATGATGGGAGTAAGCTACTAAGTGAATATGATGATATTCAGGAGGTAGATGGCTGATATCATAAGGAGTTCTTCAACAGCTGATGGCAGAAAATCGTGAGGACCTAGGGAGAGCCTATGAAGTGAACTTAGTCAGATGATTATGCTGATGGAGGAGAGTATTTAGCTGGAGAGCGAACACGCGTGATGGGATTGGTGATTGAGAAGGTTGAACAACTACTTAGAAAATTTGGGACAATCCGTATGGAAAATATGGGTAGATGTGGTAGGTAGTATGGGCCCGTACTACCGAAAGCAGAGGACCCATACTCGAAGCAAGGAGAGTTCCATAGATTCTAAATAGCATATTGAGAAAAGAGGAAACATGTTTCGAGTACCATGATTCATAGCAGATTAAGAGGTAACCACATGGTTCGAGTACCATGATTCGTGGTGGTTAGTGCTTCTGGTTTTACCAGTTGTCCCGTGGTTGTTGATTAGTCGGAGATGTCACACCCCCAAACCGGAACGGCGGAAACGTTCGGGGGAGGATGACTTCATGTGGTAACATAACAAATGAATACATAGTAAAGAAAGAAATACCACCATAATATATATAATTGAAAGTTTACATTGTTAAAAGGTACATGTTCAAAACCAATTACAATATGATGCCAAAATATGAATTTAAACTGGCGCCGCAGCGTCCCTTCTTCAAAAGCTGTTTGTTACCTGTAATTACTGAATCCCTGGGACATACAAGTAGTTTTGAAAGAGTAGATCAGCATTTAAGCTGGTGAGTTTCATAAGTATTAAATGACAATGTTTGTATGAAATGAAATGTTTTGTTCTTGTTTGTTTGCTTCTAGAAAATCCTATATTTTCTACTAGTATAAATGTAGCCTTCTCTCAAGACCAATGTTTGTTTCTAAAAATGTATGTAAGTATAAAATTTCCAATACGTCTGAAAAACCCCGTAAATCAATGTGTTTTCAATACTCCATGTGAGCTTTATAACCATGCTATTGACTAGAAATGCCTATACACAACGTTCTTCAGGCATTGGAATGTTTTGACGTTTGTCACCCCAAATGGTGGACTGTAGCTAACAGTCAGGGCGCGGGTTGTCAAGCCCGTATACATCTATACACAAACACCATGCTCCCCCTCCAAGGGATTCTGGTATATAATATAGGACTTGAAATGCGTACTCGAACGTACGTGAAGTTGATGTCTCACAAAACTTAGTATAAAACAGATTTACGTGAAAAAATGTTCGTTTGTTCTTGTATATGAAAGTAAACTTCTTGAAATAGTGTTTCTAGTATGTAAAAGTTTGTAATGCTCTCGTAAAACTATACCTATTATAGTTTTCTAAAAATGTGTCTCGTTTGCATAGTAATCCCTACTAAAATGTTCACTTGTTATGAAAAGTGTAATTTTTGATGTAGAAGACAAGTTTGTAAACAAAACATATATATGTATATTTTCGATGTAGAAGACAAGTTTGTAAACAAAACATATATATGTATATTTTCGATGTAGAAGACAAGTTTGTAAACAAAATATATATATGTATATGGTTATATATATGTATAAATTTTAAAAGATGATTTGGTATGTTTCGTAATTGTTGTTCATATTCTTACGTTTTTATTAGAAACATTTCATGAAATAATCTTTCAGTTTGATACTAAAGACCTTTTTGTACTTATCACTTTTGTAAAAATGGTAATTAAACATATTTAAATGATTGTGTTTTAACTTCCTCAATGTATAAATATTGCTCAAAAATGTTAGAAGGTGTTAATAAATCTATAAACCACTTTTGACAGTTTTACCCTTTATTGTCCCTATTTTTAGAAAACTCATAGAAACATCATCGTAAGTCAAAAACTGAATCCATCACCTTTGAGAGTTTATAAAATGAGTATACTTTGTTCCTAATTTTTATTATGATTTTTAGTGGTCTCAAACTAGTGTGAAAATGAACATCTTCACAGACTGGTCCGAAATCACTTCTGAATTGAGAGGCAGTTTTATAAAAATCGCCATAAATTGTAGAAAAATCGTATGAATGCGTGCGAGTAGTCCTTAGAAATTTATAAACTTGAGCTATTTGCATATTGTACAGTTTTGAAAGATATTAAGTTTAAGATGGTCAAAACAGTCCGTGAACAGGACTCAACTTTTCTATAGAAAGCTGTCATTTAAATTTAAGTTATGTTTAGTGTTCTAAATTGTATTCCCCCCCCCCCTTAAAACTTGAAGAAAACATGAAAATGTAGGGGTATGAACTCACCTTATGTGAATACTTGAAGAATGGAAGGTTGAAGATGAACTTTTAGTTGTTGGTTTGATGCTCCAAAACAGCCACTCTTTTGGCTATGTTGCTGTCACGAAATTTCACAGCAAAAGAGCAAGAAAAAGGGTAGTTTACTCACTGTTTTGAATCAATAATTTTGAGTATCATAACAAGTAACTTCAAGGGGTATTTGGTGGTAAAAATATCAAGCAAAAGGAAGGTGTAGATGGGTGAAATGGTGGCTGAAACACAAAAGGGACAGCAGCCCTTTAGTTCATGGTTTTTATGGCTTTGGAAGGAAGTTCTTGTGCTTGAAAATGAGATGATGGTTGAGAGTAATTCCCTGGAGTATTGGCTGTTCAAATGAGGGTAAAATGAAGAGGAAATTTCGTGGATATGAAGGAGAAAAGAGTGGAAGAGGATAAGGGGACAAAACCTAGACTAGCTTGTGATGGGATGTGAGTTTAAGTGATGTGATCTTGTCTAGCCACTTGCTTGGGTGGTTGCTTAGAGATAGAGTTAGTTAACTAACTAACTACTAGTTATTTAGTTAGTTAGGAGTTTTAGTTAAGGAGAGGGAAGGTCTTAATCTCGAAAATTAGAAGAGGGATTAATAAGCATTCTTAGTAAAATGTCTTAAGTGATTAAGCACTTATTAGTTAAGTTGGCACTTATCTCCACCAATTCTCTTATCTTAATTGATTTAGACATCATAAAACTTACATGAAATCACTTTAATTCATGACCCATAACTAGTCATTCACTAGATAATAATACATATATACAAATACATACATGTATACTTAGTATAAAATAACAATGTAGTTTTTGTGTATTTGAACTTTAATGTTTATGTTTTATTCTTTTTATTCAAAAACAATTAAATACATTCTAATTATACCTTATAATAATTCATTTTATATTTTAATTTATTTAAATATAAAATTTATTGACCAATGTATAATTTCGTGACATTTAACCGGTTAACCATATCGTTAAACACGTTTTGTCACTTTGGTTCGTATATTTGTCAAATTTAGATCCTCCACAACTATTAAGCACACGTTTTACATAGAACCCAACTTAATTATCAACTAGATACATGTTGATACAAAAATTAAATTTGTTGCATTCAAATGATGTTATATGCTAATTTCACAAACCGGTGATGGTTCGTAGCCATACATCATAACGAAATTTATCAATAGTTACTTGTTTTATATTTCACAATAACTTATTTAAATAAAAGAGGTTAAATTCCTTCAACCATTCTTGATGAAATACTCATATTGCTTAATAATCAAAACATAGCATCGTACGATCGTTCCTATTTTTACCAATTGTTACAGGAGATTAGGTGATAGAGTGTGGGGTCAGAGGGAAATGACGAGCAAGTTTTGATGGAGTATACATTGAAGGGAGATTGAGTTCGTTCCGAGAGATTTTATTGGTGAGATGCTAATTAGAGCCTCAAGGCTCAGGGATGAGTAGAGATGATGCTTATTAGAGGAACGAGGTTAGATTTGATCCATCGGTTGATGGATGAGACGTCACTTTCTATGGCAAGAGCTGCGTTGTTCCCGTTTCCCGGGAGAAATGAAAGAGAAGTCGAGCTTCTGGTTTCAGCGTTTGGAGGTAAACCCCGTGGGGTAGCATTGTCGGTGACCTTTCCATCCAAGAAGTGAGCGATTTGTCTGTTGTGAGGTATTTTTCACACCATGGAGTCGTTAGTGGAAACTAAGATGGAAGAAACCTGGGAAGGTGCCTTTTGAGTGTGGCCTACTTTTAGCAGTAGTTTTGGGTGGTTATGAGGAATATTTTGGGGCGGTGACCCTCTTTGTTATCATGTGTATCTGTTGTGAGAGCGAGGTCTTGTGCCTTAATAATGATTCCCGTGTTGGGAGGCTGGTCGAGGAATCAAAGAAGAAGTGTGTGATAGTGCATTATGTTCCATACCGAGATTCAGGACTATGTCGGATCAGTTGGGGTATCCGACGGTGTATCGGTATGAGGCTTCGAGATGACTAGAGGCAGTCACGTTGGGAGAATTCTGAGATTCTTGTCTGAGTGTGGGATATTTGGATTTTTTGGGTTACATCGGGAAGATAATTGAAGAGAGTATGTGGTACGTTCCCAAGAGTTAAGTGTGATATGCCTGGTAAGACATTTTGTGGAGGAGACTATGGGTATTGGTGATGGTTCGAACCCTGAGTGGGGGAGGACTGAGTATTTTATAACGAAGATTTGAGATTTGTTCAGGTGCTGTTTGAAAACTGGTTATGGAGATCCGTGGTGCAAACGCACGAGACCTGGGTTATTGATGTATGAGGAAAGGTGCAAGGAGAGATGATGTGTGACTCTATGCGAAAAGAAGGATAAGTGAACCCACGACAGGTGGCTGTCAGTCAGGGAATTCATTGTGGCTAGGGATCTTTCGGTTTTGAAAAAGTTGAGTTCAAGGCAGATGGGTCGCTGATTTCAGGGTACAATAGCTGAGATTTGTAAGTATAGGTATAGATTGTGATATATACTCCAGGAAGGGCAAAAATTGATTTGTCAACCAATTCCAGACTCGGTATGAGTGGTTCGTATGGGTGGTGATCAGTAGAAGGTGGAGCTTCAGAAATTTGTCAATGTGTTTTCACTCATTGATGATTCCTCTGTGTTCAAGTTGTGAGTTGGGGTATTTCGAAGTCCCAAGTGTGATGCCATAAGTGGAAGATCAGTGTATGATACAAGGCGTTGTGGGGTTTTGCGATAGGGTACCAGGGGTATCTGTGCATGACACCCAAAGTTTTCGGATTATTTTGAGATTGGAGTTGCTAGCGGAGTACCGAGTGTCGATTCTTCCAGTAGGAAACCCATCAGTTAATTGTTCCAAAGTGAGTCTGTTTAACAGTGTGCCTGTGTTGAGAAAAGTGTTTGGCTTATGAGAGTTTACATCAGGAGTGGGGTATGTGAGCTGAGTGTGTGCACCTGTCTATGTTGGGTTGTGGAGTATGAGTTAGTTAATTCAGTGTAGTGATGATTTAATGATGAGATTACAATGTGATAAAAGGGCGAGTGGATCCGGATGGTGGTAATCGTGTGGGGTTATCAGGAGAAACCACGAAGAGAGCCCATGGTGAGAGGAAGCGAGAGAATGTTGTAAGACTAAGAGGAGCCGTAGCATCCGTGAGTCAGTGGAAGAGAGTGTTGTGATACTGCGAGGAGTCGTAGTATTCACTGGTTTGCGATAGAGTGTTGTGATACCACGGGGAGCCGTGGCATTTAAGAGACAGTAAGAGGGTCTCGTAAGACTGCGAGGATTCGTAGAATTCATGAGTCAATAAAGGAGCATGTTAACACTATGGGGGAAACTGTAGCACTCAGTAGTTGGTAAGAGAGAATATTGTTCAGTGGGGAGCTGTAGTATTCACTAATACGAGTATGATGCAGAGGAGTTTTTAGACTTGGGTAGCCTTATTACTTGAGTCTTTGGGAGCCTGCTTTCCGAACCAAGGGCGAGGCGGGGGCCTCCGTTTTGGTTGGGAATCGTTATATCCCTGGGATGAGGAGGGATTATTGTAATCGGAAGGGATTGGAGAGATGGTGTGTGCATAACTCCACAAATTTTGGGTCATGAGTTGGCTACCAGATTGGAAATGAGTGGTTCCAATTCTGCTATTGGATCAGACTCTCAAGGTATTGACCTCCATCTGATGTCTTAGCCCGGAGTGGGACAGTTGCGTTGGCAGGGGAAGAACTGCGAGACGCGTGGAACCGGTAAGTAGTAGACGACAGAGGTCGAAGGTGCGACAACTTCAGAAGGGGTTGCGATATTTGTTGGGCTATGAGCATTCTAACACTCCTAAGTGTACATGCAACCCTAAATACCTTGGATCTATGTTTTCTCTATTATACATGCAAATATGAACTTTCCAAGGTATTCATCCTAACTAGCATAATAACATTGATTCAAATGAATATATCAAGTTAGAATTACATACCTCTTTGATGTAGATTATCTTCATGAAGCTTGAGTGCCAAGTGCCCCAAGTGTGACACCTCAAATGGTTCACACAACACCAAATACACTTGGAATAGATTGAGAGAACATACACACTTCATGAAATCGGCTTGCCCTTCATTCTCATACATAGTGGCCGGTTTCTTGAGCCATGGGATTCTTTATATGGTGGCTATTAGGGTTACACCATATAAATCATAACTTTACCCATTCCTTATGCTCCATGGATTTTAACCTCCATGGAGTATCCATGGGTCACCCCATGGACTTAGTCCAACATAAGGAATCTTGGATCACAAGCCCACATATATAAGAATGAATGATTTACACAATCAACCCATATATTTAATTAGTCTCCTTTTGATCACATAATTAATTCCAAATTAATTCTTGATCAATACTAATTAAATAACCTTATTAATATATTAGAACTTATAATATATTAATAAACCTTAAGTGTTATTTCTCTCATTTTAGTCTATCCAAATGCATGATGCCATACAACCAAAATGGACCATGTCGGGTCGGGTCAAGTCTTACCAATTATAGTTATGGACTTAGACATTAATCCAACAGTCTCCCACTTGGATAAGTCTAAAACTATTATTGCGTATGACTTCAAGAACCGACTGGCAATCGTAGCTCTCAAAAGCTTCTATCGAACTCTGACCTTGCCGATGAACTCTGACCTTTGTCAATGACTTGTCCATTAGATAAGGGATCATATATTCCTCCATTCTAGATATCATATGGACTGAGACATGGATTGTAATCATTCTCTCTGTCCATTTGTTGTTTCCCGATTTCCGATTTATGACGACTGACTAATTGAACAAATCAAATCAGTCTTGGGCCAGCCGAGCACTTACATTTGTCATCACCAAATCATCGAGTCGCTTTTATCCCGAAGGTAAAAGGAATGGATAAACTTCGACTCACATGGCTTGTTCTACTACTTGTTGAATCATACACAAAGGCACGTTTTATAACACCAAGTTACCGAATGCGTTTTCGTGCAATCAATGTACAACCAACTCATAGTAACAACTCATATCTATAGGTTTGAAGAATATAAGATATTATCGTCTCATGATCACTCGTGATAAAATCCATGAAGTGATTCCAATGAGCGCAGGTTGAATCCAATACTCAGAACTTATGAGCACTCATGAGTGTTGTAGCCCTTTGTCCAACATCTTAGACCTCTACAAGCCAACCCATGATAGTCTTGATTCATATCTACTTCCAACATATGACCGACTGTGGATAGTTTGAATAACTTAGTCAATCAGGAAGAACGACCTAGTTATTCTGGAAGTAAAAACATGCAAAATGAAACATAATAATAATAGAATCTAATATGGTATCAAAACCTATAAACATAAATAAAACACCTTTTATTTATCACCATATGATTACACATTATTCATTGTATACTGTTTCAGCTATCAACTTTATTCTTGAATTTAAAACAATAGTTGTCCCATGCTCCAAGCATGTACACTATGTTTTTCTAAACACTAGTCATGCCATACACCAAGTATGCATACTATGTTTGTCTATGATCTTTACTTTGTGAAATAGATCAATTGAACATAACTCCAATGATTCTCTTTTCATAGTCCCGAATCCTTACTGCAAATGCAAGAATTCCAAATTCATGCCATTTCCTGAAATTTGTTAGATTCTAAACTTATATGCATTGATCCTCTTGTAATGATTATGCACAAAGCCAGAAAGACTTGACAACAACCATTACAGAGCATTCCAAAGGAGATCAGCTCCTTGGAAACGTCCTTCTTGCATTAAGTTCCTAATCTTACACAGATTGAATAATTTCTAACTTTGAAACATTTCCATATTCCATTTTGACTATCACTTCTGAACAAGAGTTGCCTCCTTACAGGTTATGTCAATATGGTCCTTCCAGAATTATCACTATACTTCCAACTGTCCTTGAGCAACCAATCTTTGGTAAACCTTAGATTGTCCTCGACAATTGCTTAATCCTTTTAGTCATATCCAATTCTAGACCTTTTCCCTTCGTAATGCCCCAGGCCTTTAGAAAATTTTAGAGAGGATGAATATAGCACATGTAATCGATCCTATATATGAAGCATATGGGACACGATTCATGATGTATCACATAAAGACTAAACCAGTCTTTTGCTATAATATTTCCATTTCAATTTGCCAAGTTCTCATAATTCAGATTATGAAAAGGAATGTCGTAATCATAATCAAATTTTAGAACGCAAATAATGGACCCATATATAGAATTTCCTTAAGTTGAGCCATTCCAACATGAAATTCATATATATATATATATATATATATATATATATATATATATATATATATATATCCTTGACTAAATACGATTAAAACCTAAATCTAAGCTTTTAGATTTGAGATGAAGTATAATTTCCTCTCCCTTAATTATAGCAAAACAACTTTTTCAACCCCTGTAGCCTCACGAATTGAAACTTTTGTTTTCTATAATTAACATTGCTAACTTGCAACCTGTATCATAATTATAATGCTCCCACTAACATGATGATTATTAGCATAACACTTATGCTACCACTAGCTTTGACATGTACTCAGAAATCAGCTTGACCTCTAGAAATCAATACTTTATTGACTTTCTTACCAAAGTTCAGATTTCTGATATTAGATTGCTTTGATAAGTCTTTATCAAAATCATACACCTTATCTTAGATAACTCATAAGTGTGTGTGAACAATTTAAGAACTATGAAAAGGGATGCCGTAATCATGGTCTCAATTGTTTAGATCTTTGCTACTTCTCACAAGTCCACTAACGACTTTGATAATGCAAATATCACAATTGCTATCTAGCTAAAATCTACTTAGTGAAAGTGTTTCCTCACTATCATTTTCATGAATCGGAGAGAAACCTTATGACACTTAGATTTAATGGTGTATGTGTTCTTATCCATGTGAATTGTCAAAACCATAGTCACAAGACAAGGATAATGACAAATCCAAACTCATATGGACTGAACTAAATCTTATATTCTTGCCACCTGGCAGCTCAAGGGCCTGTCATTGCTTCCAAGTTGTTGTGCAACCAATAGAGAACTCTAATAACTCATATGCAAAGCCAACTTTAATTGGAATGGGCACAAAATATGTCAACACGATAGGTTATGAACCTCAAGTCGTGTGCTAGTGAAGAACTTCAGGTTTTCTTCTTGATTAGTTCTTGAGACTTTCAAGACCTTTAAGACTCCCACTGTCCATTTGACATATAAGACTTTCTTTTCACCCCTAAATTTGGTTTATTTACATTTATGAACCTAATTTTACCCAAATAACATTTTTAATCCCAAAACTTCATTTTTTTCGCAAGTTTGGGCCCAAACCGTGAGGCCCAAAAGTTTTGGCCCATTAAGCCCAAATTTGCATTTTTGGCCCTTTTTAAAATATGTTTAACATAAAAATACCTTTTTATACATGTAGGACCTGTTTGATCCCCATAAAAACATAAATGTCACTTTTTGCCCTTATCTTTTGTTTTCTTGACAATTTTGACCCTTAACCAAGTTTTTGTTGAAATCTTTTGTTTCTTAAACATGTAATCTCTTTTGGCTTGATAATGTGATGTATATAATGTCATAGTTCATAGATCTTTTCTAAATAATACTTAAAATTTCGAGATTTGCTAAGATCTAACACATTTTTACCATAAACTAAGAATTCACACAAAACATGCATATAACTGAAAGACCCACACTTTCATAGTTGACAATTGTTACTCTGAAACATGCTACATGCAATTTCATAAAAAACAATATTTTGTATTGATAAAGTGATTACAAACTACTGGATACAAACCCAATATTTCCTAGTGTTATATATTACATAACTTCCAAGGATTCTATAGATTTATACATATGGGAGTGCAAAATACAATAGTTTAAAACTATTCGAAAAAGGAGAGGTTGTGCTGAGAGCAACTCGAGATCCCAATTCACGTTGCATACTCGCCCAAAAGTGAGAAGTGAAGCGAGTATCACGATCGGAAACGATCTTTAGTGGCACACCATGTCTTGCAACAATTTCATCCAAGTATACTTGTGCGTATTTCTCCATTCGAGCCGTTTCACGCATGGCAAGAAAATGAGCGTTTTTAGTCAGGCGGTCGACAATTACCCAAATGCTATCATGCTGTCTACCAGTCTTTGGCAATTTGGTAATAAAATACATGGATAGTTCTTCCCATTTCCATACAGGAACACTAAGACTTTCTAGGGTTCCGTAAGGCTTTTGGTGCTCTGTTTTGACTTGTAAGCATACTAAGCATTCCTGTACATATCTTCCAATGTCTCTCTTTAATCCAGGCCACCAATAATCAGCTCTTACATCATAGTATATTTTACTTGTACCAAGATGTATTGACAGTTTAGACTTATGGGCTTCATCTAAAATCTTCTTTCTTAACCTACCAATCTTCAGAATCCATAGCCGATTCTGGAATACCTTCAGTCCTTGGGGATCATCAAGTAAAACATTGGTGTAATGTACCATCCCTTCTTTCTTCACATTTTCTGGCTTTAGGGCTTCTACTTGCCATTTCTCTAGTTCATCTAGGATAGTGAACTTTATTGTGGTGTGAGTAATAGCATAACACATACTATTACGATAAACCTTTCTGCTAAGTGCATCAGCAATTACATTAGCCTTTCCAGGATGATATATGATTTCACAGTCATAGTCTTTGATCAGCTCCATGGCTCGTTGTTATCTCATATTCAAAGTTTGATGACTGAATATGTACTTGAGACTTTTGTGGTCGGTAAACAATTGGCATTTTGTATCAAGAAGATAATGTCTCCAGAGTTTTAGGGCGAATACCACCGCAGGGAGTTCGAGATCATGGGTGGGATAATTCTTCTCATAATCTTTCAGTTGTCTTGAGGCATAGGCTATCACTTTACCACGTTGCATCAACACACAACCGAGTCCCAATCTTGAAGCATCGCTATATACAGAGAAATCATCATCACCTTCTGGAAGTGATAATATTGGAGCATGAGTCAAAAGATATTTTAAAGTCGAGAAGGCTTTTTCTTGGGTTTCACCCCATCCGAACTTCACTTCCTTTCGTGTAAGACTGGTAAGAGGTACGACTATACGAGAAAAGTCTTTAATAAATCTCTGGTAATATCCAGCGAGACCCAAGAAACTACGAATTTTGGAAGCATTACGGGGCACTTCCTAATTTTGAATAGCTTCAATTTTAGTAGGATCTATGGATACACAATCACCAGAAATAACATGGTCGAGAAATTGAACTTGGCGAAGCCAAAATTCACATTTCGAGAATTTAGCATATAGTTTCTCCTTTCGAAGAAGTTCTAATACCGCACGAATATGAATGACATGATCAGCTTCAAACTTGGAATAGATTAGAATATCGTCAATGAATACTATGACAGATTTATCGAGCATTGGGCGGCATACCCGATTCATCATATCCATGAATATGGCAGGAGCATTTGTTAAACCAAACAACATAACAAGGAATTCATAATGCCCATATCAAGTACGAAAAGCAGTCTTCGGTACATCCTGCTCGTGAACTTTCAACTGATGATAGCCAGATCTTAGATCAATCCTTGAGAAATAGATAACACCCTAAAGTTGATCGAACAAATCGTCGATACGATTTAGTGGGTACTTGTTCTTGATAGTCACCTTATTCAGCTCACGATAATCAATGCACATCCGCATCCATCCATCTTTCTTCTTGACAAACAGTACCGGAGCACCCCAGGGAGAGGTACTCGGTCGAATGAAACCTTTGTCAAGTAGTTCATGTAGTTGGATCATCATTTCTTTCATCTCAGATGGCGCAAGACGATAAGGAGTCTTTGCAATCGGAGCAGCACCAGGCACAAGGTCAATTCGAAATTCTACTTGTCTGTCCGGAGGAAGTCCAGGCAATTATTTAGGAAAAACATCTGGATATTCTTTAGCAATGGGAACATCATTCACTGTTTTCTTCTCCTCTTTTAAGACATCGACTGTGTAGGCCAGATAGATTGAACACCCTTTCGATATGAATATACGATCTTTAAGGAAAGATATTATTTTAAAGGTTCCGTGTTCACCATGGACATAGATAGGATTCTCCCCTTCAATGGGAATACGTACAATCTTTTCATAGCATAAGAGGTCTGTGTGGTTCTTTGACAACCAATCCATGCCGAGAATAATGTAAAACCTGGGCAAGGAGATAGGAATTAGATTAGCAAGAAAATTGTAGCCTTTAATTTCTATAACACAATTCCTAAAGACTTTATCGGCAAGTAATGATATACTTCCAGCAGTCTCTATGTGAAATGGTTTTGCGAGTGCATAGCAAGAAATTTGAAAAGAATGCGCAAATTCATAACACACAAAAGAATCTGAGGCGCCAGAATCAAATAAGATGTGAGTAGGTCTAGAGTTAACAAGAAATGTACCCGTCACAACATTTGGGTCCTTGCGTGCCTCCTCTGAGGTAATCTGGAATGCACGACCCTTAGCTTTTGGCACCTCCTCCTTTTTATTTGGAGTACCCTTTGATTGTTAAATAGGGGCTTGACTTCTCCCCGGTTGTTGAACAGAAGCTTGACTCCCCGCCCTTTGACTAGTAAGAGTAGGGCAGAAACGCTTCCTGTGGCCAATAACACCACATGCAAAGCAAGTAACACCTTTCATTGGAAATATGGGCTTCTTGTGGCCTATTTCTCCACATCCAAAACAGATAGCAGATCCTTCCTCTAGTCTGCATTCGCCCGAATGATTCTTTCCACAAGTTCGACGAGCTGGCGACTGAATAGAAAAAGATTGTGACCTGCCACAGCCACGAAAAACACTCCGAGATTGTACTTGATTGCTAGGTTCAGATCGAACGGATTGAGTTGGTAGAATAAGGGAAGCAGGAGCAGTCCTTTCAGTACGTGGATGTTTTGGAATAGTAAGTGTGGCACCACATAGTTCAAAGTCATGCTCACGTCTTCGAGCATACTCAACGGCTTTATCGAATGACAGTACTTCCCGATTGGCAACGAAATCGTGAATTTCATGTCGTAGTCCCTCTAAGAATAACTGAATTTTCTCATCTTCAGTTGGAATATAATTTACCGCAAACCGTGCTTTTTTATTGAACTGAGTTTCATACTCTTTCACAGTCATTCCTCCTTGTCTAAGCTCGAGGAATTCCTTCTCCGATCTCCTCCTCATATCTAGAGGACAATACTTCCCTAAAAAACGAGTTTTGAACATTTCCCAGGCCAAATTCTCTTGGTCAAACCTGTTTGGAGCTTCATATGTTGCTTCCTACCAGACCAATGCTTCTCTGATGAGCATTGCAGAAGCATAGGTAGCTTTGTCTTCATTATCCACATGAGAGATACGAAACACTTTCTCTGTGTTCTGGATCTAGGTAAGAACAACAATTGGATTAATAACACCAGAAAACTCTATAGCACCACTACTCTTGAAATCTTTGAACGAGGGACGCTTCACCTCTCCTTTCGAAGATTCTCCAGTGGCTTTCTCTTTTCTTTTATCACCATTCTTTTTGTGTTCTTCAAGATTCTGTCGAATAACACCGGTAAGTATGCCCAAGAGTCGCTCCTCACAAGGATATACTGGGCTATTCACTTCCTCAGGTTGAGGACCTCCACCAACCTCAGGGGTATAACTACTAACCTGTTCAGCCATTGCTCTGCAATATGGAGTAACTTTTTATTTTAGAATATCAGGGTTTATTATTACCTAATACTTTTACTTATATATTTCATATGGTTTGTATCCCTATACTTACAATGATTAAGTTCATATATTGAACTTCCAATGGTTTAAGTCTAAATACCAATCCGTGGAATTTAGTTCACTTAAACAACTGCTCTGATACCATGATTGGAAGACCCACACTTTCATAGTTGACAATTGTTACTCCGAAACATGCTACGTGCAATTTCATAGAAACAATATTTTGTATTGCTAAAGTCATTACAAACTACTCGATACAAACCCACTATTTCATAGTGTTATATATTACATAACTTCCCAGGATTCTATAGATTTATACATATGGGAGTGCAAAATACAATAGTTTCAAACTATTTGAAAAATCTTCTATCAAAACAATAGTTTCAAACTATTCAAAAATCTTCTATCAGTATATAACTATACTGGAAGCTTCTCTCCTGCAAATTAGTTAAACGTTGAGAGGGGTAAGCGGTGACGCTTAGTGAGTTCAATAATAGATACAATATAACGTTATGCCATATATATACTTCAATACGACAGAGGCAAAGAGGATCAAGGAACAATAAAGGCATAATGAGAAAAGCTTTCCATATCAATCAATGAGACATAACAATTTCCATACTTGATATACAATCAATAAAGTTTCAGCACAAATGGCACACAAAATACTCATGAATATCATTTTGCTAGAATATTTAGGCTTTCAGCCTTATCTTAGCATACTACCGAAGCCAAAGTGATGCCTATGTCATACACTTCATGGCCAACGGTTCATACCAACACCCAAGTGATGCTTATGTCATACACTTCAAGTCAAAGGTACAACCTTGCTATAAAAATAACGGAAATAATAACTCAAGATGATAATCATGGAGAAGCACATAGCACATATAACACATAACATACAATTTTTCCTATATATTAAACTCACCGTGAAATAACCAGGGGTTAAAATAGTAAATTGGGCAACACTTTGGCTCTAAATATAACTTTCTTCGTTGAAAACCGGGAGTTTTCTTGAAAACCGGGCCCTGCGAGGGTTGAGCTTCGAAACCGAAAATATAAATTTTTCGGGCTTCTCGGGAGTCTCGGGGCGTGTTTCGGGCTTTGGAATTAGTACCGTGGCTTCGAGGGAAGTCGGAATGTAAGAAAATATGAAACAAGGGTGAAAAATGCCAAATTTCAAACATATAACCGGGAGGTCTCGCACCCCTTATATAGGTGCGAGCCTCGGATCCGAAGCGAGGGGGTGAGGGCAGGTGGCTGCAAGGCTCGGACCAGGTGGCATCAGGGCGAGGCTCGGATGGACAGGTGCTCGCTTTGCATTGGTCGGATGACGTGGCTTCTGGCTTCGGATCGAGTCGGCTGCCTCGGTCGAATCAGGAGTCTACACGTGGGTCGGGCACGAGGGCGCATGCGAGATCACGTGATTTCGGACAGATGCCAGGTCCTAAGTGGACCGAGCTTCGGTCCAATGGGGAAAGAGGTGACGACTTCGGACCAATCATCGGGTGCCACGCGAGGCTGCGGTCCAATCAGAAGACGCCACGTGGATCGAACACTATTCATGCGAAAATTATCGAAAAATGTTCCCAATCTTGTAAAATCCATAACTTTCTCATACGGGCTCCGTTTTTTACGTTCTTTAGATGCACACGTAGAGAAAATTATGCTTTACAACTTTTGTTTAGACTTCGTCGGAAAATTTTGACTTTATTTTTATATTATTATTTTTAACAGACCGGGACTGGTAAATCCGTTAAAAATTCATACCTTTTTCATCTGACGTCCGTTTTCGTCAGAATTTTTACCGTTGTACTGCTAATGAAGAGACCTTCGATTCTCGTTTAGGTTGTGTTGGCTAAAAATCACTCAATCTAAAATTCGAGTTTTTTAGATGTCTACTGCTAAGCTGAAACTTGTAAAAATCATAACTTCCTTATACGAAGTCAGATTTTTGGCGTTCTTTTTATCAAACTTCTCAGTTTAACGAAATACTACGACTTTCATTTAGATCACTAAGGGTAAAAAGTAGTTTATCAAAAACTCACTTTTTACGTCATTCGGCACCGTGCCGTTATTATCGCGGATCTTCGATTGGTCATATCTTCTTCGTTATAACTCGGATTTCGATGAGGTTTCGCCTATATGTTTCTAACGAGATTATCTACAACTTTCAATAATAAAATTTCACTTATTTCAAATTTTATAATTTCGCTAAATTTCACTATTTAGCTTTTAATTGGGAATCTCATAAGACTTCCAATAATTTATGAGTGATTCTAAACATAATTTTACCTTATTTCTAGTAAAAACTATCTTTTAGAACTCAATATTCAATATCACATAATATTTCATAATATTATTTACTTAAAACACGATTTCAAAACGTGTATGTCACAATAACACATAGATCTACACATTTTACTTGCATTCTCCCCTAAAAATCATATGAAAACCGAAAACAAGGGGGTATGAACTCACCTTTGCTTGATGCTTCGGTTTTTGAAGAAGAAATGGAGAGACTTTTGGTCTTAGCAAGCTTCTTGAGTAGATTTCTGTCACACCCCGAAATCGTTGGCGGAAACATTCCGGGGCGGAGGACGTCATGTATAACATCACAACCAATGAATAACAACAATCATAGCAACACAACCATTACACTAAATATTGGAACAAAAACATTTACATTGGTTTGAAACTCAGTTTGAAATACATCCAATAGTTTTGCAAAATAAAAACTCTAAATGCTTCGGTTCCTCGAAAATCCAGCATGTACCTGTCTACTGATTTCCTGAGAATACAAGCAGTTTGAAAATATCAGCATAAAGCTAGTGAGTTCATAAGCAGTACTTTGTAATGAAAAAACTTGTTGAGGAATGTTACCGAGACTTGAATTCGGTTGAATTCGGTTGAGGAATGTTACCGAGACTTGCTGGTGAGTTCATAAGCGATTTCGATAAATAAAGTGTCATAAGAACACTTGAATTCGGTTGAGGAATGTTACCGAGACTTGCTTGAATCGAAGAAATGGGCTTTTAGCCAAAAGTACCACCAAAAAGGTGTTTACGGCCGTGAACACGAGGTTACGGTCGAGCTACCGTTTATGGTTTTTGAAGACTCGGCGAGTTTACGGCCGTAAACACAAGAACAGAGTTTACAGTCTTTGAAGGTTGGACCGTAAGCTTGGAAAATGATGTTTGGATGCTGATTTCTATGGGATAAGTGATTTCAGACGTTCCAAAGGGCTCCAAATGGTGTTTTTCGACATTTCCCAGAGTTTAAAAGCGTTTTCGAGAGTTTACGGTTGATGATTCTTAGAGAGAGGAGGAGAGAATGCGGCCAGAATCGTCCCAATGAAGTCGGAGGCATCGTATTTTATAGGGTGAAAGTGGGGTCTATTCGTCCTTGACCGTAAACAAGTTTACGGTCGTAAACTAGCTTACGGCCGTAAACATGTTTACGGTCGTAATCCCATTTAGACCAAAAATGTTGATTTTTCGAGATATTCGGGTTTCCACGCGATTTTTGGTTCTGACTTGAAAATAATTTAATTAAATATAACTAGATTATTTTTATTAAACCAAAATGTTTGACGGAAAAGTTAACGAATTCGAAATTTTATTAATGCAAAACGCGTTACGGAAACGGAAAAGTTTCGGGTTGTTACATCATTCCCCCGTTAGAGGGAATTTCGTCCTGAAATTCGAACCTAGAATACAAATCATGGATTAGGAAAGAGATCCAGATACTTCTGTTTCATCTGGTCTTCGCGCTCCCAAGTGAATTCAGGTCCCCGCTTGGCATTCCAGCGAACCTTCACTATAGGGATGCGACTCTGTTTCGTTCGTTTGACTTCCCGATCCATGATCTCGACAGGTTCCTCCACGAAGTTGAGGTTCTCGTTGGTTTCAATATCGTCAAGACGAATCACAAGTGTCTCATCGGACAAACACTTCTTTAGGTTCGATACGTGGAAAACAGGATGAATGTTACTGAGTTCTCACGGTAGAAGGAGCTTGTATGCTACGGGACCGATCCTAGCAAGGATCTCAAATGGTCCAATGTACCTTGGGTTTAGCTTTCCACACTTTCCGAAGCGTATCATGCCTTTATAGGGTTCGACCTTCAGAAGGACGCGGTCCCCAACCTGGAACTCCAAGGGTTTACGTCTCTTATCGGCGTAGCTCTTTTGTCTATCTCGTGAGGCTTTCAGTCGTTCTCGGATTTGTACAATCTTCTCAGTTGTCTCTCGGATGATTTCAGGGCCAGTGAGAGTACTGTCGGGGATTTGACCCCTGGCTAGCTGCGTGTCGCCCACCTCAGCCCAACACAGAGGGGATCTGCACTTGCGGCCATAAAGGGCTTCAAACGGCGCAGCCTTGATACTGGTATGGTAGCTGTTGTTTTAGGAAAATTCAACCAAAGGAAGATGAGTGTCCCATGACGCGCCAAATTCAATGATGCAGGCTCTCAACATGTCTTCCAATGTCTGAATTGTCCTCTCACTCTGTCCATCAGTCTGTGGGTGATAAGCCGTGCTCATATCCAATTTAGTTCTAAGAGCCTTCTGTAAAGACTGCTAGAACCTTGATGTAAACCTGCTATCTCGATCGGAGATAATGGATGCAGGTACACCATGAAGGCGAACTATCTCTTGAAGGTAGATCCGTGTGAGTCTCTCCATCTTGAAGCTTTCTTTGATTGGCAGGAAGTGAGCGGACTTCGTCAACCGATCGACAATTACCCAGATAGCATCGTGCCCACTCGGAGTTCTGGGTAACTTGGTGATAAAATCCATGGTTATCCTTTCCCACTTCCACTCAGGTATTTCTGGCTGTTGAAGTAAACCTGAGGGTTTTTGATATTCAACCTTCACCTTGGCACAAGTCGGGCACTTGCCCACGAAGGTAGCAATCTCTGCTTTCATGTTTGGCCACCAATAGAGTTGTTTGAGATCCAGATACATCTTATCCGAACCTGGGTGAACGGGGTATTTAGTCTTGTGCGCCTCATTCATGACAACCTCTCTGTAACCACCGAACTTTGGGGTCCAAATTTGGTTCATGAAATAGTACACTCCGTCTCCTTTGACCTCTAAGTTCTTGTCCATTCCTCGCAAAGCTTCATCCGTTACGTTCTCGGGTTTTAAGGCTTCCCATTGAGCCTCCTTGATTTGTGCGGATAGATGAGAATGGATGGTCATTGTTAGTGCCTTCACCTTACGCCCTGAATACTCCTTTCGACTGAGGGCGTCTGCTACCACATTGGCCTTGCCGGGATGGTAGTGAATTTCGCACTCGTATTCACTGAGTAGCTCGACCCATCGTCGTTGTCTCATGTTCAACTCCTTCTGATTAAAGATGTGCTGCAAGCTCTTATGGTCGGTGAAGATAGTGCACTTGGTTCCGTAAAGATAATGTCTCCAGATCTTTAACGCAAAGACCACTGCTCCCAACTCCAAATCATGAGTTGTGTAATGGACTTCATGTGTTTTCAATTGTCTTGGGGCATATGCGACAACCTTTCCTCTTTACATGAGAACACATCCTAGGCCCTGATTGGATGCATCACAGTAGACAATGAAGTCTTCTGTCCCTTCGGGCAGGGACAAGATAGGTGCGCTGCATAGGGCCTGCTTCAATGTTTGAAATGCAGTATCTTGCTTGGCTCCCCAACTAAAGGTTACCCCTTTTTGCGTCAGGGTAGTTAAAGGCTTAGCAATTCTGGAGAAGTTTTGGATGAATCTGCGATAGTAGCCCGCGAGACCCAAGAATTTCCGGATTTCTGTGGATGTCTTCGGTGCAGACCAATTCTCAATCGCTTTGATCTTGGATGGGTCAACATGTATTCCTTCCTTTCTAATCACGTGTCCAAGGAAATTCACCTTCCTGATCCAGAATTCGCACTTCAAAAATTTTGCGTATAGCTTTTCTGCCCTTAAAGTTTCCAACACATGCCTTAAGTGCTGTTTATGGTCGTCCTCACTCTGCGAATAGACAAGTATGTCATCAATGAACACAATCATAAACTTGTCTAAGACAGGGCGGCACACCCGATTCATCAGGTCCATGAATGTTGTCGGTGCGTTAGTTAGACCAAATGGCATTACTACGAACTTGTAGTGTCCATAGCGAGTTCGGAATGCTGTTTTGGGCACATCATTCTCATGAACTCGCAACTGATGGTACCCTGATCTTAGATCGATCTTTGAGAAATAACTGGCTCCCTGCAGTTGGTCAAAGAGATCGTCGATCCTGGGTAGGGGATAACGGTTCTTGATCGTCAGCTTATTCAACTATCGGTAGTCAATGCACATCCGAAATGATCCATCTTTCTTTTTCACGAATAAGATCAGAGCTCTCCAGGGTGAGGAACTCGGCCTTATGAATCCTTTGCTGATCAGCTCATTCAGCTGACTGGATAATTCTTGCATCTCCGCTGGCGCTAAACGGTATGGAGATTTAGCTACAGGAGTAGCTCCGGGGATCAAGTCGATACGGAACTCGACTTGGCGATCGAGATGGATTCCTGGTAGATCTTCAGGGAAGACATCAGGAAAGTTACAGACTTCGGGGATGCTCTCGAGGTCTCTAAATTTTCGCGTTTCGTCGACAACATGAACTAGGAATGCATGACACTCCTTCCACAGGTATTTCTGGGCCTTGACGCACGAAATGATACGAAGGTTCGAACTGAGCTTATCATCATAAATCATAAGGGTTTCGCCAGAAGGAAGATTGAGGCGGATAGCTTTTTCGAAACAAAGAATATCAGCATGATTGGAGCTCAACCAGTCCATGCCGATAATGACGTCGAAACTCTTGATGGACATAGGCATAAGATCGTTGAGAAACGAATAATTGTATAGAGTAAGAGTACAATCTATGAATATGTCGTCAGTGCTCTCCTTCTTTCCGTTAGCCATCTCGATGGGAAACGAATATTGGTTCATTAGGCCCAATAAGGACGTCGTAGTCCATTATGGACTTAAACCATGGATCTTAGGGCTTCAAACTCTTTGATGAACATAATTGATGAATCTAAATGAGCATTGAGTGAGATTTACTTAGAGTATATGTTTTACAA
This sequence comes from Lactuca serriola, assembly GCF_051521515.1. NCBI lineage: Eukaryota > Viridiplantae > Streptophyta > Magnoliopsida > Asterales > Asteraceae > Lactuca > Lactuca serriola. The sequence continues at coordinate 145,494,323 of NC_136416.1, forward strand.
TAGATGGACGGTTACACAAGAATATAATTTCCTAGCTAAAATGCCAGTTGTGACAAAAAAAATAAGCTATTAATTGGAAATTATTTTGATAATTAATTAAATAGTTTTAATTAATTAAAAGGCTAGAGTATTAATTAATTCATAAAGATTAATTAGAGTATTCCAAAAGCCTCTTAGAAAGATTATAGGGACGAAATTTAGGAGATTTCCTAGGATAAGGCATGTTTTGATAATGATAAGGATTATCCCTGAGAACCTGACCAACTTAAGGATTCAAGTTGCTGACCCCAGACCATTTTGTTCTCTCTAAATTTTTTCCTCCTCTTTCTCTCCATATTCTTGTAGTTTGGAATTTATATTCTCTCTCCTAGGATATAGTGTTGGGTCGTGTTTTGTATTAAGTATTGCGTCTATTGGGCTCGTTAGCTAGTCCGTTTTTGTATCTCCGGTATGGGCCTGTCCATCCGTGAGTATAGTAGGGTTTATTATAAATATAGGTGCTTGCATGCATCTTAGGTTAACGATAGTAATGATAGATCAGAGCATTATTTAGAAGTTTTAATTATCGTTCTTGTAACCCTAAATCCTCTACAGCGGAAGTTCTTAGTCGAGCTCTGCTGAGGATTGTTTGAATTAATCATTCGACACATTGTGATTCAATCTTGTCTTGTTTATTGTTTTATGTTCTTCGCACTACCTGTTACGAAGATCTAATCGATCTTCAAGTTTATTTAATAACTTATCAATTGGTATCAGAGCAGGAGGTTGTGTCATTCATACACTTCTTTTCTGTGAAAGAGGTTGCGATTAAGGTTATTCCGCATTTACTGATATTTATTGAGCCGTCATCCCATAATTGACGTAACTCAACATTTATTTGTGTTGCCCTAATTTAATATATTACAAGTCTGATCTTTTAAACAGGTTTTTCAATCAAGCATGGACGAGTCACAATCTAATCCCATTAACATCTCAAACAGCATTGGATCAACGACGAAGATTCCCATCCTTTACACCCAGGATTACGAAGTCTGGGCACATCACTTTGAAGATTATGTCATCGGATCTGAGGACAATGGATATCTCATCTGGGAAGCAATCGTATCTGGACCATTCACTCATTCAGCAACTTCAAGAATTATTAAAACTTAGAAGGAGTATAATGATCTTTTGAAAGACGTTAAAGATATTGCTCAAGACGAAAAAGATAAATTTCAGGGCAATATTAAAGGATTGAGACTAATCAGATTCGCTCTTCAATCTGACACTTTCAGGCTAGTGAGTTCATGTAGCACTGCCAAAGAAATATAGGATAGGCTGCGAGAGTTATATTCTACGGACGAAGATCTCGAGCATTCCATTCAAACCTTGCTTTTGTCCGAATTTGGTGAATTCAAGCAGAGTCCTGAAGAAACTGTAACTCAGACGTTCGATCGCTTCAATCATCTTCTTAGTAAGATGATTAAACATGATATTGAAAGGAAGTTGATTGAACAAAAGGTTACATTTTTAAACGGGTTCAGATCTGAGTGGAGAGTGGTTGTGTCCACTGTTAAAGCGCATGAGCAATTCAAATCTTACTCTTTGGCGAAACTGGTAGGGATTTTGAAATCCCAAGAAAAGGTTGTGTTACAGGAGAAAAATGTGGTTTCAAGCTTGGGATCATTGGCCCTTCTGTCCAAAAGCAAAGCTATGATGGAAGATGAAGACCTCAACCTAGAGGATTATGACCTTACCTCTGAAGACTATGCAATGATGGTCTCAAACCCAAAGAGATTCATCAAGAAAAGGTTCCCTACAAATAAGAACCGAAATTGGCAGGGAAGTTACAGTTCTGAAAAAGTTAGGGAAGAACCGAAGGCAGAAGAACCAAAGAAGGAACCGAAAGCTGAAGGAGATTCGGGTGTGAGCTGCTATTATTATGGAGGAAAGAACCACTATGCCAAAGATTGTGTTCTCAAGAAAATGGCAGAAAAGGATGAGGAGAAAGACGAAGAAATTGTGTTGTTGAAAAAGCTGGAAGAGATCAAAAGAAAGAAATCCACTGCTAACCCTTCTATGAATGCTTTAATTGTGCAGGGTTCGGTAGCGGATAATGAGTTCGGTGGCGTGGAGGTCTGGTCAACCGATTCTGAGGACGATGAAGTCAGAAAGCCATCTCATGGAAAGGCCTATGTTGCAAAAGGTGAAGGGAGCGGTGGAAAGTGTTTAATGGTGTCAGACGTGTCTCAGATGAGGGGATACAACACAGATGGTGGGAATGAAGACACAAAGGAGCGAGAGGACTTGTGCTTCACAGCAAAACCTCTCAGCGTGCAGTTTAACGAGCTTGATGAATTAATCAAGAAGGTACAATCAGTTTTTGTTTCATTCAAAGTCCCAGAAAGTTCATATGAAAAGGAATTAAAAATGTTAATTCAAGAATCTCTCATCTAGACAGCAGTTTAACTCAAACATGAGTTACCAATTCTAACCTAACTGACCAAATAAGCAGGGTATCTTCAAAGAGTGAGGAACGAAGGATGTGGATCGAGCTAAAGGAGTCGGAGTTAATCAAATCCAAGGATGAAAACATTTATTTACAAAGAGACAATTTAAAATTTTTAAAACAAAGAAATGTCTTTTGTTTAATTGCTAAGCGTCTTTACACTAATATCACTCAACTTCATTTAAACTGTGAAATAGGGCAGAAAATTCATCGCATGATTTTGTCCTTCCTTGAGTTTAAGGAGGATGAAATTGACGCTGAAGCATATAACTGTGAAAGTGTTGTTTCGTTTGAGGATGTTAATCCGACATATATGTATGGTCTAGACAAAATCGAATCTTTCATAAAGTCCAAGGACCATAAAGACATGCTGAAAAATCTTTTGGATGAAAATGATAAACTAAAACTAAGAACCGAAACCATACAAAAGTTTGACTCATTGAATGCCAACCTTAGCTCAGAAAATAAAATTGATGTTGAAAATGCATCTGAGCTCAATGAGGACGATGATATGAGTGAAATTTCTGTTGAAGACACAGTTGACTGTTCAGAGTATGTCAAGAGCGAACCCAAAAACCACAAAAATCTTATTTCAGAAAATTCTGTGGAGTTCGCTTGTCTGTCCCAACAAAATTCCCCGATCCTTGAAGAAAAGGCTGTTGTATACCAAAAGGTAAGAACAACTCCAAATCAGGTGTATAAAGTCACAGGCGTAACAGAACATCAGACAGCCGAACTCACAGCTATTGTAAACGAAGATAATGCTGATGGTTGTGATGAGTTCTTCTGGTCTGCTCCTATCGACAATGCTGACGAAACAGTTGGTCTGTCAGAAAGGACTTCATGGAAAACCAAAGGCAGATATGTGCCAGAGCCTTTGAATAAGCCTGATAGCTTCGACGTGCCAAGTACTAGTGGTACAAAAGATGTTCCTGAAGAAAAAGGAGTTTCTGCAAAAGAAGTCACTCCTTCAAGCGACACATCATCAGTTCAAAGTGAATCAGCTGATAGAAAGCAAAAACAAAAAGCGAATATCCATCGTCACCCGAAGCAGGTGAGAAATCAGAAACAGCAAAGGAATCAGAGATACAAGAAGAATCTCTCTGAAAGAAAACAGTTCTGGCAATCTCAAAATAACCATTTCTCTTATCATGACAGAAATTTAAAGTCATAGAAAAACACTGTTAGGTCACAAGAAAGTCATAACAACCGAAGAGAGAGGTTCGGTTATGAAGGTCAAAACAACCGAAAGGATACGTTCGGTTCTGAAAAATTTGACAACCGAAAGCAAAGGTTCAGCTCAGAAAACACTATCTACCAAAAGCATAGGTTCGGTTCCAAGAGCAAAAGAGACCAAAAATCTAGGTTCGGTCCCACTAATGATCAAAAACAAAAGGGTCACTTAGAATCTCAAGCCAAGAAATCATCTTAGTCTAACTTCTCTCGTTCTTCTTCTTCTAATTCTTCTAATTCCTCTCAACCTCTTTCTAAATTCAACTCTGTTCGCACTCAAAAACCTAAATCATCAACAGATATGAAAGGAAAATCAAAGTTTTCATCAGGTGAAACAAATCAAAATAATCCCAGAGTCCAAATACCTAAACCAGAATCCAAACTGAAAGAAACATATCACAACAAAATTAAGGTTTTCACCATTAAAAAGAAAGATGAAACAACGTTAATAAAAAGAACATATCTTGTTGACATCTCTCTTACTATTCCTGTTCCTGTGAAAGGCTCACGTGGGCCCAAGAAACTTTGGGTTCCTAAATATGCTTAATTTTTGCAGGTTATTAGTGACGAGCAGTTTGACGAAGAATGGTACATTGACAGTGGCTGCTCACGTCATATGATAGGAAGGAAGGAAGAGCTGAGGGAATTTCGGTCTCTTTCAAACGGTGGAAATATCAAATTCGGGAACAACTCCTTCGGCACCATAAAAGGCTATGGAATGATTACAAATGGTGATTTTACGATTAGGAAGGTTGCATACGTTTAAGGACTACAGCACAACCTCATCAGTGTATCTCAGCTTGTTGGAGGTACCGGTCTCAAGGTTTCATTCGATGATGAGGGTTCGGAAATAATTGAGAAGAAAACGAAAAGAGTCATTCTCAAATCGGAGCGCAAAGGCGAAATGTTTCCCCTGAACCTCAAACCCATCAAAGGGAATCCAGCTATCTGCCTGTTATCCAAAGCACAATCTAACGAAAGCTGGCTATGGCACCGAAGGCTCTCTCATCTCAATTTCAAGGATATCAACAAACTTGTCACAGGTGGTCATGTTCGAGGTCTTCCATTGCTCAAATTCGATCGAGAACATTTATGTGTTGCATGTGAAATGGGGAAGCAGAGTCGTCAAAGTCACCCATCAATTGTAAACACTAAAGTTGTTGAACCATTAGAGTTAATTCACATTGACTTGTGTGGTCCATCATCTATCGAAAGCATCGGCGGTAGCAAGTATATTCTTGTCATCGTTGATGATTTCTCGCGTTTTACATGGGTGTTCTTTCTGAAGCACAAATCTGAAGCGACTCTCAAGCTGAAGACGTTTATCAAGCAGATTGAAGTACAGCTAAAGAAAGTCATTCGCAACATCAGGAGTGATAATGGTCTAGAGTTCAAAAATAAAGAATTCAAAAAATTCTTAGTCAGCAACGGAACCTATCATAACTTTTCAGCTCCCTACACTCCTCAACAAAACGGGATTGTCGAAAGACGAAACCGATCTTTGTGTGAGGCGGCCCGAAGCATGCTAAGTTTTGCTTCTTTACCTTTATATTTTTGGGCTGATGCTATTGCTGCTGCTTGTTTTACGCAGAACAAGTCATATCTCAATAAGCGATTCACTCTCACTCCTTATGAGATCATTAACAACAGGAAGCCAAATGTCAAATTTTTCCATGTATTCGGCTCACGGTGCTTCATCTTCAATTCTAAAGAACATCATAACAAGTTCGATGTCAAAGCCGATGAAGGGATATTTCTAGGCTATTCTCTCACTTCTAAAGCCTACAGGGTATTAAACAAGCGCTCGAGGAAAATAGAAGAAACGTATTATGTGACTTTTGATGATAGCTATGTCAAAAAGCTTAAGGCCAAAGAAGACACAGTTGGAGAAATCTTTTCTCACACAGGCCAAGTCACAGCCTCGATTGCAAACCTATTTGAGAAGTTCGTCGAGTTATTTGATGAACCAGAGAAGGCAACTCTCTTAGAAGCGAGTGCAGCAGACAACAAAGTAGCTCATCTGAAGCAACTCATCGAAGATACTGCAAAGAGAATGAATGAAGGAGGATCAAGTTCTGACGACCCTCCACAGCACGATACTTCAGTTGAGGGGGAGGACACATCTTCGTCATCACAGGCGAGCTCACATGTTGAGGGGGAGAACTATTCTCCAGCTGCTCCCGAAAGCTCATCTGCACCCGAAAGTCCAGTGGTACCCGAAAGCTCAACACCGCACGAAACTCCTATAGCTCCAGAAACTCAAGACACACCTGAAACCTTATCTGTCGAGGGGGAGAATGTAGATATGTCTTATGACTATGATAGTCAATCTGAACTAGAAGAGATGGTAAACGTTGAATTGGATCCATCCTATGATCCAAATTACCCTCCTCTTGTGAAATGGACCAGAGATCATCCTGTTTCTCAGGTTATCGGTAATGTCTCTGAAAAGGTCCTGACCCGATCATAACTAAAGGCAAAACAAACTTCCTTATTTTCAAAAGTAGAATTCTGTATGTTTAACTCCTTCGTCTCAAAAGTTGAACCAAAAACAGTTAACACTGCTCTTGATCACTCTGATTGGGTTCAAGCTATGCAAGATGAACTAAATGAATTCGAAAGGAATAAAGTTTAGCGTCTCATTCCAACTCCTCAAGATGCCTCAGTTGTTGGTCTCAAATGGGTCTTCAGAAATAAGATGGACAAGGAAGGCAACGTGATACGAAACAAAGCCCGTATGGTAATGAAAGGATACTGTCAGGAGGAAGGAATCGACTATGAGGAAACTTTCGCTCCTGTCGCTAGGCTGGAATCCATTAGAATATTTCTTGCCTATGTTGCACACAAAAACTTTGAGGTCTACCAAATGGATGTCAAGTGCGCATTTCTAAATGGAGAACTTGAAGAAACCGTGTTCGTGGAGCAACCTCCTGGATTTGTCAATGAAAGGTACCCCAATCACTGTTACATTTTGGACAAAGCCGTATATGGATTGAAACAAGCTCCGAGGGCCTGGTATGAAACGCTAACCAAGTTTTTAAAGATGTCCAAATTCAAACAAGGTTCGGTTGACCCAACCTTCTTTCGTAAGAAGGAAGGTAACCACCTTATGATTGTTCAAATTTATGTCGATGATATCATCTTTGGCTCAACGAATCCTAGCTTAACGACTGAATTCAGAAAGCTGATGGAGACTAAATTCGAAATGAGCTCAATGGGTCCAATTAACTGTTTCCTTGGTTTAAATATTAGACAGGGACCCGAAGGCATCTTTATTAATCAGGAAGCTTACACGAAGACTCTCCTTTCAAAATTTGGCATGTTGGGAGATTCAAAGGTTAAAGTTCCAATGGCGTTCGGCACCAAGCTCACTCCATCATTGGATAAGCCAGTAGTTGATATTACGCTATATCGCCAGATGATCGGTTCACTTATGTATCTTACTGCTAGCAGGCCTGATATCATGTTCTCCGTTTGTTACTGTGCTAGATTTCAGGCGAATCCACGTGAACCTCATATGCTTGCAGTGAAGAACATACTTCGTTATCTCAAGAGAACTACCTCTTTAGGTCTATGGTATCCATCCAACTCAGGCTTCTTCGTTCAAGCCTACTCCGATACAGACCTTGGAGGTTGTGGACTAGACAGGAAAAGCACCACGGGAGGCTACCAATTCCTAGACGGGAAGTTGGTTAGTTGGCAATCAAAGAAACAGACATGTGTATCTCTGTCTACCGCTGAAGCAGAATATATCGCAACTGCCTCCTGTACCTCTCAAGTGATTTGGATCCAAAGTCAACTCCGAGATTATGGACTCAATATGAAAAAGATCCCACTATATTGCGACTCAGAAAGTGCAATTAGGATCTGTCATAACCCAGTGCAACACTCGAAGACTAAGCACATAGCACTAAGGTATCACTTCATTAAAGATCATGTGGAAGATGGGAACGTCGAAATTCATTTTGTTCGAACCACTGATCAACTGGCTGACATCTTCACCAAAGCTCTTCCTGAAGCATCGTTCAACAAAATTCTACAAGGGCTAGGTATGATGGAATCGGAGTCAGTACCAAACATTACCTCTCAAACTCAAAAGTGAGAAGCGAAATAGACCGAACATTCGGGTTCGGGTCTTGTACTAATGTACCGAAATGAACCGAACGCTCGGATTCGGTTGAATAATCTGCTTTTCGCTCATCAATCAAAAGTAGTTTTCTTGGTTGTAGATCTTATGTATAATTGCTCCAATTGCATTTATTTTATTATCAAAGTTATTCTCTTTTTAAAACCTATTTTCTTTGACAACCGAAATATACCGAACGCTCGGGTTCGGTTCCAAAATTCTTCTTACCCGAAATAGACCGAACGCTCGGGTTCGGTTCCAAAGTTTTTTTTAAAACCGAAATAAACCGAACGCTCGGGTTCGGTTCCAAATTTTTTTCTTCATCTTGTGTCTTATTTTTTATTTCATATTTTATTTAAAATTCCAAAAATATTTTTTTTTAAATTCAAAAACTCCAAAAATATTTTGTTCTTTATTTTCTTTTTGGCTTTAATTTTATGTGTGTGTTCGTTTATGGGGAAATTATTATATTAGCTAAGTGTCCCTAGAAGCATGCTGCTGTATGTGTCCAAAGCCTCACCTGATTCTGAATAATCAGCCTTACTGACTTGGTATAAACAAACATTGTCTTCCCAATTAGGCTTCCTTATTTCTTACACCATCTACATTTCATTTCTCCATCACACTCGTTTCACATACGTAACCCTTGAGACTCTCAGAAATTACCACTGAGGTTTATGGTTACACAATAACTGTGTTCATGATCTTAGTTTCGTGCCACTACGAGATAAGTGAAACCCAAAATTCAATACCCAATACGAATTGACGGTGAACAATTAATTTGCTCTAGTTTTCACCATTGAATTGACGGATGTATCTTAACGCTATCTCAAGTTTTTTCTTTTGTGTGATTCCTATGAAACTGTTACAACCCATAACATTTCTTCCCTTAGAATCCGGTTTTAAATTTTTTTGAGTTTTTATATTCCCAGCCAGTTTAAATTATTCCCAACCTACTTGTTCAACAGACTACACTGGTCTCACAAGTACTTCGTTTACTTTCTATCTTATATCAAGATTAGGAATGTTGAATTGAAGCGAAAGCCACCCTAATAAGCCTAATTAAAAGAAGTCTTTCAACACTTCTTAATAAGTGTTTGATCGTTATTCAACGGGAAACCACACAAACACTTTAAGGTCTCTCTTGACTTTGAAGGCAGAGATTCGTGCCCGGGATCATTTGTTTCGTGTCTTTATTGACATCACATATTTCCCAAAAATTATTGCTTTATTTCTTTTCTTTTACACCCTTAGCACGAAAATCTTTGTTTTTCCAAAATTCAGGTTTTATTAATTACAAGGCATTTCACTTGGATTGGCAGTCGATTAAAGGTTGTGGTTGATTTTAATCCACGTGGCGGTATTTTTCAAAAGATGTCGTTACAATTTAAAGGGATAAGATGAAGACATGCTGACTCGGGCGGGAGTCTAATCGATTTGATTTCAAACGGCACAAAAGGGAACGCGTGCGAATTGGAACCGTCTCATCTCCAAATGGCGCAGAAGGGGCGCGTGTGAATCTGAAACGGTTCATATCCAAACGGCACTTGATGGGAGGCGTGTTCTTAGGGGTCTGACACACTCTCTCTCATGCGTGATCATCGGCTACCCCAACTGTCACGCATTAGTCAACTCCGGAAAACTCTTCGTTTTTCGATAGACGATTTGGGAAGATCTTTCTCTCTTCTTACCCCATAGTATAAAAGGAAACATCCTCCACCGTTTACCTCTTTACTGCAATTAAAATTCCCAGAGCGCAAGAAATCCCTGAACCTTCACTGTTCATCAACTTCTCCACTTTCTTCAAGCAATGGCAGATTCATCTTCTGTTCACGCAACATCCCACATACTGCCCATTCGCCCACAACAAAGCCTAATCATCGATTTATCCCCTCATGTTTACGATGCCTTCATGTTCCCCATTATCGAGTGCTTGAAGTTTTCGCCGATTGCTCCTGCACTTACAAGAGCTGAATTCGTTCTGGTGGAGTTCTTGTCGCAGATCTTTGCGACTGCTCACTACGACAAGGTCGTTGACAGAATCTTCTTTGATATTTTTCAGCACAAGGCCTCGATTTCAAAGCAAAGATTTTGCTCGTTGTTAGGGTTTGAACCTGATTCCTCGAGGGTTAACCCTGAAACGATTCCAATGGGGCATTTGTTCAACATGTTTTACAACATGGGTTATACAGAGGTGCTTACTTCAGTCGCGAAGTTCAAGAAGTCGTGCCTACCTCCACAGTGGAACGGGATGTTCACTGTTCTATTCAAAGGGTTATCTGAAAGAAGCGCTGGATCTGATGGTGCCAGTCGGTTATTTTTGTCAATAATGTATGGTGTCTAAAATGGCATCAACATGAATTATGGGTCTGTTCTGTGGCAACAACTCATCCAGAGTCTCTCCTCTACATCCAGGCATTCTGAAATTTCTTACGCTAGGTTCTGGACTTTGGTCACGAAATGGGTGATGGACAAGTACAACGTCCCCATTGTCGCTGGTGCTCCAATGTCTTCGATTGGTACATTCCATACCACGAAGATCATTGTCTCAGACGCTTCAAAGTTTCCATTCAACGGTTCAATTCCGGAAACTATGTATGGAGATGTTCCTGCTGATAGTCGCATTATCCAGACGTACAAAGGATTCAAGCGTTCTGGTCCGAGGGATCTCACTCCGGAGATGTTGAAGTCTATTCATGACGCCGACAAGCCTGCTTCAAGAGGAAAGAAGGCTGACAAGGGGAAACAGGTGGCGAAAGGGGCTAAAGGCCCTTCTCCAAAGAAGAGGAAACCAACCAAGGCTGCTCAGTCTCTGCAGCCAAAGCGCCGAAAAACTCAGCCCAAGCGAAAGCTGATCATCGCTTCCTCCTCAAGCGAGTCTGAGGGCGAGAGTTTGGATTCTGACGATTCTCCACGAGGCAACACTCCACCCAGATCTCCTACCCCAAAGGTTCATGTCTCTATTTCTCCCATTAATTCTCCACCTAGAGCCATTCCTATTTCTATTCCCCCCCATAACTTCCACTACTTCAATACCACCCACTTCAATCCCAATACCAACACCAATATTCACCGAAGCAACCACAACATCCACTGCAGATGTTAGAGCCAATGTATCTGATACGGGGGTTCATACTGATGCACCCGAAACCACCCCAGCACCTGAAACCACAAAAGCATCCGAACCTACACCTATACCCGAAACAACCCAACCTGAACCTACCCATACTTCAGCTCCACCAGCTTCACCACCACTACCTTCTCCTGGTCATGTTTCAGAGGGTGACGAACCTTTCCTTGGCGGGGAAAATATGACGTTTGACTCGGTCTACTATAGTCCGTTTCAAATACAGAGTGATAACGATGACGATGCTCCTGTTACAAAACGACATCTCAAGGAGCTCCATGACAAAGTTGATTTGCTCATTGCCTCCTCTTCCACCTCTCAGTCATCCCTTTCTGAAGATGCAATTCAGAAGATTGTTGACGCTTTCTCTAAGGCTCAGCAAGATTCCATTGCTTCTGCAACCTCCGCCATCGACGCCTCAATAAAAGCCTGTCAGGCTGCGACCGAAAAAGTCGATAAACTATTTTCTGATGCCTCTTCCCTGTTAAAGTCTTTACAGGAGAGTGCAAATGCTGCAAAGACTACGTTGGAACCAATTGTTCAACAGTTGACAACGTCTGTCTCAACTGAGTTGAAGTCCTTCGCTTCATTTCGTCAAACGCTTTCCGACGACAACTCAGCCTTTCGCACAACCATAGACGAGCGTCTCTCGAAGCTCTAAGAAGATTTGGCTGCTGAGAACTCTCTTATGGATGTTCTTGCCAAGAAGACCACTGCTCTGAAGGTCAAGAGTGTTCAATTCTCCCATTCTCAACAGGAGATTGACTCTCTTCGGTCCGAAAGGGATGTGATAAAGACGGGTGTTGCGGATGTCCACTCAGCCATCTCAAACATCCTCGAAGCACATGATCCTATCCTTAACTATTCTGTGAGGCGTACCCTTGCAGAGAAGCTCGCTCCCGCCCTTGCCCTGTTAAGCAAAATCGAAGGGTTACTTGATTTCGTGTCCATTCCGAAACAAGGGGGAGAGAAGGAGTCTGTATCCCAACCACCTCATTCCTCAAAGGCAACTCACACTACCGAACCTCCTCCAGTAGGCCAAGCCTCCGGTTCGGGTGTGAAAGACAAAGGCAAAAATATTGCTGAGGAAGAAGAGGAAGAAGACAAAGAAACAATTGCCGACTTGTTGAAGCGTAGAAGTCGATGCAATGAGGCTGATGTCAGTGCTCGTGTGGCAAAAGAGGCTGAAGAAGCTGAACGAAAACAGAAGGAAGCCCACGACCTTCTTGAGAGTAGGAAAACTCTTTTTCCTGCTTGGACTCTCGAGAGGATGGTAAAAGAAGCCATCGACACACCGAATATCTTGTGGCTGGAACCTGTAATCTCTTTTGATTGTTCCAATATTGTTGACTCTCAGTTTGACATGCCACTGACCCGAAAGGCGTTCATCTTTCATGCCTTCTCCAACGTTGCAGAGTTCCCTCATCCTCATCCACAGGTTGATCGGGCCTTAATCGATTTCTATTTGAAGGCTGCTCAACCTCAGTATCAGACTTGGAGCGCTCAGAAGATTATCAACGTTCGGGTCTTGAAGCCGTATACTGAAGGGAACTTCATTAACATTTGGTTCAAGGTACTTCGGGGATCTGCCAAAACCGAACATGCCATTTCCCTTGCAGATCTTCCAAACCTCAATCCCCATGATTGGATAATCTTGCACAACATCCTTCTAACCAATAAAGCTGAATACGGTCCGATCATCGACCATCTCAAAAGGATGCTGGTGTGCTACATCATGGAAGTTGCACTGATGGATCAGGAGATAGCAAGCGTATTTAAGAAGAAACCAAAAATATCTCTTGTTGGCTCGGCCATTGATCTGAACCAAATGCAGATGGGTAGAATTGACTCAAGAAGGAATTCAGTCATGTTCACCAGAAACGAAGGACAGAAATGTCTTTTCGCCTTGGCTGACAAACACCTTTACACCACTGCCTGCTTAGAGCATGTTTTGGGGATCATCCACAGATGCAAGCAAAACTCAGCGGATGATGTCAAGTACTTCGATGACATGATACAGTGGTACATTCGGTTCAGACAGACTATTCTCGCTCTTATCACACGTTTGTTTGATACTGTAAAGAAAACACCCGCTGCTGGCCCAAGCAAGAAGAAGAAGTAGTCTCGCTCCAATTTGACGCAAAGGGGGAGATTGTTGGGTCGTTTTTTGTATTAAGTATTGCGTCTATTGGGCTTGTTAGCTAGTCCGTTTTTGTATCTCCGGTATGGACCTGTCCATCCGTGAGTATAGTAGGGTTTATTATAAATATAGGTGCTTGCATGCATCTTAGGTTAACGATAGTAACGATAGATCAGAGCATTATTTAGAAGTTTTAATTATCGTTCTTGTAACCCTAAATCCTCTACAACGGAAGTTCTTAGTCGAGCTCTGCTGAGGATTGTTTGAATTAATCATTCGACACATTGTGATTCAATCTTGTCTTGTTTATTGTTTTATGTTCTTCGCACTACCTGTTACAAAGATCTAATCGATCTTCAAGTTTATTTAATAACTTATCATATAGAAATTTCGAAATTCCTTTCTGAAAGGGTTTTTCTTGCTGTGCTTCTTGGAGCCTTGGGTCTGACTACATTAGAGGGATTCTTCGTTAGGTCCTTTATCCTTTGTAAGAGCTGACAATCACATGGTCTCAATCAAAAGATCAAGAGGTTAGTGTTTTTATCCTTCATTAGTTAATTATAATAGTAGGTTGCTATAATTAGTAAAACCTAGATCCTAAGGTGCGTGTATACATATGAGTTTATTTGTTTATTCCACTGTGATCTTGTATGTATAGATGTAATAAAACCCAACAAGTATATGGGGAAAACCTGCATATTGGTAGTCCCGAGCCGGTCTCAAATCAATATGAAAACCATTCTAATTTTTTTGGAACCGATCTCGGATCGATCCATGCTTTTTTCTAACCTATCTCGAATGGTTTTTTTGTTCGGTCTTATTCGGACCAGTCTTTTTTTGATCTATTCTTTTTAGGACCAAACTTGATCTTTTTCGGTTTGGTCTCGTGGTATTTGTGTGCCTTTTCTGGTCCAATTTTTGTGTTTTTGGTTTTTTGGATTCGATTTAGGTTCTCTATTACAAATACATACACTAAAATGATATATTAAAATTTAAAATGCCACATTAAAATTTAATAAAAAAATGAAATAAGTTGGAAAATATATAATTAATAAATATATGATTAATAAAAAAAATATGTTATAAACTTGGGCTTTTAGTGTTTTTTAGACCAAAATGGTCCAATCACTTTTTGGATGGACAAGGTTTTTTTTTTAATTGGTTTGAAACCAATTATTTTTTTTATGACTATAGAGGAGATAGATTGGCTTTAAATATGAATATGATATAAGAGGGTGTTTGAGATTATTTTTGAAATAAGTATTTTTGAAATGATTTTTTCGTTTTTAATTTTTTCAAAAAGTTAAAAATATCAAAAGATGTTTGGGAAATAATTTTTTGTAAAGAAGAAAAAGACAGAGTTTTCAAAAATTAGGAAAATATGACTTTTAACCTTTTAAAAGCTAAATTATACTTAAAAGTCAATAAATACAACCTATATATTTTTTAAAAATAACTTTTGGCTTTTGCTTCATTAAAAGCTAAAATCAAAAATAACTTTTATAAAAAAAACTTTTAAGCTTAAAAAATAATTCCAAACACCCCGTAAACAACTATACTTAAAATATAATACCTTATTCAAGCAAAACATATGTTTTAATACAAATATTAGTTAATGACTTAATTCATATGTACATAATGCTTCTTTAGTTGAAAAATACTTGTAAATGAAACTCAAAGACTCAAAGTTATAATTGAAAAAGGAACATATGAAATATATTTTGAAACCATTTTGAACTACAACTTTGGCATGTTATAAGATTAAGGCTCTTAACCAAGTAATTTACTTGGGAAATCGGAGGAGTTGGTAGGCAGTTGGTCAAAAACATAGAAGGTTCTTTTCCAAGAATCCAAGTCATACAAGTATTTGATTAATTCTGATAAAATATTTTGTGATCAAATACTATACAACTAAGAAGAATGAAGAAAGATAATGGCATATTCTTCTAAAATGGCGTACTGGTTTACACTTTCTTGACGATACATCCAATATTCAAATTTCAAACTACTCCCTAAACTAGATTACAAGGAAGCCACCCTATGAGGCTATGATGATCAGCCACCTTTTTCAGTAAAATCAAAAGCAAACCACGATAACCCTCTTTTCTTTCTCTCTCTGATACACCTACAACCATCCCCAATTACTAAAAAGATCCCTCAAACCCCAAGAAATTTTGAAGGGAAAGAGACAGCGATAAAGTAAAAAAAGTTGCCGGTGTTCTTCTGCTCAGGCAACGGCGCAACGCTTCCACGTTCACCGCCTGATTGTAAGTGTTCTCAAAACCCTTTTATTCATTTCGTCTCCATGTTTAATTTATCTTTTGGCAATTCTTTTGGATGGATCATTCAGACTTCATGTAACCTTAGAAAAGAATCCGATTCCACATTTTTTTTCTCTCGTTTTCCCTTCTAATTGATGCAGCATCTTTTCGTGCATGAAGCTAAGCTGCGATTTGGGTTTAGTTCACTAATTTCATGCTTAATAAGGGAAGGATTTTATAAACTAGGGCAAGTTTTAGCGAATTTGGGTGGAGTCCCTGATACCTTAAAGCAAAACTTTTACTTCTCGAGGTTAAATCTACTTTTGATTTTGGAAATCGGAACTTTCCATTTCTTATCTACAATTAGATACGATGAGTTTTCATTTTGAAATGTTCTGTTACCTTAAAACAAGAACCAGTATGCAATCTGCAACATGAAAACAAGTTTATTCAGGCGACATATGCGAGTTTAATTTTTTGGTTGCGTTTGGGACTCCATCCAAGAACACTTACGAACTCAAGGATTTTAAGATGTTTGAGTAAAACTCCTTTGAGAATTTTACAATTTGGTTATAACAGAATTTAAATTACACTATATCATCGGAAGTAACATGAAATCTTTATGGAATCAATCTGTTAGTAAATATTTGTTTATTATACTATTATCCTTCCATTTCTTTCTATTACACCATTATTCAAATCATGATTATTAATGGTTGAACATATATCTTCTTCCATTTAATAGATCTCAAGATGCCATCACAAGTGGATATTACAAAACACATGGCAACTAATGGAAATCTTTCAATGGAAGACAGTGAACACGTGAGATTGGTTATATCAAATGAAAGGACAACAGAAGCCGAAATCTTGCAACTTCAAACTGAAAATAGAGACACACGAATCAAATGGTGGATCAAAGCTATCACTTTGTCCATTATTGCTATTATTTTATCAATTGTTTTCTTGAAATGGGGTGTGCCATTTCTTTTTGAGAAGGTATATAATATATTAGTCTTCTTATATTACTATACCCTCAAATTGTTGTACTATTGTTGTCCGAAGGGTATTTTTGTCATTTTGGTTTTTGTGTAGGTTCTTTTACCAATGTTGCAATGGGAGGCAACCGCGTTTGGTCGCCCTGTGCTTGCATTGATTCTTGTAGCTTCTTTGGCATTTTTCCCGGCTTTGTTGATTCCTTCTGGGCCTTCCATGTGGCTTGCAGGGATGATATTTGGTTATGGAATTGGATTTGTGATAATAATGGTTGGAACAACTATTGGGATGATTTTACCATATCTTATTGGTCTACTCTTCCGTGATCGTATCCATGTAAGTTGAACCATTCATCAAATGACTAAAATACCCCCCTCCCCCTTAAATATAAAGAACTTACCAAAAAAGGGATAAATGAAAGAGATGACATTCGTTCTTTTCTATTAATGGCTACGTTTGGCACACCACAGCTATAACTTATTTTTTGAGTTTTTTTTAAGTAGTAATGTTTGGCAAGCCAAAAAGTAGCTTAAAAGCTACTTAGACTAGTTTTTAGGAGCTTTTCTTAATATTTTCCAAATATACCCTTAATTAATTGTAAATGTAACATTTTTCTAAATGCCCTTTTATGTCATTATATAATATATATCTTCCTGCTAGTATTTACCAAACGTCATTTTTATCAGCTAGCTTTTCAGCTAACAGCTAGCTTTTTAGCTATCAACTAGCTTTTCAGCTAGTACGCCAAACATAGACTAAACTGTTGTAGTTTTATTTTTATTTTTATTTTTTTATTAGGACATTATATGGACCACAATTGGATTTCCTAATTATAAGTATTGATTACAAATGGGTAAAAAAGGAAATTTTGACTGAAAACTTACCAAAACAGGGTCTTTAAGATTTAGCAATCTACTTCTATTTGTTTATATATTATAAGCATATATTTTTTCTGTTTTTATTTTTATTAAGGCGTTGTACTTTGAAAATTCTATCCGATTATAACATTGAAATTTCGAAAAAAATCTCATTAGGACATTATATCTGGAAAATCTAGCCAACATTTTACTTTTATATTAAACCACCTTACTTACAGAAGGCACTATTGAGATAACACACTTTATCTTACTTTCATTTCTTTCTGTTACAACATTGTAGTTTCATTTTTCCTTATTGAAAGAAACATTGTACTCTGAAAAAATATCTACCTAATTATACATTACATTTTCATTTTCTTTCTTGTTATTAGGATATTATACTTTGAAATATGTACCTAATCATAGCAAAGGTTTGAGTATTTTCTTTAAATTTGTGTTATGTAATTTGCAGCAATGGTTGAAGAAATGGCCACAGACAGCTGCCATGATTAGATTGGCTGGAGAAGGAAATGGATTTCAGCAATTTCGTGTTGTTGCACTCTTCAGGATTTCACCATTTCCTTACACAATCTTCAACTATGCAATTGTAGTCACAAACATGAGATTTTGGCCTTATCTTTCTGGATCTATTGCAGGAATGATTCCAGAAGCCTTCATTTATATCTATAGGTAATAAATACCTCCATCTCTATTTCTATAACACTTGTTCAATTATAGGCCCAATGTGCTTTCATTAATTTCTTTATTATTTATAGTTAAATAGCATCCTATTACATCATTGTTTCAAATCGTAGTTTAATAAAAAAAAAACATAATGCCATAAATTGAAAGTACAATGCTATAATTGGGTAGATTTTTCAAATTCCTATTACAACATTGTACTTTGAAAAATTCTACAAAATTATAACAATGTTATTCGTATACAAAAAGTAATTTTCATCTTTCCTAATTGTAACATTGTCTTTGAAAATATACCCAATTATGGTGATGTCATTTATATATAAAACAATCTTCACTATTATAATTTGTTTGAGATGTTTTAAAGTAAAATGTCATCATAAAAGTTAAGCAATGTTATCCATATACAAAGCAATTTCATATCTATACTTGTGTAGCTTTTTAGAGTATAATGTGCTAATACAAATTAAATGTAAACTATAATGCTAGAATTGGGTATAATACATAAATAAATGAAAGTATGTTTCTGTTTCTTGTATTTATCCCTTCAGTTTATCATTTTTTTGTGCACATTTTTTTGTCTTTTTGTTATTAACTTTTTCATATTACAACATTGTACATTGAAAAATCTACCAAATTATAGTAATGTCATCAACATACAAGCCATTCTCAATGCTATTGGATTTTTCAAAATACAATCTCCTAAAAAGATTTTTTTAATAGTGTAGTGCTATAATTTGTAAATTTTTTTTAAAATCCAATGCCTTCATAAGAAAACAACAGAATGTACAATGCAGTAATAGAAAAATAAAACCAAAGTAGAATGCTGCAATACATAAATAAATCGAAGTATACCATTTATTTCCATTTAGCCCTTTAATTTTAGGGTTAAATGCAAACAATCTACTTTCAGTGATTTGTTTATTCTAGCATCCTACACTCATTTCTTTTTATTACAGTATTGTATTTCCAAAAGTCTATTAGCAACATCATCAATATAAAAAGCAATCTTCACTGCTATAATTAAAAAGGCTTAGTAAGAGAATGAAAGGCTTAATAAGATTATTATTATTATTATTATTATTATTATAATTTTAAATGACAATGCTATAATTGCTAGATTGCTAGATTTTTCTGATAAAAAGGCTTAATAAGAAAAAAGAAAAATAAAAACCACAATGCTACAATTGCTAGAGTTTTCAAATAAAAAGGTTTAATAAGAAAAAAACCCAAAATACAATGCTGTAATAAAAAGAAGGGTTAATCTAAAAAAAAACCTTATATTTTGTGTGTTTTCCGGATTAAACCCCAATTTTTTTTGTCCAAAAAAGACCTTGTATTTTTTCATTTTTCCGATCTAGCCCTTTTAGTCATTTTTTTTCCAAAAAAAATTGTAAAGTAGAGGGTTTTTTTGAGAAAAATTAAAAAGTTTGAGGGTTTATTTGGAAGCATTTAGAAGGTTGAGGGATTTTTCAGAAAAAAATACAAAGTTGAGGGCTTTTTTCAGAAAAAATGAAAATGTACAAGGTCTTTTTAAGGCAAAAAGTAAATTTGAAGTTTAATGCGGAAAAAACACAAAATATAAATTTTTTATTTATTTTTTTTTTTGAGATTTACCCTAAAAATAAACAAAAGTAGGATGCTATAACACACAAAAAAAAACTGAAAGTACATTGCTATTTCTTGCAATTAGAGACCTATGTTATACTTATTTTATTTTTTTTATTTTTATAACCCTTGAAATATTTATGCAGTGGGCGATTAATACGGACATTTGCAGACGTGCAGTACAGAAACCATACGTTGACTCCATTAGAAATTATATACAACGCCATCTCCCTCATCATTGCAGTTGCAATGACTATTGGTTTTACGATTTATGCTAAAAAGGCTCTAAAAGAACTTGAAATTGAAGAAGAAAACAAGGAAACAGATGGCAATAATATAGAGCTTGAAAAACTTCCACTTGAGAGACAAAAGCAGTTTGGGTTTGGATTACATTTGGGTTCATCATAGCTTAAAATTTGGTTGAGTCATATAGACCATTGACTATAGAGTGGTAGTGTGTAAATTACTGACATGATATGGGGGCTTTCTTGTAATTAACCAATTGCGGATGGAAAATAAGAACCGAGGAGAATGAATACTACTATATAATATAGTTTTAAGATCAAGGTATACACTTCTTCTATCTGTGTTTGGTATATGATGGAAATGAAATCGACTGTTTTTGAAGGATTGCGTTGGTTTTTTTTTTTACTCTCTTGAAAAATTGTAACACTGTCATTTATGTAGTTTTAGTGAGGTTTTTTAGATATTGTTTGATCACAAGTAATTTATAGTGATTTTTAAAGTAACTAGAAAAAAAAAATACATTTTTATTATAGTTTTGTTTTGTTTATCTTTAGTTACTTGATAATTTAAACTGCTTTTAGTAAACGACCTAAACAGTATTAGTATATCAAATTATAGATTCTTTTCTCGAAATTCTTTGGATAATTCACATATATGAGACAAATAATTAAATTCTGAACATCCACCTCAAATCCAAGTGTGATTTTTTAAATCTATAATCATGATGCTAATTTCCGTTGAACCAATAATGGTCAAACTTGATCTTCCCCATTGTGTTGTATGAATGTGAATGTTTAAACTTGTTCTGGAATTGGAGTTAAGCTCGAGAGCTCTACAACTGAGGCTGTAGTTCCATGATCGGTTGTTACTATTTCATCGGTCAATTGTGGTTGATTTCGTAATCCATGGGAATGAGTGCTTGCAGCATTTGATCTTTCTCCGACCCAATCGGAAATGAGGTCAAGTGCAAATTGGTCGAATACGCTCGGTTTAAACATGCTTCCCATCTGTAACATATAATAAATTTCAAAAGTAGTTATATACATATTTGCATATTTGCTCAATGCTCAACACCAAAAGAAAAGAAAAAAAAATGAAATTAGCTAATTCCATTGTATAAACATACCTGGGATACAATTGCATATAAGGGTAACGTGCTATAACTGCAAAGCACTTGAACAATTGCCCTACACATATGACTAGTCATTAGAACCCTAATTGAATATAATTCCATGTTTCATTTCAATGAAACTTACCCAAGAACAAGTTTAGTGACAATGTAGCCCACTTTATCCATGACACATGAGTCAAATCCATACGTAGTCTATGCATATCAATAAAGATGTTAATACATATATATATATATATATATATATATATATATATATATATATATATATATATATATATATATATATATATATATATATATACCTCCTACATTTTATTCCTACAATTATTCCTACCCAACTAAAATTATAACAAATCATCATTCAATCTAATTTTATTTGACATATTCCTAATATAGCATTGGTGAGTTAGTTAAAAAAAATATGGAATTATGACATTTGTTATAATTTTATTGGGTATGAACATTTATAAGCATAAAAAGTAAGAAGCAATTTAATTTCTCATATATATATATATATATATATATATATATATATATATATATATATATATATATATATATATATATATATATATATATATATATATATATATATCCCTATTCTAATCTACTATAATAAATGAAGGTTTTTTGCCACATGTCATCTTCTCATTCATTTAGACATATGTCATTTTCTAGAATTTTTAATTTTTCTATTTTCCACTTGTCATTTTATTGTATTTTTCATTTTATTAAATTAAAGCTCCATATTTAATATATAAGGTAATATATATGTAAGGTATTTATTAGAAAGGGTTTATATATGTAATGTATTCACTACATTAAAGCCTCATTAATTTTAATAATTCAAAAAATTTCTCATTTTTTCTTATAAATTCAAAATTTTCAAATTGTTAAAATTTTAAATTTAATTTTTTCTAAATTAACCCATGTAATACATGGGTCTCACACCTAGTAAAAGAATAGTTTTAATCTCCATTTGACATGTGTCACTCTAATACAACTTTTCATTAATATCATGTCTATATTAGGCAACACTTCATTTAAAATATTTGACAAATAATTTTTGAATTTCTACTATGAAAATTTAATTTATTTTCTAACCGTGGTTTCCACGGGTTATAAACTAGTATATATATAAAGTAAAGAGATATATCTAGTTAACATTTAATGAGAAAAAAGGAAACAAAGTCTTACCCAAACCCAAAAAAAGAAGCCTATTTCAAAAGCATTTTGAAACAAGATGAAGTGAATCAAGTAGATGATGATCATAGGGTTATTGAACCAAAAATGGTCGTCTGAAGGTTTCACTGCATCCGCGCCTTTCTCAACAACATCTCTTGCCAAGATTGTAATGATGTGTTCTAGATGAGCACCCACAAGGAGTAGAAGCTATCATGTTAATGACAAACCAGATTCGTAATTAAGTTACTATGATTCCATCTATATTTCATTTGTAATAAATGATAAGTTTTCATACCCAAACTTACAATAATGGGCAAAAATGACAACCAAAAGTATGTGTGCCAACCTGCATTTTGTATACAAAATGGCAAAATTTTGTTAGGTTTTGATATGTATGATTTTATATCATTTTCTAAAAAATATAATGTCACATATCAAAGGATATAATTTCTTTTGAAGTTTAATCTAAATTAATATTTTAGTTCTTAGATAATCATTTGATGGCATTAGACTATCTCCATTGCAAAATTACTATTTTTTGTAGATATAAAAGAAGATACAAATTCATCTCCAACTTTATGTTATATACTTAATTAATAGTATTTAGGGAAAATTACCTATAGGTGAATATAGTTCTTATTTTGCATACATTTAATCCATATTGTTTTTTCTTGTAAAATAAGCCCTTTAAAATGTTGTTTTGTACACATTCAGTCCTTATCACCGGCTGCCGAAGGTTATGACCAATTACTCCGGGTTAATTTCTCGGTTTGTATACATCTAGTCCTTAATTTTTTTAGAGTAAATTACACGAATAGTCCCTATGGTTTGGGGTAATTTGCACGTTTGGTCCCTAACTTATTTTTTTAACTCGAAAAGTCCTTACTGTTTGTTTTTGTTACGCGCTTGATCCCTACTGTTTGTTTTTATTACGCGTTTGGTCCCTGTCTTACCTAAAAAAAACTATTATTTAAATAGGAAAAAATGATGGGGTAGGTAAGGTAAGGTGACAGGGGTGGGGTTGGGGGTGTATTTATTTAAATAAAATAAAAAATCAAGGGAAAAATAGTTTTTTAGGTAAGACAGGGACCAAGTGCATAAGAAAAACAAACACTAGGGATCTTCCAAGTTAAAAAATTAAGTTAGGGACCAAACGCACAAATTACCCTAAACCATAGGGACCATTCGTGTAATTTACTCATTTTTTTATTATAAAATAATTCATTGGTGTGTACACTTTCAGTCCTTATGACCGGTTTCTTTAGGTTTTGCTCATGTGACATCCTATGTTGTACAATCATTAATGAAGTGTTCTCATACGTGGGTCGTCCCTTACTTATATCAGTAACCTAATTCACGAATCGGTGAAATAATGTTGGTGCACTGGTTTTCTCCAAGGAGAAAATGTCTTTGACTTTAGTTTCATCTATCTCCATAGTAGACAACAATATTCTTTATGATTTTTTTTCTCAACTTGAATTTGCACTTCCAAGACAAAATTACACATTGGAAAAAAGTTTAGAATCTTTCATAATTCTTTGGTTGAGGTTGAATCTCAATCTCTCTCTCTCTCTCTCTCTCTATATATATATATATATATATATATATATATATATATATCACTTTTGAAAACTTATACACTTAAAAAAATTAAGAATATATTTTTTTGTCAAAAAGATGATGCAAGGTTGGAGATAAATCACAGTATAAAAAATATTGCACTATTTTCATAAAAAAAGGGTGTTATGTTTATATTTATTATATATTAGTTTAAAACCCATGATTAATTAAACTTTCACAAGAAAAACTGAAAATTATTAATCAGTTATTTTAAATAAATTATTAATTAAGAGATATTTTTTTTAGTTATATAAAATTATAATTATTGATTTAAATAAATACCTGAAATTATATCACCTTATAATTTCTATTAATTTTATTAAAGTTTTTATTCTAATATTATTAATTTAATGTAATTAAAGTGAGAAATTTAAAGTTTGAAATTTAAAATGGAGAATCTATGTTGACATATATAGCAAAAGTAGAATAAAATATGCATTTATTAGGCATAATAGGGTGACACATGACGAAAGAAAAATAAAACTTTTCTTTTATTAGAATAAGAAGATTATTTTATATTTTTAAAGTTAAAAATTTCTATTTATTTGGACATGTGATTTTTGTTTTCAGTTGTATTTTTTTTCAAAACTAGAACAATAACAAAAGTTTGTAATTATCGTCTAATTTTATTAGAATAATGATTGGATATTTAATGTATTTAATTAGGTGTAGTTTTTTGTTTTTTTGTTTTTTTTATCAATCAATCAATCTAGGTTCAATTCGTTTATTAAGATGGTTGATTAAAGACATTTATTAAACATGTTGAGTTACGTTGAAATGTCTAAACAAAATAAAAATACAATTGTTTAAAAATGATAAATATATAAATATATTTTTAAGGACAATTTTAGAAATTGATTAAAAAAATTTAATATTAAATGACACATGAAGTAGCTTTTAGATTTGAAGTTTTCGTTTAAACTAAAGGTTATGCTAAAAGTTAAACGCTTGTATACTCCCAAACACTTCCAAACATGCCAAACAAGTTGTATTGTTTTGAGATTTTCAACCAATTACTTAATAGGGTAATTTATTTTTCATTTTTTACACTTTAATCATTAATTTTTTTTGTCTACATCTGACCATTTAACTTTTTTTTTTATCTATATTTAGTCCTTATAACCGGCTACTCAAGTATAAGCTGGAAAAATAACTTACTAGGATAATATAATTTTAAGTTTGTACATATTTAGTTTTTAATGTCTTTGTAAACATTTAATCATTATGACCGGTTTTTTTAGGTTTTGCTCACGACATCCTACGTAAGACAATTATTAATGTGATGTTCCCATACATGACTCATCCCTCACTTATATTAGTAACTTAATTCACAAATCGGTTAAATACTGTTGGTCCCTTAGTTTTCTCCAAGCAAAATATGTTTTCTGCTTCAGTTTCATTTATCTCCATAACAAAAAATGAGATTATTTGTCTTGGAAGTGCAAATTCAAATCGGGAGGAACCATTCACAAAGAATCTTGTGTAGAGATAGATGGAATCGAAGCCGGATACATCTTTTGCGTGGAGAAGACTAAGGCACTGGCATTATTTGACTGATTCTTGAATTATGTTACTAATATAAGTGAATGACAAACCACATATAAGAACACCTTAATAATGATTGTCTCACGTAGGATGTCGTGAGCAAAATCCGAAGAAACCGGTCAGAAAGACAAAATATGTACAAAAACGGACTAAATGTATACAAACTGAAAATTATATTATCCTATTAAGTTATTTTTTTTGTTAACCTAGAATAATCGATTGTAAGGACTAAATGTGAAAAAGAAAAAAAAGTTAATTGATTAAATGTTGAAAAAAAATAGTGACTAAGGTATACAAAATGAAAAAAGCAAGTTGTATAAATTTGACTAAGTGACAAGATAATCTCTTAAATCTATGTGAACATGGATTTTTTATTCTATTTTTAATATTAATTGCAACTTTTTTATTGTATTTTTTAGTTGTTTATTAGTATTTACATTCTGTTATGAAACTTTTCAGGAATAATTGGTTTGGTCTATGAGAACTAAAGTAAACATCAAGAATAATTGGTTGCTAAAAGAATCAGTTAGCTGTTTTAACCAATAGTTAAGTAGCTTTGTTAAATTGTATTGAATGATAATGTGATAATGATCTATGTTCGATACTTTTTCATATTAAAGATATATGATTGGATATTGATATTTATTTGTTGAAGCTAGCAAATTATTTTAAAGATATATGATTGGATATTGATATTTATTTGTTGAAGCTAGCAAATTATTTTTATATATATCTTATCTACATGCGGAAGTAACGAATGGAGTACGTACCACTAATGTTGAGAAGCAAAAAGATCACAACAAAGAGCCACAAGTACCAACTGCCAGAAAATGTTAAAAGATGAACAATAACAAAATGTCAAATTTCTTTGATCTAAATATATTTACATGGAATGCCTATTAAAATTGTATACAAATGATGTTTTTACCTTATGCCCACGATTCTTTTATAATCAAGCTCTAGTGTTCGTAACAGGTATTTGTGAAAATTATAATTTGGGTTACCTGGACAATGTTCCTACTAGTCCAAAACAAATTATATCAAAAGATGGGTTCAAAACCGGGGAAAAAGTAAAAACGGTTGTACAAGTTTTACCCTTATGAATCCTGATCGAAGTGCAATGTAATCGGACTTGGTCACTGATCCATAGAATTGCTTGAAAAATGATACCTACAAACAATGATAGATTCATGATTTTCAACAAGAATAGACTTACTTAATTGGTAGTGATATTGGAACTATTAGGATGTAGACTCACGATCCATCTAATTACTGGCTTTTTTCTGTAATGCCCCATAGTACGTTGTGTGAAGAATTGTCTATGATGAAGATGAACATGACCTACATTTTAAAAAGTATCACCCATCTATATATCTTCTGATTAAAAAATTCAAAATCAAAAGAAAGTTTGAATGAAAAGGAAGTTTACCATTTTTGGGGTGGATTGAGTTCTCCCAATGCTTCCACTCTTGTATCTATACGAGACGACACATATTATATGATCAAAAAATAATCCTTATGTATATACATCACATAATAATAAAAGAATATAACATTAACATTACTTTAGCAACTCCAAGGGCCATGGTAGTGGCACAGAAGATGACATGTACAACTGCTAGAACGAATATAAAGATATGAAGCTGATGAAGTCCTTCTAATGACACCAATGGCACTTTTCCCTGACTTCCACAATGTTGTGTACCAATGTCTTTGGCTAGAAGATGTCTCCCAAAATGAAAGTTTAAGTTTAAGTGTCCAGTTTTGGAAGGAGTTTCTTCTTTTCTTTTGCATGGAAGCATGTAATTTGCGAGATGTGGTGGTATACAAATTTTGCTTATCGTATTTTGAGAAACCGTCAATAATAACGATATGAATCCCAATAACATCAGTTCTGAAAAAACGTTTTGCATAAAAACTAAACGTTATAAAAACACAAACATATTTATTTAGTAATTTAGAGTCAACTTTCTATTGGCGGGAATATATATAATATATAAACCTTCTTGAAGTTTTTGCAAGGCCTCATAAAGCGCGTCTTGACCTCTTTGCTTTAACCACTATATGCAACCATTGAAACACACAAAGTTGTTTAGTTTACATATTATGTGATTTTTGTAGAAACTAAGAAGATTAATTGTACCTTGCCAAGATGATGAAGGCCACGTTCTGCAAGTAAGGAGATGAGAACAATGATGGAGCAAATAACGGCTACAATCCATGTTGGTGTGTACTCCAAAGATCTGGATTCACCGGATTCAACCATGGTTCAACCAAGAGTAGAAAATGGAGGGAAGGTGAAACAGAAATATAAGAAAAGGAAACATGTTGTTGATTAAGGATGTATAAGAGGAATTAGATAGATGAGGGGCAAAGAATGTGTGATGCTCAAGGTGGAGCTAACCAAGTAAAGAACAATATCACTATTAGAATCTTTCAAAGTTTTAAGCTTGGTTTTTTTGTCTATCGATGAACACTTTGACTATTTTAAAACGAG
Source organism: Lactuca serriola (assembly GCF_051521515.1). NCBI lineage: Eukaryota > Viridiplantae > Streptophyta > Magnoliopsida > Asterales > Asteraceae > Lactuca > Lactuca serriola. Next base: position 145,522,083 of record NC_136416.1, read on the forward strand.
GGAAGCATATGATATGACCCAAATTTGAGGTTTGGGTTTTTGGGAATCGTTCCTTCATTGCTGTTTTGCTCTTATGCTGAATAACTATTTGGGTTTGGGCTTTATTTTGAATTTTAAGGTCAAAACTGAGGCATGTTTTACTTTGGGAAATAAATTTTCCTTTTTATTGGAAAAATTGAAATGATATACACTTAATATTGCAACTTATTTGTACAGCTTATATCCTTGTAAAGATCCGTTGAACATGGGGTTGAAAAAGGAAAGTGGAAAAATGCATATGACTTATTATTATTTTTTTTTGATATATAATAATAATAATAATAATAATAATAATAATAATAATAATAATAACAACGATAAGGATCTTTTTTCTATAATTACTATGGGCATTTGATTATATTTAAATCTACAGAAGTGGTGATACCGTGAACTACAATCAAAGTACATAATTATATGGTGTATCACCATAATGTCCGAATTCGTCTTTCCTGTTAATAAGTTGTTAAATGCCAAGGAAATTTAGTCATCTTTAGATATTTGCTCAAAATCCTTCTAAAGCTTGTTTCGTATATATACTAAATTTGTTTCATTTAAATATATTATATATAAGCATATTCAAAAGGCTCTCTATTTTATCTCTATAAATAATTACTAATATAGACTAAATCACAAAATAGTCCATGACTCCATGTGACGATAAAAATTGTGTACGTTGTCCGTACAAATGTTTTTATTGGAAAATGATTGCAAGGTTAATTATCTTTTTCATCTCGTTTACTTTTAGACAATTTTATTTTTTTGTATATATTTAACTATTTAATTTGTTAAATGGTCAAATGTGTATAAAAAAATTTGTCTAAATATGAACAATTTTTTTTTTATAAATTTCTTAAGACTTTTTATAATCTATTACAACATTTTAATGATATTTTTTTTCTATAGATTTTCTAATACAATGTTTTAAACTTTGTTTATAATTTTTTTTGAACTTTTTTATACTTTCATATAATTTTTATACAAGTGTTTTTTAAATCAAATATTTTATAAGCATTTAAAATTTTTCTGACAAGTTTTTAACTTTTTTTTTTGTTTTACATTTTCATACAATAATTAAAAGTTTATAAACTTCTAATTAAAAAGTTGTATTAAAATACTTTCGTTAAAATACTTTCGTTTATTTTATAACATTTTAAAATACTTTCGTTAAATACTAGTTTAAAACGTTGTATTAAAATAATTAAAAATTTATAAACTTCTAATTAAAAAGTATTAACAAATTGTAATAATTTTAAAACATTTACATTATATAGATTTTTTTTTTGTTTTTTTATTTGCTAACTAATATTTTCTTTCTATTTTTCTAACAAACTCTTCATATTTATTGTTACATATTTAATTTATTTACTTTTATTGTTATATATTATTTACTTTAAAAATATTGTATATGTTAAAAAAAAAAGAAAAAACAAATATAAGAGGCTATATAAAATATTTCACAAAACAAAACATATTTATTAATTAAAAAGTAAAGTTTAAAATTAATCAATATTTAATTAATATTTAGGAAATTATGGATATTTTAAAAATATCGTTTGATAAAAATAATACAAACAAATATGAAAAAATAAAATCGCTATTAAAAGTGGTGTAAATGATTTTTCAAAGCAATTAATTTTTCGTTTTGTTCATATTTATGGAACTTTCTTGTTTTGTATACATTTAACCATTTAACTTGCTAATGTGTTCACATATTACCATTGTCATCTACTATAGTCGGTGACAATGGTAATATATGAACACATATAACAAGTTAAATAGTCAAATTTGTACAAAAATAAAGAAGTTCCCTAAATGTGAACAAAACGATAAAGATAATTAACTTGGTAAGTCATTTTTCCTTTTTTATTATACATATAACACATATAAATTGTATTTTTGTACAAGTATCGTCCTATCACAGTCCATGTAAATGGTAACTAAGAGCATCTTCATCATTTTTTAAAGAGCTATATAAACTTATTTGAAAACCGTATTCAACTAAAACTTCTAAGCGACTAATAAAAAAACTAGAAGAAAGTGAAGCAATAGCTTCAAAGCAATACTTCAACCAAAACATCCTAAAGACGAATCAAAAAACTAAAAAAAGTTAAACAATACTTTCAAAGCAATGTTTCATTTTTTAATGAACACCGATTGTAGGATTTGTATTCGTAATCAACAATATGTGTTTATGTGTGTGTTCTGATTCAACATGTATCTAAACCCCAAACCAATTATTATATTTCATACTAATCAAATAAATTTGGATTATAAACGTCATGTATATGTATTTAAGTCTTGTTTACATTGAAAAAAACATATGTAGGTTTGAAAAAAAGCACAAATTGAAAAATGTCACTGGAATAGTGTGTGTAGGGGTGAACATTTGGATCAGACCATATGGAACTGGACCGGTTTCGGAGAATATTGTGGATTGTGGACCGAATTGGATGAGACTTACCTAGTCCAGGTCCATGTCCGAGTATTCCGGTTCTTGAACCCGTTTGGACCTGTACAACTTTACAAGCATACGATACAACTTGTTAAAATACGTTTTTAGGGTTTGATACAACTCGTTAAAATGAATATGTTGCTGAGTTTGATACATTACAACTCATTAAAATGAATATTTTTTGAATTTGATACGGTACAACTCGTAAAAATGAATATGTTACCGTTTCTTATGCCTTTAAACCGGTCAAACTTTGATTGTTTATACTTTATACCATTTGTTTGATGGATTGTAACTCATTGAATATAATACCGAAAATAACAAAATTATAGTATAAACTCATCTACAAACTCTAAATTACACGTTGGAAAAATCCGCATGTCAATTCGACTTAAAACAAATAAGATATATTTGTTTAAATAATTTCATAGAATACAAAAGTTTAACTTTCTTACTGAAAAGCTGAATTATTTCAGTTTTGATATCTCATCTTTAAAGGATTGTAACTCATCGAATATAACACCAAAACAACAAAATTATAGTTTAAAATTATCTACAAACTTTAAATTACACGTTGGAAAAAACCGCATAATCCGACTTAACACGAATGAGATATGTTTGTTTAAAGAATTTCACAGAACACAAAAGGTTAAATTTCTTGCTGAAAAACTGAAATATTTCAGCTTTGATATCTCATATTTGATGATTGTAACTCATCAAATATAACACTAAAAACAATAAAATTATAGTCTAAAATCTTCTACAAACTTTAAATTACACTTTGGAAAAAAACCGCATGTCAATCCGACTTAAAACGAATGATATATGTTTGTTTAAAGAATTTTACAAAATACATTTTTTTTAAAATAAGCCGGTCCAAAATCGATTTTTACCTGGAACCAGTCGGATCGGTCCGGTAAAAAAAACGGACCCATTTTGCTCAAATCCTAAAACCGAGAACCGACTTGGGGTCCAAAAAAACGGTCTGGTTATGTCCAGTCTGGTCCGGTCCACAGGTCCGAATGTTCACCCCTACTGGATACCCCCCTCCCATGATTTGACATTTATATGAGTCAGAGATACATTTAAAATATCACTTGAAAATTTGAATTAACTTTGAAAATACTACTTTTCCCTCCTGATTTTCTTTTCCGTTTTCTTTTATTTACTTAAATATTTTTATAATTAAAAAGAAAAAGAAAACCCCTAATAACCTACCTCATCAACCCCATTCTTTTTTAATATACTAATTTCACACACTCTCTCTCTCTTTCTCTCTCATGCTGGAGCACCACCACTGACAGAAAAATCTCATTGGAGCACCACCGCTGCCAAAGCCGCCCCTATCTTTCGGGTTATCACCATATTCACACACTGTTGTCCGCAATTGCCCCTTTCGTCGGACTACCACCCTTCATGTCATTGGTTCGTCTCCACCTTCAACGGAGCTTCCTTCACTGGTAAAATCTAAACCGTCAACGAGTTATCTTCACTACTAAACGCTGAAGTCGTCATAACCTAGGTTGACTAGGGTTTTCTGGTTTGAGGGCTAGGTTTTCCAAATCGGAGGCATCATTGCGATAATCCTCTCTCCATTTCTTTCTCCGATGAAGTCGATCTAGAGGTTTTAGATCTATGAGAGAGTCGAACCTAAACTTGAAAATCCTAACCTTAGTGTTGTCATCACCAATTGGCTAGGGTTTTTAGGCCACCGGACCCTAGATGTATCCCTTTTTAGATCTATTATGGAGAAATAGAGATATGGCCGATTCATTTTCAGATATGTTTATTTCTCTTCTACGACGGTGGTGGCTCTGTTGGCGACAGTGGCAACTTCATTCAGCAGTGATGGTTTTATCTAGTGTAGGCCTCCTGAAAATGGATTTGATGAAAATTGGTTTGTTGAAGATGATTGTGGTGTTTTAAGAGATGGGGAGGGGGTGTGTGTGGTATCTTTTTTCAACGGACAAACACATGGCATGAAGGTGGTGGTCCGACGGATAAGGGTGGCTTTAAAGATGGTGATAATCCAACGAGATTTTTTCAGCGATGATGGTGTTCCAGCAAGAGAGAGAGAGAGAGAGAGGGAGAGAGAAGATGGAGTTAGCATATTAAAAGAAAAAGGGGTGGATGGGGTAGGTTATTAGGAATTTTTTTCCCTTTTACATGTTTTTAATTATAAAAATACTTAAGTAAATAAAGGAGGGAAATCTGCAAAAAAGTCATAATATTTTAGGCCAGTTTACGATTTAGTCCCAAATTAATTTTTTTTACAAAAAAGGACAGATTACTGGCTAAAACTTCGGATTAACCCTTCGTGGCCGGTTTCACAGATTTAGCCGGTATCTCGTCTTTTTTCGTTAATTAATCCAAATGTTGGGGCTTTTTCATTAATTAATCAAAATGTTAGGGTTTTTTCATTATTTATTGCCAATAAACCAAAATATTTGGACTTTTATGAAGATTACCTTTAAACTAATATATATTATATGATCTAATTTAATATGTACTATTCAATGTCTTCTTTCTTATGCTCTTCTAGGCTCACCGTGTATTTTTATTGGTTTCGTCAAACCCAACAACAAAAATTTCACTCACAAGCCTCGTTAACTCCATCAATTTTCCAAAATTATCCATTCATAACTCTATGTTCATCTTTCAATCTCCAAATAAAGAACGGAGAAAATCCTTATTGATTACGTGGATGTCCCTATTACCTAACCATGACTTAAATCGTGGTTCCAACACTTGGATGTTCCTATTACCTAGCCATGACTTGAACCCATACACTAATGGCTTGTCCATAGTGTTGTTAACAATAGAAGACAAATCTCACATGTTCAACCACTGATACATTGGCTCAAGTCTTACTTGACCCTTGTTTCCTTACAACACTATAGAAGCCCCAACGTAAGATGAATCCCACATGGTTCATCATTTATTGTTTTTTTTTGTCAAAAAGTAAAGCATTTTGGAAGCCCCAAATAGACTAAAACATAATAATGACAATTATTGTAATATCACACCAATTGTCATTATGACTTAAACGTAACATCACAACAATTGTCATTATTACATTTTAGTCTATTTAGGGCTTCCAGAATGCATTAGTTTTTGGCAAGACAAAAACCAATAAATGATGAACTTTTTGATAAAGATCGGAACACAATCTTATTGATGGATCCAAGATCTCCTTCTCGTCCCAAGCCTTTTTCTCCTCAATCTTCTTCCAAAAAATGCACTACAATATGCAATATTAGCCCTCTTTCTCTCCTACAAGCATATAACTCAATTAGGGTTTCTCTTAGAGTGTTAAGATGATAAGGGAGGCGGAGATGAAGGATTAAGGTCCTTTAAATAGGACACAAACCCTGAAAATTAGGGTTTTCACACTCAGCTCCTACTCGTCGAGTTGGGGTCCTCCAACTCGTCGAGTAGACTCTAGAAATTACACGACCATTAACACTCTCTACTCGGCGAGTTGGGGCCTCCAACTCGTTAAGTTGATCAGACAACAAGAATATAAATCAATTAAATATTATACCTGGGAGTCGGGATGTTACACCTATTGTAAGGAAACAAGGATCAAGTAAGACTTGAGCCAAGGTATCAGTGGTTAAACCATGTGGGATTCGTATTTTGTTGTTAACAAAACTATGGACAATGCCATTAGTGTATGGGTTCGAAATAAGGTTCGAGTCATGGTTAGGTAATAGGAACATCTGGGTGTTGGAACCGTAGCTCGTAGGTATACTAAATTAATATTTTAATAGTTTATGATGGATAGCTTGTTGACATTTTTTTACAATTAGAGTTAACATTCTTCATGGTTTTCAGTACATAATATAGAGTTGAGTTTTTACCTATGTTGAGTTTTTTAAGCTTAATGGTTCATTCTTCATGGTTTTCAAACCCTATTGTAAGGAAACAAGGGTCATGTAAGACTTGAGCCAAGGTATCAGTGGTTAAACCATGTGGGATTCGTATTTTGTTGTGAACAACACTATGGACAATGCGAATAGTGTATGGGTTCGAAATAAGATTCAAGTCATGTTTAGGTAATAGGAACATCCAAGTGTTGGAACCACGGTTTAAGTCATGGTTAGGTAATAGGGACATCCACGTAATCAACAAGGATTTTCTCCGTTCTTTATTTGGAGATTGAAAGATGATCATAGAGTTATGAATGGATAATTTTGGAAAATCAATGGAGTTAATGAGGCTTGTGAGTGGGATTTTTGTTGTTGGGTTTGACGACACCGATAAAAACACACGGTGAGCCTAGAAGAGCATAACAAAGAAGACATGGAATAGTACATATTAAATTAGATCATATAATACATATTAGTTTAAAGGTAATCTTCAGAAATTCCAAATATTTTGGTTTATTGGTAATAAATAATGAAAAAGCTCTAAAATTTTGATTAATTAATGAAAAAGCCCCAAAATTTTGATTAATTAACGAAAAAAAGATGAGATACCAGCTAAATCTATGAAACCGGCCACGAAGGGTTAATCCGAAGTTTTAGCCAGTAATCTATCCTTTTTTGTAAGCAAAATTTAATTTGGGACTAAATCGTAAAATGGTCTAAAATATTGGGACTTTTTCGCAGATTTCTCAATAAAGAAAAATGGAAAAGAAAAACAGGAGGGCAACATAGTGTTTCCAAGTGCATTCATATTTTCGTGGGACGAAATATGCACGATATTTTAAATTTTATATTATTGTGCACGAAAAAGTAAAAATGTTTTCTTAAAATACCATAGGGACCAAATTTGCAATTTACTCATTAGGGGAATGTTTTCTGATTTTAAACCTCATCGAACTCATTGTCTAACTTGTATGTTAAACTTTATTAAATGAAAAAAGTTATGTTGGATATATATGGTTAATAATCATTTTATATTGATGTTTGTCACTAACATATGATCCTATAGAGTTATACCTTTAGCAAGTTGTCACTTATTGATTATTTATTAAGTAATTTGATTATTAATAAATGTATTCAAGAGTAAATTATTATTGGTATCTAAGTTATATAAATAACCACCTAAAACATTCTCAAGAGGTTTCTTTATATATGAGATATAAATAAAATAAAAAAAAATGTTCGTATTTGTAACATCTGAGTTTCGAGTGTGTTTTTCCATTATTTGAATGGCGGTTACAAAGTCTAAGGAAAGGTAGAAGTATGAATCGAAGCATGAGGATTAACTACTTAATTCGTTGAAAACTGAAAAGCGAAATTTATTTGGGGGGACGATGGGCGCCTATTTAATGGACACGACACGTCCGGGACCATGGGTTGTGCGTTTCTAAAGGTTTTGTGGCTATTTAAGGGACATTAACCACTAGGGTTTTGCCATTCTCGACCTCCATCAATCAATGAATGCAACTTGTGAAACCCTAGCATTCGTTTTTGGATTTTGAGCTCATCCTCTCTCTTCTCATCCTTTTTGGTGTGTTTTGGTGGTTTTAGCGTGAAGTTTTATTGAAAGATCGGTCATTGGAGCACTGAAACTAAAGAGAAAAGCCATCATTTATCTTTTGGATATTTGTAAGTCATAAAGATCCAAGCTTTATTGCTTTTCATCTTTAAATCTAAGTGATATTAGTGTTTTGTTCCATTTTAATGAGGTTTTGGTCCTTTTATGGCTTGATCTATGGAGTTTGGAAAACTCCAAAGGTTTAGAATCATGTTTTACTTCGTATTTGACCTTTTGAGGGAGCTTTAAGTGCATGATTCTGCTCTCCTTGCTCCATGTATGTAGAATTGCTTCATGTATGTAGAAAGATGCATTCTTGGACATTTTATGTACTAGAGTTTTAGATCTTGTTTGTTTAGGGTGTTTTAATAGATAAAGTTGGAAACTTTATCCATTTAGACATCCTATAGATCTAGATCTGAGAGCTGAAGGCCTTGACTTAATGAATTAAGTCAAAAAATAAATCTGAGATCTGGGAAGTTGAGGCACGTCTCTTAAAGGCGTAGAGGCATTTTTGAATTATAATCATAGCACTTTTGGAATTGATTTGAGCTCGACTGTTTTGTCATTTTCTGGACGTGGGGCATTGGGCACCTCTGACTTTTGAGATTTTATCTTTTTGACCAAGTTTGAATTCTGCTCTCCTTGCTCCATGTATGTAGAATTGCTTCATGTATGTAGAAAGATGCATTCTTGGACATTTTATGTACTAGAGTTTTAGATCTTGTTTGTTTAGGGTGTTTTAATAGATAAAATTGGAAACTTTATCCATTTAGACATCCTATAGATCTAGATCTGAGAGCTAAAGGCCTTGACTTAATGAATTAAGTCAAAAAATAAATCTGAGATCTGGGAAGTTGAGGCACGTCTCTTAAAGGCGTAGAGGCATTTTCGAATTATAATCATAGCACTTTTGGAATTGATTTGAGCTCGACTGTTTTGTCATTTTCTGGACGTGGGGCATTAGGCGCCTTTGACTTTTGAGATTTTATCTTTTTGACCAAGTTTGAATTTGGGTCAAATGTTAGGGTTGACTTTAAACTGAGGTTTGACCTTTATTTGGTGTTTAGGTGGTCCGTGAGACCAAAATTGCAAGTTTACATGTGCATTTGTGATTTATGGGTTTTTAGCAAGGTGAGTCTTCTCAATATATTAATTATGTCATGAATGAATCCTCTGTGTGTTGGATGCATGTGTAATACTAAGTCATGATTTTATGCCTAGCTAGACTGGGAGGGTCTTGCTTGTATGCTTGTATGCTCCATTGAGTTGAAACATGTCGTTGGGTTGAAACATGTTGTTAGTCTGAAATAGGCCATTAGGCTGAAACATACTGTTAGGTTGATGAAAACGCCGGTGTTGCAGCATTGTGAGTCAAATAGACCGGTATTTACGTGAATAATTATTATTATGTTGTATGTAATATATTGGGAAACTCATTATGCTTTGTGCTTACAGTTGTGAATTAAATATTTTCAGGGACCTTTTCTGATCAGGGGAAGGCGAATGTGTGACTATATACACACATCATCATCAACTTTTATGTTTTGAGACTTTTGTGATGATTTTCCTTTATACTCTGATCTTGCATTTTTGGATTGTGGTTTTATGAACAAATGGTTTTATCCTGATGATGACTTTTTGAAAATGGGTATTTATCTTATTTAAAAATTAAAAATTTATTGTGAAAATTTGGGACGTTATAGTATTCTCAAAGTTCATACAAATCAAATTTGATGAATCTACTTAACAAAGCCCCTTTACTAGCTAAAGCATCAAAGTTACACTAAAGTTATAGAACTTTGTCATTATAGAGGTTAGATTTGACTTATATTTAGTATTTCAATATTATAACAATATAATCAACAACTAATGCAATGCCTTGGTATCTTGGATATGATATTTTACATAAATATTTGCTGTGTTCTATATTAACATGTTTAATCCGTGAATAACCAAGTTATTCTACATATCCCTAGTCGTTCATAGTTCGAGAAGAATATATGATTTAAGAATAATATGAATTGGATTGGTTGATTTTCATGGAGATGAATATATAGCAAAGTTGCAACCAAGTTTATAGGTACTTGATTAGAGAATAAGTATTGGACATGACCGGCATCAATATCACTTCATGGTTCGTAATTATGAGTGATGTTTGATAAAGGTAGTATCTTTTTATTCTTCGACCTCATATACATACTTGGGAATTAATTGTAGGGTTTTTTGTGCTTTTATATATTTTAACATTGTTATTGTTAAAATACAGTTATAAAGGCTATAACATGAACTACATGAGAGGCGTATGTTGTCAAGATGGGATTTTTTCCTCTTATACGTTGCGAGTTAGACATCTAAGGCCTTACTAAAAGTTGAACACCATATGAGATTGATTGTGATACATGACCCATGGTCACACATGATGTCTTTGATAAAGGGATAACTTATACAACACCATATATACCAATTGTAGCTTTTGAGCTCTTAAAAATTGGTAGTTACTAGATGGAACCTCTTTGTGTGTTGTTGGGCGCAGTGGTGTGTTTCAAGATGTCAATCATTGTTTATGTCAATCTATAATGAATATTATGCAAGTGGGAGATTATTGGATCTATATGCTCAAGAATCATTGTGGGATGATGTTTGCCAATAACATATGATCCTATATGGTCACACCTTTATCAAATTTTCACTTACTGATTATATATTCAACTCTTGTAATTTAATTTTTGAGAAATTATTATTTTGTGAAAATAGCATTAGGAAATTATTATTTTATTAAAATAACGTTTTAGACAATATAAGTAGTTATTTAATCATATGTTATGATTTAATATGTTGTGTACTAGTTTTTGGACACCTTGGATTCTACTAGACTTATTATGTACATTAGTATAATGTGATGAAGTGTAAGACAGTTCACACCCTCTCTCTTCCTTACTAATAGTCAAAACAATCATGGTGATGGGTTGGCTTTTATACTTACACACACCATGCTCTTATAAGCCATACCTTTGACTTATGTAAGGGTATGCGATTTAGATCTCATGTACAAGTACATAAAGAAGAGTAAGGCTTTTATTTAGAAGCTAGTCTTTGATCTCTTTCTCTTCTTGCTAGCGAAAGTTGAGAGCACCTCCCTCTCTTCTCTTCTTCCTCTCTTTTGAAGTGTAGTGTAAGAAGTGTGTTCTTGTGAAGTGCTTCTATGTAGGATCGAAAACCTAACATTCTCATTTAAGACTTATTTGTGATAAGTTTTTATATACTTAATAAGTATTTTACAATAGAGAACTAGCATTCTTAGTGACTTAATCTTATTAGAGAAGCTTTACTTTGAGTTTTTGATCTCTTCATCAACTCCTCAATTGTCAAGTGGGATCAAAGTCTTTAAAGGTTTTCATCTAAATATCATATGGTTGTTTTATAATCTTTCTATATCATGTAGTTGGATCCTTTACGGTTTTGTTTTAAAATGGTCTTAAAACTATAGTTATTTTAAAATCAATTTCGTTTGTTGTTAATAAGAGTTTTATTAAAAAGATCGTTTCCATCTCGTCAAAACCCATCAGTGGTATCATAGCCTCTTTTACATGTTTGAAAGATTTAATTTTATGTTTGATAAATTTTGGTTTTGGAAAATATGTTTGGCGTCTCTTTTGGAAAAGAAATAATGAAATATATTTTCTATGGTAACTTGTAGTTTTTATAATTGTTATTTTATGCATCCAATTTTTTCATGATTTTTTCTAATGTAACAAGATAAAGATATCATCAAGTTTGGAAGACTGTTTCATGTATTAACCACTTAAGACTATAATCCCAACCTTGAGTGTGTACTCATGGTTTTGGGCTTAATTATGGTCTTAATGGTTTTAGTGTCACGTCATCACAACACATGATGTCTTGAAGTCCTTTTACAAGTAAGAGTTGTTTTGGCAAGTAGGATCTAGAATAAATTTTGAAGTGTCTCTTAAGTCTTTTAGGAATGTTTTATAATTCTTGTGTTGACTCACAAAAAATTATTACCACTTTATGGTTTGGTTTGGTTTATATATATATATATATATATATATATATATATATATATATATATATATATATATATATATATATGTTTGTGATGTTTATTTTATGCTACTATTTATAATGTTATGTATATGAAAATGATTTTTGCATGAAAAATAACATTTTAACATAAATTAACATCACTTGGTGTTTGAGAATTAAATATTAATATTATAACGTAAGACGTTTAAAATGAGTTTTTATTAAAAGTATTTTAAAATGATTAAAATTGAGTTTTATTAAAAAATGATTTTTATAGTAAAACTCTTATATCCAACTTTTAAATATATAAAATAGTTTAAAATATGTTTTAAACTAAATCTAAACTCCATGTCTTTTATAATAAATAAGAGTTTTAATAATAAGACTATAATTCGATTTATAACGTTATAACGTCAAAACTATAATATTAGATATTTTGTTTATGTCAAAACTATGTATATGATATTGTGTTTTAAATTTAACACATTGTGAAGATATTACGGTTTATGCATGCTAAATGTGATTTAGAACATATTATCATCACTTGGTTTTGGTTTAACAAAATACGACTTTTAAACATAAGATGTATAAAATGAGTTTATATAATAAATTGAGTTTTATTCTAAAATTTCATGATATCAAAAGATAATGAATATTAAAATGAGATTTAAAACAATGATTTTAAAACTAATCCAAAACCCAAGTATTAACTATAAAATGATGTTTATTAAAATATTATATTTCGTTCACAAAGGGCTCAATTGCTAAACGATAATATAAGATATTAGTTTATAATTGATCGTGGCTAAAGGGTTAATAAAATGAATATTTATTTGGAGCCAAAAGAACCTTATATAGTAATTATGTTTTTACAAAAGGTAACATGGATTGTTGGATGCATGCAATTTTCACGAGACCATGTATTTTAAACTAGATTTGTAAAACATATATAAAACATTTTCTTAAAAATGCAATTTTATGACGTCCCTTTTTGAAGAACACTTGCTTGTCATTTTATACCTTTCTTGTGGGCGATGGGTTGTGTAACCACTTGGATTTTGTCTTATGGTGGTCGAGTGGTTTTTGTATTAGCTAGTGGGATAAATGTCACATAACCACTAGTTAGATGTTGATGCTACAAGTTTTTCAAGAAGGATGACTTGATCGTGAATCTTGTATGATAAAGGTCACATAACCATGAGAGGCCTGAGACATAGATGAGATCAAACATGTCAAGTTAAATAAAGATGTTTTGGATTCCATTTTGCTAGGAATTACATTTGAAGAAATTGGTAATCGCTACCTACCTCGTTGGATTAAGTTGATGGAATAAATGTCACCTAACCATTTACATGTTTCGTAAGTTAGATCCTAAACTTTAATAAATTAATGATTTAGAAACATGAAAGGTATTATTTTTTAAATATTTAAATATTGAAAATACTAAATGAAAATATGTTAAATACTATAGATAACTGATAATACTCTTACGCCCATGTACAACCTATCTCTTGATCACTCTCAAGAGATAGAAACATTTGATGGTTATAACTTCTGCAACTAGTATGATGCCTTAATAATTGTTCTCAAGAATCAACCAAAATTATACATACTGAATGATCGTATTCCTAAACAACCTCTGCCAACAAGTCTGTATGATCATGATGTTTGGTGGAAGCATTATTGTGATACTATTAATGTATCTCACATAATACTAGTAACAATGATCCATGATTTCTAAAAGGTCTTGGAAAATTACAAAGCAATTTAGATGTTTTATCAAGTATAGAAGATATTTTGATAGAACAATGATCTTTAGTACGGATTTGGTTAAACGTTTGAAGCTATCAAGGTCAAAGAGAGTCACAGTGTGCGCTCCAAGAGACCTATGGTTTAAAAAAAAGGGAAATACAACATAAACCCAAGAAAGGTGAGAACACTAGTATGAGACCTACGCATCGCGTTGTAGGCTAAAGAGGAGATCTTCGAGATCAGAAATAATTTGCCAGTCGCTAGGGGTTTTCTAGAGAGAATTTGAATATCACATCCAACCTAGGACCCCTCTATTTTTTAGGAAGGATTTAAACCCTAAAAGGATAAATATTTGGTCAAAATATAATTATCCATATCTTTGGTAATTATCTGACTTTCCATTTACTTCATCTAGAACCTTCTGGATCACATGATTTTAATTAATTAATTAAAGACTTAATTAATTAACAAATCAGCTCCTTATAATTTTCTTATGTCATAAGTTGCTTATTTATGTCCTTGCATATAAGAAAAAGGACCATACTATTAATAGTAATATTAGCAGTTGTTGTGACTGTGGGCACCATATTCCAACAGCTCCCACTAGCACCAGTCACCAACACTATATGGTCTAATATTCAGTAGTAATAAGTAAAGAGTATACAATCCAATATATATGCCATACTCAAGGGTCGTCAGTAAAACCACCATGAACCACATTATAATAAGAACTATTGTATGTTACTTTATGTTCTTGAATGCAAACTATTGTATGTTACTCATAATTGCACATAAGTTACTTCAAAATTCTTGAAAAGTAAACGATCCTTAACAAACAAAAAACAATTCACAAAATAAGTATTACTATTTACTAATGCCTTAAAAATAAAAATCTTGAGCTATAGATGAAAATTTTGGATAGAATATGTTTTCACCTTTTCCTGGATATAAAGAACGTCCAAAACAGAAATCATACAATGAAGTTATGCCCTTTTAAGGTGGAAAACCAATATTAACTGATTTTCTCGAAAACGAACATTATACTGCTTCGTTTGAGATAAATACACTCTTTGTAAATTGTTTTTGAGCATGTTTTTGAACTAAAGCTTAGCTCTAATATTTGATTTCATTTTTATGATATTTTAACCAAAAGTTAGATAAGAGTCGCGAAAACTGTATGTGACAAACCGAAATATTTGGATCAAGCAAGGTCTAAATTGCAACCCGATTGCAATGAAAACCCGGAAAACCATTAGGGCATAAGTGTGTGTATAGGGAAGTGTACACTTTGGAAATCACATACAAGGTACTCTCTTGAAAGTAAACAAGTTTATCTAGGCAAAACTAGACAATTAGATTTGGTTAAGAATCACATGATATAGATATAAGAACTTGTGTTATCTGCAACCTTGAATGCTTGAACTTTAAAGCCATCACTTTGAGCTTTCTAAACACTAAAATCATATATACATTTATAAAAACCTTCCATAACATAAACACACTTAAGGATATCAAATTTGACCATAAACACCTCTATTGGTCCATCCTTGGTCGTGAACCCAAAGAGAAACCACTTTAGAACCGTGACCCCCTTAGTGGACCCCCATTGGGCGTAAACACCATACTAAGAAGGAATTTTAGGCGTAAAAACCTTTGGTAAACCACCATTTGGCGAAAACACTTTAATAAACCAAAGCTAGGCCGTGAACTACCCTAGGAACCAAAGCTTGGCCGTGAACCTCCTAGGTGGACCACCAATTGGCCGTAAACTACTTAGGAAACTCACTTTGGGGGATAAACTACATTAGGGAGTAATGCTTGGGCGTAAACACCTTTGGTGGACCACCATTTGGCCGTGAACTCAAAAGGAAAGCACATTAAGGGCGTAAACACCATCATTTTATGGTGTTTACAAATTAAGGGAAGGAATAAGACAAAAAGAGTTGACTTTAGGATGTGATGTACATTTCTATTTCCCATGAAAATCACTGTTTTCTACATAATACCTAACATATACCCAAGCAACACTTAATTATCCTTCAAATATCCATAAAATTACCCATCCATCTCTTCCATTAAATCCACGTCCAGTAGTCTTGCCTTCATTTTGATCACTTCTCTCATTCTCTATTTCTTTCACTTCCAAGAACTTCCCTCAAAGAACAAACTAAGTGCTTTTCAAAGTTCATCATCATCTAAGTGGTCCTAAGCATTTCGGTAAGCAAATTCGACATCCTCTATTATTTTAATACACTCTTGTGTAAATTTCAACATCTTTACACACTTTATCATATGTGATACCCTTAGGATATCCATAACTCCAATAAGCCTTTTAGCATCACTCAAGAAACTAGCTCGAATATAACCACCTTCTTCCCTCAAATCATCCAAACCAAACCAAGGTGAGCTCCATACCCCCATATTTTCAAGCTTTTCTATGTTTTAGGGGGGGGGGGGGGTATACAAGTCAAACTTTGTTTATTCCACAAATATCTATTAAGTTTTTCACCTCTATGTTAAGGATAAATTATTGTTTGTACAAGTTATGGTATTCTCTAGTTTTGATATAAATATTGTGATATGTATATATATTTATCAGCAGAACTAACATGACCAATGTTATAAAATCATAAGAAAAGTTAAGATCTGTAAACTACATGCTTTTGGGGAAACTTTATTAAAAGATAGTTTCACCAGTCAACTTTCATACAATATAGTCATTTACTAATCTAGTGGGTTTAATACCTAAGTACTATGTTTTGATTTCATATTTTTCATGCTGGAACACACCTTTACATTTATATAAAAGAGTATGTAAATAATTTCAAACCAGCAAGATAAACTATAATTGGTATAGTATGGAAGTCACAGACTACGTTTTCAAAGACACGTTTAATCATTTTAAGGAGGTGCTATGTTGTTTTTACGAGAAAAGGAGTCATAGTTCACGTAAATCTGTTAAGGCTCTTGTGAGACACCTTTAGTCATACCTACCTAGCATATGTGGTAAGTCTTGTTATTTATAACAGAGTCTCCTGGAGGGAGAACATGAGTTTGTGTATAGATCTATACGGGGTTGACACCTTACACCTAAGCTGCTCGCTACAGCTAGACATGCCAGTCTAGCGTGACAAATATCTTCTCTGAAACCAACACCTGAAGAACGTCACGACAGACACTCCGTCATATTAGTGTGGTTATAACGACTCACATAGAGATAAAGAAAAAGATTTTTGGGTTTATGAGAAGCTTATACTTCATTAGTTTATTGAAATAAATGAACATATAAACTGTTTTTTGTATGATATTCACCTCCATCGGGATCTTAAGATTTAAGACCATAGTTCATCTTTAAGGAAAATTGTCACATCCCCAAACCGGAACGACAGAAACGTTCGGGGGCGGAGGACGTCATATGTAGTATCACAACACATGCATCATAGTAATCAAAGTAACAAACAACCATTGCATTAATATTAAAGTGTTTAAAAAGTATGTGATTCAAAAATAGAATGAATCCAAAAGTAAATAACAAAACAAGACATGAAGCTACTATGTTCCGTCTTCTGAATCCTAGTGCATGTACCTGTCTACTAGTTTCTGGAGAATACAAGTTATTTTGAAAGAGTAGATCAGCATTTAAGCTGGTGAGCTCATAAGTATTTTAGTTATGAAAAGTAAACTGTAAGTTCTTTTAGAAAAGTTCGCCTGTTCCTCCAGAAAATCCTATATTTCCTGATGTGATGAATGATAAGTAAAAATGACTATATAATTCCTTCTATGAGTACTAAATGGATACAAGTTATATAGAATCCAGAGTAAACAGACAATCGATTGTGTGAATCTGCCCTAAGCCCACAACTAAACAAGGAACAGGAAATGAGGCGGAAGTCACACATCCTATTGTTTCTTAGATCTTCACTGTATATAACCCTAGTGTATTCATTTGGTACATACGGAGTTAACTGTAATAGTTCTTTATATTTGATGAAAACATTCTTTAAGAAAATCATATATTTCCTTTAGTAAAATGGTAACCATAATAGTTCCTTCTATAATCACTTAGTTTATACTAGCTATATATAATCTAATATACAAATGATCTCCAGCTAGCTGGTAGTGATGTACCGGGTTTATAACCCACAGTGGGGTGAGGTTGGATGTTCGAATCTTTGGGACTCCATAAATCCTCTTTAAATGCTCATTGTGGGGGAATTTTCCCTGGAAATCCCGTCAAGGGGTGGGTTTGCCCGCTTTGTGAAGCTCAAACCTGGGGTCACGTTTAAAAGTACATGTAGGCTCCGTTAATTCATTTTCCGTTTCCAAAAAAAATAATAATCTAATATCGAACGGACAGTTAAATGGGTGAATCTGACCTAAGCCCACAACCAAACAAGGAACAGGAAGTAAGGCGGAAAACACACATCCAATTGCCTGTCGGATATTAATTATATATAACCCTGATGTATAAACTAAGGTATTATAGAATTAACCACTAAAGGTCCTTTAAGTTATATTGGTTTAATAATGCGTATCAAACCCTTTTACAAATGAGTTTCTAGTTTAGCCTACTTAATGTTCTATCTGAAAAGTATGTTTTTGTACTAGAAAACGGTATATTGAATTTGTATGCTATGATCTGACCCATACCTGATAATCCTTATGATTACTTGGTGTATACAGGATATATATATATATATACATATATATATATATATATATATATATATATATGTATATATAGCTAATATCTAATAGATAGTAGACTGTGTGAATCTGCTCTAAGCCCACAACCAAACAACGAATAGGAAATGAAGCAGAAAGCCCACATCCTACTGTCTGTCGGATCCGATTAATATATATCCCTAATGTATCCACTAAGGAATCATAAAGTTAGCATTATAGGCCCCCTTCTAACTGAATGTTCATGTTACTAGGAAGTTATGTGGCATTATTCTATTTGTTAGGAAGACTACTAGAAGTAATGAAATCCTACACTCTAAACGCCTCGGTCGATACTCTTGTGAGTTTTATATATATTGCTATTTTTATTTATTATTGTTTGGTACTTTGTAGATGTACCCTTTATAAATAAAATCCGGTACTTTGTAGTTGTACCCCATATATAACTCCGGTACTTTGTAGATGTACCCCATATATAACCTGGTACTTTGTAGATGTACCCCATATATATCCTTATGCCTTGTATATTATCATATTTTATTATAAACAATGAGTTAATGATACGTTCCCTTCCTAGGTTACTACGAGTGTAAAGTATAAGTTCGTAAATCATGATTTGTTCTTCTGTTCTAGAATATAGTATGTTCCTTCATGTTCTTGTTATAGTATGTTCCTTCCTGTTCTAGTTATAGTATGAACTGAACCCCTAAACTATACCTATTATAGTTTACTAGTATGCTTGTTTGAACTGTTACTGACTTGAAGAAAAGACTCAATTATCTACTGAATTAAGCATGTATCTTATAAACAGAGTTTTATAAACAACAAACTAACATCTTTTTAAAAGAGTTTTTGAATTGATTTGATCACTTACAAAAGTATAAGAAATCCTTTAATGTGATGGTTATCACAGGTAAATATTTACATAATATTATTGTGTTCAACTTGTATTCCCCCCTTAAAAGCATTTAAAACATTTAAAAGATTGATTATAGGGGTATGAACTCACCTTATGTGGGTGATTCAATTGAAGATTCGAGTAAGGATGCTAAGTTCCACAAATGAAGTCCCGAGACACAAACAAGTCCAAAGAAGTTATTAGAAGCAAGATAAGAAGTTGATTGGGTGTTCATGGCCCAAAGGAAGGATGGTTCACGACCCAATTTGATGAATGGTTCACGACCCAAGTTGACGTTCACGGCCCAACTTGATGAGTGGTTCACGGCCCACTTGGTGTTCACAGCCCAAATATGGAGAAGAACACTTGAAGATCTTGGTGTTTTGGTGGGTGTTTGATGTTCCTAGTAAGCTTCTATGGAGTAGCAAAGGAAATGGGTGTTTAGGAGTGAAAGATAGTGTTCTTGAACTATGATACTTGAGAGAGAATGGAGTGATTGCAGCCAAGAGAAGAAGAAGTGAAGGAAAAGTGGCTAAAACTCATCTATATACCATGAGTTCACGGTGTAAGAGGTGTTCACGACCACACTTGGGTTCATGGCCGTGAACACCTTTTGATGGGGTTTCTAGTTCTATTGCATTCCTCTAATCCTAAGCTAACACTTCTCAACATCTGATCCTTAAGTGTACCAGGCTTAGAACTCATTAAAATGAACCTTAACAAGGCTAAAAGGTAATACAAACAAGTCTGACTTTTGATTGATTGGTTTGACTTTACAAGATAGAAATTTGCGGGTTGTCACATTATCCCCCCGTTAGATGGAATTTCGTCCCGAAATTGGCTTTCTCAGCAGTACTCTTGGGGTCGTGCTCCTCTGAATGGCAGAATAGCCACTCGTAGACTTGGGCAACTCTGACTTGAAGTTCGTGACAGAATTCATACAAACTCCATCTATCATCACCTTGTGTATACAGGTCATATATAATTAAGATTAGTAAGACGGTTGGATGTGTGACTCTACCCCAGGTCCACAACCAAACAAGGAACAGAAGATAGGGCGGAAACACACATACTAAATCTGCATAATCATAATTATATACCACCCTCGCGTATAGACTTAATAGTGATAGGTGGGTTGTATTCGTCCTTAGCCTCTGTTCTTGAACATGATCTGTTGGACGAGTGGTAGTTCGGGAAGGTCTGCTGAGTATACGGTGTCAAGGTTTTGGAGGGTAAGGTACTCCTCGCATGAGTACTTCGGAGTTTAGAAGACAAGAGACAATACTGAGGTTTGGGTCAGGTTGTCGTTACGACTGAAGAGGGTTTCATTAATTCGTCGGTTAAGGCATTGGGTTTTCAAAACACATGAACTTGGTATGGTGAGGACCACGCCAATCAATGGCGAATGATGACAACGGACTCTTTATAGAAACAAATATTAGGCCGATTTGAAAGAAACGTTTGTTATACGATGATGTATCCTGAGTGTGCTTGACAATGTATTCTCTGAAGACTTTCTAGTGCTTTCAGTTTTATCTTTGATATTAACACTGCCACAAATCGTACCGCGATAAGCGAGTACTAACAATGAAATTGCTTTGATAACTAGTGTCGATACTTTATGTCATGATCCTCCTCGGTACCTCTATGATCGCCTGGCATATACAAGTTATGTATAATTAAGATGAATAAGACGGCCGACTGAGTGACCCTGCGCTAAATGCACAACCAAACAAGGAACAGGAAGTAAGGAGGAATCACTCACTCTAAGCCTGCAAAATCTTAGCTATGCACAACCTTGATGTACATACTAAGCCATCATAGCTTACCTGAACGAATCTTTAGTTCACTTATGAATGATGTGACTTGTTCAGACGAGTGAGTTATTATAATTGCTTTTTAATATCCCTAATTTTAATCTTATATTAAGTATAAATTAAAATTTTATAGTAATTGTTTTATTTCGAAGACGTACTGCTATTTGCTGGTGATTCCGGGGTAGTTTCTCCTGCGGTGATCATCAAAATTCGTCCATCCGCGCCTGAGTTCTTCGTTATCGGGCAATCCCTCTTGTAGTGCCCAGTCTCACCACAACCATAACAGGCCTGGTTTATTTCTACTATGGGGACTTGGGATATTGGTTGTGCCGGCACCCGGCAGAAACATACAGTGTGCCCCTTCCTGTGGCAATTTTTGCACTGCATTTCCTGACAAACTCCGGTGTGGTGGTAGTTACACTTGCCACACTTCAGGAGAGTTCCAGCATATAGATTGACTGTTGCTGGAGTGGTAGGTGTTGTGGCGGCGTATATAGTAACCATTTGTTGCTCCTGCAGGGGTTCCTGCGTTGTTCGCTCCTTCCTATTTTTCCCGACTTGCGTTGTTCGCTCCTTCCTACTTGCAAAATTGGCTGAAATTCGAAGTTTTTATGCTGTCTGGACAGCAGACTCGCCGAGTCCATGAAGGGACTCGATGAGTCCAAGACAAAAACCATCCAACTCGCAGATTTGGTTTGTGCACTCGACGAGTTGAACCCCCAAACAACATATCTTCGACTGTTTTGGCTGGAAATGGACTAGGAACATTACCCTAAGCTGTTTTCAACTTATAAACCTGTTTTTGATGTGGTAATGTTCATGCTAATCCAATTTCAAAGATAATTGTCAATAGATTCATGTTTTGTATTAGTTTAATGGCTAGGCTAATTACATGAAAAAGTTTGATTGAAGTATCTTGTTCTTATGAGTTGCTTAGATCAATAGAAAAGTTATGTGAAATTGTTGTTTTCAATCCAAATTAATCTAAGAGTTGATTCTAAAATGTGTTTTGTAACTTGTCCTCAAGTTATATGAAAAGTCACATTTAAGATTCATAAAACTCATAAATATTTCCATAGGTTATGGATAAAGAAAAATCACATTCTTTTAATAGTTTAAAGTCTTCCATAACTTGTCCTCAAGTTATGGAACTTGAAGAGTTTTTGGATTAAAACTACTTTAAACACATAAGTTATGGAATTGAATAGTTTTGAATAAGTTTCAAAACTTACCCTCAAGTTTTGGAATTTGAAAAGTTTTCCCTTATGAATACTTTAATTCCAAGTTAAGCCCTTAGAATTTTATAAGTTAAAATTCAACCCCTATACTTTATAATATTATAAGTTAATAATATATATATATATATATATATATATATATATATATATATATATATGTATTAGAGCAAGTCGTCTTACCATTAGTAGGCCTCATTCATGAAGTCGGTCTATAAGGAGGTATAAGGTTACTCCCTATAAAATGGCAGCTTAATGGGTGTCGTCTCTCACCCACCGCTTCTTTGACTGGTGGAGGGTCGTTAGCCGAACGGGTAGGACAAGGACTATAATTCTCCCTTCATTAAAAGTATTAATAACAAATATAAAGTAACTAAATGTTTTATAATTCCCAGTCTTAGTTACTTTAGGAAAATGTGAATAAGGTGTTAATCCATGAAATTACACTTTGCACTTTGCTTAAGTCGATTAGTGGAGCGTGTGTGGTTAATCGACACACTAGCTTGATTTAACAAGGTAGGCAAAGGGTAACATAATGTTTATCATAGTATCGGTGGAGCGTGTGTGGTTAACCGACACATTGATTGAGGGGTAAATATTAAGGGTACCAAGTAATTTGCATGGTTACTTCACACCTTGTTTTGTGATCCTCAACATCCCAGTCACAAAACCTGAAGGGCACACTCGAGATTAAAACATGCATTGAAAGTTCAATGAATCTCAAAAGATCTAGGAGTTTCAAATCCAATTAAAACCTAATAATTTATTTCGTTTTTCATGGTGGAATTTGGTGAATCCCTATTCACCTACCTTCAAATATTTTATAGCCTGTATTACGGCATCCTCTTCCACGTTATAAAATATTGTGTTGGGTCCTAGCCTTAATATTTCATATTGGGTGTTATATTAAGGATTTAAATCAACTAACTCGAATTTCTCCCTGTGTAGATGTCTGGTTCAAACAACAATGATCTTCCTAAATCTTATGGAACAAGCTTTCCTAATGAAGATGACTTCCTGAGTTTGGCTCATGGAAATCATACTTCTCTTCCTCCTCCTCCTCCAATTATTCTCCCTGACCCATAGGCTCAAAGACTTGAAAAATTCAAGGTCACTCAAGCCCTACTAGCAATGAAGCATGAAGATGGAAGACCTATGTGTACTCATGTTTTAGGAATGAAGTCACACATTGACAGGTTGAGAATGTTGGGTGTCATTATCCCAAGGAAGTTAGCTATTGACTGGGTCCTTCAGTCACTTCCTGAGTCCTATAGTAAGTCTATTAAAGACTATTATATGACTGATAACGACATGAACCTATTAGATCTTTCTTATTTGCTTATTGCTGCTGAATCAGAA
This sequence comes from Lactuca serriola, assembly GCF_051521515.1. Taxonomy (NCBI): domain Eukaryota; kingdom Viridiplantae; phylum Streptophyta; class Magnoliopsida; order Asterales; family Asteraceae; genus Lactuca; species Lactuca serriola. The sequence continues at coordinate 145,545,852 of NC_136416.1, forward strand.
ATGATTTGGCGCAATAGTCAAGCAAATATGGGTGGATGGTCTACTTCTCAAACTTTCATGGACATGGACAATGGTAACATTGGAAGTCCAGAAAAGATTTCTCTACCCAATGGAAAGGGATCGGCCTTGGTCAACCCGATTTGATTTTTTCGTTTGTGGTAGTATCTAAATTTACCAAATAAGAAAAGCTTCTCATCACCTAAAGTTTTCAGTTGGATAGAAACTTGGAATCATACAAGTTGTATAGTATGATGAATGAGAACCTTCAGCCTTGGAAAAATTAAGACTAGTTTCTTGTTCACATGTATATGTGAGTCAAGTGAAGGACTAAGGGATCAAGTACACATTCTTGTGCATTGATCAAGGTCCACCACAAAAGGTTGATAAGACTATTCGTCATGATTTACTAAGGTTTAGTAAATATGGTCATACTTACAAGTTTAAGTATAATTCTAAAACATTGAAAAAAAATTCAACATATGGCAGGACGGATGAAAAGAATCAAATTAGGCAGAAGGATAAAAGTTTCTCAAATCTAAAAAGATGGGAGAGTACTTTAGTATCATATTTTGTGCTCATTTTAATGATTAAGAAACCATGTCACAATTGGTCCTCCAAAGACATCTTAGTGCATTCATATGGCTAACAAGAGGAATCAAGAAATGTTGAAATGGTTAAATCAAGAAGATGAGTCAAACTTCGTTCCAAAAACAATTCTTAGAGTCATACTCCAAGATTGTAACTTGAGTGACATATCTTAAAGAAAGGTTTATAACACTAGTCAAATGTAAGAGTAAAGTGTGTCCCACTCTTGTACATTTAAAATTGGTAAGTTGTGATGTTTTGGATAAAACAGAGACCAACTTAAGGTCAATTGTGTGAAGTGTTTTTCTTGATAAAGAATCCGCGCTATCTCTTGAATATTTGGAAAGTGAGTCTTATATGCCAAGCGTGCAGTGGGAGTCTTAAAGATCTTGGAAATACTTCCAGATCTAATCAAGAAGGAAAAACCTATAGTTTATCACTACCACACGACTTGAGGTTTATAACCTATCATGTTGACATATTCCTATTTTTGTTCCCATTCCAGTTAAAGTTGGCTTTGTATATGAGTTCTGAGAGTTCTCAATTGGTTGCATAACAACTTGGAAGCAATGGTAGGCCCTTGTGCTACCAGGAGGCAAGAAGTTGAGACTGTACAAGTTCAATCCATAAGAGTTTGGATTTGTCACTAACCTTGTCTTGTGATTATGGTTTTGACAAATTCACATGGATAGGAACACGTACACCATAAAAATCTAAGTGTCATAAGGTTTCTCTCCGATTCATGAAAATGATGGTGAGGCAACACTTTCGCTAAGTAGATTTTAACTAGATAGCAATTTTGATATCTACATTCTCAAAGTCGTTAGTGGAGCATTTGTGGTTAACCGGCACACTAACATGGAATTGAGAGAAATGACAAAGGTCTTAACAATTGAGACTATGATTACATCATCCCTTTTCATAGTCCTGAAATTGTTTAGACACACATGTGTGCTATCTAAGGAAAGGTGTATGATTTTGATAAAGTTTTGTCAAACGCATCTCGTATCAGAAATATGAACTTTGGTAAGAAGGTCAATAAAGTATTGATTTCTAGAAGTTCAGCAGATTTCTGAGTACATGTCAAAGCTAGTGGGAACATAAGCTTCATGCTAATAATCATCATGCAAGTGGGGGCATGATAATTATAATAAGTGTTGCAAGTTAGCAACTTTAATTATAGAAAACAAAAGATTTCAATTGGAAAAAGTTGTTTTGCTATAATTAAGGGAGAGGAAATTATACTTCACTTTAATTCTAAAAGCTTAGATTGAGGTTTTAATCATATTTAGTCAAGGATATGTATATGAATTTCATGTTGGAATGGCTCAACATAAGGAAATTCTATATATGGGTCTATTATTTGCGTTCTAAAATTCGATTATGATTACGGCATCCCTTTTCATAATCTGAATTATGAGAACTTGGCAAATAGAAATACAAATATTATAGCAAAAGACTGGTCTAGTATCATGTCTTTATGAATCGTATCCCATGTGCTTCAGATATAGGATCGATTTCATGCGCTATAAGATTCATCTGTTCTAAATTTTTCCAAATGCCCAGAGCATTAAGAGGGAAAAGTACTAGAACTAGATATGACTAATTTGATTAAGCAATTATCGAGGACAATCTAAGGTTTACCAAAGATTGGTTGCTTAGGGACAGTTGGAAGTATAGTGTTAATTTTGGAAGGACCGTCATGACATATTCTGAAAAGAGGCAACTCTTGTTCAGGAGTAATAGTCAAAGCGGGGAATATGGAAATGTTCCCATAGGTGGAAGGTATTCATTAAATCTGTGTAAGATTAGGAAAGTTAATGCAAGAAGAATGTTCAAAGGCAATGAACTTTGACTTCATTTCCATGGATTTGATCTCCATTTGAATGCTCTGTAATGTATGTTGATAAGTCTTTGTGACTTTGTGAATAATCATTACAAGAGGACCAATGCATATAAGTTTAGAATCTAACATATTTAGGTAAATGGCAGGAATTTGGAATTCTTGCATTTGCGGTAAGGATCTGGGATTGTGAAATGAGGATCACTGGAATTATGTTCAATCGATCTATTTCACAGAGTAAAGATCATAGAAAGAACATAGTGTGCATACTTGGCGTATGGCATGAATAATGTTTAGAAAAACATAGTGTACATGCTTGGAGCATGGGACAACTATTGTTGTTAATTCAAGTATAAAGTTGATAGTTTGAAACAATATGCAATGAATGATGGGTAATCAATATGGTGATAAATAAAAGATGTTTTATTTATATTCATAAGTTCTGAGACCATATTGGATTCGATTATTCTTGCGTTTCACTTTGCATGTTTTGACTTCCAGAATAACTAAGTCGCTCTTCGTGAATGACTAAGTTTTTCAAACCATCCATAGTCGGTCATATGTTGGAAGTAGATATGAATCAAGATTGTCATGGGTTGGCTTGTAGAGGTCTAAGATGTTGGAAAAAGTGGTGCTACAACACTCATGAGTGCTCATATGTTCTGAGTATTGGATTCAACCCACGCTCACTGATATCAATCCATGGAATTTATCTCGAGTGATCGTGAGACGGTAATATCATATAAGTCTTCAAACCTAGAGATATGAATTGTTGCCTATAAGTTGGTTCTGCATTGATCATACGAAAATGCATTGGTAATTCGATGTTATAAAACGTACCTTCATGTATGATTCAACAAGTATAAGAACAAGCATATGAGTCGAAGTTTATCTATTCCTTATTAGATTAGAAGTGATATGTGGGCCCCTCGATGATTTTGTGTTGACCCATGTATCGGGCCCGGTCAGAACTAAGTTGATTTGTTGACTTAAGTTCTATGTCAAACAAATCGGAAATCAGGAAACAAACTGTTGGACAATAACTAAGACATTGTTCCATGTATTTGTCAGGCTGATATCTAGAACAGAGGATTATATGATCACTAATCTTAAATGGAATACCATCGTCATCTCAGTTCCGTGAGACCTTGAAAGAGCTACGATTGCTGATCGCTTCCTGAAGTTATTCTTGCACATATAGTTATTAGACTTATCCAAGTGGGAGATTGTTGGATTAGGTGTCTAAGTTCATAACTATTTTGGGATGTACTTGACCCGATCAGCATGGTCCATTTGGGTTGCATGACATCATGCATTTGGATACACTAAAATCAGAGAAATAACACTTACGGTTTATTAATATATTATAAGTTCTAATATATTAATAGGATTATTTAATTAGTATTGATCAAGAATTAATTTGGAATTAATTAAGTGATCAAAAGAAGACTAATTAAATGTATGGGTTGATTGTGTAAATCATCCATACTTGTATAGTGGGCTTATGCTCCATGAATTATCAAGTTGGGCTAAAAGCCATAGGATGCTCCATGGTGTCTTTGAACCCATGGATCATGGAAATGAAGAGCCATGTCAAATTAGGGTTTACATGATGTAACCCTAATTATGTGTAACGAACCAAAAACCACAACTAAAAATTTCCATTAAAACATTACTAAAACCATATTTATAAAACCATATTATAAGTCATAACATAAATTAGGAGTATCAATTCAAAACATGTTCTTATTATCAGAGTAAAACATCCTAGGTTGACTAACTATGGTGTGTGCCATGCGATCATCCCGAGCTCTTCCCTCCGCTACCGGAAGTACCTGAAACCAAAACTGAAAACTGTAAGCACAAAGCTTAGTGAGTTCCCCAACCTACCACATACCATACACATAACTGCATACTGCAAATACTGGGCCTCGCCCACTACCTCAGGCCTCGCCCGCTTCAACAGGCCCCGCCTGGCTTTTAGCCCCGCTCGGTGTACATATATGTTTCTCTTAGGCCCCGCCCGCTAAACATATACAAACATATGACATATCGCATAACACATAAACCATAAATACTCTACTATATTCTTGTACTAAGGCCTTGCCTATCTTGGGCCTCGCCCATGTCCTGCTACTGATGAGTCATGGAACCCCGTCCACACTCCTGTTGATAGTGAGATACGGGCCCAGCCCACACTCACTCCATTCCTAACTTGGGCCTCGCCCCTGCTCGACTACTGATGAGATATGGAACCCCATCCATACTCTGTTAATAGGGAGATACGGGACCTCGCCCACACTCACCTCCCTACCAGGCACATACAAGTATCACACAGACAACAAGTGTACTCTATCATGCAAAACATTCCTTGGGCACCTGCCCGACATTGGATGTTGGTCCTAAATATCATACTGACAAACAGTGCCTAGGGCTAACCCCCAGGTCTTCCTACTCATAACTGCATGCGCCAGCATTGTGGCCATAGACCCATTCAAACAAAGGGAAACTCACCTGTACTGCTGAACTCCGCTGATAACCCTCTGGCTGCTATACGACAACTCTCTAAACCATTGCTCCACTAGCTCCCCGATCTACCAATACCAATAATAACAATTAGCCTAACTGTTCTCCCGAAGTCAACTAGGTCAACTCTAGTCAAAGTCCTTCTCAAGGTCAAAGTCAACTTCCAGTTGACTCGACTCGCCGAGTTGTTCTACCAACTCGTCGAGTCCATGTTCCTCAAATCCCAAAACAACCTCAACTCTACTCGTCGAGTCTAGCAACAAATCAACGGGTTCTCCTTCAACTGAACATTCGAGACCATCTTCAACCGACTCGTCGAGTTGTTCTACAACTCGTCGAGTCCATCTTCATTAGCTAAGGAGATTTCCTTGGACTCGCCGAGTTCCTCCTTGAACTTGTCGACTACTATGATCTTCATGTCCATTACGGACCCAATCTGGTTGAATCCTTTACTAACTCCACCCACTGATCCGAATCATAAACAGGAGGGTTTGGGTTTGCGACCCGACTCGCCAAGTCCATGAACTGACTCGTCGAGTCCACCTTGTGACACCTCTATTCTGTCGGTCACAGTCCATTCCAACACCTTCAAGTCATAGATTTGGACTTCTAATGCTAGCTTTGCACGTAAAGTTGCTAACTTTACGTGCATGCAAGGTGTTATGAGGCTAGAACACTTAATCCAAGCTTCAATGAAGGCCTAGGTCATGAAATCAAGCCATGGATGGATAAAGCTGCCCCCTCAAAGCTTCTAAAGCTCATAAATGCATAGATCTTAAGTCCTGTCATCCTCAATGGCTCAAAGTTCGGATTGACCTTGGAAATGATCCAAATATGACCAAATCTATACTAGAAAGGGAATCTAGGTGATTAGCAGCCAAGGTATAAGCTTTTTACCTCTACATGGTCAGAAATGTCACCCCAACTCTAGATCTATAACTTCTTCTTGCACCAACAAGGTCCTTCTACCTTCTCCAAGCTTCAATTCACTCTCAAGGCAAGAACTCGCTCAACAATGGAGTTAGGTGGCTAGGGTTTCGTGTTCTGGACAATAGGGGCCGCAAATGAGCCCTAGGGGAAAGAATGAGATGCTTAAATAGGGTACCAAGTCCCTAAATTAGGGTTTCCTAACCCAGACCTGACTCGCGGAGTCCACTCTCCGACTCATCGAGTCGGCCACTTAACTTTGCACACGGATCCCGCTCCGACTCGTTGAGTTCATCCTTTGACTCGACGAGTTGACCCCTTTTGACTTAGGGTTTCCTTTCCTTTCTTGTTCTTTTTGATTTTGGGTGTTACAACCCTCCCCAACTTAAACTGTACTTCGTCCTCGAAGTCCGCTACGACCAACCATCCCGCAATCCTCTCGCACTACCCTTGCCTGATGAATATAACTCCGTCCGACCACTTCCATTGACCTTCCGCCCGGTCACTCAGAATAAAACTAGTCCTTGTAGATAATAATCCTCAAGTGCACTCTATTCCCCAACAATCCTGCGAACACAACTCACTCAACTGACAATCCTTCCGGTACTCCCCGAGTACTTATGCTGGACATCCTAGGGGTTCTCCCCCTTTTCCTTGCACGTTTTCTGGCCTCCCCAAGGAAACGTTCCACAACTAACCACCTCTTCTACCACTGTGAAGGACATATCCTTCACGGTATCCATTACTTCAGCCACTCCCAGTGCTGGTCACTACTACCGATACATCCCGAATACTTCTTGCTACTATAACTTAGCGCTGAGCACCCAACCCAGCGTATGGATCAGATAATCCTCCGACTAAAGGATTCATCCCTGTAATGGTTAGACTCCAACGAGAGCTACACAACAGGGTCAAACCCTTCCCTCTGAGATTATCCCACCCTTCTGTGAGAGGCATAGCACTCCTCGGTCCACTAACTATCTCATACCATACTCCTCTATCATCACTCTCCTGACTTAAAGTTTTGCTGCCCCTCCTCCGCCTTCCGAATGAACCGAGATCACCCTGGCCCCAACTGATTCTGCCGATAACTGGGTTACCGGATACCCACCGGTCACTACAACTAGCACAATCTCTTAGTCGCTCCCAACGACTTCTGAAGAAACCTCGGCTATCTAAACTTCTCTATCTACCCTACCACTCTGGCGCTACAAGTCTTGGGATCCTCGATACCTTATCTTGACCCTACGGTCCCTACCAGGTCCCACCTACGTTGCTATAATCTTACGGACCTCGCCTACAGGTCTCAACCGACTATATCCTAGAGCGGTCCTCCCCTCTAGTCTCACCTGTCTAACTACTATCGCACGGGCCTCGCCCACGGGTCTCACCCAAACCATACTACTGAGCAATCTTGCTTCCAAGTCTCACCTATGTTGCTACTAACATAAGGGCCTCGCCCACGGGTCTCAACCAACTGCATCCAGGAGCGGCCTCACCTATCAAGGGCTATGCAGGCCAACTCCATACTAAATCTCAACGATTTAACCTTTCCTGATCCTTATCTTGCTAACTAGGAGATATGGGCCTCCGCCCACACTCCACGAACTAGGAGATACAGGCCTCCACCCACACTCCACTAACTACACTGCTAATGAATGCTACGGCTTACCCATAGTCTTACATCACTTCCGTCACTAACTCACTGCTGGGGAATGTTGTAGTTATCCCGCAGTGCTACTACACCCTCCATACTGTCTCTACCACTGACTACTATTCCGAGGGTATCCGGACTCACCCGAGTCCTACTAGCTATCCTCCAACCTGATTTCCAAAACCAGCCCTCAGGCATCACATGCTACAACCACCTTGTAGCCTTAGATTCTTGCTATACTCGCACTCTATCGAGAAAATATTCTGCTCGGTCTTCCCCAAACCAATCGTCTACTAATCCCTAAATACATGAACACGACGTTGGGTGGCTTCCCAAATTCCCAACTCCTGAACTCCTGAACCCACCCAACTTCTCATACTACTTTCGCTTCCTTCTCGGGGGGTCACTAATCCTTATAAGTTTAGCATGCTACCGACTATGAATACTTGAACGGTTCTCCCCCACTTTAATCCTGCTTATACCTTACGACTCAGTTCTTGAAAAGGATTCCCAACCCTTCCTGTCATCCCTGAATGATCTGCTGAACACCCAATCTTACCACAACTAGGGATCTAACCAATCTATCCCCAAATGACACATCCCTGAAACTAGCGAGACACTACCGAGTCTCACGCATACATGCTACAGTTACTGCATCCGAAGTAACCTGCTCTATAGGGGTCGTCCTCAACTATCACTCTAAAATCCAAGGTATGTAGATGGCATATAACTCAATCACAAATAGGCTACAAAATTCCGAAATACCCCTACCAATAGCCATGAAGAATCATAACAATATATTCATGAATAAAAGTTAATAGGGGAACAAAAGATACACACCTGCAACGTCCGGTGCTGCTCGTGTCTCCACAGTAGACAGCTGAAAAGCCCTGCCTCCCACCGCAGGCGCCTCTGCTTGGCCCTGACGGCCGTAGGTGACCCTCAAAGTCGCAGGGGCAGGTGCTATCACCCGTCCTGCCAAAAGCAAACTCGGGCACTGGGCCTTCTTGTGGCCCCGCTGACTGTAATGAAAACATATTAGGTCTGACCCCTGAGTGGTGGTAGCAGTACAATCTCTGCTAAAATGACCAGTCCGACCGCACTTGAGGCAACCAGAATCACCACCACTGTCACTCCTACACACACCCTCGTGCGTCCTGCCACACTTCCCGCATCGGTTGCGGCTCTAAAAATCCCTCGATCTCGAATCTGACCCCTTGGACCTTTTGCCCGAACTTGTGGCTACCTGAATCTCATATGGCTTCCTCTTCCTGATTTGCTCCAGATCAATCTCCCTCTCTCTGGCCCGAGCAATCATGTCCTCCAGCATCTTGCAGTTGGATCTGCTCACAAACTCCCTGATGTCACTCCTCAGCATCTCATGATATTGGGCCTTCTTCATCTCCTCATCCGTGACATACTGTGGAACAAGAAGAGCCCTCTCTCCGAACTTGGCGGTGATCTCCGCCACTGTCTAAGTCGTCTGCTGAAGGTCCTGAAGTTCCCGTGCCAACTGCTACACCTCAATAATTGGTGCAAACTCAGCCCTAAACCTGGCCGAGAAATCACTCCATGTCATCTCGTCCAACGCGTCATCATCACCAATGGCATGTCCAACCTCCTCCTACTAATCCCGCGCTCTATCCTTCAGAAGACAGGAGGCGAGTCTGACCTTGTCCCCCTCGGGACACCGGCTAGTACGTAAAGCGTTGGCAACATCGGCCAACCATCTGCTGCTAGCAATGGGCTCCCTGGCCCCATGATAATCTGGTGCTCCGCAAGCTCTAAACTCTCGGAATGTCAAGGTATGCGCTCCCACCAAAGCCATCATCTCTGCGCGAAAGGCTCCCAGCCTCTCGTCCAAAATCTCTAGTATACCCTCCTTGACCGTGCCAAATATCACAGGAGTCTGGTCTAAGATATTGCGCGTGATCTCAGCTGATACAAACTCTCTCATCCACTCCTCGAGCTGCTCGGTCCCTGAACCCGAGCCTGATCCCTCTCCGGCGCCTGATCCGCCCACTGGTCTCTCACACAATGTCACCATGTTGAAAACATAATACAATAACTATCAAAACACACATCACTGTTGAGGGATCACTCATACACACACTGCAAGTTTCCCGGTCTCATATCGGCCCTTCTTCAATCGAGTACGGATCCTCTGCTTTTAGTAGTACAGGCCCATACTACCTTCCACATCTATCCGTACTTTCCTCAAGAAATGCTTCAACTCCACCAGGTCCCTTTTAATACTACTACTACTACTACTCCAGCACTAAACTCATCCTAGGCTTATCCTAGGGAAACCTCCGACCCAACCAGTCCTCAGCTGCTGAAGGTTTCCTCATAATGCCAATCAGCCATTACCTGAATACCATCACATGTAACGAGGCTCAGATGATTCTTCAAGTAAGGGGCTCATCCCTACAACGGTTGGACTCAGACAAGAGCTATGCAATAGGGTCAAATCCAATACTCTAAGATGATTCAACCCTGATTACATGTGACTTAATGTATTCATCTAATAGCTAACTCACATCACTCAGAATCCCACAAAGCACAGAGCAAGCAGCATTCAGACAAGGGAAATCTAGTCATAACATAATCAGGCAATCATATTCACATATCAAGAATCTGTACTAGCATGCGACATAAGCTCATATACTCAAGCATAACCTAAACAGGCTATCCCACTACTGTCTAATCAATACTATCATGTAGCTCAAAAGCACATATAACAGGCACATAAGGCATCCTTTCTAGATCCTTAGTCCTAATCTAGCATATTGTTCAACTAACTGATAATCATAACATAACTTGTATGGGTATTTTGGGGTACTTACTTGAGCTCGGCTGATTGCATGCACCACACCATTTTCTCTTTTCAAAGTTCTTTTCTTTCTCAAAGTTCTTTCCGATTTTTCTAAAACTCTTTTCTTTTCTAAAAATCCATTTTTACAAAAATTGATTTTCCTTTTGAAAATTACTTTACCAATCCCTTAGTTTGAGTCCAGACACACCCGAAAGTATGTTCGAATCCCTCAAACAAAGGCTCTGATACCAACTTCTAACAACCCAAAAATCACGACTAAAAATTTCCTTTAAAACATTACTAAAACCATATTTATAAAACCATATTATAAGTCGTAACATAACTTCAGAGTATCAATTCAAACCATGTTCTTATTATCATTGTAAAACATCCTAGGCTAACTAACTATGGTGTGTGCCATGCGATCATCCCGAGCTCTTCCCTCTCCTACCGGAAGTACCTGAAACCAAAACTGAAAACTATAAGCACAAAGCTTAGTGAGTTCCCCTACCTACCACATACCATACACATAACTGCATACTGCAAATACTGGGCCTCGCCCACTACCTCGAGCCTCGCCCGCTGCAACAGGCCCCGCCTGGCTTCGACCCCGCGGTGTACATATCTGTTTCTCTTAGGCCCCGCGTGTCTCTGGGCCCCGCCCGCTAAACATATACAAACATATGCCATATCGCATAACACATAAACCATAACTACTCTACTACATTCCTGTACTAAGGCCTCGCCCCTGTCCTGCTACTGATGAGTCATGGAACCCCGTCCACACTCCTGCTGATAGTGAGATACGGGCCCAACCCACACTCACTCCATTCCTAACTTGGGCCTCGCCCCTGCTCGGCTACTGATGAGATATGGAACCCCATCCATACTCTGTTAATAGTGAGATACGGGACCTCGCCCACACTCACCTCCCTACCAGGCACATACAAGTATCACACAGACAACAAGTATACTCTTTCATGCAAAACATTCCTTGGGCACCCGCCCGACATTGGACGTTGGTCCTGAATATCATACTGACAAACAGTGCCTAGGGCTAACCCCCCAGGTCTTCCTACTCATAACTACATGGGCCGGCATTGTGGCCGTAGATCCATTCACACAAAGGGAAACTCACTTGCACTGCTGAACTCCGCTAATAACCCTCAGGCTACTATCCGACAACTATCTGAACCGCTGCTCCACTAGCTCCCCGAGCTACCAATACCAAGAATAACAATTAGCCTAACTGTCCTCCCGAAGTCAACTAGGTCAAATCTGGTTAAGGTCCTTCTCAAGGTCAAATTCAACGGTCAGAGTCAACTTCCAGTTGACTCGACTCGCCGAGTTGTTCTACCAACTCATCGAGTTCATGTTCCTCAAATCCCAAAACAACCTCGACTCTACTCGTCGAGTCTAGCAACAAATCAACGGGTTCTCCTTCAACTAAACATTCGGGACCATCTTCAACCGACTCGTCGAGTTGTTCTACAACTCGTCGAGTCCATCTTCATTAGCTAAGGAGATTTCCTTGGACTCGCCGAGTTCCTCCTTGAACTTGTCGAGTACTATGATCTTCATGTCCATTACGGACCCAATCTGGTTGAATCCTTTACTAACTCCACCTGCTGATCCGAATCATAAACAGGAGGGTTTGGGTTTGCGACCCGACTCGCCAAGTCCATGAACTGACTCGTCGAGTCCACCTTGTGACACCTCTATTCTGTCGATCACAGTCCATTCCAACACCTTCAAGTCATAGATTTGGACTTCTAATGCTAGCTTTGCACGTAAAGTTGCTAACTTTACGTCCATGCAAGGTGTTATGAGGCTAGAACACTTAATCCAAGCTTCAAAGAAGGCCTAGGTCATGAAATCAATCCATGGATGGATAAAGCTGCCCCCTCAAAGCTTCTAAAGCTCATAAATGCATAGATCTTAAGTCCTGTCATCCTCAATGGCTCAAAGTTCGGATTGACCTTGGAAATGATCCAAATATGACCAAATCTATACTAGAAAGGGAATGTAGGTGATTAGCAGCCAAGGTATAAGCTTTTTACCTCTACATGGTCAGAAATGTCACCCCAACTCTAGATCTATAACTTCTTCTTGCACCAACAAGGTCCTTCTACCTTCTCCAAGCTTCAATTCACTCTCAAGGCAAGAACTAGCTCAACAATGGAGTTAGGTGGCTAGGGTTTCGTGTTCTGGACAATAGGGGCCGCAAATGAGCCCTAGGGAAAAGAATGAGATGCTTAAATAGGGTACCAAGTCCCAGAATTAGGGTTTCCTAACCCAGACCTGACTCGCCGAGTCCACTCTCTGACTCGTCGAGTCGGTCACTTAACCTTGCACACAGATCCCGCTCCGGCTCATCGAGTTCTTCCTTGGACTCAACGAGTTGACCCCGTTTGACTTAGGGTTTCCTTTCCTTTCTTTGTCTTTCTGATTCTAGGTGTTACATTATGACACAGTATATAAGCAATATGTTGATCACCAAAATTGGAACTTAAGCTAGTAAGAAGGGGGCTAACTGATTTCAAGAGTGTGACATTTCTCTCAAGGTTTATTCCAAGTGCATTGCGTGTTGTGTGAGACATTTGAGGCATCACACTTGGGGTGCTAGGCTCACAAGGTTTTCAAGGAATCCAAATCACTACAATGTATGTTTTCTTACTATCTTTTATGATTAAAAGTTTCCTTGTATGCTAGATAGGTTAAGAACCTTGGAAAAACAATTTTGCATGTATCATAGATAAAAACATAGATCCAAGGTTTCTAGGGTTGCATGTACACCATAGGAGTGTTAGAATGCTTAAAATCCAACAGGTTGTTGGGTTTGAAGATAGTACATCCCCCTAAATCGGGGTAGAAAACCCCTAGATGTACTTTTCTATCTTCTTACTCTCTGGGGTAACCATCTTCGGGCATAGTGCTGCCAGGTCGCTAAACCTGTTAGTGTAGGCCACTATGTCTGAGCCGACCATGGTATGCTCCCATAGCTATTGTTCCAGTGTTTGAACTTCGCCCCTTGGACAGTATTCTTCCAACATCATCTTTTTTAGGTTCTCCCAACCTATCGAGTTAGCCACTAATAGGGTCATTGATTTAACATAGCAATTCCACCATGTTAGGGCTCTGTCGGAGAAGGTGCCGGCCGCAAACTTCACTTTGCTCCCTTCTAGGCACAAGCAGATTTCGAAGACCGAATCTGTTTTCTTGAACCATCGCATCAGAGCAATGACTCCCCCATTTCCATTAAAGGATTTGGTTTTGCAGTTCATGAAGTCCTTATACGAACACTCACGTAGGTGTCCGCGGGTAACTCCGGGGTTAGTTAAGTGGGTACCGCTACCACATCCACTGGTACTACATATGTGAGTGTGAGTTATAGCATCTGTTATTGTTGTTATTATTGCTTCTTGGAGAGCAACATGATCAAATTGTGGTGGTTGATTCTCTGTTGTGCTATTGGCCACACGCCTTATAGGTCTAACGCGAGGCATATTTTGCTAAAAATAATACAAATATGAGACAGAAATAAGTCTGTAGCAGTGGTTATAAGCCGAAAGTTGAATGACTAAGTTATCTGTTACTGGCTGCATGAAAAAGAAATGACTTAGTGGCTATCCTTGAATGAATTTCTATGAATTGAATATCCGTTACTGGCTGCATGAAAAAAAATAATCCTAACACATAGTGTGAGTAGTGTATTCACTAGCTCAATAAGTCAATTAAGGTTGTTATTTATTAGTGTGATGCATAGGACGTTTTGGTTTCTTCGGTTGATCCATCCTTGGAAAACTCCTCTGGAATCTCTTTTTGTTTCTCCTTGACCCCTCAAATGACTGATATGACATAGTGGTTCCATCTATCTGGGTTTGTCGTGCGAGAATGGAAGTATCTAAAGAATCTATGAGATTAAGTGAAACTTTATGGGGTGATCCTTACCGGGTCCTCCTATAATTGCGCAATCTAAACAAGTTGTATATAATTTAAGATTAGATAGTCCTTCAAATAAGTGATCCTACTCTAAAACCACAACCAAACAAGGAACAGGAAGTAGAGCATAGATCACAAATTCTAAGTCTATAAAATCTCAATTATATATAACCTTGGGAGTATACATTCTGGAATTATAGACCTACTGGAAGGGTCTTTTAAATTTTCACGTAAGTTATTTATAGTGCCTAAAATAACCCTATAGTATTTGAATGTAATGAACTTGGTATGTTTTAAATTTTTTGTTGTCTTATAGTATCATAAAATACTCTTATAGTATTTTAACTTTATGTTCTGATCTAGAAATCCCTTAAATAGAGCTAGGTAAGTTTTAAGACTGTTGCAACACCACATCACTCCCAAACACATGTTGGTCATATCTCAAATAAATATAGTTGATCAGGCTATATTGATCCCATATATGATTAATTAACTGTCCAGGTTTGACCGTAGTGTCCAACCTTTAAATACTTATGTTTTGTTCTTCTTGTGATACTTCTTCTAGTAAGTATATATGTATGCAGGCATGTATACTTTTATAAGAATATTGTTATATTTTAAAATATACTTTTAGTCAGAGCACTTCAGCCCATTACATTTATAGTTGTATATCTTTTATAGGTTGATATACTTAGTTCACTATAAGCAATGCTATGATACCGATCTGTCACACCCCCAAACCGAAACAGCGGAAATGTTCGGGGGCGGAGGACGTCATATGTAGTATCACAACACATGCATCATAGTTATCAAAGTAACAAACAACCATTGCATTAATATTAAAGTGTTTACAAAGTATGTGATTCACAAAAGATTGACTCCAAAAGTAAATAACAAAACAACACATGAAGCTACTATGCTCCATCTTCTGAATCCTAGTGCGCGTACATGTCTACTAGTTTCCTGAGAATACAAGCTATTTTGAAAGAGTATATCAACATTTAAGCTGGTGAGTTCATAAGTATTTTAGTTATGAAAAGTAAAATGTAAGTTCTTTTAGAAAAGTTCGCATGTTCCTCCAGAAAATCCTATATTTTCTGATGTGATGAATGATAACTAAAAATGACTCTATAATTCCTTCTATGAGTACTAAATGGATACACGTTATATACAATCCAGAGTAAATAGACAATCGATTGTGTGAATCTTCCCTAAGCCCACAACCAAACAAGGAACAGGAAATGTGGCGGAAGTCACACATCACATTTTTTCTAAGATCTTCATTGTATATAACCCTGGCGTATTCATTTGGTAATTATGGAGTTAACTGTAATAGTTCTTTATATTTGATGAAACATTCTTTAAGAAAATCATATATTTCCTTTAGTAAAATGGTAACCACAGCCAAACAAGGAACAGGAAGTAAGGCGGAAAACACACATACAATTGCCTGTCGGATATTAATCATATATAACTCTGATGTATAAACTAAGGTATTATAGAATTAACTACTAAAGGCCCTTTAAGTTAAACTGGTTTAATAATGCGTATCAAACCCTTTTACGTATGACTTTCTAGTTTAGCCTAATTAATGTTCTATCTGAAAAGTATGTTTTTGTACTAGAAAACAGTATATTGAATTTGTATGCTATGACCTGACCCATACCTGATACTCCTTATGATTACTTGGTATATATATATATATATATATATATATATATATATATATATATATATAAGATCGAATAGATAGTAGACTATGTGAATCTGCTCTAAGCCCACAACCAAAACAAGGAACAGGAAATGAAGCGGAAAGCGCACATCCTATTGTTTGTCAGATCTGATTAATAGATATCCCTAATGTATCCACGAAGGAATTATAAAGTTAGCATTATAGGTCCGCTTCTAACTGAATGTCCTCGAAGTCTGGTACTTTGTAGATGTACCCCATATATATCCTTATTCCGTGTATATTGTCATATTTTGTTATAAACAATGAGTTAATGATACGTTCCCTTCCTAGGTTACTGGGAGTGTAAAGTATAAGTTCGTAAATCATGATTTGTTCTTCTGTTCTAGAATATAGTATGTTCTTTTCTGTTCTTGTTATAGTATGTTCCTTCATGTTCTAGTTATAGTATGAACTGAACCCCTAAAATATACCTATTATAGTTTACTAGTATGCTTGTTTGAACTGTTACCGACTTGAAGAAAATACTCAGTTATCTAATGAATTAAGCATGTACCTTAAAAACAGAGTTTTATAAACAACAAACTAACATCTTTTTAAAAGAGTTTTTGAATTGATTTGATCACTTACAAAAGTATAAGAAATCCTTTAATGTGATGGCATCACAGGTAAATATTTACACAATATTATTGCGTTGAACTTGTATCCCCCCCTAAAAGCATTTAAAACATTTAAAAGATTGATTATTGGGGTATGAACTCACCTTATGTGGGTGATTCAATTGAAGATTCGAGTAAGGATGTTAAGTTCCACGAATGAATTCCCAAGACACAAACGAATCCAAAGAAGTGTTAGAAGCAAGATAAGAGGCTGATTGGGTGTTCACGGCCCAAAGGAAGGATGGTTCACGGCCCAATGGAGTTCACAACCCAATTTGATGAATGGTTCACGACCCAAGTTGATGTTCACAACCCAACTTGATGATCACGGACCAACTTGATGAGTGGTCCATGGCCCAAATATGGAGAATAACACTTGAAGATCTTGGTGTTTTGGTGGGTGTTTGATGTTCCTAGTAAGCTTCTATTGAGTAGCAAAGGAAAAGGGGTGTTTAGGAGTGAAAGTTGTTATTCTTGAACTATGATACTTCAGAGAGACTGGATTGATTGCGACCATGAGAAGAAGAAGTGAAGGAAAGTGGCTAAAACCCATCTATATACCATGAGTTCACGGCCTAAGAGGTGTTCATAGCCACACTTGAAATCACAGCCGTGAATACTCTTTGATGGGTTTTCTAGTTCGATTGCATTCCTCTAATCCTAAGCTAACACTTAGACATCCAATCCTTAAGTGTATTAGGCTTAGAACTTATTAAAATGACCCTTAACAAGGCTAAAAGTTAATAGAAACAAGTCTGACTTTTGATTGATTGGTTTGACTTTACAAGATAGAAATTTACGGGTTGTCACAAAAATACTGCATTTTTCTGGAACTATATATTTGTACTTTACTATGTTTCATATATTATGTAAACTAATTTCACAATTTCGGTCTTAGGGTTTTAAGTTCATAACCCTCTTTTTATATATAAAAATATAGGATTTTCTGGGAACACCTTGTTTTTTATACAAACAAAGGAAACAAAGAACATGCGTGCAACTATACACGGATTTTATAACGAGACTCACAAACTACTTTTTATAGAAAATATCGGATTTACTGGAGTTTTACAACGTATTATGAACACAGATATTACAACATTTTACCTACAAATATGCTTATGAACTCACTAACTTTTTAGTTGACGCTTTTCAAAATGACTTGTATTCTCAGGGATCTAGCAGGCAAGTACTCAACCCTTCTTGAGGGCCGACATCGCCATGTTACGTTTTTCTTACCTTTCAGATATTTCTAATCAACTTTCGAACAATTGTGTTTGTAAACAATGTAATACTCTAAATCTTAATGTATGAATGTTTTTGTTGCTATGTTTCATTACTATTCAATTGTTATGATATTGTACATGAAGTCACTCCATCCACCCCCAGACGTTTCCACCGTTTTGGTTTGGGGGTGTGACATTGTCATATCGGAACCTTTAAAAACTCAAACTTTAAACAATGTCTTCACATAGTTTTGTGCATCGGATATGAATTTCGTTTGCATTTTTGAAAGCATCACATCCGAGAAAATCTAGAAATGCTTTTGAAATATTTTTATGAAGTCAGGATTGTTGGCACGTAAATCGAGGCAAAATGGCAGGGTGACAACAAAAGGATGACATCACCCAAGATCATGGAAGTACCATGCACATGTATATTTATGTTATTAAATCCTCTAAATCCTTCCAATATATACAAAAATCTTATTTCATTCCTTTAAAATCATTCCCCCTTCACACACACACACACACACACACACACTCTCTCTCTCTCTCTCTCTCTCACACACACACACACTATCTCTATGTGTATCTCCGATAAAAGAAGAGGAGTCGGCAATCCCTCCACCAGCTGTGTAGCCTCCCCCATCGATCATAGCTCCACCGAACACCTCCTCCCTTCACCCCATGCCCCGCTGCCACCCATGATTGTTGAAAACAACTCATCGAAGGCCAAACAACCAAGTGAAAGCCACCGGAAAACCGGCTGCCTTCCCTGTTCTCCTGTTGTTCAAAACCTCCAGCCACATTTCAATGTTTCCTACTCCGACACGACTACCCCATATGCCTCATCCCCCTTTCCCGTCAAAAACAACCCCGAAAGAAGCCAGAATAACTGCACATGCATCGTCGATAGGCCACGCACCACCGTGAACGGTGGTTTTATGGCGACTATTCATGCCCCCTCTAGTGCTCCATTATTAATGAAAAGTTGATTTTCGGATTACTCTCATGCAGATCTATGTTATCGAGTGCTCAAATTGTCCAAAAGGTGTCACGAGCAAAAGTCAGAAAAAAGCAAAAACGGCCCGATCTCTAAAACGAGCAGTCATACACTTTGAGGGTGAGTTTGTATCGCTCCTCTTTTAGGTTTTTATGATTTTGGGGGAGAATACTAGAGAATTCATGGTTTGTTTACGTAAACTGGTTTTATTAACTTCAAGTCTACGTAAAATGTTAAAACCAACAAAATGATATAAGATTTCCTATAACGAGTTCATGCAAAAGATGATCAAAAATCTATAAAGATCTAATTATATATGTTTATTTAATATATATATATATATATATATATATATATATATATATATATATAGGGTTAGGTTATTTTGTTTTCACTATCTATTGTGTGCATGTATGACTGATTCTGGACCAATCATTTTAGTTATTTTAAGAAAGTAATTAATGCATATTACATGTTGAATATATAATAGATATTAATTACATCTTCAGCATTTAATAAGCATTAATTACTTTCTTAAAATAACTAAAATGATTGGTCCATAATCAATCATACAGGCACACAATAGATAGTGAAAACATTTGAACCTAACTCTATATATATATATATATATATATATATATATATATATATATATATATATATATATATATATATATATATATATATATATATATATATATAAGTATTTATATTTATGTATATATTATTAATATGCATTAGATCTAGTTGTATAAATATGATGTATAAAAATCATGGATCTTAGTATATGTATATATGTATGCGTTCAAAGTCATGGGATTGGTTTATATATATATATATATATATATATATATATATATATATATATATATATATATATATATATATATATATATATATATATATATATACTCAAGAGATCATAGATCTAATAAGTTGTATTTTTATATATAAATTATTCAAAATGATATGATTTAACTTAAAAATAAGTGTATAAGAGTTAAAAGATTTAATTATATATATATATATATATATATATATATATATATATATATATATATATAATTGAATATTTATTTTCCTGTGTGAAACCAAACCCGATATGTTTATATATTTATGTTTCAATATAAAGATGTCAATATTATATAATATTATATACATCGCTATAAACTTCAATAGTTATAAAAGCACGTCGGTTAATTACGTTAAAAAGTCGTTTTAATATAAATGATGTATTTGTAAAGATTTTGTAAACTTGTGATTATTGAAACCTGATTTTTGGTCAAAATACTGTTGTTATGCTACCCGTGTTTTGTTAGGAAAAACCTATATGAATTATAAAGAATAAGTCTGGTAAACCTTGAAATCCAAGTGTTAAGACATAATTTTCCATTTTAATGAGTTGAACAAATAAGAGTCTAATGAAGTTTTAACAAAAGTTTTGGACTAAATTGCATGCACTCATTGTTTGAACTACTAAACATGGGTTTCTCTATATGAGATGTGTTTTTCATCCACTAAGAATGATAAAATTAGTAAGACCGTATGTGCTATAACCGTTAATTCACAAGGATCAATGATCTTTTTAGCATAAATCTATATGAGTTGACTATCCCGCATGTGGTTGCTAGCTACAAGATAAGTCTGACGAGTCGCAACGGACGTAAAGGTTCAACCTCTCATTATTTTATGACGACGATGAAGCGTTGGTGATGTTCTCAACACACCACTTGTGCTTTTTAAGAGGGTTATGCATCTGCAGTTCGGTTATAGACTCATTAGAGACCCCAATGTTTGTTTTATTGCACATATAGAATTGAAATAGGATTTATACGTTGTTTGTACACTTATACATGTTGAAATAAGACTGTATGTAGTGAGAATGATTTGCTCAAAATGGATAAGTGTCAATAAATGGATTAAGTGGAATATTACTTAATTAATCCTTCGACATGACTTTTTAATATTTATAACCTTACAACTAAGAAGTTATCTACATAAACAAACATTTTTACTTGCATGGGATTGGAAGGAGATAAACAATTTCTTTTCTACTTTTTGGATTCGGAAAAAGTACATTTTATTTTATACAAATGGATATTCAAATATATTTATATAAAATATACTTTTGGTCATAAAAGTACACAGTGTTATAACCTGTAGAACTCACCAACAATTTTATTGACATATTCTTAAAAAATATATTCTTAGGTAACTAAAGAGTTGCGGTTTCATCCCCAGATATTATGGATTCTCTAGTTTGTACTTTTGATGTTGACTACGTTTTATCACAAATGTTTTTATCTTTAAGGATATGTATTGACATTTGTAATGATGTAAGACACATGTATTTAGTATTGTAATATTGTATTATTCGTATACTGCTCATTTTATGCTTTGTCTGTGATCTATTCATTACGTTGCTACGACGGTCGGGAGTGTGTCAGATTGGTATTAGAGCCTTAGTTATAGAGAACTAATATTTCCTTTAGGATCTACAATAATAATACATGATAAATATAAGATATAGAGTTTTGAGTATAAACCAAACTCTATTATTAAGAATATTTTCCCTAATATAAGAACAAACTTAAAAATCAAGATTTTAGATCGAATACCCAACTAAGTTTTATAATACATAGGTTGTGCTACATTTAGACCTAGTTTGCGCACCTATGTTTTATTATGGACCAACCGCATGTAATGTCTAACTTAAGTGTGGTAGTTGATAGACTACAATCCTTGGAGATTTTGTAACGTCACAAAAATAATGACATGAATATTTCGTTTTTAGATTAATAATCGTTAATAAATATCATTTCCATAAAACCAAGGTAATCAAGATTTAGCAAAACATCATCGAATCAGAGTAAATCACAGAATGCGGAAACATGTGGGGTGTTCTCTACAATCATCCCGAGCTCTTCCATTTGAAAACCAAAGTACCTGTAATATAAACTGAAAACTGTAAGCATAAAGTTTAATGAGTTCCCCAAGATACCTCATACCATACATAAAATCACATAATGGGCCCCGCCCGACATCGAACCCTGTCCAAAATCGGGCCCCACTCGGCATCAACCCCCTCTTGGTAAACAGATCTGTCAGTTATCAGTCCCTGCCTGGCATCGGGCTCCGCCCGGTATAAGCATATAAACATATAAACATATAAACATGTAAACATACAAACACACAACACATGTCATAATCATAGAGATAAATAGCATACAGACTAGCCTTTGTGCCCCGCCCAACATCCGGTCGTACCTGGTAATTATAAACACATACAATAACTAGCATACAATATACTCATCAGACCTCGCCTGGCATCGGGCCCCTCCTGGTAAACATAAAACACATAACATATGTAATAGTCATGGAAAAAAAACAAGCATGCTAAGCATAACAAATCATGGGTCGGCATTGGGGCCTTCGACCCGCTAAACATAGTGAGGACACTCACCTTGATCTGCTGCAAATCAGATAACACTCGGTTGCCGAACCAGAAATCCCACACTAACAACAAATAAATCCCAATTTATAATTATGCCATAATCCATTAACCGCGACCTCAACTCATAAGTCCCGAATCCTTGGGTAAAAGACCATTTTACCCATTCTTTAATGGGTCCAACCCAAACTTGGCCCAAGGCCCACTAATGGGCCAACAACACAAATTGAGGCCCAAGCCAAACCTAAGTCCCAATCAAAGTCCTGAGGCCCAACCAGAGCCCAAACAGATAATTCATAGCCCAAAGAAACAAACCGAACGCGCTGCATTCGCTAGTGGAGCGTTGGGCATTCGTTTCCAGACCACATATCGGGACCCTTCTCCTGAACCCGTTGTGTTCCTGACATGAACGAACGACGTTCCCGGTCTTTGTCCAAAAATAACCCCAAACGTCTTAATACCTTAAGTCCAACGTCTAAATCCTCAAAATAGCTTCATATCAGTAACTTAATCCATAAAGTCGAAGGCTTTAAGCCTTTGCATGGCTTAATGAAGCCCAACATCAAAGATGAACTCCAAAGGTCAAAACCACACTAAAATGTCTTAAAAATTTCTTAACACTTTAAGACCTTAGTCCAAACTTCCAGATCTGATTCAAAGGGACTTCTTAAGTCATAAAGTTTCCAACTTTATGACTTAGCATAACTCAATGGGACCCAAATCAAAACCCTAATTCCCAAACTTCGTCAAATGACTACCAAATCAGGCATGAAAGGTTAATACTCATCAAGATCCAAACTTTATGACTCCTTAACCCCAACAAGGGACGATTATGAAGCTCAAAGGTTCTTAAGTAACTTCTACTCACAAGAACCACCACAAAGGGACCAAAAGCATAACAAAGTACCACTTAGCTAGATCCATATGAAAGAGTTATCAAGGTTGAGACTTTATACCTCCACAAGATAAATGTATGTGTACAAAGCCTGAATCCAAAAGCTCTAAGCCAGACAATGACTCTTCAAGAAGCTCCTTCTTCTTCCTCAAGCACCAAAACACACTTAAACCACTATGAAGCTCAAGAATCACTCAAACAGAGGCTATAATTTCGTTCTTAGGGTTAGAGAATATGGAGGCTGAAGAATGGAAGAGATTTGGGTCCATAATGATGCTTATAAAGGGGCCAAACCCTAAAAATGAACTTTTAAAGCAGCCCAATGAACGCCCAACATTCCCAAGTTTGCCCGCATCCAATTTCCTTTTGGTACGCCATGTGTACTCGTTTTGGGCCAAAACCCCTCTAACTTCAAATGGTCATAACTTTTGTATCCCTTATCCATTTTCGATGTTCTTTATATCCATGCAAAGGTAATGAGATGCCCTACACTTCTATCACCTTTATTTAGCCTGAAAACCAACCGAACTAAAAT
This sequence comes from Lactuca serriola, assembly GCF_051521515.1. NCBI lineage: Eukaryota > Viridiplantae > Streptophyta > Magnoliopsida > Asterales > Asteraceae > Lactuca > Lactuca serriola. The sequence goes on from NC_136416.1 coordinate 145,569,600, forward strand.
CCAAAATTCATAAAAGTCCTGAACAAATGCCTTTACCAATATCCTTGGGCTCTAAAGTACAAACCGAACCCTTTCATCACATAACCAACATCCGCACATGCAAATGGATCTAAACCTTTCTTCCCCAAGGCCCTAGGACTTATGATAACTGATGATCGGGCCACGGTACCGAATAATGAAGCAGTTCGAAACCGAGCGTTACAGATTTTAAGGACCAAATCATAACTAAAATCACAGTTAAAAGACATGAACGCTTGGCTCTATACGAAATATATATGTTTGTGATTTATATATGATAAGACATGATACTGACAAAAATTTAAAATATTTTTATAGATGGCAGAATGGATGAACTTGGGAGGAAATGTTGCCCCTATTCCCATACTACCCAAGGACCCTACTATCCTAAGTACACAATGAGGTACCATCCGTTGGTGTTAGATAAGGGAGCTCCCATTCTAGTAAAGGACGAGGAGCCAGAGTAGGACCCCTCCAAAGAGGAGGAACCCAAGGAGGAAGATAAGCCATCGAAGGAGGCTGAGGCAGTTGAGGAGAGCAAGTCGATTGATGAGGAGGAAGTGATCACATCACCCTGACCCTCACCAGCCAGTCCCTACCAACATATCTTTGATTATTCAATTTTGATTAGCATTGATCGCTCTTTTCTTTAAAGCTGATGTCGTAGAAGCGGACATCCGACTATTGCCATTTTATCCAACAAGTCGTATGGGGTGGGGTGCTTGTGATAAGATGCCTTAGATATGAGGAATTCTAAAAAAACAAAAAAAAAAAAGGAAAATTCAAAGATCAACTGGATAACCTTGTACTGACAGAGTGCTTGCAAGTCCATTCCCATTACAGGAAGTGTACCAATTGATAAAAATCAAAACAATTATACAATGTAATATATTAATTATAAGCAATAAAAGATTTAATATTTAAAATTTCTTAAAGAATTAATCATGTCTTATTTAAAAATTGGAATATTCATTTGAAAATAAGACTTGTGTGTAATGTTTAATCAAAATTTTATAACCGGTTGGTGAAATCTATCAAATAAAAGTCATTTGAACACGAAACTCTAACTACCGTTCCAACACGGCTTTGTTTAACGTAAAATTTTGATTTTCATCCATGAATTTGTATTAAACATTTTTTTAAGGAATCAAGTTTGGATAAATTACGAACAAGACGACGAAAAGTGGCTAACGTTAAACATTTATAAGCCATAAGATCAAGTTTAAAAACAATTCACTAAGCAATCCGACTTCTCCCTTCTAAATCTCGATGGCCTCTTTCCTTCCTAGCTATATTGCATTTTTAAAAATTTATTTTCCTAACTAATTAGTTCATTTTATCAAAATCTAACTAGCTCTTAAGGGAGCACGTTGTAAGAAGTCAAATCAAATCTACAAGATCCTAACATATCTTTTGCAAGATTTGAGACAGTCTTCCTTTTCCTTTATGCTAAATCTCGATCACTCTCTACCTCTCGTATCCCTCTATCTTTCTCACTAGATTCCTTGAAAATAATGCACATGCATTGTATCTTTCTATGATATGATATTTATAACCAAATCAAAACAAGATCAAACCATATCTTCAAGGATATCACTCACAATTTCCTCATACCTTCCTCCTCATTTACTCCCTCTTTATGCTCTTATTTCTCCAACTAAAGCCTTACTAGATGAGTTTGTAACTAAATCTTAAGGGCATCAACTTGTTAGAGATTTGACCAAACCCAAATCAATTACAAATGATCTCCAAATATCTTACAAGATTGCACAAATCTTTCCTATCTCTCTCTCTCTCTCTCTCTCTCTCTCTCTCTTTCTCTCTCTCTCTCCCCTCATAAATCTCGACCACTATTTCCCTTTATCATTCTACTTCTATTTTCTCCTAACTTTCACACATTTGCACTCTAAATTTCACTCAAGACCAACCCCATTTCATCCCTTCTCCTCCTATTCAAAGATCATCAAGAATCGAGGGCAAAATGATGTTGCTACCCCTCGGTTTTAGCCTTTCAATTCAACAAATTTTCATCTATTTTTGCAAGCTTTAAAAGATTAGATAACCCGCTGAAACATGTGTTTAGTTGCTACTGTTGGATTTTCTACGCATCAGATACACTCTAAACTAGGTAGTAGAAAAATTGAAACTACAATATACCTAAGTGTACATGGAATCTATTGGTTTCATACTAATTACATATACCGTATGAAGGCATAAAACATAAGGAAAAACAACATACTCTTTCATAGCCCTTGATCTCCATGCTTAAGATCTTGATCCTCCATGAAGTTGCTTGGATGAGAGGAGCCAAACCAGAATCCCTCTAATGGTATCACACCCAATGACACCAAAGTGTGGAATAAAAATAAATAGGAGAAGGGTCGATTTCAAAAACCCTAAGGGGGTTAGAAATCGTCCCTAAGATGGGGAGGAAGAAGGTTTGGCGAAACTTTAAGCTAATGTGCAAGGAAGAATGAAATCCCTAAGGCCCTATTTATAGCCTTGGATCCATTCTAAGATTTTGTAATCCTTCCCATGTAGGATAGGATCCTAACCACGAAATTCACTCCTTTTCCCATGTGGGATGGAGTGATTTTCATCCAACCCTAATCTCATAAAGTTCTGGAACATTCCTGATTAACCAACTATCAATTAATGAATATTCAACCCTTTAATTAATTAAACTGTTAATTAATTCCCAAAATATTTTCCAATTTGTTTCTAATTAATTATTAACCAGAATAATTAATAAACCAATTTCTCCTTTTATTTATTCTACTTGATTTGGATCTTGAGGGCAACCCAAAAGGACTCTGTTATTATTAGAAATATCAACAAATAGTTAATGACCTTTGATACTCTTCCAACAGTCTCCCACCTGGATAAGTCATCAACTATACATGGTCCAATATTTCTCCAATAATCAATAGAGAGTTAGCCATCCAATGCAACTATTGAACTCTTGATCTAATCAAGATCTAACCCTTAGATAAGTGATTAACTATCCCTTCATTCTATGATATCTATATGAATTCGAGACATAGACAATGGTCAATCCCAGAATTCAATATTATGTTTCCTGGTATATATTTGTGATAACTACATCTGACTACCGAATTAAGCACATCAATTCCAATTAGGTCTCGGCCAAGCACTTTAGATGTCAACACCAAATCATCGAGGGGCCATAGATATCACTTTTCCTATTAATGTAGAAGGAACAAATAAAATTTGACTACATAGTTTTTGTCTATTTCATCATGTCATACATGGACATACCATTTATAACTTCCAGTTACGGATAGTGTTGGAGTAAACCAATGCATAACAAAATCATAGAGAAAAACTCCACGTATATCTAGGTTTGAAGAATAGAAGATATTATCGTATTAGAATTACTCATGACTGGATCCATGAAGTAATCGCTAAGTGTGGGTTGGTCCAATACTTAGATCTCTATTAAGTACTCATGAGTGTTAGCGCAATCTCTATGCTATGTCTAATCACTATGGACAATCCACCAATACTCATGACAGTCTTGAATCACTACTTACTTCCAAGAGTATGATCGATTTTGGACGTTTGAGTAAATTAATACTCGGGAAGTGGGTTCCAAACATGCAAAAGGAGAACACAGTAATAAACTATTTAAAATGACTGATCACCATCATATATTAAGATCTCCACTTAATAATCGCCATATCAAATTAACACTTAGAATGCTTAAGTTCTTAAGTTTAAAACAAACTAAACTAAAAGTGTTTAAACCAATTCATTTGCAAATCTAATGCCTCTTGACTTCATCTGACTGTCAGACTTGGTCAGTGACCTTGGTTAATGGAATGGATCGACAAGATTATCTTTCGATATGACTTATTGACTATGATGTCTTTATATTTGACTCACTATTAAATGTTTTGGAACGTACTGAGTATGTATCATGTGATCTTGTGTGACTTGGGATCCATACCCAAGGTAAGTTCACCCTTATCATCACAAGAGCCTCCAAAAGGACCATCAATGATTGAATTTCAACAAGGATGTCACTAATGAATCTCTTTTAGTCACATTTTATTCTTTGCAATTTACGTCATTGCAATGTACTCTAAGTTTGTTGAATCCAATATGGTGTATTACTTGGTACTCTTCCAAGCTAATACATCACAATTCAGTAAAAGCACGAATTCCAACTGCGAAAGAAATCATCTTTATCAGTGTGGAACTTAGCATTAATGAAACTTTTACAATGATCCCTTCCATATTGTCAAGACTATTTCATTTGTCCTCTTGGGACACTAAAGAATGTTCTTGATCTTGATTCGTTTATTCTTGCCAAATTGATCTAATCCAACTTGTCATGCTCAAGGCATACGAGTCATCAGATCTTAAACATGTCATAGCATATATGATCGATCCCATAGCAAGAACATGTGGGACAGGACTTATAACCTCTAGTTCAATAGTAAAACTAGGACATTAGCATTGCTTAATGTTATGCCATATTTTAATAAGCACGAACTCCTTTTTGATTCTTCATGTAGAGCTTTCTTAAGATTCCATGTGCTTTTGCATAATCAAACGAATCACTTTGATCTATCTCCTATATCTTTATTATGTATGTGTTTTGTATGTCCCATGTGTATCATAGCGAAACAATTCTCATATCGAGCCAAGTTTTTACACTTGCTAAGTTAGAACATAGTTTCTTATGAATCGTACATTATCTATGTACTAAAAAGGGTGACAACAATACTCCCACTAGCATTGATATATATATATATATATATATATATATATATATGGTTTATCTATCTTTCTCGAATTTCAAACTCCTTAAACTTTTTCATTGAAACAAACATTCCAATTACTCCCACTAGCTTTGACATATGTATGGCTCATCTTTATTTCTAAAAATTCAAACTCTTTAAACTTTCTCATTGAAATAATGATCCCACTTGCGAGATGCTTATTTCGATCCATAAATGAACTTGTCAAGCTTACATATCCTTCACAACCTATCTAGGTTTGATTATGTGTTTGTTCCTATCCATGCTTGTCTCTACTTGAAGATCCACTTATACCTAATGGTTAAGGTCAAGTGATTGATCTACAATGTTTTCACATACATAGACTAAATCTTACTCTCCATTTTCTCCTTCTATGTTATAGCCTTTAGGGCCTACCATAGCTTTCGATTGCTGGTACACTCTGATTGGTATCTACCAGTGACTCATATACCTCAGTAATATAAACTCTTATATAACTATGTATAATGTCCTCTATCAGATCTAAAAGGAAGAGGTGGAGGTATGTCATTTTCCTCAATAGCTCTTCCAATCCCGAATTGAATGCTAGGTCCAACTTTAGGCTCTTTGTTGGTTGACTCTTGAATCTTGTTAAGATAAATGTGGTTCCCACTAGCCCTTTTGGAAATCATCTCCCTCTATTGGAAGACTGCCCTTCGAGCAACATACACTTTGTTCTCAAAAGGATTGTTAAACAATTATCCAAAATGCTTGATGGGTTCTCCAACGAGATAACACATCTCTATTCTAAGTTCTAGAATGTCGAGCACTTCACGACAACCATAAGCCTCATAATCGTAAACTTGCATATGTGTCAGTGAGGAGTAAATCCCACTTCACATATCATAGATTGTTTCATGAACCTACTTAGTTGGTACAAGATCAAAGGACTTCTCGTAACATTATTCATGGTACAATCCATGAATTTGTAGTAAACATAGTGCGACTCATCTAACACAAAATCAATCAATGATTTGTTTCTCTACCCAACTAAGACTTCCTAGTGGTAGTGTTCTGGGTGGAGATAGATCATGAAACTCTTTCATAATTACTTAGATGATCGATAAGGTTTTGGACTGAGATGCTCATTATGAGTGTCTGATCCTATTGCCCAATTGATTCTTAACTTTGCTTTATAAGAGCTCTAAACATATGAATGGTTCCAGACTGATGTTCATACGAAACTGGTCTCACCATGTATTGTGGTAAATCTGAATGGTCCACTAGTGCAAACTAATTCCAACAGATATTCACATCACCCAGTGATGTATTTATCATGAAACTTGAGTTCAAATGATATAAAATCCGATCCAACTGGATACTTGGTAATGTGTTTCTCATTTATGTATCCAAGACTATGATTCCACAAATACATTTCACCCAAACCTTTTGGATGTATTTGAATCAGTACGTATTGTGGTCAATCTGAACGATCCATTAGGTAAACTAATTTCAATAGATATTTGTACCACAATAATGCACCTTATTCAAATATTCGAATCAATTTTGAACTATTGCTACTATACTAGTTTCATAGATTTCATGACTTTCTTTTAACATGTAAGAATGCTCTACATTTAAATAATTCAGAACTATCACATGAAACAAAGTATAAACAGTTTCAATTATAAGACCATAGACTAAACATTTGGAAATGAGTTGTCTTTTGATCCTTTGAACACTGCAAGGGCTTGACATTCATGATCAAATTATCTTCTCCATGTTTCGGTATTCTTACTTCATTTTAGTCACCGCACATTCTTACAAATGTTAGTACTTAATCCTTAGTAAAATACTCAATGTTTAGACGTAATGTTCTTATAGCATTAAAATTCATATATTTGATTGAACACCAAACATGGAAAAACTAGTTACTTTTGATCCTATGGAAATTAGCAAAGGATCTTGATCAATAATCAAATTTAACTTCTTCATGTTCCAGTCCTTTCACCTCAAATATATATATATATATATATATATATATATATATATATATATATCTTGGGCATGTATGCTTTCTATGTCCTTTCTTGTTATGGAAACAAACAGCTATCAGAACATGTCTAAGAATAAGCCTTCCTTTATCCTTGGCATTTAGGCCTAGATTATGTATACCACCACTAATTAGCTTTTAAACCATGGGCAATTGACTTTCTTCTTCTTGACACTTCTATTCATGATAACAAATATATGGGAGTATTTGAAGTTTGAGTTTCTATTATTGGCCATGTTAGTTCTAAAAGAAAACCTCAACATGCTACATAACTTCTACATAGACATTCCAAGTTGTTCGTATCAAAATCAAAGTAAACTGATCATATGTACATGTTAGCTAGTCGACTAACCCTAGTCAACTCCTAATTCAAGGAAGTTCCATTTTACTTCAATATGTTAGTTTACAACGTAGATTTGATAACTGCTCTTTCTAACAATTTAGAATGCAATGTTTGAAGTAACCAAGGAAGAGCTTTATCAAAGGCATGATCTTTCCTTTCGTTTATGAGAACTATTCCCAAACTACAAGTTTGACAAGATTGATCATCCTCATAGCTAATCCTTTTAAAGATTTTATAGCAATAGATTTTAGTGGATACGGTTATAGACATCATTCAGTATCAATTTCCATTTTAGTTTGTTTCATTAATCCTTAGAAAATAATTACCCTAAATAAAATTATGTAAGAAGTCTAGGATCCATATTTGGCTCCATGATGTGTAAAGGGATGTGGTAAACATGCCATAAAGTTATTTAGGTAGGCAAAGCCTTTTGCCAATTTCGATCACCACAAAATTCCTAGATCTTTGAGATTCAATGACTATCAATGGCATGTTAATCTCGGATTATGTTTATCTCAAATTCAGTGGAGGGGTTGTTGCGGATCATTGAACAGATGGTGTATCTTCCATACAAAATTGCATGGTCCCCGGCTCAAGCTACGCTTGAGATTCACGAGTTCCACATCATTCTCTACCTATAGTCTCAAATTGACGTGTTGATTAACCAATTGAGCTCCATCAACAAGTTATAAAGAGAATGTGCAACTTTTATGGATATCATAAGATTCACATTACATAGATTGTGAACTAACCATACAAAATCGCATGGTCCCTGGCTCATGTTACGCTTTGAGATTCGCGAGTTCCATATCATTCTCAACTATACTCTAGATTGATGTGTCACTTAACCACACGAGCTTCATCAACAGAATATAAAGAGAATGCGCAATTTTCATGGATAATATGATACTCACTTTTTATTAATAAAACGAGATTTTGTTTTATACTTGTATTTAGAATACCTTTAGATTGACCATTATCACTATTAAACCATTTCGGTAACTCTATTATCAAAATGAAATAGGGCAGTGAGGGTGGTAAGCGTGAAACATATTAAAAACCGACCTCATTAGGAATCATAGAGACCTCCTTAAACTCCTACATCAGAATGGGTGAACCTAGTCATGGTAAGACTGATAATGTCAATATTTAAAACATAAGAGGGCGCATGTTCTAACTTTCTTATACATATAATAGACACAATTAATTAGAAATAATAATAGACACAATTCTAATATATATAATGGGTAAATTTAAAACTCTTTAAATTTAGTTGTCTATTATTAATTCTAATTACTTGCAACGACGCAATGTAAAAATTAATAAATCATGAGGGAATAATATTCAAATTTATAAATCTCTATTATAAATAATATTAAATATTTAAATTCACCATTTAAATAATAAATAAATATTCAAATTCAAATCTCTATTAGATAATATTTATTATTTTTCCAGATTTAAAACATTTTAAATTTGGTATATATCCATATTTAACAAACCTTCAAATTTGAAAAATGAAAAATAGGAAAACCCTAATCTGGCAAGCTCACGTCGTGAGAAGCAAGCTCTCACATTGTGAGCTGCAACTAAGGGTTTTAACAATTATGAATTTTTCAATAATTCTTCTTTCATTCAATTTCAAACAAGCATTTACATAAAATATGGATCTAGGGTGAATAAAATCATGAACCAATGGTTCAGAAATCATTGTTGGGTTTTCTACGCATCAAGTACACTCTAAACTAGGTAGCAGAAAAATCAAAACTACGATATACCTAAGTTTACACGTAACCTATGGATCTATGGTTTCATATTAATTACATATACCCTATGAAAACATAAAACATAAGGAAGAATAGCATATCTATTTCGTAGCCCTTGATCTCCATGCTTGAGATCTTGATCCTCCATGAAGTTGCTTGGATGATAGGACCGAAACCAGAATCCCTCAAATGGTATCACACCCAATGACACCAAGGAGAGAAATAAAATAACCAGGATAACGGTTAATTTCACAAACCCTAAAAGGGTTAGAAATCGTCCCTAAGAGGGGGGAGAAGAAGGGTTGACGAAACTTCAAGTCAAGGTGTAAGAAAGAATGAAATCCCTAAGGCCCTATTTATAGCCGTGGATCCCTTCCTAGCTTTTGTACTCCTTCCCATGTGGGATAGGAGCCTAACCACAAAATTCACTCCTTTTCACATGTGGGATGAAGTGATTTCATTAAACCCTAATCCCATAAGGGTTCTGGAACATTTCTGATTAACCAACTATCTATTAACGAATATTCAAGCCTTTAATTAATTAAACTGTTAATTAATTCCCAAAACATTTTTCGATTGGTTTATAATTAATTATTAACCATAATAACTAATAAACCAATTTCTCCTTTTATTTATTCTACTTAATTTGGGTCTTCAAGGAAACCCAAAAGGACCCTGATATTATTAGAAATATCACCAATAGTTAATGACCTTGGACACTCTTCCAACGGTTGCAACAATTAATAAAATAAACCAACTCAAAAAGCTTTCCTTTTCCTATTTTGGCTACCAAATTTCGGGATATAAACAGTCCCATAAGGAGTTGTTTTCGAGTGTGTTAAAATCCAAGAAAAACTCTGTCTTTCTCCTTAAAAGCCTTGTGTTTCAACCCTCTTTTTGGTAACATACTTTGGAATCCAAGAAAACTAGGTGATTACATGAACTTTATCACTTCTTTTTGCCAAAAAAAAATTTGTTGTAAATAAAATTTGATGAGGTCTAACTTATTAATCCATGTCTTTATGTATTAAGACCTCCCAAAAGACACTTAAATCTCAAGCTTTGGTAGAACCGGAAATGTCACGAATCTCTCTCAAACATAACTAACGTTACGCGATGAGGGTGAGTTTTACAACCACCTTTATCTATTTAAATCTTTCGGGGGAGAGTACACGCCACCGTAAGTTTACGTTATGATTTATGTTCATTTACGTTCCCATTTATTTTACATTCATTCACATTATTCGTTAATATTCACAAACATTTTACATCCATTCTTAATGGTTATCATATTTAATCAAGTTATATATATATATATATATATATATATATATATATATATATATATATATATATATATATATATATATACTCATATCATTTTATGTCCCTTTGTTACATAAAATGATTATAGTATATATATATACACATGTTTTATACATAAAATTACATATGTATCAAATGAGATATACAAAAGTAATTGTATAGACAGTAATAAAATACGATCATATAGTTTGTATGTAAAAGTGTCATATATATATATATATATATATATATATATATATATATATATATATATATATATATGCTTTGTTAGATAAATGGTTGTATATGTATACATTCATATATCAAAAGAACGTAAAAGGCAATGTTATATGTGTTCATTAAAATGGTTTCTTTATGTATGTACATGTTTAAATTATTTTATTTTTTGCATGCATTTTACTACTAGAATTGTACAGGTTTAGATTGTTAAGGTTTTGGTTTGTTTCACTTAAGTTGAAATCTAGTTTTAGTCGAAACGCAGTCGTTATGCTGTCCAATTTAGATAGGAAAACTTTTGTAGCTTTACACTTTACACTTAAAGTTCATTAAGCCTTACAACCAATATTTTCCGAACATAAACAATTGTAGAATTGTAACTAATCTTGGGTTTTTGTGGGAGTTCTTTCATTCATCAAACTAAGAAAACAAACTTACTAAAGACCTCTGTAATAACCATTAATCCAATGTGATCGAAGAATGTTGTGTATTGATTTATATGGGTTGAAACCCCTGTTTGTGGTTGCTAACTACAAACCTCGTTTGACGAGACAAAACGGACACTAACTTCTTGGTTTTATCTTACTTTTTTTATCATGATGTTGATGAAGTGTCGTTGGTACAACAAGCACCAACCTATTTATTGTGCTTCACGGAGGCAAATTTAAGTCATATAGCTCGGCTGTAACTCCACATAGCCTGGAGTTCATTTCAATAATACTAATACAATTTAAAATAGAACTATATATAGTATAAGGATTTACTCTTAGATCATTATTAAGTGTAATGTTTTTTAAATAAAATAAACACGAAATCATGTTGACTTCAACTTATAGTTCACAAGTGAATCAATATCCATACTTGTAAGGGATTACAAGTACAGTTACACTTAAGTCATGGAAAAACTTCTCAGTGTTATTTCACGTCTTGAATTATAAAAGTAACATTTTTATATAATCTGATAACTGGTTATTTTTATAAAATTGCTTTTAACAAAACAAACAGAGTCAAAACCTGTAAAACTCACCAACAATTTTTGTTGACGTATTTTTAGACGTGTGTATTCTCAGGAATTTAGAAGCTAGATTTCAAGCTTCGTGAGTTATGGAATAACCTATCTTTCCTTGTCTTTTGTTGTTGGCCAACCTGTTCAAGCCTTTTGTTATTGTTAAATTAGGCTTTGCTAAGCTTGTTTTGTAAAGTTTCATTTTTGAAGTTTAAAATCCTTGTATTAAAAGCTATGAAGACATGTAATGTTATTTAAGTTTTGTATTGTTCAATGTATGTTTGTTAACCGTGATCCAATTTTCAACGTCACAACCTCAGTGCTTCCACTGTCGGCCGAGGTATGATAGATTGGTATTATAGCTAATGACTGTAGCGAACTAGTACTTTCTTAGGAAAGCACGAATATAGTCTAGGGCTTACTCTCGTAGGATTAGGTATACCCCTATCAAACATCATTAAACACTTAGGCTCACTCTTTAGACCTACGAAGATGTATACGCCAACTTTATTTTCATAAACCACTAATTAATAAATATTATCAATTTATATATAAAACTCTAACCCTCAATAAAGATACAACGAAAGGTTTTAGGTCAGATACTTTAGCTAAGTTTTATTGTACATGGGCCGAACCACATATGAACACTGGTCACCTTGGTTAGACTGATGCGTAATTGAACTTAGATTCGGTAGATGATAGACTAAAGTGCTTGGAAATTCTAAAGGAATCAAGGAAGATCACAGTTCAAAATGCTTAGGAAATCTCAAAAGTTTTGGTAAACACCTTACAAATATTTGGTAAATATCTACTTCAAATCCTCATAAAAATCTTGCACTCATAAACACCAATCGTTTTTGGTGTTTAATTCAAAATTCTAATTACTCGGCTATGATGCTTTATGAATACTCCTATTAGATATATTATGAATACCTTACAAAATACGTGCACTTGCAGATCATTAGGGATTTCAGATTAGATATTTAGTTAATCTATATCTTTCTCATGTGAACCCCTGTAACGCCCGTAGATCCGGGCTAGTCAATTTAGAGATAATAGGGGTCAAAAATAAATTTTCGACAAAAGATTATTTAGAATAAATAATCTTAACCAAGTTTTAGAATATGTCTAAAGGATTCCGTACATATAAAGAACGCCGAAATCCGAGTTATAACGAAAAACTTATGACCCGTCGAAGTTTCGCGACGGAACCGACACGATACCTGGAAGCGTAATTAGTGAATTTACGGTAGAGCGACTTTTATCCTTAGCGATCTAAACAAAAGTCATAGAATACGTTAAACCGAGAGCATCCATAAAAAGAACGCCCAAATCTGACTTCGTATGAGAAAGTTATAATTTTTCGAAGTTTCGGCTTAACGGTATACAGTCCAAAACTCGAATTTTAGATCTCATTAATAGGAATTCAACGGTAAAAAGACAGACGAAAAGACAGATGAAAACAGAGTCCGTATGTAGAAGTTATGAATTTTACACGGATATTTAACAATATAATCTCCTCGTACTGTTAAAGTTAAGATCGCTCGAGAATTAGCCAGCAAAGTCAAAATGAAAGTTGTAGATCTTATTTTTACCTACGCGTGGATATAAAGAACGTCAAAAACGGAGCTCGTATGTGAAAGTTACGGATTTTAGACGTCGGAAGTGTGTTGTGCGAAAATGGGTGATGTGGCACAATCTTGGTCATTGCTTTCTCCCCAAGTCTTGCCACTAGATGGTGACATGTGGCACCAAGTTCAGCCATTTTTCACCCTATAAATAGAACCTCTCCCACCCTCATTTTCTTCACACATTTCCCATTTTTTCTTCTCTTTACTCTCTCTAGAACCTCTCTCTAGCCCTGAAAACCCCCGAAAATCCTAGGGAACCTCCCTAGCACGAGGCGGAATCCCCGGAGTGCTCGACAGCTCTGAGAAAAAGAGATTTTCGGCTCGGGAACGCTGCTCCAAGCAAAGCCCGATTTTCTATAAAATCCGCTGTAAGTGAGCTACACCTACGCTATTTTTAATATAACTTTTATTTAATTATAGTAACGTTATTAGGAACTTATAATAAGTACTTGGACTATTATTATAGGTTATATAAGTATTGTTTAACGCTTATATAATAGTAATAATAGCTAGAGTATTAATTAGTCTCGGTGAATAATAGACTAAACTCTAGTGGTAATAATACTAGGTTTCGTCGAAAGAATTTTTTTTTTTAAGAAGCGAAGCACTGTCTGAGTTCGGAATCACCACCTTTTCAGGTGAGTGCATGGTCCCTTTCATTTTACACATATATATGAAGTATTAATATAAATTACGTGCTATGTGTGCATATTGTCTGAATATTTGTTGTCTATGATGGGTGAAATATTTTTTATACACGTTTTAAATGATTTAAATTGTATATGTATTTTATATCTACAAAACGTGTTGGGTAAAACATCGATAGATGTAATAGTTGCTGTGTGACCAAATAAAATAATGAGATGCCTCGATATAGATGTTATTGATGATCCAGTCATCTAGCGGAGTATAGATGATGACCACGGACTATTCTAGCCAGTCCAGTGGAATGCTAGCAAGCTCGCAACCTGTAGGTGTTTATTTGAACAGTGTGCTCACCAGCAGTACTACATCCCCCACATGGTTGCCTTATTTGACATGAATTGCTGAGGAACCCCCAAAGCATGTGTTGTCACCCCGATGAAAGTCCTTAGACTAGGTCCCTTGTGTTAGATGTTTTAGAGACGTAAAGTGAGGATAACGTGAACGGGTAATCGAGTTGTTTGGTTTGATAAAGTTAATAAACTTATTTATTGTGGGTTGAAAACCCTACGTACTCCCCAGGTTTCCCAACCAGACCCACTATGTTTATTTATATCACAGGTGTTGATATGAAGTCACAATACACTGAGAGATTAAGAAGATATAAATCACTAGTGATAATTAATGTAAGTTCTGTTTATGCTTATGTTTCTGTATTAACGATGACATCCCAAATGTTTTAAAATGAATAAAAATATTTTTCTTCGGAAATGCTTTGATAACGTATTTATCATGTTTTACTGGGAACAAATTCCGCAACATTTTTATTAAAAGAGGTACTCTGATTTTTATAAAGCATAAACAAAATCGGTCTTTTCTGGCCGTGAAAATGGGGATGTCACAACCGCCTACATATGTTTGAACCATGCAAATTCAAAATAGGGCACCTGCACTTAACCTTCGTATTATGTGGCCCTTTCGAAAGTAAAAACATCATAATCATAAAAAATGCAAAACAAGAAAGTTATAGGAAATTTTATCTAGTTTCAAAAAAACAGCTTGATTCAAATAAATCGGATCCCCAGAAGTCAAGATATAGTCAAAATATCGATTAGTGGTCAAATTTCTCTTTAATATTCTCTTCACGCTTTTGCACAGTACATGATGTTTTCCTTTCACTCATTATCCGTGTAAATTCCAACCATCCTTTGTAGTGATGTATAGTTACCTGCCCACAATAATCATAGTGAACCTATATTTGGATGAATCCCATGTCAAATTTAACATGTTTAACATATTTCTGGTATTATCGCTTATATTTACAATGATATTTTCACATGACTAATTTTTCCTTGAACCAATTGTTATAAGACGAAACAATGTCTCACAATAAATCAATAAGTAAGCATCTATCAACAAAAAAATCACTTAGCATAGCTACAATTTAGTTAATGATTGAACAAAAAATTGGTAACACTTTGGCCACTTATGAAACCAATAAGAACAACTTCTCTAAATCAAGTGGGGTTGAAAGCAGTATCCATGGAAGTAATAAGGACATTCCAAAGGCTTGCACATACAAAAAATTCATAAACTACAAACCCGGTTCATTCTACCACAATGAAGGAGTGGTTGGAATGACACCCTGGATTGAAAATATGGAATCAATATTTCATAACAATTCATGTGCAAAAAATTATCGTGTTAAGTTTGCCACTTGTACTTTTATCGATGCAACCCTTACCTAGTGGAACTAGTATACGGAAATTGTGGCCATTCATTCCGTTTATGCTATAACTTGGGAAGTACTAAAGATAATGATCATAGAAGTACATTGCCCTAGAGATGGGATACAAAAATTGGAACAAGAATTGCGAGACTTAACCATGAAAGGAACAGATATTGTAGCTTACTCATTCCGATTCGACAATCTCATAATGCTATTCCTGAGTTTTGTAACTCCAAAGGACAAAAAAATCGATAGGTATATAAAAGTTCTAACTCTACCAATACAATATATGGTTGCATATCTCCTATCCAACACCTATAATCATTCCAAGAAATTGGCTATTAGTCTGACAAACTCGTTAGTCTATTAAGAAACCATGATCAAGAAAGAGGATGCCACTAGAGGTGAAGATAATAAAAGGAAATATGAGGGTAGATCCATGAGAACCACAAGCCAACCTTCTCAAAAGAAGCAAAACACCAGGAAAATTCATGACGCACCAACCCCTCCGCATAAACATTATAACATGAAGCAACTGTTATGCAACCATTGCAACCGCCATCACAAATGTCACTACTTCTTCTGCAACAAGTGCAACAAAAAGGGACACACTGAAAACTTTTACAGAAACCCAACATCTACCAAAGAAAACCAGGGTATGAGTATTGGACTAGGCACTGGTGGAGGAAAAGA
The DNA here is from genome assembly GCF_051521515.1 of Lactuca serriola. Lineage (NCBI taxonomy): Eukaryota > Viridiplantae > Streptophyta > Magnoliopsida > Asterales > Asteraceae > Lactuca > Lactuca serriola. The sequence goes on from NC_136416.1 coordinate 145,585,768, forward strand.
TTGTTATGAATGTGGTGAAAACGGACATTTTAAGAGGAACCGACCGAGGCTAAAGAACCAAGAAGTAAAACTCGAGCCAGATCAATCATGATCTAGACAAGAGATGAAATCCAAGAACCATCAGAAATAACTAGTATGTTTCTCTTTAATCACTTGTAAGTTAAAGTACTTATTAACTCAAACATGCGTAAGAGTTTTATGAACCCTGAACTTAAGCATACTAGGTCACAAACCCAGTAGACTGAACGAAGCCTTTAGATTATAGACAACTAGTGAACTATCGAAAATATACATACAAAATTCTAATAAATTTCATCCTAACATATAACAAATCATGTTTTTCACGTCAATCTCATGCGTATATCCATCGAAATTGCAGTGTCATTTTCTATATAAAATGATTTGCCTGTGTCACGTTAAATTATTGTACTACAAAAACATTATACAAACCCCCCCCCCCCCCCTTTTATCTAATAAAGTAACCATAAATGACCAATCTATCCCCATAACTCACGCGAATTTCAAACCAAAGATTTAACATCATCATAGGTATGAATTGGCTATCTTTCCAGCATATCAAGATCTTGTGTTATGAGAAAACTGTGTGACTGAACCTACCCAGTGAGGATACCATGGCTATTTATGGTGACAAGTCGAAGAAGAATCTAAAGTTTCTTTCTTGCACTGAAAATCAGAAATACCTACCCAATAAGTGCTACACCATCTTTATAGATAACATGAGTCTCCGATACATCCTTAATCATTAAGAACCCAACAAGAGACAAAAAGGAAAGAACAAAACTTTGAATGATTATGAATGAGAGATTCATTATTCTTTCTAGTAAGGCAAAACATCATATTTTAACAACATTTAAGTAGGGATCGAAAGAATGACTTAGTCCTCCCAGTTTTTTGACAAATAAAGAAACGTATAAGTTAGAAAAGCTAACCAAGACCTATATTAATGAAATAATCAAAAACACATTAGATTCCAACTGCGGTCATCTCAGATAGTGGTAATAGATTCACCTCACAATTTTGACAATCATGGTAGAAATCCTCGCGAACTCGTCTGGGTATGAACATAGCTTACCATTCTCAAATGGTCAAGACCATATAAACCTTTGGGAATATGCTTCGCACTTGCGTAATAAACTTTATAGATGCATATAATACTCAATACCCTTGCATGAGTTTTCCTAGAACAATAATTATAAAATTGACATAAAAGCCACCCCTTTTAAGGCTTTGTATAGAGGAAAGTGCTAATTCTCAATATGTTGAGCAATGGTTGAAGATACGAAACAAAATAGAAAACATCAAAGTAGCATATTACATAATGATCTAGGAATCACTAATGAGATTATAGAAAAGATTGGATAAACCAAGGAACAATTAAAGATTGGACACAAACATCGGAAGAACTATATAGAACAAGAAACGCACGTCTCTCGATTTCCAATAGGGAGACTGTATAACTTTAAACACCCACTCTTTTAAAGGAATAATACAGTTTAAAGAATACGGCAAGTTAAACCCGCGGCACAAAGGAAATTCAAAATTTTTGAGAAAATTGGTCCTATTGTTACACTCGAGTCCTGGTAAATTTCTCTCCTAGTCCTTCAATTTATAATTTTAGTAGTTTTGGCCCTTACGCGGGGCATACCTGGACGGTATGCTAGGCGTATGGGGTTTAAGTGGAAACAACGCCGTTTTTAGAAGTACGTTGGGTGTACTCTGGGTACGCAGGGTGTACACCGTCTGGACACAAACCCTAGTTTTTAGGGTTTGGACCCTATATATTGCACCTTCAGTCCAATGCCCTCATTTCGTTTCCATCCCCATCACTTGAAACATTGTCCCTTGCAAACCCTAGCCCCATTGTTCCCTTAAAAGTGTGTTTTTGTGTGTTTCAAAGGAAGAAGAAGATGGTGATGAAGCTTGGAAGCTAGAAGCAAGCTTGGATCTGAAGGTCTTACATCATCCTCAACCTCCAAATGGTATAAATTTTAGTCTTCCCATCACCGATCTGCCTTTTTCCATGTCGATGCCTTCGTTCTCCCACTTCTCCATTTGTGTGTCCTCCTCCTCCGCTCAATAGACAATTGGAGATTTCGTTTCCCTTTCCCCTTTTTTCTTCGTCGAGCATCGCCATAGAACCCCCCACCTGCTGCGTTTCCAATATACTCCTTTCGATGCCCTCCATCTTCGACTCGATTTCGCACTAGAGGAGGTTTTGGTTGTCAATTTGTGTTTCATTTCCTTGAACCAGTCAAGCACCGGAGACGTTCGTATTTCTACTTTTGTTTTCCTTTCTCGATCAAACAAGGATCCAACCCTCTGCCCTTTTATGTCCCGAAAACCAACCACACCCTGAGTGTGTCGCTTTTGATCGATCACCGCCCTCCCTTTAACCCTCACCGATCGACTGTCGAGAACAAGGAGGGAAGCAGCGGAGCCACCCACTACCACCAATTGCTGCTTGTTGCCACCACTTACCTGCTGATGCCGATGAATTCCAACCACCACCTCGCTATTTTCAAACCAAGAGAAGCATCGGAGGTGCTCCTCCCTCTGGATGCAAGTTCAGTCGATCGTCAAATCCTCTGAGGCTCCAACTGCTGCAATCGCATTTTGATTTTTACTAGTCAAACGTCAAAGAAAACCCAAACCTTATTTTAAATTAATCAAAATAAACCCTCCTTTGACAAAACATTACGAAATCAGTCCCAATCTCCAAACATGTTATTCATTCTACGAAATGCAATAAATCTAGTTTATAAAAATGTTATTTAACAATTTAACATATCGTTACAAATAAACTAATATAAACTTTCTGTATACGTATTATGGTTATTTTATCATGAAATAACTAATCCACACAACAAATGCTACATGATACAAAAATGTATGATTTTTATGTGACATCGTATGTCATAAAAAGCGCGTCATAAAACTTTATAGTATTTCAAGGATTCAAGCTATTAATATGCATGTATATTTATATGTTTAATTACACAACGCTTATACATGTTCATATGTTCATTACTTTGAAACATTCATCTTTATAAACTTGAGTACATTACACTTTTACATACATGCCAAGCATACTCCGCTTTTATAAACTTTATACAATGAAATTAATTATGCCTCGTGACTTAATCACAACTAGATGCGTACCCCCGCGTTGCGGGGGTTGGAAGCTGCTGCTTTTGTGTACAACTATACTTCATTGCCTTAATTGGTAGTCGCAGTAAAGTATGTTAGTATTCTCTGCAATTCGCCCATTTATGTAAAGACTTAATAAAATAGAAGAAAACTTTCCGAATGCAAACTAACCATTTCTATAACAAAACTGTGTTCTTCAAATGTTGAATTCATGAAATTATCATATATATTCGATTAGTTACACAGCGAAAGTCGTGTTTTTCAGAAACCCCAAAACACACGAACATAACAAAAAAAAAATCAAGGGCTAATGTTGCAATTTTTTTGGAATTAAAGCAACCGATTGCATTTTAACAAATGTAGCAACAACTGTCTTCTTTTATTTCAGGTCATTAGATGTAGGAGATACTATATTAGGATGTGCTAATCCTCATTGTTATTTCATATAGATAACAAACCCCGGTAACCTTTATTATAAAGAGAACCAAAAAAAATTACCATGTCAGACCGAATGCTTCTTAAAGAAGTCATATTTGTCACTGGCTAATTGTTGAAGAACCAAACCAGCAGAAAAATCGTGTAAGCCATCCTTCGCCTTTTCGAAATATTTTGCAGATTGAACTAAGAAACTATCTGATAAAAATTCTTCAAAATTTTCACACGTGGTGTACTTGCAAACAGCTGTGACACGCAACTTCATAATGAGATTGTTTAAATTACCAAAAAATGTTCTGTTAAAGAGTACACACAGTAATTAAGTAGCATTTTATAAGTATGACTGTGTGTATGTGCATCTGAGGAAGTGATTTGAGGTTCTAATGCATCCGTTGAATATAAACTCATGTTAACACCACAAACCTTAAAGACAAATATAAAAGCAATCAAGAACAAAAAACTATATTGGATATTAACCTTCTTGAGGTGTCTTTTACTGCATAATCCCCAAAAGTAATCCCATTTGAAGGAGGTATCAACCACTCCTGTTTGAGGGCTTATGGTTTGTCTGCAATGTGGATACTCGAACTAAATCAACCTACAAAATTTAAAATTGAAGCCAAAAAATGTATCAAATCTTTATCGAAACTTGGACGCAATTAAATGACGAATGGGAAAGTTACCTGAATGAGTTGTTGGTGAAGAGACCAAGGGAACTTTTCCTTGTATGTAACATCGACATCGTCTTTTTACTACTACATGCAATCTGTAATCGAATTGTTTTGTAGGAACAGGTTAAGACTAAATTACAAATTTAGTCCGTGTATGTAGCATTTTTTTGGTTTAGGTCCAAAAAGAAATCTTCTTGCAATTTTTGTACCTATTGGAAGGTTTCATATCAATTTTGGTGCGTGAATCATTTATTTTAAGTACTTGTCTGTTATTTAAAAAAAAAAAGACCATTTTGCCCTTGGACCAAACCCAAAAAGGACGGTATAACAGAGGGACCAAATTATAATTTAATCTCGAATTCATTATTAAACTATATTCTAAGTCATAACGTATTTTATTGTTGATCATCTTAAGATGTGAATAGTTAAGTGTAACTACTCATATATTAAGTTTTTTACAAAAACCATTTTATCCTTACCCTTTGGACCAAACTCAAAATAGAGCGTATACCACAGGGACCAAAATCTAATTTAATCTTGATTTTATTATTCTATATCATAATGTATTTTACTTTTGATCGGCTTAAAATATATAAGGAATTAAATTATTTTACATTTAAAGCTATTATTTTAATTTATAAATAAATAGAAATGAGCATACAGAATCTTTTTGCACAATAATTTGTCATCAGGCAATAACGTTTTGTCCAAGATGGTTTGCCTTGTTGAGGTGTGAAAACTTCTTCCTTTCTTCTAGAAAGTGTAGATTCCAATGAGTACAATGTTGTGAATGCCGGTTTATTATCGTCTTCAACCTTAACATAGTAAAAAAATAAAAGTTAAAATTTTCAAAAAATAAATAAAAGTAACAATTAAGCATGCCTCAAATTTTGTTGATTGTTTTAGTCAACCATAATAACAGTTCTAAGTAAATAAACATACAAAAACCACAATCAGAATTTAAATGATTTTAACAATAAATAAATCTCAAAGCCACCAATCAAGTACCTATTCAATAAGTTAAACCCCAATCAAGACAATGAAGACAAACAGAGATTGAATTTTGTGAATATATTACTTTGTTTAAATAAGAAAACCCCCAAATCAAGATAAACACTCACACAGAAGGATATAGAATTTGGTGAATAAATTACTTTCTCGAAATATCATAACCCCAATCAAGTCAAACAAACATATGTAAAGATTGATTTTTGAAAGTAAAAAAAAAAAAAAAAAGACCAGTTTAAATAAAAAGGAACAAAAGAACAACATAAACACCTTTGGGAAAAACGGAAAGAATCGATGAAAATTGAAAACCGAAACAATAAACGTGAAAGAGATGACCAAAAAGTAGCAAAAAGTTTACCTTTTCTTTGTACATTTGTTTTTTAATCCACCAGCTTCTTCATATCTTCTGTTCTAAAGCCCACATGCCACCTTTTAACTCATTTTCTTCGCTCATATCGACGTCCATATCAAAATATCAAGCTACATACATTTCCTAAAACCTCTTTGTCTGCTGTAGATTAAATCCAACATCATCAAGAACTTAAAAGTCGAAAAGAACGATAGTTCACCTGATGTCGATTTGCAAAATCAATCGAATAGAAAAAAAAAAACCCCACTAATTATATAGATAAAAAATAAGCAATGTCAATGGCATGACAATGGAATTGGTCGAGGTTTCCAACCACCAATTTAATTACTTCTAGCAAGCTCATTGTTTGAATTTGCTGCATAAAAAGGAAATACAAATTAGGCCAGGGTCTATAATTATATAGATAAAAAGCAAGCAATGTCATATTCTTATTTTTATTACTTCCCCAACTCCACAAGAGGGTTTTAAAGAAGCTGTCTGATGATCGGACATGTTTAAGTTGGATTTATAGATCAGTTGCACTCATGTTTGGAGCAAAAACAAACAAAATCCATGAAAAAAAAAGAATTTTAAGCGCAAATACCATGGCAGAGATACACAAACCAAATAAGTTACACAAACAACAACACAATGGTGGAGTGATAAACCATCAATAATTGTCCTTGCGGTCCTGCAATCAAAATTATGAAGATGTTAGTTATGTAATTTGACAATCATCTTACCTATGGCTCCAACACTTGGCCTTATTTAGATATATAAGCTATCAGGTAAAAAAATTTCATAAATGTAATCAATGAATACTTTAAAACCTAGAACAGGGAACAGAAAAATAAATACAGGTTCAACTATTAAGCAATGAACACAGAAACGCAAATCTTCAGTGTGACATTTTGTCAAACACGTTGTGTGCAGCAAGAAAATACTAATGTTGAAATCATAAATTACATGTATGGTTGTAAATCAGTCAAAATCATGGAAAGAGGGAATAAAAATCAGATAACAGATAACAAATTTGCAAGAAAATTTATCTTCTTTCAGCGTAGAAATCACCTAGACACCAATGAAACACAGAAACAGGGTATTAGAATTTGCATCTTCGTGTTTCAGAGAAGGAAAATGTAGGAAAGTAACCTTAGTATGACACTTTTTGGTGGTAATATGAAGACCATTGTTCCCTTTGCTATCTTATACACTCAAAACAGTAGGATGGCAACCTTAAAAAAAAATGTAACGTCTCAAGATGAAAAATCAAATGAAGCAATAACTTAAACGACAGCATCACTCCCGACCTCTCCATCTCTTACATCTTTCTTCTTGTCCTAATCTTAAGTGAAACAGTGATGAAGTCCGATAGGGTTAACCATGTAGATAATTTTGAAACTTACCCAATCACAGGCAAATAGCAAGCGGTAAGGCATGGTAGCAAACCGTGTCCGAGAGATCCATTTCGTCGGTTGTGGCAGTCTAAAATGTGGAACGATTGGTGGTAATGGTAGAGGTACAGCTCACACGGTGGCGTTGTGGACACAGTGCGATGATGGTTGTGGGTCGCGAAGCGACAGGCCGACAGCGGTGGATTTCGAAGCCACACATATGTGTGTGTGTTTCAGCTGCCGTCTAATTCGATTTGCAGGCTAGATAGAGGAGGATAACGGAGGCGAGTTGAGAGGGTGAAGCTTTGAGAAGAATGAAATCGACGATGGGAGAAGCGACAGGAACACATATGTGTGTGTGTGTGTGTTTCAGCTGCCTTCTAAGTCGAGTGCTACAGAGAATGCAGACAATTCGGTGGAAACATTTGAAGATAGAACATAGAAGCATCGAGAAATCAAAAGAAAGTAAGGGGTATTTGTAAGAAAAGTCCCCTTTGTAAAAAAGAAACGGAATTGACAATTGATAGATAAACACGGACCATTTTTGTCCCATCGCAAATTTACTGTAGTAGGCTACATTCGGTCCAATGAAGCTTTGTAGCAGGCTACATTCGGTCACATAGCTCAGTTATAGAACTTATTATAAACATTAACTCGAATCTCTCTCACTCTCTCTCTCTCTCTTACTACAACTCATAAACTTGATTCTTTCAAAACCATTTTGAGCATAGATTTACTTTTACCAAGACACCTTTTGGTTTTTTAAAGTTTATTTAAATATGATTTACTTATAAAGAAAATACTTTTTGAACGCTTTTAAAAGTATCATTACTCCCATCGAAAGAAAATCTGTAACTCTCACCAACCTTGTGTTGACCCTCAAAATTACATGTATTCTCAGGAAATCACTAAACAGACATTCAAGACGGATTGGATTGCAGGTGATATAGTTACTAGTTGTTGTATGTCTATCTGATAAGGCAATCCATGTACTAATATTATTTGTAAGAACCTTTTATTCAAACATCAAGATGGAATGTACATGTTATTTTGTTTATTGTTTTACTTGTGCTATATGTTCAGTTTACATGTGATCCATGAACTTAGTCGCACAGCCTGACGTTTTCCACCTCATCGGCCTGGGGTGTGACATAATCTCTTAAATAATAATAATTAGACAACCATAAAGAAACTAAGACCCTTAGGTGGGGACTTAACTACAACTGCATCAGATGAAACTCGAGTCTCCTCAACCTGCAACTGAAATGCTCGACTCCTTGCCACTTGAGCCTCTACTCCGCCCTCACGACATTTGCGATCCTCAACGTAGCTGGGGAAGGTGCCCTCTTTGCTCCATTCGTCAACCTCGAACAATTATCCTTCTTGTGGGCCACCTAATTGCAGTGAAAACAAATTGGAATCAAACCTCGAGGACAATCCCTGCTAAAATAACTAGCATGGTCGCAACTAAAGCAGCCCCTCCCTTTCTCATGACAGCTCCCCTCGTGAGTTCTCCTACTCTTGACACAAAGCCCCTGACCCTTATGGCATCCCAATCGCAAATTGTGAATCTTAGGCCTCTTCTCTCAGCCCACTACGGTCTGAATCTACTCCGGCCCACGCCTCGACCGAAGATGCATCTTAATCTCCCGCTCCCAGGCTCCAGTAATCATATCAACCAAAGACTTGCAGCTCGACAGAATCATAAACTTACGAATATCATCCTGTAGCATATCATGGAACCTCAACTTCTTCATCTGTTCATCCATAGCGTACTATGGAACCAATAAAGTCCTCTATCTAAACTTGGCGGTGATCTCCACCATAATCTGTGTCGTTTGGCGAAGGTCTTGAAATTCGACACAAAACATGCCCAAGACATGGTCGCCATGGCCTCAGCTCCAAGAGAATGACCAAGCTTCTCCCTCAAGTCACGGGCTCCAACCCTCAGAAGCCAAGACACAAATCCCACTTTCAATCCCTGATGGCAAAAACTAGCCAGTTGATCATTCTCCATGTCATCAATCCACCGCCTACTAGTAATGGGGTTCTTCTTCCCGAAGAACTTTAGGGCTCCGCAAGCCTTGAACTCCTAAAAAGAGAGAGTCTGCACCCCAAACTGACGAACCTCAATCTCAGCATGGAAAATTCCAAGCCGCTCATCCAGTTGCTCCATGATCCCATCCTTGATGGTACCAACCATCGCAAGAGTTGCATCCAAAAGACCACGGGTGATCTCAAATGAAACGAGCTCATGAATCCTCTCATCAATAGGCTCGGCGCTAGAGCCTGAACCAGAACTAAAACCAAAACCTTATCAATGTGTGCTCAACACTAAACTGAAAGGCAACCATACAAATGATCTGAACATACTCAAAGAATTCTCATTCCACAGGCTTCCTAGAATCTATGTTACTATCCTTGATTCGAGTGCAAAGCATGTGATTTCAGTATTACGGGGCTAATACTACCTTCCACACTTATCCATATTTTCCTCAAGAATCATCCTGAATCCTCTAAGTCACCTTCTCAAATTGGCATTCCCAAGACCTGCTAAACATCACATCAGTCCGAATAAAGCACTTCCTAGGCTCTTATAGGGTCCCACCTCACCCTGCCATCAACTGTTGAAGAACTCTTAATAATGTCAGAGAACTACTTCATGAATACAAGTACATACAACAAGGATGAGATAATCATTCTTTTGGATTAGTGTCTAAGTCCATAACTATAATTGGTATGTACTTGACCCAATTGGCATGGTCCATTTGGATTGCATGTCATCAGAACAATTTGGATAGACTTTTGTGAGAAAAGGATAATTATGATTTGTTAATATATTATAAGTTCTAATATATTAATATGAAATCATATTATTTAATTAGTATTGATCAAGAATTAATTTGGAATTAATTTTGTGATCAAAAGGAGACTAATGAAATATATGGGGATTGATTGTGTAAATCATTCATTCTTATATATGTGGGCTTATGATCCATAGTTCTTCATGATGGTCTAAACCCATGGAGTAACCCATGGATACTCCACGGAGGTTTTAACCCATGGAGCATGAAGAATATGGAAAGACATGAATTACATGGTGTAACCCTAATAGCCACAATATATAAGGACCCCTCATGGCTCAAGAAATTGGCACTAGTGTGTGTACACATGAGGGCTAGCCGATTTAAGCATAGGAACCTTTTCTCTCAAGTTATTCCAAAATGTTGGTGATGTTGTGTGTGTTGGATTAATGTCTAAGTCCATAACTATTTTTGTATGTACTTGACCCGATGGTGCATGGTCCTTTTGGGTTGCCTTCACCAAAGCAACTTGATAGGATGAATTATGGAGAGAAAGGATTAAATATGATTTATTAATATATTATGAGAATAATATATTAAAGGAGAAATCATATTGTTTAATTAATATTAGTCAATAATTAATTGGTAATTAGTTTTGTGACTAAAAGAGATTAACTAAACTTAAGGGACTAGAATTGTAATTATAAGATAATTGTAATTTGGGCCATGGATTGCCTTGTATTAAGGAGTGGACGAATTCTATGGGGAAGCCCATAAGAAATCGTCCAAGGCCTTAATTAAAGGAGTCCATGGGTTGCTTAGGGCTTAAGCATCCAAATTAGGGTTTCCTTGTAAGATAACCCTAATAGCCTCCTATATATATAGATCCCTTAAGGACCAAAAACGTGGCTAAGACTTGTTCTAGGGTTTCACACGTTTTTGGGCAGCCTCCATCCTCTCTCCTCTTCATCCTCTTGCTTATGGTGTTTGTGAACCATTAGAGGAGTGACATTTGTGACTCTAAGCTTTCTAAAGTCATTACAAGGAGATTTGGGATTGTTATTGCTACATAAAAATCAAGGTAATATCTTAAACCCATTCTTATGTTAATATGATTACTTGTATGCTAGAATTAGGGTTTATAGTCTTGGATAACTTGCATGTACAATAGAGAAACCTAGATCCAAGCATTAGGGTTTGTATGAGCACATAGGATGTTCTTATGACTAAAACCCATCAGTGGTATCAGAGCCTAGATTGGTTTCTATTGTATTGATGCCTTGTATGTTGAAAAATTTTGATTTTTGTGGTACTGCATGATGGACTCGGCGAGTCCCACTGTGGACTCGACGAGTTGCCCCCTACTCGGCGAGTTCGAGCGTCAGATGGAGCTATTTTTGGGATTTCTTGCTGTTTTTGCTTAAGGATAGTTGCCTTATCATATTAGATCAATATAAATCCGATTTTATGATATATTTGACTATATTCTTGATCTAATTGAAGATATTTATCAATTAATAAAATATTTGTTTCCTTATGTGATAATTGATTAATTATTTTGATGAAATTGGTAAATTGTTTTGAAAGAAATTATTAAATAAATCAAATATGGATAATTATGTGATTAAATGTTAATTTAGATTATTTGTTATTTGATTCTTGTGCTTTCAAAAGTTTTCATATTTTCCCCTTTAGGTTTTATAGTTTAAATTTAAACCCAAAAGTTTTGTTGTTTTGAAATTTAAATAGTTAAAACTCTAATGTTTTGAAAAAGGTTTCAAAAGTTGCCCTCAAGTTTTGGAATTTAAATTTTTTATTAATAGTTTAATTTTGATGTATATTTAAATTCTAAACCCAAATATTTTGAAATGTTTCAAAACTTGCCCTCAAGTTTTGGAATTTAAAAGTTGATTAAAAGTTTAATTAGGAATGTTAAATTCTAAAACTCTAGTATTGTTTTGAAAAGGTTCAAATCACACCCTTATGGTTTTATTAATTAATTAAGGTGTATAATTAAAAGAGGTTTAATAAATCCATAAAGTTTTTGGTTTAAAATTTAATTGAATTAAAAGTATAATTATTAAATTTGACCACCTAATATTTTAAAAGTGTAAAATATACCCTATACTATATATATAACATTAAAAGTCTAACATTATATATATGTATGAGTAAAAGTCAGTCTTACCGTTAGTAGACCTCATTCACGAAGCTGGTCTATAAGGGGTGTTTAAGGAAATTGCCTATAAAATGGCGATTGAATGGGTATCCACTCTTACCCACCGCACTCTTGACTAGTGGAGGGTCGTTAGCCGAACGGGTAGGATATGACGAAACCTTCCATTATAAGTATAATGAATTACCAAAGTAACTAAATGTTTTACAAATTCCCAATCTTAGTTACTTAGGCTAAAGTGAATTGATGCAATTCCATGAAATTACACTTTGTGCCCTTGCGAAGACGTTAGTGGAGCGTGTGTGGTTTACCGGCACACTAAATGGTTCTAAGCAAAGGTAGAAAAGGGTGACTCAATGTTTGTCATAGTTCGGTGGAGCGTGTGTGGTTTACCGGCACATCGAATAGATGACTGTAACATGTGAGGGCACCATGTAAGTTTGCATGGTTATTCACACCCGCTTTGTGATCCTCGGCATCCCAGTCACAAACAAGAGGGGCATATCGAGATTTAAACATGCCAATGAAATGTTCAATGAATCTCAAAGGATCTAGGAGTTTTCATAGATTTAAAACTTAAATTTCTTTTTCGTTTTTCATGGTGGAAATTAGTGAATTGTCATTCACTTACCTTCAAATGTTCTGCAATTTGGGTTACGGCATCCCTCTCCCGAGTTGTAGAATATTGTGTTGGGTCCTAGCCTTAGTATTTCATTTGGGTGAATTACTAAGGACTCAATCAATCAACTAACTTGAGTTTGTTTTCTCCCGTTTTGTAGATTTCAAAGTTCGGCAACTATGGTCTTCCTAAATCCCGTGGAACAAGCATTCCACATGAAGATGGTATTCCACGATTCGATCGAGGAACAAGAAATCATGCTTCACTTCCTCCACCTCCTCCAATTATTCTCCCTAACCCACAAGTTCAAAGGCTTGAAAAGTTCAAGATCACTCAAGCCCTTTTGGCAAGTAAACATAAAGAAGGAAAGTCGGTGTGTGCACACGTCCTAGGGATGAAGTCACACATTGATAGGTTAAGAATGTCGGGATCCGTTGTCTGTGAGGAAATGGCTGTTGATTGGGTTCTTCAGTCACTTTCTAACTCATATAGTGAGTCCGTAAGAGAGTACTATATGATGAACCGCGATGTGACCCTTATAGATCTCACCTATATGCTTATTGCTGCTGAATCAGCAATGGTTGGGTGCAATAGAAAAGCAAAGTTGATTAGTGAATCTGCCTTCAAGACCTCTATGGATATAGACAATGGCAACGAAAGACATGCTATGATCGAAAAGTTTGATCATAAGAGAAAGGCAATGTCTGAAGTAATTCCATGTCATGTTCCAAAAGAGTCAATTTGCTTTTATTGCCAAGAGAAAGGACAATGGAGACGAAGCTGCCCCATTTACCTAAGAGATCTAAGAGATGGGAGAGTCGAAACGTATGGCTCTAATATAGGTAAAATCCATTAACTAACTCTTTTAAGCTTCTATTCTAGATTCTTAATACATAATGTGATAAGATTACAATTGATGTTTTGTAAGATCGAAGAAATGAAAGGAAGCTTAAAGGAAGAAGTGAGCAGAATCTAACCGTGAAGGAATGGATTTCGATCGCATTTCTCGAAGATTAGATTCTTGAGCTACTACTTAGAGTTAGAATTAGATTGATAAGAAAGATGTATTAGCATAGTTTTTCAATGAATTGCATTGTAAGGACAAAATTTTTCCGCAATAAAATAAATTTTGATTTTATATTATTTATTTATCCTTGCAATGGCGTATATGAAAAATTGATGTTTGAATGTTTCTATTATTAGCAATATTGGATTTGGTTCTTATTTATGTTATTTATGGAAAGCCGAGAATTTACCAAATAGGGAGAGTTTCTCATCGCCCAAGTTTCAATTGGACAGAAATTTGGAATCATGCAACTTGGTTGCATGATGAATGACAAATTTCATATTTGGAAATTAGACTAATTCATTGACAAAGTGTCAAGTGAAGGACTAGGAGATCGAGCACACAAAGTTGCGTGTTGATCAAGTTCACCATAAGAGTAACAAGATATTCGTCACGGTTTACTAAAAGTTTAGTAAATATGATTACACTTATAAAATTAAGTGTAATTCGGAATTAATTAAAAAGGTTTAAATCAATAGTAGAACGAATAAGAAGAATCAAGTAGGCAGAAAGATAAAAGTTTCTCCATTCTAAGAAGAAGGGAGAGTACCTTTTATGCTTTATGATGGGTCTTAATGATTAAGAACCATATCTCAATTGATCCTCTAAGTGAGTCTTAGTACAATTGTATGTCTAAGAAGAGGATTCAAGAATTGAAGAAATGGTTAAATCAAGAAGTCAATCATACTTCGTTCCAAAAACAAGTCTTAGAGTTAAGATTGTGAAATTGAGTGATAAGTATTAAGAAGGTTTATAACATTCATCAAATGTGGAAAGTTGTGATGTCTTGGATAAGACAAAGACCAACTAGGACCAATTTATGAAGTGTTTTGATAAAAGCTACACTAACTCCTGAATATTTGTTTGTCAAGAAATGTTTAATGACAAGAGAATCTTATATGTCAAGGAGTCAGTGGGAGTCTTAATGGTCTTGAAAGGTTTCAAGAACAAATCAAAATAGACCTTATCGATCATCACTAGCACACGAGTTGAGGTTTACAACCCATCGTGTTGACATTATTTTGTTTATGTGCCAATCCAATTGAGTTAATTATGCATGTGAATCCTATGAGTTCTCATTTGAATGCATAAAAAGCAAGGACCTTGATCAATGGAAAGTACATTGATAAGAAAAGGTGAGCTGCTTAACTACTTGGAAGACATGGTGGGCAGCTGTGCTACCATAAGGCAAGAAATTGAGATTAAGAAAGTTCGATCCATATGAGTTTGAATTTGTCGTAAACTTTGGTTTTGACAAATTCACATGGATAGGAACAAATACACCGTTTAAATCTAAGTGTCATAAGATTTCCTCCTTCATGAAAATGATTGTGAGGAAATACTTTCACTAAGAAAGATTTTAAGAAGATAGTGATTGTAAAATTGCATTCTCGAATTCGATTATGGTTACGGTATCCCTTTCCATAATTTGAATTGTGAGGTTTGGCAATTAGTCTTAATTGTTTAGACACACATAAGAGTTATCTAAGAGAAAAGTGTATAAACTTGATAAAAGATTATCAAAGCACTAAGTATTAGAAACATGAACTTAAGAAATTCAATAAGTATTGATTTTCTAGAAGTTAAGCTGGTTTCTGAATACATGTCAAAGCTAGTGGGAGCATAAGTGTTATGTTTTATAATAATCATCATGATAGTGGGAGCATAAATGTTATGATTGTATGATTATTAAGGCACGTATTGCAAGTTGGCAATATTAATTATAGAAAACAAGAGTTATACCTTGCAAAGTCGTAAGGGTTGTAAAGTTGTTTTGCTATAATTAAGGGAGAGAATATTACGCTTCATTTCAAATCTAAAGGATTAGGTTGAGAAATGTTAATAAATTTAGTCAAGGGTACATAGTGTGTTCTTAAAAATTCAATTATGATTACGGCATTCCTCTTCACAATTCGAATTTTGAGAACATAGCAAATAAAACATTATGCGTCGTGTCCCATATGCTTCGGGTATAGGATCGATTGCAAATGCTTTAATGTTTGACCATTCTAAAATTTTCCAAATGTCGAGCGCATTTAGAGGGAAAAGGGACTAGAATTGGTTTTGACTAAAATAATTAAACAACCATCAAAGGACAATCCAAAGTTCGTCGAGGATTGGTCGCTTGTGAGTAGTTGGAAGTATAGTATTGGAAAATATGGAAATGTTTCCATATTGGATGGACCATATCGACATTATTATGAATAGATAAGATTCTATTAAGAATAAGTTGTCATATGGAAAATATGGAAACGTGTCCATATTGGGAATTGAATATTGAAATTCTATGTCTAGATTAGAAACTTTTATGCAAAAGGATGTTCAAAGGAATGTACTTTGAGTGAGAGACATCATATCTAAGGACTTGTATTGTAACAATCTCCAATAGAGGACTTTGTAATATCATTGGCAATAGTCTTTGTGACTTTGGTGCAGTGACATTACGAAAGGATGATTGCATAAAATGTTAGAATCAAGCATATTCTATAAGTGGCAAGAATTTGATATTCTTACACTTATGAAAAAAGGATTTGGAGTTGTGAAATGAGAATGATTGGAAATGTACTCAATTTGATCTATTTCACAAAGTAAGAACCATAGGTAAACATTGTGTGCATGCTAGGAGCATGGGACAAGTGTAATAATTCAAGTAAGAAGTTGATTACCCGAAACGACAAATAATGAGTAATCGATATGGTGATAAATAGAAGGAGTTTTATTTATACTCAAAGGTTTGAGGCCATATGGGATTAGTATTATTCTTGTGTTTCACTTTGCATGTTTTGACTTCCAGAATAATTGAATTTATTAAGAATAATCAAATTATTCGAACGGGCCTCAGTCGTTCATATGTTGGAAGTAGGTATGAATGAAGACTATCGTGAATTGGTGTGTGGGTTGTCTAAAAGGCATTAGACATAAGCAAATGTTTGCTGCAACGTTCATGAGTGCTTATGAATATGATTTGAGCATTGGATTAAACCCACGCTCACTTGGATCACTCCATGAATTGTATCACGAGTGATTGGTGAGACGATAACATCATATATTCTTGAAACCGAGATGTGTGAGTTGCATCTTGCAAATCGGTTGCACATTGATAATATGTAAATGCACTAGTAACTTGGTGTTATAAAACATGTTGTTGTGTGTGATTTGGTGAGTAAGTGCAAGCAAGCATTGTATCAAAGTTTATCCGTTCCTTTTATCCAAGGTAGGATAAAAGCAATATCTTTGGGCCCCTCGATGATTTAGTGATGAAAAACGTAAATGCTCGGCCGGGCTAGGGCTAATTTGATTTGTTCAATTAGTCAGTCGTCATTAATCGGGAATCGAGATATAGTACTAAGAGAATGATTTGAAATCATGTCTCATACGATATCTAGAATGGAGGAATATATGATACCTTATCTTAAGGACACGCGTATCTGATAGGATCAGAGTTGACAGCGGCTTTGGAAAGCTACGATTGCAGATCAGGATCTGAAGTCATACGCATAATAGTTATTAGACTTATCCAAGTGGGAGACTGTTGGATTATTGTCTAAGTCCATAACTATTTTGGTATGTACTTGACCCAATGGTGCATGGTCCTTTTGGGTTGTCTTCACCAAAGCAACTTGATAGGATGAATTATGGAGAGAGAGGATTAAATATGATTTATTAATATATTATGAGAATAATATATTAAAGGAGAAATCATATTGTTTAATTAATATTAGTCAATAATTAATTGGTAATTAGTTTTGTGACTAAAAGAGATTAATTAAACTTAAGGGACTAGAATTGTAATTATAAGATAATTGTAATTTGGGCCATGGATTGCCTTGTATTAAGGAGTGGACGAATTCTATAGGGAAGCCCATAAGAAATCGTCCAAGGCCTTAATTAAAGGAGTCCATGGGTTGCTTAGGGCTTAAGCATCCAAATTAGGGTTTCCTTGTAAGATAACCCTAATAGCTTCCTATATATATAGATCCCTTAAGGACCAAAAATGTGGCTAAGACTTGTTCTAGGGTTTCACACGTTTTTGGGCAGCCTCCATCCTCTCTCCTCTTCATCCTCTTGCTTATGGTGTTTGTGAACCATTAGAGGAGTGACATTTGTGACTCTAAGCTTTCTAAAGTCATTACAAGGAGATTTGGGATTGTTATTGCTACATAACAATCAAGGTAATATCTTAAACCCATTCTTATGTTAATATGATTACTTGTATGCTAGAATTAGGGTTTATAGTCTTGGATAACTTGCATGTACAATAGAGAAACCTAGATCCAAGCATTAGGGTTTGTATGAGCACATAGGATGTTCTTATGACCAAAACCCATCAGTGTGAGCCATTTGTGGTGTCACACTTGAGGTAGTAGGCTCTTAAGCTCCATGGAATCAAGCTACATGAAAAGGTATGTCTTCTAACTTGTTTATATTATCCAAGTATTGATGATTGTATGCTAGTTAGGGTAATACCTTGGAAAGTTCAAGTTTGCATGTATAATAGAGAAAACATAGATCCAAGGTATTTAGGGTTGCATGTACACCATAGGAGTGTTAGAATGCTCAAATCCCTTTAGTGGTATCAGAGCCTAGGCTTGTTTTCAATTATACTCGATGCAAATTGCTGAAAAATGCTGAAAAATTTGATTTTTTGCTGTTCTGGACAGTGGACTCGCCGGTCCATGCATAAAATCATCCAACTCGTCGAGTTGGTTCATGCACTCGATGAGTTGGACCCCCAGACAACATATTTTCAAGTTTTTTGGTTGGAATTGGACTAGGAACATTACTCTAAGTTGTTTTTGAACTTGTAAACCTGTTTTGATGTGGTAATGTAAATTCTAATCCAATTTCATACATAATTGTCAATAGATTCATGTTTTGTATTAGTTTAATGGTTAGGCTAATTACATGAAAAGTGTTTGATTTGAATTATCTTGTTCGTATGAGGATATTTAGATTAATAGAAAAGTTATGTGATAATATGTTTTCAATCTAAATTGATCTAAATGTTGTTCATAATATGTGTTTTTGTAACTTGTCCTCAAGTAATATGAAAAGTCACATTTATGATTATTAAAACTCATAAGATTTCCATAAGTTATGAAAAATGGAGAGTCTCATTTTTAAAGTTTTAAAGTCTTCCATAACTTGTCCTCAAGTTATGGAACTTGAAGAGTTTTTCATTAAAACTACTGTAAACACATAAGTTATGGAACTGAAAAGTTTTTGAATAGTTCAAAACTTGCCCTCAAGTTTTGGAATTTGTAAAGTTTCCCATCATGAATACTTTAATTCCAAGTTAAGCCCTTAGAATTTTAAAAGTTCAAATTCAACCCTTATACTTTATAGTATTATAAGTTAATAATATATATGTATAGGAACAAAGTCAGTCTTACCGCTAGTAGGCCTCATTCACGAAGCCGGTCTATAAGGGGGGGGGGGTACAAGGTTACTGCCTATAAAATATCACTTTAATGGGTGTCTACTCTCACCCACCGCTTCCTTGACTGGTGGAGGGTCGTTAGCCGAACGGGTAGGACAAGGAATAGAATTCTCCCTTCATTAAAAGTATTAATGATAAATACTAAGTAACTAAACTATTATGAATTCCCAATCTTAGTTACTTAGGAAAAATGTAAATTTGGTGCTAACCCATGAAATTACACTATGCACTTTGCTTAAGTCCGTTAGTAGAGCGCGTGTGGTTAACCGACACAATAGCTTGATTTAACAAGGTAGGCAAAGGGTAACTTAATGTTTATCATACTATCGGTGGAGCACGTGTGGTTAACCAACACATCGATTGAGTGGTAAATGTTAATGGTACCAAGTATATTTGCATGGTTATTCACACCTTGTTTTGTGATCCTTGACATTCCAGTCATAAAATTTGAGGGGGCACAATCGAGATTGAAACATGACATTGAAAAGTTCAATGAATCTCAAAAGATCTAGTAGTTTCAAATCCAATTGAAACCTAATAACTCATTTCGGTTTTCATTGTGGAAATTGGTGAATCGTTATTCGCCTACCTTCAAATATTTTATAGCTTGGATAAAGGCATCCCTCTTCCAAGTTATAAAATATTGTGTTGGGTCCTAGACTTAATATTTCATATTGGGTGTTATATTAAGGACTTTAAATCAAATATCTTGAATATCAGATGTTTGGTTCAGTCAACTATGATCTTCCCAAATCTCTTGGAACAAGCTTACTAATGATGATGATGTCCCGGATATCATACTTCACTTCCTCCACCTCCTCCAATTATTCTCCCTAACCCACAAGTTCAAGGTCACTCAAGCCCTATTGGCAAGCAAGGTCTATGTGTGCTCACATCTTGGAGATGAAGTCAAATATTGACAAGTCGGGAGAGTTGGGTGTCAAAGTCTTGAGGAAGTTGGATGTTGACTAATCACTTCCTAAGTCATATTGTGAGTTCTTTATGGACTACTATGTAACAGACTATGACATGACCCTTAATGATCTTATCTATTTGCTCAGTTCTGCTGAATCAGCAATGATTTGGAGCACTTGTAAAGCAAATTTGATTAGAAGATCAACTTCCCAATCTACCATGGACATTGTCAATGCTAACATTGGATATCCAAAAAAAGCTTTCTCTTCCCAATGGAAAGGGATTAGCCATAGTCAACTTGGTTGACCAAATGGTAAAGAGAAAGGTTAAGTCTGAGATAGTCCCATGTACCATTACCAAAGAGTCCATATGGTTCTATTGCCAAAGGAAGGGGCATTGGATGCGAAGCTGCCCTAACTACCTGAAAGATCTGAGAGAAGGTCTAGTCAAAAAGTTTGACTTTGCTTCAGGTAAGTCCACTATCTAACTCAATTAAGTTCCTATTTGAAGATTCTTAATACATTTTAATGTATGGCAGGATCAAGCAAAGGGAAGGGAACTTAAAGAAAGAGTATGTTGAATCTGATCGCGAAGATAGATTTCAATCGCATGGTTCGAATATCGGATTCTTGAGCTACTACTTAGGAGTTATGATATATTGCTAGAAAAATATGTAATAGCATAGTTTTTCATTTTAAGTTGAATTGTAAGGAAAAGGTTTTTTTTCGCATTTTTATAAATAAATAAAATTTTGTTTTATTTTATTATATCTCCTTGCAATGACATTTATGAAAAATTGATATTTGTATGTTTCTAGCAATAATGAAAATATGAATTTGATTCTTTCATTTGTGGTAGTGTCTAAATTTACCAAATAAGGAAAGATTCTCATCACCCAAGTTTTTAATTGGACCAAAACTTGGAATCATTCAAGTTGTATAGTATGATGAATGAGAATTTTCAACTTCGGAAAATTAAGACTAATTCATTGTTCACATGTATATGTGAGTCAAGTAAAGGACTAAGGATTCGAGTACACATTCTTGTGCACTGGTCAAGTCCACCACAAAAGATCGATAAGACTATTCGTCATGATTTACTAAAGCTTAGTAAATATGGTTATACTTACAAGTTTAAGTATAATTCTGGAACATTGGAAAAGTTTCGATGTATGGCATAACGAATGGGAAGAATCAAATTAGGCAGAAAAGATAAAAGTTTATCAAATCTGAAAAGATGGGAGAGTACTTTAGTATCATGTTTTGTGATCATCTCAATGATTAAGAAACCATATCACAATTGGTCCTCTAAGGACATCTTAGTGCATTGTTATGGCTAAGAAGAAGAGCCATGAATTGTTAAAATGGTTAAATCAAGAAGATGAGTCATACTTCGTTCCAAAACAATTCTTAGATTCATACTCCAAGATTGTAACTTGAGTGACATATCTTAAAGAAGGTTTGTTAACACTTGTCAAATGTAAGAGTAAAATGTGTCATACTCTTATACATTTGAAATTGGTAAGTTGTGATGTTTTGGATAAAATAAAGACCAACTAAGGCCAATTGTGTGAAGTGTTTGTCTTGATAAAGAATCCGCACTATCTCTTGAATATTTGGCAAGAGAGTCTTATATGTCAAGAGGACAGTGGGAGTCTTAAAGATCCTGAAAGAATTTCAAGATCTAATCAAGAATAAAACATGTAGTTAATCACTAGCTCACGACTTGAGGTTTATAACCTATCGTGTTGACTATTTTCCTATTTATGTGCCCATTCCAATTAAAGTTGGCTTTACATATGAGTTTTGAGAGTTCTCAATTGGTTGCATAACAACTTGGAAGCAATGGCAGGCCCTTGTGCTGCCAAGCGACAAGAAGTTAAGACTGCACAAGTTCGATCCATATGAGTTTGGATTTGTCACTAACCTTGTCTTGTGATTATGGTTTTGACAAATTCACATGGATAGGAACACATACACCATAAAATCTAAGTGTCATAAGGTTTCTCTCCGATTCATGAAAATGATGCTGAGGAAATGCTTTCACTAAGTAGATTTTAGGTAGATAGCAATTGTGATATTTTCATCCTCAAAGTCGTTAGTGGAGCGTGCGTGGTTAATCGACACACTAACATGGACTTGTGAGGAATGGAAAAGGTCTAAACAATTGATACTATGATTACAACATCCTTTTTCATAGTTCTAAAATTGTTTAGAAACACATGTGTGCTATCTAAGGAAAGGTGTATGATCTTGATAAAGTTTTATCAAAGCATCTCGTATCAGAAATTTGAACTTTGGTAAGAAAGTCAATAAAGTATTGATTTCTAGAAGTCCAGCTGATTTCTGAGTACATGTCAAAGCTAGTAGGAGCATAAGTGTTATGCTAATAATCATCATGTTAGTGGGAGCATGATAATTATGATAAGTGTTGCAAGTTATCAATATTAATTATAGAAAACAAAAGTTTCAATTGGGAAAAGTTGTTTTGCTATAATTAAGGGAGAGGAAATTATGGAGTTGTCTCCATAGGTGGAAGTTATTCAATTTGTGTAAGATTAGAAAACTTAATGCAAGAAGGATGTTCAAAGCAATGTACTTTGAATCTGAGACTTTGTTTCCATGGAGTTGATCTCCATTGGAATACTCTGTAATGTCTGTTGACAAGTCTTTGTGACTTTGTGCATAATCATTACAGAGGATTAGTGCATATAAGATTAGAATCTAACAGATTTAGGTAAATGGAAGGAATTTGGAATTCTTGCATTTGCGGTAAGGATTTGGAATTGTGAAATGAGAATCATTGGAATTATGTTCAATCGATCTATTTCACAAAGTAAATATCATAGAAAAACTTAGTGTGCATACTTGGTATACATAACTAATGTTTGGAAAAACATAGTGTGCATACTTGGTGTATGACATGGCTAGTGTTTAAAAAACGTAGTGTAAATGCTCGGAGCATGGGACACCTATTGTTTTAATTCAAGTATAAAGTTGATAGTTTGAAATAGTATGCAATGAATAATGTGTAATCAATATGGTGATAAATAAAAGGTGTTCTTTTTATATTCATAAGTTTTGAGACCATATTGGATTCGATTATTCTTGTGTTTCACTTTGCATGTTTTGACTTCCAGAATAACTAGGTTGTTCTTCCTGAATGACTAAGTTATTCAAACCATCCACAGTCGGTCATATGTTGGAAGTAGATATGAATCAAGATTGTCATGAACCTGCTTTGTAGATGTCCAAGGTAGTGGACATAGCAAGAGTTGCTGCAACATTCATGAGTGCTCATAAGTTCTAAGTATTGGATTAAACCCACGCTCATTTGACTCACTTCATGGATTTTATCATGAGTGATCATGAGACAATAATATCTTATATTCTTCAAACCTAGAGATATGAGTTGTTGACTAAGAGTTGGTTATACATTAATTGTTTGAAAAACGCATAGGTAACTCGATGTTATAAAACATGCCTTTATGTATGATTTAACAAGTGGTAGAACAAGTATATGAGTCGAAGTTTATCCATTCCTTTTACCCTTGAAGGGATAAAAGCGATATATGTAGGCCCCTCGATTATTTAGTGATGACACCCCGAAGTTCTTGGCCAAGCCTGGACTGATTTGATTTGTTCAATTAGTCAGTCGTCATAAATCGGAAATCTAGAAACAACAAATGGACAGAGGGAATGATTATAATCCATTTCTCAGTCCATATGATATCTAGAATGGAGGAATATATGATCCCTTATCTAATGGATGCGTCATTGATTTGTTCGGAGTTCGACAACAGCTTTTAAGAGCTACCGTTGCTAGTCGGGTTTTGAAGTCATACGCAATAATAGTTTTAGACTTATCCAAGTGGGAGACTATTGGATTAGTGTCTAAGTCCATAACTATAATTGGTATGTATTTGACCTGATTGGCATGGTCCATTTGGGTTGCATGGCATCGGAACAATTTGGATAAACTTTTGGGAGAAAAGGATAATTATGATTTGTTATTATATTATAAGTTTTAATATATTAATATGAAATCATATTATTTAATTAATATTGATCAAGAATTAATTTGGAATTAATTTTATGGTCAAAAGGAGACTAATTAAATATATGGGGATTGATTGTGTAAATCATTCATTCTTATATATGTGGGTTTATGATCCATAGTTCTTCATGTTGGGCTAAACCCATGGAGTAACCCATGGATACTCCATGGAGGTTTTAACCCATGGAGCATGAAGAATATGGAAATACATGTGTTACATGTTGTAACCCTAATAGCCACCATATATAAGGACCCCATGGCTGAAGAAATTGGCACTAGTATGTGTACACATGAGGGCTAGCCGATTTGCGCATAGAAACCTTTTCTCTCAAGTTATTCCAAGATGTTGGTGATGTTGTGTGAACCATTTGAGATGCCACACTTGAGGCACTAGGCTCTTAAGCTCCATGGTATCAAGCTACATGAAAAGGTATTTCTTCTAACTTGTTTATATTACCCAAATATCAATGATTGTATGCTAGTTAGGGTAATAACTTGGAAAGTTCAAGTTTGCATGTATAATAGAGAAAATATAGATCCAAGGTATTTAGGGTTTCATGTACACCATAGGAGTGTTAGAATGCTCAAAACCCTTCACATTCGACTAATAGAGTCAACCTTACAATAGTTAGACTTAGACAAGAGTTGCATAATAGGGCAAAATCAATCACTCTGAGATTATTTAATCCTTGAAACATGTAACTTTAAATATTCATGTAATAATTAACTCACATCAATATGAGTCCCAAAAAGCACAAAGCAAGCAACATTTGAGCGATAAAACTCTACAAGCCACATAACATCAACATGCATCATTCCTAACATACATCTCTCCTAATAGCCATTCTAGCATACAACCATGAACATATCCTTATGCTAATCCTAGCATACAAAACATATAACATAACAACATGTATGGGTATTCTGCGAATCACTTACTTGAGCTCGGTTGATTGCACGCATCCCACCCCTTTCTTCTGTAAAAGATCTTTTTACGAAATTTATTTTCTTTTAAAAAGATTACCAATTCCTCAGTTTGAGTTCAGACACACCTGAGAGTGTACCCGAATCCTTCAAACCAAGGCTTTGATATCAACTTGTAATGTCCCAAATTTCAAACCAAAGTTTTCATTTAAAAATAAAAGTATTTATTCAAATTACAACTTCAAAGATCTGGATAAAACCATTTGATTCAAAAACATTTATCAAAGTGAAGGGCCAATATATTTGGTTTGGGCTAGGCATTAATGCATGGATGGTTTAGGGTTGTTATTAATGTGTTTTGGACATCTTTTGTGTTTGGTTGAGTTATCGGTCTAGGTAGGTTTTCGATCGGGCTTTGACCGAAAACCTGTTTTCGGTCTGATGTGTGTTACTATATATTGTTGTCAAGTTTTCAGAAGTAGTAGTCACTTCCAGTAGGTTTTCGGTCCATCCAAGTTGTACCCGACATTTCATAGTTGAATTGTATGCAAGCTTGGTTGTTTAAACTTCTTCTTCTTCATTTCTATTGTAGCTGATTGATCATTAGATAGATCCCACAGATTTGGGACCTAACAATTGGTATCAGAGCACTTCTACTGTCAATCAATTGTGTTTTCTATTTTCGGTTCTTCAACAATCTCGTGATCTTCATTTTCGGTTCATTAGTAAGTTCAAATCTGCTCTACTTGGAAGATTGGATCGTTGTTTGCTTTATCAAAATCAAGATCTGCATCAAATTTAAATTTGTGATGGAATTCTTATAGTTTTCGGTTGTATCTACACACACCGAAAACTCATTGTCATTTTTGTTCTGTTCAGATCTGTGTATTTGGAAGAATTTTTGGAAGTTTTGGTTGTGCGAAAAATAGTAATCGAATCAAGAATCAACGTTTTCACTGGAAAAATCCTTAGTTTTCGGTTCATCTCCAGAAACCGAAAATCCAAGCATCTTCAGAAACCGAAAATCCAAGCATCTTTTGAAATCGAAAACCTTTCATCAACCTTAGGAAACCGAAAACTCATTTGATCCTAGTTTTTGGTCTAACTTTTCCACCGAAAACTTGTCTTTGATCATTTTTATTTTTTTTCTTACAATTTAATTTTCCAAACAAAATTAAAAAAAATTAAAATTAAAACCATATAAAAAAAACAAATGGATTCTCAAAGCATGACAGTACATCATGAACTTGACACCATCATGGGAACAACTTCTCGGATTCCCCGACTCTTAAATGTTGAAGGCTTTCCGGAATGGAAATACCGAATCGAGAAGTATATTAAAATGAAAGACTTCAAGATTTGGCGCAGTATACTTAGGGGACCAATTCGAATTACTACTATAGTGGATGACACAATTGTCGACAAACGGATTGAAAATTATACGGATGAGGATTTCGAAAAGGTCGAAGAGCAGGAGAAAGCCCTTGCTACGCTTACAATGACATTATCTCCAGAAATTGCTAAGGCTTTCCGTGAGTATACATCTGCGAAAGCACTTTGGGAAGCATTAATAGAAGTTTATGAGGGTAATGAGGATATGAAGCAGAGTCGTCAGGACATGCTTCGACAAAAGTTCAACATGTTCAACTATGTCATGGGCGAAACTCTTGAGAACCAGCTCCAAAAGTTTATTACTCTCACTACAGAAATGAGTTATGCGGGTGTTTCGGTAACAAGATCAGAAATCAACAAGAAGTTGTTAAACTCCCTTCCAAAATCCTGGGATATGAATGTCTCAGTGATCAAGAAAACAAAATGCTTAAACAGGATGAGTCTGGCAGAAACTATGGCTATCATCAAGGCTTGTGATCTTGATGACAACCAGAGGGAGATTAATCTTGTTAATTCTTATTCCACTGCAAATCTAGGGATCCAAGCCACAAACAACAATGCTTTTTCAGGCTTCACTGTTGCGCAAGCTCCTCAAGTTACCTCAACTCCACATGTTCCACAAGTTCAACCTTTCATGACTCATCAATTGATTCAATCTACATCCCATATTATCCCTTCCATGCAACAAGTTCAAGTCTCTCAACCTCAGATCACTTCTCAACAAGTTAATCCCAGTGTTGGCTCATCTAATGTTGTACCTCCTAAGTCTCATGGTTTCAGTTCTCAGATGTCAACCATGAAAGAAAAAGAAGAAAACGTGGCTCTTGCCACGGGTTTGGTAAATTGCTACAATGCTTTTGTGGCTGGAGAACTCTCCCCACAACATTCGTTTGCCGACCTTGATCAGATTCATCCCGAAGATGTAGAAGAGATGGATATAACCTGGAAGATGGCCATGGCTGTGTTCAGGGCAAAGCAATTTTCTAAGAAAACTGGCAAAAACAACTGGAGTGTGAATTCCGACAAAAAGATCGGATTCAACAAAAGCAAACTTCGCTGCTACAATTGCCATGAGCCAGGGCACTTTGCTAGGGAATGTCTAAAGCCTGATAGAAGGGAAAATGCTGATCGAACCATGGTGCCAATTACCTATGTCCACAGCAATAGCAGAGGATCCTCATCAATCAATCAACTACAAATCTGACAATGGTGGCTCAATCCTTTGATTGGGAAGATCAAATTCAGGCCCTGAATATTTTAGGACCTGAAAATACTTATTTGGCCCAGATCGAGGATTGCAAAGAGAAAGAGGCAGAGATAGATCCCGAAGAAGATATGGTGAACCTCCAGTTTGCCTTCATGGTGCAAACTACTTCTGAGCCATCTAAGCCCGAGGTAAGTGAATCTGGTTGCTCACCATCTTGTACTAAAACTATGAAATTTTTGCGAGAATCAATAGAGTTAATCAAGAGGGAGAACGAGGACTTAAAATATGAGGAATACACACTTAGGAAAAACCAAAAGCCCTTAAAGACTCAACTATAAAATAAAATAAAGGACTTTAGGAAATTACAAGAGGATTACAGCAACAAATATGAGAACTATGACCATATCTAACGAAAATTTGAAGCTGTGACTGCTGAACTTGACTCATTGAAAACACGTTTTGAAAATGCTGAATTCAATTTTAAAAATTTGATGGGTCAAGCGAAGTTGTTGCGAAAATAATAGAAAACTAAATGCAGTGGAAGGATGTCACTTGTGGAAACCAAAAGAAAGTAGGACTAGGTTTCGAGAGTGTCCCTCCTCCTTACAATCAGAATTATACCGCTATTCCATTATCTCAGGAAGAAATAGACCGAGAACCTTTTCTTGTATATGGAAAACCTGCTTCTGAACAAGTTACATGTTCAAACGATAAGGTTTTGGATACTAACGTTTCAAATTTGAGTGAAGATAATTCCATAGCTCATGGGGAGCAGAGAGATGAAAAGTCTGATGTTCTTAAGTCTAATAATGATGATGTGTCAAAGTTTGGTGTCAGTCTGTGTAATGAGTCTGCATTAAATTCAAATTTAAACAATTTTGTGTCTGGTGGTATTGTTTTTTCTAATGATAAGATTGCAACTGATAATGCTTTGTCTGATAATGTATCTTTGTTTGATTCAAATGCTTCTACACCTTCCACATTCGCTTCAAAATCATGTGACTGTCCTTGCAAATGTGAAAGTGTTAGAAATAAAAATAAAAGAAAGAAATCTGTCAAAAGCAGTGTCAAAACCAATGATAATAAACAAATCTGTTTTAATTGTGGCACTGCTGGACACATTGCAAGAAACTGTTTAAACTGGATATTTGTATCTCACACATTAAAAAGAGGAGAGAATGAATTTCGGGGACGATCTTTATCTAGAAAATCCCCCAGAATTCATTCTCGGGATGGTGACTTGAGCATAAATTCAAACAAGAAAATGGCCAATTTTCAAAAGAATAAACAGGTTTTCCGTAAATTTAATAATAGTTTGCCAAAATCAACTCAAGCTAAGCCTAAGTCGATTTTGTCAAAGGGCAGGACCGGATCTTCAAACTCTTTGAGTATAAAATCCACCGGCTCGAAGCAAACTAACAAAGTTTCAAAACCTAACTTTAAGTGGGTACCAAAATTGAATTCAGATCAGTCACCATTAACCTGAAAACCTAATGAAAGGAAAGAATCAAATGAAAAATATGTGAAAGTGAAGGGTAAACCCAGGATTGTGATGACCTGGGTTCCCAAATCTGAATAAATTCGCTCCTTGTGCAGGGATAGTCGC
Organism: Lactuca serriola; assembly: GCF_051521515.1. Classification (NCBI taxonomy): domain Eukaryota; kingdom Viridiplantae; phylum Streptophyta; class Magnoliopsida; order Asterales; family Asteraceae; genus Lactuca; species Lactuca serriola. Next base: position 145,614,998 of record NC_136416.1, read on the forward strand.
GGAAGAGTATCGTCAGACCTTGGTATGTCGATAGTGGCGGCTCCTGACACATGACAGGAGATATCTCCCAACTGCATGACATTCAAACATTTAATGGGGGCTATGTCTCGTTTACGGGCGGTGAAGGTGGAAAAATAACTCAGAAAGGAATAGTGACGAATAGAGTGCTTAGCTTTGAAAATGTCAGCTATGCTCTTGAATTGAAGCACAGTCTGTTGAGCGTCTCTCAGATTTGTGACAAAGGGCATTCGACGCAGTTTACCGACAAAGAATGTCTTATTTTAAAGCCGGGCATTTTCATTCCGGAGGAGTGGATTCTTGTAAAATCTAAGCGGGATGGGAATGCCTACATCATAGACATGAACATCAATATTCCCGACGAAGTCATTTGCCTATTCTCCAAAGTCTCAGAACAAAATGCGATGTTGTGGCATCGTCATCTTGGTCACACTAATGCAAAGAATCTGAATCGGCTTGCAAAGAATGAAATGGTCCGAGGTTTGCCTGTTAGAGATTTCATTACGTTTGAAAAGTATGTTTCATGTGCTCAAGGAAAACATTGTCGGAAACCACACTTTCCAAAGCAGGTTAACTCCATCAGTCATGTGCACCAGTTGTTACATATGGATTTATTTGGTCCGGTTAACGTTCTCAGTATCAACCGCAATTCATACTGCCTCGTTATGATAGACGACTACTCTCGTTTTACTTGGGTTTTCTTTCTGTCCAACAAAGTTAGGATTGCTGACCTCATCAAGAAGTTCATTGTGATGATAGAGAATCAAACAACAACCGAGTGAAATCGCTGCGTACTGACAATGGAACAGAGTTCAAGAACGCTGTTCTTGACCACTTTTGCGTTGAGAAAGGAATTGTGCATCAATTCAGTTCTGTTCGCATACCCCAACAAAACGGTGTTGTCGAACGGAGGAATCAAACTCTTAAGGACGCCGCAAGGACGATGTTGTGTGACTCCAAACTTACTGTGTTCTTTTGGGCGGAGGCGATTAACACGGCGTGCTACGTACAGAATCGCGTGCTGATCAACAAAGCCAAAATGAAAACACCATACGAAATTCTATACGGACACAAGCCATCTGTCAGCCATTTCAGAGTATTTGGCTGCCCTTGCACTCTTCTCCACTTGGAATCCAACCCCAAATTCAATGCAAAAGCCGATGACTGCTATTTTGTTGGATATGCTGCTCATACTGCATACAGGGTTTATAACAAGAGGACGAAACAGATTGTGGAGTCTTTCGATGTTCGTTGGCTTGAAGAGAATGAGACAGACACTAGAGTGGGTCCAGATTGGCTATTTGATTACACATCTCTTTTCAAATCATTCAATGTGTCGTCGGATACTCAAGAAGGGTCTACGTCTAGTTCGAAAATCATTATTGAAGACGAAGAGGAAGAAGTTGTCTACAGACCCCCATTGGGTTCTTCTGATCCTCCGGCGGTGCCTTTTGTTCAAACTAATTCTTCTGAGTCCTCCCCTCAACAATCTTCTCCTGATGCTAATGCTACTCCTCTAACTCCGGTGGAAAGAGAGTTCATGAACCTAGAGACTTCCGCTGTAACTTCAAATCTGATGGAACTTCTCTTTCTGGAAAGAATCGCTGATGAGTTTGTAGCAGATCCGACAAACAAACCTAGTTCATCTACCGTGGATCATTCAGAAAATGAAGGAACGGTTAACATTCATAATCTTCCAGCCTCTATCAATGACATCAGCCACGAGATCCCTGCTCACATTCAGCGCGACCATCCTATAGAGAACGTCATTTGCCAACTGGGCGACGTTGTTCAAATGCGAAGTCAGAGTGGAGACGTCAATACGTGTCTCTACTCCTGCTTTATTTCTCAGATAGAGCCTAAGAATGTCGAAATGGCTCTGAATGAGCCCATCTGGGTTGACGCCATGCATGACAAACTTAATCAATTCGAGAAGCTCCGGGTTTGGAAGTTGGTGGAGCTGCCCAAAGGAAAGAAATCTCTTGATACCAGATGGGTCTTTCAGAACAAGCAAGACGACTCGGGTGTCATCGTGCGTAACAAGGCGAGATTAGTGGTTCGCGGGCTTGGAGGCTATACGTATCTTCCCTGCATATACTTCCTATATGAACTTCACAGTATACCAGATGGACGTCAAGACAGCTTTCTTGTATGACAAGGTCAAAGAGGAGATTTATGTTGACCAACCTCCCGGTTTCGTTAACTCAAAGCTTTCCAACCATGTCTACAAGTTTGACAAAGCTTTGTATGGGCTGCATCAAGCTCCTAGAGCTTGGTATGCTACCCTAACTCAACACTTGCTCGATCACGGCTATTCCCGAGGCACCATTGATCAGACCTTATTTATCAAACATGTCGGTCCGGATCAAATTCTTGTTCAAATCTATGTGGACGACATTATATTCGGGTCGACAAGCCATCAACTTTGCAAAGAATTCGAAGACGTGATGAAGAATCGGTTCGAGATGGGTTCGCTTGGGGGGATGACCATGTTTTTGGGGCTTCAGGTCAAACAATCTTCAACCGGAATCCTTATTCACCAAGCAAAGTATGTGGATGATATGCTGAAGAAGTTCGCGTTCCGAGACGCGAAACCTGCTCTTACACCCATGGCGGAGAGACCTTTACTGGCTCCTGATCTTGAAGGCGAATCCGTAGATCAGACGTACTATCGATCAATGATCGGATCGCTCATGTATCTGACTGCTAGTCGCCCAGATGTAATGTTTGCGGTCTGTCAATGCGCACGCTACCAGGCTAATCCTAAACTTTCTCATCTTATTGTTGTTAAACGGATTTTTCGGTACCTCAAAGGTTGTGCAAAACTGGGTCTTTGGTATCCGAAAAATCCCGAATTTGACCTTTATGCTTTTGCAGACATCAACTATGGCGGGTGCGAGCTTGATAGAAAATCAACTTCAGGAGGATGCCAATTTCTGGGAGATAGACTGGTCTCATGGCAGTGCAAGAAGCAACATACCGTCTCAACCTCAACAGCAGAAGCGGAGTATGTCGCTGCGTTTTCCTGTTGTTCTCATGTTATATGGATCCAACATCAACTGTTGGACTACGGTTTGAATTTTCAAGAAACCCCTATATTTTGTGATAATGAGGCTGCGATCCAAATTGCTAAAAATCCGGTCCAGCACTCAAAAACCAAGCACATTGACATCAAAGTTCATTTTATCAGAGATTGTTATGAGCGCTCGCTCATTCGGCTAGAACAGGTTCACACTGATAATAATGTGGCGGATCTATTCACCAAGCCGTTTAACAAAGCTCGATTCGATGTGCTGGTAAACTTTTTGAAAATGATTCGCTTTGAGGATTAATTTATGTTTAGGTTAGTTTAAATTTGCGCATTTTAATTTCATTCTCGCCCATGAACAAATTTAGGGGGAGAAATAAACAAAAACCAAAACAAAACAAAATTAGAAAATTAAAAATCCAAAAACAATAGAAAATTAGAAAAATAAAAAAATTATAATAATATTTCTCTGTTAAGTGATGTGATGGGAAGTGATATCAACAAGTGATAACAGACAATCTGAATCTGTGTAAGGTACCAAAGCCGAATTGTCTAGGCTCTGTGTTCGATGCGCTGGTAGGCACGAAAAGTTTAATGGACTTGAATAGGAGCAGATGAACTTAAGGAATCTAGAGACTTGATAAATCTTGACCTAGATAGTTCCGTTTAGCCTGAAAATATGACGCTTGGGTAGGTTGAGCAGGGAGATATACATGAGAATCCACCAGTCACATTAAGAGAATCCGTATCTAGAACTGTGGTTTAACTTTTCCTAGATGTACGGATTTTGTCCTTAATTCCGGTATTGATAGGGCGACTGGGGAATTCCGATATAGTAGTTCTGTCGAAAATTATTTTCTTTCTTGCTTACTGTTAGTCATAGGTTGCCTCCTCTGCGTGATTGGGAGAGATCCGACCTGGACTGCAACATATGCAAATCTATTTCTCTGCATCTTATATCTATGAAATTCTTCCTATCTGTTAGCCATATGATGTCTCGTTTGTGTGATTTACAATCTGACCTGGTACACAACATACGCAACCTTCTACTTCTCAATCCTTCTAAAACTTTAATTAATCATAATCTAAATCTATCCTCTCTATGAATAATTGTCTACTCAACAAAAGTAAGGAGTATCTCGAAAGTTCATGATTATTGGGGTATGTTAGGAAGTAGGAAACATGTTCTAATACATCTAAAATTGAACAATTCTAGATTGTCTGTAGATCTCGCTACTCAATTTAGGTGGACAACAATACTCTTGGTCGTCGTCAGATAAATGGTCCTTAGGAATTTTTATCTAGTAACTTAGGATCAATTTGTCGTGTCACTGATAGCACTCCTAAAATTTGTCATAATTTTTCGTGCTTAAGTGGACCACAATACTGGTGATCGACCAGATCTATTCATGAAAGGAGAGGTACTGATAAATGGCAAATGATTGTCTAACAACTATGATCCCAAAATCACGAAAATTATTAATTTTAGTTAAAGACTTAATTTTAGGTTTGAATTAAAATTTTAGCATTTAAAATTTTATTTCAATTTTTATTTTATTTTTTAGGATTTATAAATCTTAGGAAATTTTATTTCATTTTATTTTTCTGAATTAAGCCTCAAAGAGTATTATTTTTAATAAAGTGTTGGGTATTGGACCATTTTTTTAAAAATAAAATTTTTTGTAGCCCATTAGTGTTTGGAAATTGGGTTTGGGATTGGACCAGATCTTAAACCGGGTATATAAAGGAAAATGGAATCAGTTTTCGATTCCTTTTTCTCTCACGGAATACTGAAACCTCTTTTCTCCTCTCTAAGTCTCGAAACTTTGTTGTGTTCTTTTGTTCAATCGACCTCAAATCATCAAAGGTATTGTAATTCCGACCACTGCTGTGCAAATTTGTTTTCAAAAATCGACCGTGAAATCAATGGGAAATCGCGAAAATGTGAACTATCGGCGTTTTCGGTCAGGATCGGCTTTCGGTCCAAGCCGAGCCGTTTTCAGTCAAGCCAGCTCGGACGGCTTTCGGTCCAAGCCGAGCCGTTTTCGGTCAAGCCAGCTCAGACGACTTTCGATCCTGTTGAGAATTGCCCTTTTTGGCTTTCGGTCTAGCTCATTTTCGGTGTGAAATTTGGTTTTCGGTCTTGACTTGTGTGTTGGTCCTTAGGTTTTCGGTTTGACTTTCTTAACCAAGGACCTAATTTTTGACTTATAAAATTAATTAAAATGGCCAAACTAAAGGAATTAAATTGAGAAACAAAATCAATGCATTTTAATCAAAAGATTTCTCATCTGGTCTGTTTTGTGCAGATTAAAATGGCAAGTTTCAAGGTTGCAGAAAGTTACAATGTCTCCATTTTGCTTGATGATCCTCCTATGGCGCACAGTGAATTCAAGTCAATGATGTTCAGGTTGCGTGAATGCTGCATTTCCTCAGCACTCACTTGGAACCCCATAGTCTACTTGGATTTAATCAACGAGTTCTGGAGTTCAGCTAGCATAAAAAATGAAAGCAACGGAGCGTAGACAATCGAAGCAACTGTCAAAGGACGTAAAATTTTCATCACTGAGCAGTTTATCAGAGACACATTGAAGTTTGATGACAAGGCTACTTATCCTACCGACATTGATCTGTGAGTTGTTGATGAGTACCTTGAAAAGATGGGATATGAAGGCATTTTCCTACCGACCCTCAAGAAGCTGCTACCTCCATACTGGAGGTTTCTGGCTCATTTGTTTGTTAACTGTATATCAGGGTGTAAGGGTGGAGTAGATGAGATCTCTTCAAGGAATACTCAAGCTATTATTGCACTGGCAGCAGGAATCGACTTCAACTTCTCAAGATTTATCTTAGAAGAAACGGTCATTAATCTCAAAAAGAAGGTGAAGGATCCATTCCTGCTTTACCCTCGGTTCATCTAGATCTTTCTCAACTGCCTTTTTCTAGACCTTGCCAAGACGGGAGAGATTCTCGACATGAAGGCTTTTGGACCAAACACAATCAGTCTGATGAAGCAAAATCGAAAAAGGTAAAATCATGTTCCAAGGGAAGTACCCTTTAGAAAAATTTGGAAAATTTGCCGAGCTGACCGACTCTTCTAAATCCCATGGGTCACTTGAGCAGACTTCAACTGATCATGCATCATCAGATTATGCAAATATAAATGATGATATAATCGACGTTTCAGACCATGAGGAAGAAACTGTTGCTGCTCTAACTGTCAGTGTGGCTGAGGAGCATATTTTCACAAATGTGACAATTCAAAATGATTTTGATGGAGGTTCCACAGAAGAATTCACCGAAAATGAGGAAGGAGAAGAGAATGAAAGAGTTGATCTGTCCGGCTATGACAGAGATGATATTGTTGTACAATTCACTGGACTTGAGTACACCTTGTCAAATGAAGATCTCGATGACATCTTCAATGATATCGATGATGGTGCCAATCCAACACCGGAGATAAGGAAAAATGTTGACAATCAAGAAGTTGAGCCTCCTGTTCCTGTTCAAGCGGCTGATTCTTCAATTCAAATGGACACCTTTTCAGTGATTCCTCCCCTTGAAAGGGTGATTTCTACATCTGAGCCAATTGTGAGTGAAGCCCAGACAGACCTGACCTCCCAGCCCCCAATGAAAAGATGAAGACCTGATCCAAGGGTGGGAGTTATTTTTCCTGACCTAACTCAAACCACATAGACGCCTCCACTCACAACTGTTGCCTCTTCTTCATCCATTCCCATTCAGGAAGGCCCCAGCTCGATTCATGAAGTTGGTGGCTCATCTGTTGGCTTGAGTTCGTCTCCTCCAAGGCCTTATCATGACGTTGCCTCTGAAAGGCTTGCCATGCATTTGGATTAGAATTTAAGTCCAACACACTCCTCACGCGGAAAAGGTATATCCTTTGAGGAGAATATATTTGGAGATGATGACGCCTCAGTGTCTAATTTGAGAAAGGAGATTAGTGTGCTAAACCAGAAAAATATTGAGCTTATTATCAAAGTTGCAGATATTCAAACTTAGAACGTCAAGCTCAATAATCAAGTTGCTGATCTTCTAAAGGAAAATGCTTAGAAAACAAAGCAGATCACCGATCTTCATACGCATTTTGGTTTGTCGACCGCCAGCTATTAGGATCTAAAGAAGAAGCTGGAAGAAGAATTTGGTGACAAGTTTAAATCATCCATCAGTGACCCTAGAATCTATCTTCCTAATCAAGACGCTCCCGTAGTTCCACCTCCTACAAAATCAACCAGGGTTGTCAACCGTTTTGAAAAAGAACCAGCATAGGCTCCAACTGTCATGGCATTAAAACGTGCTAAGCTAGACAAAGCTGCTGAGAAGGGTCAACTGTTGTTCAAGAAGAACTCGGATCAGAATGCTCCCGTGAATCGACCAAAGATCACCGTTACTGACCTTGGAGAAAATCGTTTCAGAGATATTTATGGTGATAGGTCCGGGATCATCTTATGGGGATTCCATGACCCTTTGAAAATGTGGATTGTTAAAAGGAAGAGTGGAAATACCGAACTGTATAAAGATGCTCACGATTTCAATTCTTGGACCAGGGTTGATCTTATGGAATTGTCTAAAGCCTCGTTTTCAAATCCAACAAATGAACCCAAGGCAACACAATTCAGGTTGTTTTTAGAAGGTCAAGTGGCAAAGGGCTTTCCCTCTATGAAAACAACATCGTCTATCATCAAGATTTACCCTAATGTCATAGATCCCAAAACCAATCAGCCTTTTCGATCTGTGATGTGGCCCGCAACCAATCAAGTAAAGCAAATTCCTATCCTTCAGAATCATCCAGATGGATCTTTGGAATCCATGTTATACTGGGTGTTTGATGAAACTACAGCTTCTGCTGTCATCAAACTTAAACATGGATGTATTCGTTTATATGACAAAAAGGATTTGCTACAATTCGGAAAGTGGGATATACATCAACTTTCTATTCATCAGATCAAGGTGGCTGAAGATATTTTTGAGCTTGCTGCTAAGGAATACACAACCATGGTTGCTGACATTATACAGAAGGAGATGTGGTATGGATCTATGGGAACGTTATATGTGCTTGTGGTTGATAAAGACTGAATCATGCTAGCCCCAAACCAAGGGGGAGATTGAAAGGGAAATATATTTGGTTTGGGCTAGGCATTAATGCATGGGTGGTTTAGGGTTGATATTAATGTGTTTTAGACATCTTTTGTGTTTGTTTGAGTTTTCGGTCTAGGTGATTTCGGTCAGGCTTTGACCGAAAACCTGTTTTCAGTCTGATGTGTGTTACTATATATTGTTGTCAAGTTGTCAGAAGTAGAAGTCGCTTCCAGTAGATTTTCGGTCCGTCCAAGTTGTATTCGACATTTCATAGTTGAATTGTATGCAAGCTTGGTTGTTTAATCTTCTTCTTCTTCATTTCTATTGTAGTTGATTGATCATTAGATAGATCCCACAGATTTGGGACCTAACACAAAGTAACGTCAATAGTTATTATGTGTGGAAATCTCCATTGGATGTGATGCAATCAAGTCGTGCCCCTTCTTTAATATAAGAAAACCTGAAAACATTAAGACCACAAACCGTAAGCACAAAGCTTAGTGAGTTCCCTAAAATACCACATGCAACACACATATAAACGGGCCCCGCCGAAGCTGCATAACGGTCCCCACCCACTGCATAACGGGCCTCACCCATATGAAACATACATAATCGGGCCCTGCCTAAGTAAAACATACAAACACATGCAAGAGTCACAAAGACAGCTAGCATTCTACAAACATAATCCAGTGGTCCGGCATTGGTGCCTTCGACCCACGAGTACAGTGAAGAGACTCACCTCAACGCTAAAAACAACGAAACCACCCACTCGAGCTGACGATATCAAGCCTCCCCTTGCTGAACATATCCATAATAAAACCCTAATTAACAATCAAGGAAATGATTGGCCCACAAAAGGCCTAGGCTCATAATTAAACCTCCTTTGGGAAAAATATCATTTTTCCCTTCCAGTACTAAGTCCAAAAGTCAAACCGGCCAAAAAGTCAACGGTCAACTTTCAGTTGACTTATGCCCTGTGTAACTAATATATGCCCTGCATACATAGATTATGCAATGCGTAATGCCTTTGATCCCAAAAACTTATATTAAGCTCTTAATACAGCAAGCCAAACTCTTAAAATCCCATATCTAATCTAAATGAATGTCTTAATGGGTAAAGTCCCTAACTTTATCCATTTGCATGGTCACAAAGTGCACAATACCAAAACCTAGGTCCATAAAGTTATCTATTGCTCAAAAAATCATGCATGGATAGATAAGAGTGTCCAAGCTCTCATTTTATGACTTAATAACCTCAAAATCATCAGAAAGAGGCACTCAAATGGTATAGAGTAACCCATACTCACAAGAACCAAGATTAAGGGATAAAAACATAAAAACCATGAGCTAAGTAGATCTAACAAATGAACATAAAGATGCAAGATTTATACCTTCTGGAGATTGGTGATGAAGTGCAAACTCTAGATCTAAAAATCTTGGAGCTCAAACTTGCTTCTCCAATGGACTCCTTCTTTAAGAATGCACCCAAAATCACAATAAGGCTTCCAAATCTCACGATTGATGGCTAAGGTTTCAAAAGAACAGTATGAGGTGATGGAGGCTGGTAATGGATAGGGTTCCAAGAAGTTAGATCCCTTAAATAGGGCTCAAAACATTAGGATTAAGGTTTTGGCCAGCAGCAATTACGCCCTACGTAACCTAAGTTACGCTATGTGTAGCTCATTAAAAACGTGATCAACATTCAGCAAGTTACGCCCTGAGTAGGGCAAAACCCCAAACTTTCGGTTTAACTTCAAATATCTATAACTTATTCGCTTCAACTCCGGTTTTGGCATTTTTTATATGCATGGAAAGGTATTAACAAGCCCCACAATTATATCTAGTTACTTTTGGCTTAGCACATGTCGAACTAAAAACCATAATCCATGTAAGAAGCCTAATGTTTAACTTTTCCCATTTTATCATTTGGTTCCCGCACACTAAGCAAGGGCTTAGATCTCATAACCAATATTATCAACCCTCAATAAGGTCCAAACTTTACTTCCTCAAAGCCCAAATCCTTTACATGATCAGACTACGGTCAACGAGCCATGATTTAAGGAACGTCCCGAAATAGGGTGTTACACAACACTTAGCAGGAAGCACGTCGACTAACCTTGTCTGCTTATAAAATTAACGATAACACCATACATGTTTGCAATGAGAAACACAAGATTCAACATAATAAGCAGATATCCAATCACCGTAAAATCGGATCCAACACAATTCAATGAATGACTTTTGTTGTTGAAATAGTTTTCATAAATTAAGAAATATTTTACGATTTGCGGTAATAACTCGTATAAATTCCGACCGAATTTTACTATAATAAAAATTATAATGTTAATAATTATTATTATTATTATTATTATTATTATTATTATTATTATAAAGACAATAGAAGATAAAACGAACATCAAATGACAACAAATTATTAATGGAGCAATAATAAGTAATATAATAGGTAAAATAAATAACACTAGATATAAAAAATAATTTGATAAAATTTTAATTGATTTTTTTTTTTGAACAGCAGACATATATTAAGAAACTAGCCAGAGGCTAGAGGAAAACACAAAAGTTCATAACAAAAGATACAAATAAAAACAACATGAAAGAAAGAAAATCAAAACCTAACATAACACTCTAGAATTGGGTCACAACACCAATTTAACCACCTCAACTGCAGCCCTCTCCGATGACGAGCGTTGATCCATAGATGTGAGAGAGTTTGCACCTCATATGCCAGCACTGATTTTGATATTGAGTTGAGGGAATGAGCTTTGCCATTCCTAAACCTCCAAATTACCCACATGAAAACTAGAATTATAGCATCATGGGATTCCCTCAACCTTTGATGACCGTCAAGCCTGTTTTTGCAATCTAACAAATCTCGACAGAAACTAGGAAAGCGCTCCATTATTTGCCACCAACTGCACACTTGTGCCCAGACTTCTTTTGATACCGGACACTCCACGAAAATATGATCTTCTGTTTTCGGGGCTGCATTGCATATTTTGCACAAATTTGTAGAGCTGATGCCGAGGTTGAAGAGGTTCTCCATACATGGAAGTTTTCCATGTCTAACACGCCACGCTAGAATGTTTAACTTCCCCGGAACCAGCGGGTTCCATAACCATGTATCATTGTTGTGCTGAAGGACAAGATTATCAATATTGGATCTCAAGGACGACACAGAGTATACCCCTGACGAATCGAGCGTCCAAATCCATTTTAAAGAGCCGTCCCCGTTTGATACCTGTTGAAAGTAATTCAAAAATGGCACTTGATCTTTCCCAAGCGAAATTGGCAGACAAACAATTGACCCCCAACAATTGCTTCTCCTTTTTGCAGTCGTAGGACTGGAAAAGCCACCATCAGGTCCGTGTATGGATTTTATCACCGTGGCCCATATGCTGTCAGGTTGTGTTTTGAATCTCCACCACCATTTCCCCAACAGAGCTAAATTCTGAGCCTTTAAACTACCAATTCCTAGACCGCCCCTATCTTTAGCTGCTAGTGTCTTTCCCCAAGCAATCCATGCCATTTTCCTTGATTCGAGCCAACCGCCCCAAAAGAATCTCATTCGAATCCTTTCAAGCATCTTAATAACCTTTACAGGAGCCTTGTATATGGAAAAGTAGTAAGATCCAAGACTGCTCAGAACTGCTTTACATAAGGTCAAACGGCCTCCAAACGACAAGGTGGAAGCTTTCCATCTAGATAACTTCGCCTGAAACTTCTCGATTATAGGTTTCCAATGCGTGTCTCTTGCCATCGAGGCACCCACTGGAAGCCCTAAATAAATAAGGGGGAGAGAACCAAATGAACAGTTGAGACTCTGGGCCACCAGTTCCAACTCGCAGCTCTGGACATCAAACCCATATACTTTGCATTTTGACATATTTATTTTAAGACCTGAGGACAACTCAAAGCATCTAAGAATTCTAATCAGGTTTTTTGTATTTTCTAAAGTCCACGTGCCCATAAAAATTACATCATCGGCATATTGTAGATGGGAAATTTCAGGACCATGCCGAGGAAGCCGGATACCTACAAATATGCCTTTTTCTTTCGCTGTTTCCATGGCTAACGATTGAATTCTACAACTAAAAAAGAGGTACGGGCATCATAATATTTTGTGATTTTTAAAATGCTATAAGTATTCTTTTTCTTTTCCAATTCCGCACCCATGATTTGATTTTTTGTTGTTTTTTTCTATTTTGTTTTTTTTATTTAATTCATTTTTTATTTATTATTATTATTATATTTTAATAATAATATTAATATTAATATTATAAATTTCGAACAAAATTTTACAATTTGGACAACGTTATAAAATTCAAACAAATATATAAAATCATTTTTTAATTATTTTTTATTTTATATATTAATAATAATAATAATATTATTATTATTATTATAATATTATTATTATTATTATAAATTTCGAACAATATTTTATAAATCGGACGAAATTAGAAATTCGAAGGACTATATAAAATCAGATTTTAATTCTTTTTTATTTTGTATTTTCGGCTATATATAATGTCGGCCGATTTTAAAAACCAATTTTATATATATATATATATATATATATATATATATATATATATATATATATATATATATATATATATATAGACACACACTGACCGTTTACCCGCGCCAAGTGACGGGTACGAATAGATTTGTCAAAAATTAGTTTGTAGAGACGATAATACTTGGAACAGATGGTATTGACTCAGACGAAACTCTCTCCGAAATTTTCATTAATCCACTATCCACAAAAACAGAAACAAATGCTCAATAATCCATTCATTTTCAAAGTACAATGATATTTAAAGAATATGATTAGTAAACCGGCTTACCCTGGTTTATTATAAGCAACCCAATACTCCTCAAGACGACATGATAATAATGATCGACTGCAAAGTATAAACATGAAAACATATTTAAATTAGAAAATTAAAATAAATTTATTAGAGTGAAGAGCATAAGTAATACAAAATCTAAGTATTACAGGTCCTATAAAGCCAAACAAAAAAATGAAATCATGGTTGTTCCACATTGATTATCTATTATGGCTCAAGAACAATTTCCAAGTTTGTTAGTGAAATATAATGGATAAATATAAATAGTAGGTATAGTTAAAATGAACAAACATATGGAGTATAAACATTTTCTAAAAACCATGATTTAGATTTTAGGAAGTAACTAAAATGGAATATAACTTTTATTTTTTGTTTAACTGTTTTAAAAACTTTTAACCTCATATATAAATTCATAGTATGATTAGTATACTTGAGGAATCTTAAGTACTATGGTTTCCAATTCTTCTAGAGTTAAATACACATGTGATTCATCTCATTTCCCTATTAATCTTTCAAAAAGCACATACACAATTTCACTTCAAATTTTTTATACGACTCCCCTTACCATGTTATTCCCAGCTGTTTGGTTTTGTCTTTTTATCTCAATTGTAAAATGTGAGGTGGGTAGGTAGTAGAGATCAACAGTTTGTCTATTTTTTCAACCAAGAAGTTGGCAAAGTTTCACTGAACATCAATCAGAAGCGCTAAGGATTCTATAGAAGCCAATTTTCAAAACGCTTTCACACTTCTCCGACTTTTCACCATTCACATCAATTTGTGTAAAAAAAAATAATTTTTTCACCATTCCAACGATTTCTTCATTACTGGTTAGACCACACCCGGAGTACGTCTCATCTTCTTCCTTAAGACCGACCTTTGCCGGTCCATTTTTTTTCAATGCCCAGGGCGAGATAAAACAAAAATTCCCCTATATTTGTTTCAAATTTGCAGTAATTTTTCAAGACAACCTTTTAGCAATGTTAATGAAGGCACAAAGTCTAATAGTCCTCCATCATTTATTGTTACAGTCAAACTCAGAAAATTCTAATTCGTTTCAATAACATCAATTCCACAAAGTTTTTCATCCATTTTTACCGCACAATCACGTTTTAAAACAAAAAAAAATATATGTTCATGCACTTAAACCTTCAATGAGCCTTCCCCTCGGCATGAAAGAATAAAACCTTAGTCCTCACACATGCCCTCTCATAAGAAAGAATAAAGATAGAGGTAGTGGATAAGAATTCTACGTTTGATTTGGAAGAAACTATGTCACACCCACAAACCGGAACGACGGAAATGTTCGGGGGTGGATGACGTCATATGTAGTATCACAACAATTGCATAATAGTAATCAAATAAACACAACCATTACATTAAATATATAAAAAGATATTTACATCTATTTGATTCATATTTATATACATCAAAAGTAGCAAAATAGAGGCAAGACTCTATACGCTCCGTCTTCTCAAAAGTCTGCCGAGGTACCTGTCTACTGATTTCCTGAGAATACAAGCGGTTTTGAAAAGAGAGTATCAACATAAAAGCTGGTGAGTTCATAAGCATGTTTTTGTAATGAAAACTGGTCATTGAATCTATAAAATGTTTGTATGCTTCACAAGAAAATCCAATATTTTCTAACATATACGTTTATTACCGTGTTCTGTAGTAGTGTATAATGTATTAGTTTTTATGTCCGGTTACCACCAACTGTATTATATAACGTTGTTTTGAATAAAAGCCCTCTTGTATGAAAACTCTGGCTATCACCATTAATGTATAGAATGTTATGTTTGAAAACCCTAGTTACCACCAGTATGTATAGTAGTTTCATTACTTAAAATAAAACTATGAGTTGAAATCCGTGGAATACTCCAGTTGTATTATGAACTAGTTTTATTAATGAAAATAAAACTAAAGAAGAATGAAATCTCATAAACAATATGGTTAGTTTATACTATTGTGAGCCGTATAACCATGCTTGATATGACCTAGTGACCTTTACGACGTTCTTCAAGTGTCGGAGATATGACATTTTTCGCCCCAGGCATGCCTGCCTAACTGTAGCTAGCAGTTCAGGTGTGGGATTGTCAGTCCCGAATAGATCTATTCAAAAATATCACGCTCTCCTTCTAGGAGACTCTGGTTATAGTATGATAGGATTTAACCTGTACCCCGAAAGGTACAATTGAAGAGATGTCTCACAATCCTGTATTAACTAGTTTACGTGTGATTCTGTATTGTTCTCTTGTATTTGAATCCATTGTATACTTGTAGTGTAACAATAATTATACTTAAATAATTATCTAATGTAGTACTCTCGAATTCCGAAAGTAGTAATGTATATCATAAACTAAGTCTGTCATAGTTTATATGTGTGTTAATGTATAAGCTCTGTATTTGTAAAATTGTGTATTGAAATCCCAAACTATACCTATTATAGTTTGCATGTATGTTGTGTAATTGGTTCGTGTATTGATCTTAAAACTATGCATTATGGTTGTACGTTGAAAACGTCCCTTATGCTCAGCATGTTACAAAAGGGATAAAATATCTAAATATTTTGTAAAACATGGAAATCTTTTGGTTGTGTCAATTGCATAAGTTTTAAACCTTTTGAAATTCTTTTGTATAAGTTCACAATATCATTTGTGTTTGGCTTGTATTCCCCCCCCCCCCCTTGAAAAGATTAAAAATAGTAAAAGCATTGGGGTATGAACTCACTGTTGGCCGTGTGATTTGTCAGATAACGAGACTGGGAGTAAAGACCCTTGGTTAGATGCACACGGTACTTATCGGGATCCTAATCAACAATTAAATACATAATTGCAATTTATTAGCGAAGACATTATTTATAGTGTTAGAAAAACACTTGCAAGGTTTAGGAATGTTACCGGAACTCGATTGAATCAGGGAAAGTGAGTTTTCAGCCAAGTTCACCACTTAAGAAGGGTTTGCGGCCGTGAAGGGATTACGGCCGTAAACGGTTCTCGGCCGTGAACAGCCCCTTGAAGGGTTTAAGATCGTGAACGGTGTTCTTGAAGAAACTTTGAAGATTTGAAGGGTGTACAATCGTAAACGATTTGCGGCCTTTGAAGATTTGAAGATTTGAAGCATGTACGACAGTAAACTCAAGAACAATGATATTGGTTTTGATGAAAAACGCGTTTTAGATGCTCCAAAACAACCTCCAAAGATGATTCTTGATGATTTTCGGAAGAAAAGAGGGTGTTTTGGTGTTTACGGTTGAGAGGTGAGAGAGAGAGAGTGTGTGGGAGAGTTTTCAGCCAGAAAAGTGTAAATGAGGGGTAGATGCTCATATTTATAGGGGGTTCCATGGTCGGTGGTGGGGGGCCACCTGTCGCCGGCCGTAAACGCGTGTACGGGCCTAAACGGGTTTACGGCCGTGAACATCACTTAGGCCGAAAACTATTGATTTTTCAAAGGAAACTCGAGTTTTTCGCAAGATTTTGGATCCAACTCATATATATATATATATATATATATATATATATATATATATATATATATATATATAATTCAATTATATAACTAAATGATTTTCCAAACCAAATGAATTTAACGGAACTCAATAAAATTCAAATTTTATTAACGAAAATCGGCTAACGGTAACGGAAAAAGGTTCGGGTTGTAACAAACTAAGATAGAATCATAAAACAATTGTGCTTTTTTAGTTTAAAAGAAAGAAATCTAGAATCAGAAATTGAAGAAAACTCAATACTCTTCTTTGCGTGCGCCTTTTTTAACAAATGTGAATTGCATTTGCCTCTTCTTTTGGCGTTTCATCCTTTTCAATTTCCAGTCGGGTGACCTTGTCACTTACCAATTATTTTAATGGTTGGATCGTTTTTATGGATGGAGTTCTTGATCCATGTAACTGGTGAGTTATACCCATAATAAGACTTGGGATTTGGAAAAAATCAGATACCCTATAAGTTGCTACCTTGAGCTGCGGCCTAGTTAGCCCAGCCCTTGGACCATCCCTGAAAGTGATGAAAGTTGAATGAGATTATAAGCAAGTTAATGACAGTATAATATTAAATTCTTATAATTATATGAGAAATTAAAATTAATATTAACAAATGGAAGAAGAATCTTGACACTCTACACTAAGAAAAACCATCATGTTTAGAAAGACAATGGTATAAGTGGATAACTTGTAAACTAAAAATGATACAACTACTTGTTAAATGATTCAATTTTTCAGTATGGAATAAAAACATAAGATTCATTCAAATATACCTTTTATTCCATACTGATAAATCCAAGTAGGCATGTTCTAGTCTTCCTCATATTTAGTCCATGTAATTACATCCCTTTTTAGTAGTTGTGTATCTGTATATACAAAATCTAGAAATTTTCAAAGGAAATATTCCATAACTTTAAAACAACTATGTGAAAAGTCGAATTTTACCATACCCTTGCAAGAATGTGGTTGGGTTTTATCACCACTAATTCAACGATGACTTTGAGGTATGAATGGAAACTTTAGGCTAATGAATGGATACAAAATATCAAAAATAAGAGATGACTGACATCTGCATATACATCATTTTCAAACACAAGAAAAAATAGAAGAGTTATATTGTAGAGGCTTTTAGATACCAAACTAGAACTCCTTTCATGTCCGATTAAGGGTAACTAGAATTAACTTTCTCTACTTGGTCAACCAAATGTAGGAAAAACCTACATAGATAAATACAGAGCTTGAAGCACTAAGTATTTTTATAAGAATAACTAAAGAATGATTAAAGGAACAATAACAATAACCAACATCGTATATAGTTTATAGAAAATATTGGGTAAAGCATGAAAACTTACAAGGTTTCCTTCCATATGGAGTACCGACAACTATTATCTCATTGGGCTTAGTTTGTTAATGCTTATTATATACACAACATATCCTCCACTTGACTTCTTATGGAAGAGGGTCTTAATTCTCGTTATTTGCTATTCCAAATAAACAATACACGACAACATAATTATTAATAAAAATAAAACAATAAAAAAAGGAAGAATCACAGCCTCGCCTGTTGGTTCCTAGAAACCCCGTGTCAGAAGGTTTAATAATTCAACAATCTAGTCAAGAACAATCAAAAGCCACATGTAGCTTTCTTCCACTTGATAAATATCTCCTTTCATGAACAAAAATCAGTTACAATTAGTTAAAGGCGATGTAATAAATGACATTTACAATTAATTAGAAGTAATACAATTTATCTGTACGGGAGTCCATGGGTTCATTTTTCCAAGTTTTGGATATGAAGCTGCTACATAAGATCAAAAAATCAACATTTTCCTAAATTTCAAAATCTAACAGTTTGAATGCATGGACTGAGATTTTAACCTAGGAAACATAAAAATTTCAACTTGGAAATTAAAAGAACAAAAATAAATTGTAATTCACAATCAAATGAGATATTAGAAAAAAGGAATAAGAGGATTACGTTTCATGATAATGGAATTTTATCGAATAGAAATATTGGATTCTTGTTTGGCTTTTTGTTGATTTGGGGATCAACTTGTGTTATAATGTGATTGAATAAAAATAGAGTTTTAATAAAAATTACCTTGTAAGCATTCTTAAGAACCAGAGATCATGATTTCATTTTCAGGACAATCAACCGCTGATTTGCATAGGGGCTTTAACCTCAAAGGCTAGTTTTTCTGATTTGGAGGTGAAGACGATTAGATTGTACATAGAAAAAAATGAGAATGAAATGAAAGAAAGAGGTGTTGTTGAAGAGAAATAAGAATCATTCCATCATGTCGATGTCGATGTAGAAGATAGGAAGCTAAGCGATGGTAGTATAATTGAATGAAGCAATGACAGTGAGATCATCAGTTGATTGCATAGTTATGCTCAGATAACTAAATAAACCCTAGTCTTTTATCATAGGAAATAGGGTGGATTTGAAAAGGAATGTGTCCAACGGATTTATGTTTCAGTTTTGAATTTGATTCAAAGGTGGAGGGGATAACACGTAATGTTATACCGCAAACACTCAGGGAAAAAGTTAATAGTGCATATATGATGTGAGTATAGGCAAGAAAGAAGGGGAAATTGGATTAGAAGGTTATGCCGGAGTAAAAGGTTGCACAGAGAGGGTAAATGTGAGATATGAGAGCGTAATATGGTTTAAATCTTTGAAATGGAGAAGAGTGGAGTTGGAGGAGGGTTATATAAAGATTAATAGATGTAGGCGAAAAAAAGGCGGCATAATGGGGAGTTTGTTGGACTATTGAAGATTGTTTATAAGCTCGTGTTTGACCGAATCAATAGGGTAAAAGCGAGTAATACTGATTCAATGCCCATCCTTTTCAATTGAAAAGATAAGATTTAGTTTGTTTTTGTTTACGGATATTTTTATTTGTTAATGCATAAATTGCTTGTAAATATTGCAGTAATGTTTGTACCTCTTAAAATTCAACATTTAAGGGTAAATGTTTATTAACGTGTGTGTGTATATATATATATATATATATATATATATATATATATATATATATATATATATAGTCTGATGATGTCAAATCAAATGTTAAAAAATAAACAAAAATAAAAAAATAAACAAAAAGGAAAATAAACAAAAAATGATATCAAATCAAATGTTAAAAAATTGATTAGATTGAGTTTAGGAACAGTAAATTTGATTAATGGGGTACTTATAGCACAACCTTTATTTAAATCTAGGTAATTTTTTTAAAGTATCTATGTAAATAAATTTGTTGAAATTATTCACATGTGGCTATCATGACTCGATGTAGCAAGTTATGGTCGATTATAATGATCATATGTGAATATTTCTAACAATTTCGTTACATAGATTTGTATAAAAAAATTATCCAAATGTGAACAAATCGAAAAGATAATTACCCTGATAATTTAATTTTTCTTCTTTTTTATTTTACCTTTTAGTTTTGATTTGGTATAAAATTTAATGTAAATGGTAAATATTTTTAAAACCATACCATTTTCATAAATATCTTTTTTGAAATACACTACTTTGGTAAATAAAAAAAATAAAAATAAAAATAAAAATAAAAAACTTTCTAAATTTGACAAGTAAAAAAACACATCGTCGTTTTATAGAATTTTATTGTTTAAAATATTAAATACAAATATTAAAAATTACCAAGATACTATAAGTACAAGAGATGGATACCAATAACATGAAAAAGAACATCATATTTAATGAAGTTTGCTCCATATATTATAAGATTTTAAAATACAAAAAATAGAAGTAGTTTTTTTCTACATCAATATCATTGTTCTTGTCTCATATATAGAGTTATTTAATAATTATGCTAGCAAAAAAAGCTCCTAACATGTCGTGGCTAATTTAAATTGTCATAAATATTGTTTTAAGAAAATTTAACTGAATCTTTTAATATTACAAGCATTATGATCGACCGCCTTAATAAAAGAGAAATTGACCTTTTCGTTTTGTTCACATCTTGATAACTTCTTTTTTTGTACAAATCTAGGTAACGAAGTTGTTGGAAGTGCTCACATATGATTATTATGATCGGCTTTAACTTTTTATAGTCGTCATAATTGTCATATGTGAACATTTCCAACAAGTTCGTTACTTAAATATGTATAAAAAAAAGTTACGCATATATGAACAAAACGAAAAAACGATTAAACTGAAAAGTCAGTTTCCCTATTTTTTTTTTATCTATAATAAGTGTTATAAAATAATTATTTTGGAAACAAAAGAATTTATGCAAACGTAATGCATGAAAAATATGGGATACATTTTAAATGTACATATTAGACTATTCATGTTTATTGTACCAAAAGTTGCTCCATTGACTTTTCAATATTGAAAAATTCTGGTCAAAAGATTGCAACAACTAAACTTAATATGCAAAAGGAATAAAGAAAATAATTTGCCGCGTTGTCTTTTCATATTTCAAATTTGGTGTTTGTTGGCTTTTTATGCCATCTGAGAAACGTTTGACCAATTTTTTTATACCTTTAATTTATTTTGATCTTTGGAAATAAGTCGTCATCTTCTTATTTCTTTTATTTTTATGAGTATTTTTTTTCTTTTAATTACTTAAGAGGGCAATATTTTATTTTTAAAAAAATACCATTTTATTATTTTGTGCATATATTACGATAAAGTTTATTAAATTATATAAAAAAATCATTATTATCAATAATAAGAGATTTACCTGCTACTATTGCTAGAAAAAGGTAACATGGATATTATGCCGTTAAGAAAATATAACCTTATGTATTTTCTACAAGAAACAAACCATTTTTTAAAAAAATTACCGAAAATTAAGCATGAACTCTATGTAACTAAGACAAATCTGTGGGAAAAAACTACCACAATTTCTAACGATTGAACATATTACAAAAATATACTATAATTCTAATTATAATTGTATAATATAACTTGCAACCTTAAAAGGTGCCAAATCTTACTCAATTCTAAACATTAACCGGTGTTTTGACACTTAGGTTATGTTTGACAGATTAACTGAAAAGCTAGCTGTTAAATAAAAAACTAACTGATAGCTAAAAAACTAATTGATAAAAAATAATGTTTGGTAAAACTAGCTAAAATATATAAAATTACATAAAAGGACATGTAAGAGTATGTGCTTTTATAATTAATTAAGGGGTGTATTTGGAAAATTAAAAAAAAAACTCCTAAAAAGCTAGTCTAAGTAGCTTTTCAAAAAGCTAACTTATAAGCTACTTTTCGGTTTACCAAACACGACATCATAAAAAAGCTTGAAAAATAAGCTAGCTTATCAGCTAGATGTGGCGCGTCAAACACAACCTTATTCAATAACATCACATCTTCTTATTACTCAAGCATAATCTTCTAATTTGCACTCATGTGCTAATTGGGTATGAACCTTTAGTATCTTATTACTTAAGCATAATCTTCTAATTTGCACTCATGTGCTAATTTGGGTATGAACCTTTAGTTTATGTCACAGATAAAAAAGGAGCAAACCTTAGTGAGTAAGGATATTACAATTTATTACCCAATACCACAATATAAAAATGCACCACATTAATGTAATGCAACACATATAACACTATGTAGTGTGACTCAACTATCTCAACCTAGGATTCCTAAGCTACATTAATCTAATCTCGAAATAATCTAAATGATACCACGCTCGATGTCTCAACCTAGGATTCCTAAACCACATTAATCTAATCTCGGGATAATCTAAATGATACCACGCACGATACCAATAAAAGGAATAGTTTTCAATCTGATACGTCATTTCACATCAGTGTAATGTGAGAACCAACAAGATGATCACAACCACATCAATAGAAAGATGACAAACATATCTTATAATCATGACCTTCGTTGCATCATTATGCATCAATTACCACATTTAATATTGCATTTGTAATACCCGTTTTTCATAATAGGTGTTATTGTTTCATAATGGACAGGACTTAGTGGAAGAAGGTGATAGATTACTCCGAGACAGTCTTGTGGATATAAAGATCATCGAAAACGGAGTTTGTATGAGGAAGTTATGACCATTTGAAGTTAGGGTGAAAGTATGTTGTTATTTAGAGAAAGTCAACGAAAGTCAAATTCAAACGGTCAACTCTTGGATTACCTTGGCGTGGTGGTATGCTCACCATGGCGTGGTAGTGAGTAAGTCACTGAGACACGTGTCGAGCGTTGAAGGACACGTGGCAAGAGGACGGAATACGGGGCAAGTCGGCAACCGCCTGAACACCACAACGTGGTCAATAAACCACCACAACATGGTCATGCATAGGTATAAATAGATTTAACTTGTGTCGTTTTGAGGGTTTTTGCGATTCAATCGGGGTAGCGGTTCAGGAGGTGTTTCTGGGGAATCGTTACCGCTATATCGTACTAGTGCACGGGGGTACGTGAGTCAATTTACGGGATCAAAAAGGTATATTTTATCCCGTGTTACGTAAATAAGTTTATGAATATTTTGTAAATGGTTGCTATATCAAGTATGTGTTACGGGAATACATTATACGATGTTATTACGAACCCGGTAAACAGATAAATGTTTAATTTGAACGGTATGGTTTATATACCCTAGTTTACTGAAATACCCTAACTTTCGTATTTCTGAAACAATATTGTTACTCCAAAACATGCTACATGCATATTTATAAATAATATTTTACATTGATAGTGTGATTATAAAAGACTGGATACAAACCGACTAAGTTTTAGTATATTACATAACTACCCAGGATATTACAATTTATATACAAACATATACCCAAATACAAAAGTAATAGTATAAACTATTCTAAATCTTCCAACAATATATGACTATACCGGATGCGTATTTCCTGCAAATGTTAAACACTGAGAGGGGTAAGCGGTGACGCATAGTGAGTTCAATAATAGATACAATATAACGTTATGTCATGTATATACTTCAATATGGGAGAAGCAAAGAGGAACAAGGAACAACAAAGACATATGTGAATCATGCGACAAACTTTTCATATCAATAAATGATTTGATTCAAAAATATACAATCATTGAGACATAACAATTTCAATACTTGATATACATCAATAAAACTTCGGCCCAAATGGCACTGAAGACATACAATTTCTTATTTAAACATATTGGTAGATTTCAGGCTTTTAGCCCTATCTAACCTTCTGCCAATGCCATAGGGGTAGAAGTCATTCTCTTGCGAGACATGCTCTACACGGCCAGAGGCTACTAACCAATACCACTGTGAATCTAAGTCCTTTCACTGATCACATGGCCAAAGGTACAACTTTGCTATCAAAATAGCGAAAATAATAACACGAGATGATAACACATAAAAGCACATACCACATATAACACATAACATACAATTATTCCTATATATTGAACTCACCGTGAATTAATTGGAGGTTAAAATAGTAATTTGGGCAGCACTTCGCTACTATAATTAACTTTCTTCGATGAAAACCAGGAGCTTTATTGAAAACCGTGCCTTACGATAGGGGGGCAGGTGGCGCCTCTGAGACCGAGACACGGGGGCACCACGCGGCGTCGGATGCTGGTTTGGCCGCGGATTCGGTGCGAGGAGGGTACGACACGAGTCGACAGCCGACTTCGGATGACTCATCAATTCGGACACTCGGCACGCTGCGCGCGAGAGTGACGTGGCCGAAGTCTGGCCATGCGAAATTCCTCGGATTTTGGGATTTTTCTCGATTTTTGTGGCCCAAACTTCAAAAATCCATAACTTTCGCATACGAGCTTCGTTTTTACGTTCTTTATATGCACACGTAAGTGAAATTATGCTCTACGACTTTCGTTTAGAGTTCGTCGGCTAATTTTGATTTTATTTTTAATATTATTATTTTTAAAAGGCAGGGACAGGAAAAGTCCGGTAAAAACTCATAACTTCTTCATCCGATGTACGTTTTAGTCTGTCTTTTTACCGTTGTACTACTATTGATGAGACCTTCGAATCTCGTTTAGGTTATGTCGGCTAAAAATCACTCGATATTTATTTCGAGTTTTTAGCTGTCTACTGCTATTCCAAAACTTAAAAAATCATAACTTCCTCATACGAAGTCATACGTGGACGTTCTTTATAAGAAAATTCCCACTTTAACGAATACTTCGACTTTCGTTTAGATCACTAAAGCTAAATGTAGTTTATCGAAAACTCACTTTTTACGCTAAATAGTGTTTGCCGGTTTTGTTGCGGATCCTCGATTGGTCAAAACTTCTTCGTTATAACTCTGATTTAGATGAGGTTTTCGCCTATAAGTTTTTAACGAGATTCTTTACAACTTTCAATAATAAAATTATACTTATTTTAAATTTTATATTTTCGTTAAATTTCAATAATTAACTTTAGATTGGTATCTCATAAGACTACCAAAACATTCTGAATGATTCTAAACATAGTTTTACTTCAATTCAAGTAAAAACTATCTGTTAGAACTCAATACTCAAATTCATATAGTATTTCATAATATTATTCATTATAAAACACGATAATAGAACGTGTATGTTACAAATACCTCCTCCTTTTGAGGATTTCGTCTCCGAAATCACAACGATTTAAACAATTGGGGATATTTCGCTCGTATCTCATTCTTATTTTCCTAAGTATAATTTAGGCCTCGATGGTGTTTTCAATTGACAAGCAACAACTCCACTTCTTTATTACGTAGATTAGTCGTTCTTTTATTTACAATCTCTTCAGGCTCTTCTACATATGTTAACTTATTATCCATTTTCACTTCGGATAGCGGGACTATTTCATCATATATGCTTAAACATTTAAGCAGATAACTCTCATGAAGCACATCATGAATATCTGCCAAATCTTCCGGCAATTCCAAACGGTATGCTTGCTTACCAATTCTCTGGATGATTTTGAAAGGTCCAACAAATTTAGGACTCAATTTTCCTTTCTTCCCAAATCACATAATGCCTTTGGTCGATCCACTTGGAGTTCTATAGGTCGTCTTCTCTTTACTACATAGGACTTTTGTCGATCCTGAGCCACTTTCATTCTTTCTTGTACAATTTGAATTTTATCAGTGGTGTCTTGAATCATCACGTTAACAATATGGAATCCGAAATTTACGCCCAGATAGTGCTTCGTATACCTTCAGTATATTTTCTACTATTTGGATTGTTCTCTCCGTCTAATCGTCTGTTTCGGGATAATAAGTTGTGTTGTGTATGAAGCTACTATCACGATCAAAAATAATCTTTAGGGGCACACCATGTCTCGCAACAGTTTCATCCAAGTATACTTGTGTTTATTTCTCTATTGGATCTATCTGGGGTAGTCTAGGCAAATCATCGGGGGAAAACGCCAGGATATTTGGGAATATCATTTACAGTTTCTTCTCCTCTTTTGAGGTATCAACTGTATAGTATAGATAAGTAGAATACTCCTTCGATGTAAGTTTGCAAGTTTTTAGGAAAGAGATTATTTTTAAGATTTTAAGTCTTTGTTTACCGAACACATAAAATAGAATCCTTCCCTTCGATAAGGATGTGTACCATCTTTTCGTAACACAAGAGTTTTGTGCGGTTCTGTGACAATCACTTCATGCCGCGAATAATTTCAAAGTTGGGCAGGGAAATAAGAATTAGGTTAGAAAGAAAACTATAACCTTCAATTTCTATGACACAACATCGATAGACTTTATCAGCAAGTAATGATATACTTCCTGCAGTATCTACGTGACATGGTTCCGTGAGTGCATAGCAAGCAATTTGAAAAGAATGCGGAAATTCATGAGACACAAAAGAATCTGAGGTATCAGAATCAAATGAGATATGAGCAGGTCTAGAGTTAACGAGAAATGAACCAGTCACAACATTTGGGTTCTCGTGTGCCTCCTCTATGGTAATCTGAAATGTACGACCTTTAACTAAATGATTATCAAATTCTTCAAACTTCTTAATTGATGGCGGTACTAAAATATGCACTCGCTCTTCATTCTCTATTGTGCCTTCGGTCCTAATCCCCGAGAAAAATCAATTCTCATTGCAGACTCTTACTCCTTCATGAATTCCGGTTATTGACTCAACCCAAGATAAGGTTTTTACTTCTGCTACAACAACAACTCGAATGGTCATATTCTAATGACCTTTGATTTCATAATGCAAAAGACACACAATGAATCATATTCTTAATTCTATTAGTCAAACACTATCATAGAAGAAAACTTCCTTCATGTTCTAATGTGATATAATATCTTCATAACTAGTAGCATTTCTAGCTATTAGTTGCTTAATCCGTTAATGAAGGTTGTTATACTTTTATCGACTACCTTGACCATTTCCTTCTTCAACCTTCTGAATGAAGTTTCGTCGCTACACAAAATATGGTTCTCTGAACCAATCAACTCACTTCACAAATCTATATTAGTCAGACTCGATTCTTTACGACCACTAAGGCCTGAACAAAAATCATCTTCTTAGTCATCACCGAAACGAAGGTAAGGACATACTCGAACAAAAATCGGAATCAATTTCTAGTTTCTTGGTAACCTTGTGACTTTCCCTGATCCAAGTGTGAGTCATGTGCTTCCAGTAGTATAGGCCTCTACTACTATTCACACGAACTCATACTCGTCCCAAGTATTGTCTCGTAGTTTTCCAAGTCACCATTCAAAAGTTTTCACAAAGCGACTTTTCATACCTGCATGTGTTTAAACAAGTATATACAACAACCTCTCTTAGACTCAACTGGGGATTTCGCAATTATATCAAACATATATTGGATTTCTTATACTCGTCTTCTAGAATCCTTTTCACGCATATGCTCGATATAGCGTATGCTAATACTTTTTCATAGGTCGATAGGAATTTTACTTCCAAATTCTTCATACAAATTCTTTCTCGGGTAGTGTCTACTCTGTAAGACACGCTATACCAGAATTTATTCTAGCAGTGTGGAGATAAATGATTTCCAACTACCTGCATCATCTTCTATCTCATGCAAGTCACTATGCATATTTATTCATTTCATTATCCTTTCATGACATCGTCATTCCTGTGTATGAGTAAGTCTTCTTCTCATGGTTGTATCTTTTAAGTCTTCTAAATAGGAGTCTATTCAAAGAAGTCTGCATTATAGCTGCATCTCAGCATGTTCTACTCGCTTCACTTGGTTCTCTGACATTCCTAACTACAACATCTCTTCTCATACAATACTATGATTGTATATCTTCTTCAACTAAGTACTCTACCTTACTCTAACAAGTAAGTCACTCTGCCTTTTCACAACCAAATAACCTATTTCACCATCCTAATAATGTATGTTAAAGTCGACTTAACACACGATGGAACTTTCATAAGGATGTGATAGAAGTCAATTGACACTAAGTCTGAGCATCCTGCATAGGGTTACATATCAGTTCTTATCATACTACTCAAATTGTATACTACATCAGTTTCAATACTGTCGAAGTATTTATCACCATCTTCGGTTCTTCCTACTTTATAAGCAATCATTGCTTCAATCTGGACAGCGGTGGAACAACTTCATCGGTTATGCCAAAACATTCATCTCGTCCGAATGTACTTCGAATACACAGCATTCTTCCAACGGTGTTATTATTTCACTAAACATGGTTTGAATGTACAACACCACTCTATAGGTATTAATACACTATTTACGATATCACTTGATAAATATTATTTTACGATATCCGTCGATCATTTGTCTATAAAATTATCGATGTCGACTATCATAAGTCTTTTTATCACTTAGAAAAGTTTCATATCAGTTCTAGCATAGAAATTTTTAAATCCAGAATACATAAAATTTCCTCTTCCATACAATGGTCGGTAACAGACCTTAAAATTTTCAAGTAATAGCAATATAGGTAAGCAACCTAAGACACGCTACATTCATTTATCATTTACCACATATTAGAATACAAGGCATATCTCCTCTAATATTCTTGTGCTTGTGTCCATTTAGGTATTTAACCTAAAATATACTAGATACACATCGTATCATCATCCCTTAGCAATCCATGTTTAAGTCTAGAAATTCTCAAAATTCCTAGTTCACTTAAACTAATTCTCTGAAAATTCTGGAAGTAACTTAATATTTTAGAATACTAAGGTTTATTACTACCCAATACCCCACTTAAGTCTTTCCTATGGTTTGTATCCATATACTTACAATGAATCAGTTCATATATTGAACTTCCGATGGTTTAAGTCTAAATACCAATCTGTGGTATTTAGTTCACTTAAACTACTGCCCTGATACCATGATTGAAAGACCCTAACTTTCGTATTTCTGAAACAATATTGTTACTCCAAAACATGCTACATGCATATTTATAATAATATTTTACATTGATAGTGTGATTACAAAAGATTAGATACAAACCGAATATGTTTTAGTATTTTGCATAACTACCCAAGATATTACAATTATTATACAAACAAATACCCAAATACAAAAGTAATAGTATAAACTATTCTAAATCTTCCAACAGTATATGACTATACCGGATGCTTATTTCCTGCAAATGTTAAACATTGAGAGGGATAAGCGGTGACGCTTAGTGAGTTCAATAATAGATACAATATAACGTTATGCCATATATATACTTCAATATGGCAGAAGCAAAGAGGAACAAGGAACAACAAAGGCATATGTGAATCATGCGACAAACTTTCCATATCTATCAATTATTTGATTCAAATATATACACTCATTGAGACATAACAATTTCAATACTTGATATACATCAATAACACTTCGGCCCAAATGGTACTGAAGACATGCAATTTCTGATTTAAACATTTTGGTAGATTTCAGGCTTTTAGCCCTATCTAACATTCTGCCAATGCCATAGGGGTAGAAGTCATTCTCTTGCGAGACATGCTCTACACGGCCAGAAGCTACTAACCAATACCACTGTGAATCTAAGTCCTTTCACTGATCACATGGCCAAAGGTACAACTTTGCTATCAAAATAGCAGAAATAATAACACGAGATGATAACACATAAAAGCACATAGCACATATAACACATAACATACAATTGTTCCTATATATTAAACTCACCGTGAATTAATTGGAGGTTAAAATAGTAATTTGGGCAGCACTGCGTTACTATAATTAACTTTCTTCGATGAAAATCGGGAGCTTTATTGAAAATCGGGCCTTGCGAGGGTTGGGCTTCAAACTGCAAAGTTAAATTTCTCGGGCTCTTCGGGCACTTCGGAACGTGTTTCGGGTGTTGGGTATGATCCCGAGGCTTCGGGGGAAGTTGGAATGGCTTAAAAATGGGTTTAGGAGTGAAAATGCGAGAATTTTCAAACATTCGCCGGGAGGTCTCGCACCTCCTATATATAGGTGAGAGCCTCATATCTGAAGGAAGGAGAAGGAAGCACGTGGCAGCTTCGCAGGCGAGGGGGGGGGGGCAGGTGGCACGTCCGAGACCGAGACACGGGCCGCCACGCGGCGTCGGATGCAAGAGGCACGCGTCGGATGTTGGTTGGGCAACGGCTTCGGTGCTAGGAAGGTGCGACACAAGTCTACAAATGGCTTTGGATGACTCATCAATTCGGACACGCGGCACGATGCGAGTAAGGTTGATGTGGCCGAAGTCTGGCCATGCATAATTCCTTGGATTTTGGGATTTTTCTCGATTTTTGTGTCCCAAACTTCAAAAATCCATAACTTTCGCATACGAGCTCCGTTTTTGACATTCTTTATATGCACGTGTAGGTGGAACTATGCTCTAAATTTTGCTTAGACTTCGTTGGCTAATTTTGTCTTTATTTTTAATATTAATATTTTTAACAGGCCTGTACAGGAAAAGCCCGTTAAAAATTCATAACTTCTTCATCCGATGTCCATTTTCGTCTGTCATTTTACCATTGTACTACTATTGACGTGACCTTCGATTCTCGTTTAGGTTATGTCGGCTAAAAATCACTCGATCTTTATTTTGAGTTTTTAGTTGTCTATTGCTATTCCGAAGCTTAGAAAAATCATAATTTCCTCATACGAAGTCAGATTTGGACGTTCTTTTTATGAAAATCCTCGGTTTAACGAATACTACGACTTTCATTTAGATCACTAAAGCTAAAAAGTAGTTTATAGAAAACTCACTTTTTACACTAAATAGTGTTTCCCGGTTTTGTCGCGGATCTTCAATTGGTTATAACTTCTTCGTTATAACTCGTATTTCGATGAGGTTTTTGCCTAAATGTTTTTAACGAGATTCCTTACAACTTTCAATAATAAAATTATACTTATTTCAAAATTTATATTTTCGTTAAATTTCAATAATTGACTTTAGATTGGAATCTCATAAGAATTCCAAAACATTCTGAATGATTCTAAACATAGTTTTACTTCAATTCAAGTAAAAACTATCTGTTAGAACTCAATACTCAAATTCATATAGTATTTCATAATATTATTCATTATAAAACACGAAAACAGAACGTGTATGTTACATTTACCTAGAATTTGTAGATTGGGCTAACGGATTACAGGGTTATGTCGTTAGGTGATATAAATTGGAAAACTTGATTAGTTTGGTAACAAATAGTTATCGGGTTTAGCCGATGATTAGATAATTGATCGTTGTGGTTGATATAGTCGTAAGTTTAGACAAGTTCTAATGAACTTGATATATTGTCAAAATAGGCGTGGACAAGTGATAGATTGGGAAGCGGTAAATAGCTTGAGGTCGGAATCATAGTTAGTCTTCACTAACTAACCAAGTGAGTAACCTCACTTATTTTCTAGATATATGTCGTTAAAATGTATGTTATTATTGTATTGTGTTGATTATGTGTTAAATAAAATAGTATGATTATTATGTATTTTTATGTTTAGAATTGGAACCCGTAAGGTTATACTTGTACTTGGGTATGAACAAATTACAAGTCAATGGCGGAGTTAGTGTCTAAATGCTACACTTGTAGGTTGATATTGGTTAATGTAAGTCAACGACAGACGTAGTGTCTGAACGCCATACTTGTATATTGTTAAGAAATATTAACTAGTAGTGGGTATCTAGAAGTTCTAGAGAAGTATAATTATGGAAATGAGTGGAATAATAGTTTGTGAGAGTAGCCTTGGTGGTTGTAATATCATCAGTAGAGAAATGCAAATGTATAACGAACTTAGTGTTTGTAATTCTATATTTGAAGGATTGTTGCAGAATAATGATGGTAGTCTTAGTGACTGTAATACCATTACTGGATGAATTAGTAATTTATGTAATATTAATTACTTTCAAGAGAAGTTATATAAACTAATAATAGCTAACATGACTGTAAGTATACCATGTCTTCTGAGTAAGAGAAAAGTTTGATAACATGGTTAGTGACATTGTATGTCTATTGGGTAATAGGATGTTGGTTTACCGTTAGTGTACATATACCTTGTAGACTAAAGTAGTTTTGTTGGTGGTAAGGTAATGTGATAAGGTTGTATATATCATTGATGGAATTATATCAAGAATGACATTGTATCATAAATTTATAGGACTAGAATTGATAGTAGCTTGGGCGATTGTAATCTTGTTATTTGAGGAATTCAAGTCAATGGTGGATTTAGTATATGTATCACTACATTTGTATATTATTTATAAGGAATTAGTGGTATGTTTGGTGCTAATTACCATAGTGTGGGAATCAGTTGTTAATGGTATTCTTAGTGATGTAATTACCACTGTTAATCTCTGATGCAATTAATGGTTTTTGTGGTATGCTTAGTGCTAGAAATTTTGCTATGATGGAATAATGATAGTTATGATAGTCTTAGTGATTGCAATATGATGGACTAATATTTGTGGTGGTCTTGGTGACCGTAACACCACGACATTGAGAATAGTTTTTAGTGGTGGTCTTGGTTACTGCAACATCATGGTATTGGGATCGGTTCTTTGTGGTGATCTTGGTGACCGTAACACCATGTATTGGTAATTGTTATTAGTATGGTCTTGGTGACTGTAACACTATGGGGTTATGAGAATGTATAAACACTTGTATGTTAATATTATATTATGATAATAGCCTTTGTGGATGTGTAACAACGTAAATTTTTAAAACAATTTTTCATTTTTAACACATAATTTCATTCATAAAGAAATCCCAAAAGTCCAATGTTTCACATATTATCCGAATAAAAAAAATCCCAAGATCTCAATACATCAAATCCCTCAGTGTGTACGACTCATGCCGGTGCCTTCCCGCGATTCTCGCTGGTACCTGAAACACATATCACATAACACGGTAAGCATAAATGCTTAGTGAGTTCCTCAAAATCCCACATACAACACATATGCCACTCGAGGCTATAGTACGACCCACCGGTCGATGTGTCTTAGCGGGAACCTCCAGTCTCGTAGCTTGTTGGACCCTCTGGTCTGGTCATAGCTCGTTGGACCTTTTGGTCTAGTCTGTATCGTTGGACCCTTCAGTCCGGTCTATATCGTTGGACCCTCCGGTTCAGTCTATACAACACATAGCATACATATATCAAAATGCACATAATCTCATACATATAAATAGCACACAAGACCCTCCGGTCTACATATAGATACCATTCTAGGTAATGTATAGTGAGAAGACTCACCTCGAAAGAAGTCGGATAAACTCTCGTGCTCGACGTCTCGACCTAGTCTCCTCCTATCATCCGAATAACATTCCTGATCAATACCTCTTATAGTCTCATTTCTAAAGATTGGGTAGAAGGCCACTCTACCCCTCCCTGAACTCTCTTGAATCAGTCTTGACCAAAACCCTAAGGTCAACTAAAGTCAACGATCAAACTTTGACCCGACTCATCGAGTGCACATGGGCGACTCGGCGAGTCCATGCGGGGTCCTCTGAATCCTTCTAGCCTCACTTGGCACGTCGAGTCATCCCTTCACTTGATGGGTTACTCCTGACACGAATCGCGGGGCAACCCTGACTCGACTCGTCGAGTCCACTTATGAACTCGGCGAGTTGCTTCCATGACAACACTCAAAATACCTTCTAAGGTCAGATATGCTTCTCTAACCTATAGATTTGACCTTCCCAAACACGATAATCACGTAAAGGTCCGACCTTTACATGCATGCAACATACATAAGGCTCCTTTTGGTGAAATCTCCTCTAAAATGGCAACCTAAGTTCATTTCCCCCATGGAACAACATAAAGCAGGAAGGATAAGGCTCTTTGGACCTCTAAAGGTCTAGATCCAGAGTCTAACACTAAAAGGGACAATAAACCCAACAAATCAAGCCAAGAAAGGTTATAGAAAACCCTAAAATTCAAGGGTCTTAAACAAAACAGAGAAAATATCGATTTGCTACCTTAACACTGTAGATCTAAGCTTGCAAACCACGAATTAGCAACCCTCTTGACCTCCTCTAGCTGGAAACATGTAACGACCATAAAATTTCAACCAATTTATACTTTTCAAAAACAACCCATATTCATTAAGTTATTACAAAAAGGTTTTCAGTTCATTTATTATCAGAGTATCCCAGAAACATCAACACAAAACTGAGGAGCGGTACGATCACGCCTTCGCCTTGCCACGGTCTCCTGAAGTACTTGAAACAATACACTGAAACTGTAAGCCCGAAAGCTTAGTGAGTTACCCCCAAAATACCAACCACAATACCACACACATATCATATCATATCATAAACAGAACAGCCATGCATATCGAGTCTACAGTGTGGCTGGTCCGCCTGTACCAGGCCTTCAGTCCACCCGGTCCACTCTCTCTCCGAGTCTACAGTGTGACTGGTCCGCCCGCACCGGGCCTTCATTCCACCTGGTCCACTCTCCCTCTGAGTCTACAGTGTGACTGGCCCGCCCGCACCGGGCCTTCAGTCCACCTGGTCCACTCTCCGAGTCTACAGTATGGCTTGTCCGCCCGCACCGGGCCTTCAGTCTATCTGGTCCACTCTCCGAGCCTTGGCACGTCTGGTCCGCCCTCTTGGGGCCTTCAGCCTATACGGACCGCTCGCCGGGCCTTCGGTCTAACCGGTCTGCCCTGGGTATGTTGGCCTACAGCACAATGCAGGACACGCCTCAACCCAACTCCATTCCAAACAACCATGTGCACATAAACATATAACCATATAACAATTCACATCTAATCAAACTAATCTAGAAGATCACATATCATAACAACATCCTAACCAGGATACCCACCTAACCGGTCACTAACATAACATCATCCTATATACCAGGATACCGACCTTAACCAGGTCTCTAACATACACCATCCTAATAACCAGGATACAGACATAGCAAGCAATAACATATCAAACAGATACCCAAATTTCAATCCGATAAAGGGCAAACCTTGGTGCCTTAGACCCTGTTGATATAGTGAGGATAACTCACCTGCAACTGCCGACAGAAGAATAAGATCACGCGGCTCCGACCACCGACACGAACCCCACCACTGAACATTACTAAATAACCAAAACCAATAAATACCAATAACTACCAAAATACCCTTGGAAGTCAACTGGTCAACCCTTGGTCAAAGTCAAAGTCCTCAGTCGAAGTCAACCTTCCTGTTTGACCCTACTCGCCGAGTCAACGCATTGACTCATTGAGTCCTTATACTCAGAAACTCCTAATCACGACCCAAATCGTCGAGTCGCTCCAAGACTCGTCGAGTCCAACAATCTTCGAGTCCTATCCTGCTCAACTCACCGAGACACGACTTAACCAGAAAAGGCTAGGGTTCCACGACCAGACTCGCCGAGTCCAACAATCTTCGAGTCCCATCCTGCTCTGTTCTTCCAACTCGCCGAGTCCATGCACATATTCATACAACTCGTCGAGTGCACCCATGTGACTCGCCGAGTCTCTTCAGTTCTCATTCCAAACAGAGGCTTTTCAATCCATGCAGGGACTCCAATCCATAGATCCATTCCTCTACAGCCTAACCCTCACATAAAGTTGCAATCTTTACGTGAAAGCAAGGAGATATAAGCCTGAAACACTTCTAGGGCTAGGGTTCAAGATAAAGGGCTTCACCAATGACTCTTAGACAGGAACTTTAGGACCTTTTGGGCCGTCACAAGTCTAGATCTGAAGTAGCAACTTCAGATTTAAGCTTCAAACTCGAGATAGCTCCCAAACTAGCTAATAAATCCCCAATCAACCACCATTCATGAATCAATAATTAAATAGCTTAAGGAGGAGGTTCCTTACCCCTGAAATGTGCCCAAACAGAAGTAGATTCCAGATCTACCCAAGCCCCTTCATGATGGTCTCCAAATCCCCAAGCTTCTTACACCAATTTTCTCTTCCAAGCTCTAATTCTTCATCAATGGAGTCACACACACGAGATGAGGGTTTCTTGATCTCAAATGGGTAGCCAAGAGGCTGAAGGTGGGTTATAATGTGCTTTATATAGGGCACAATCCCCGGATGAGGGTTTTTCTCCCTTCAGCACCAACTCGCCGAGTCCAACTGCCGACTCGCCGAGTCGGTCACTTAACACGTGACCAGAACCGCGACTCGACGCGCCGAGTTCATCCATCGACTCACCGAGTCGACCTTCCTTATTTACAATAAGAACCTTGAACTTGCACTTCTGAACTCGGGGTGTTATAATTCTCCCCCACTTAAATTAGGCTTCGTCCTCGAAGCCTGCAGCAACACATCCCAGATGATACTCCCACAATACAACTCCTAGTCTCAACCGACCCAGGTTCTTCCAAACACTGCTATCAAACCCCTATAAAGTCCAACTCTTTCTCACAGAGTCACGACAACTGCTTCAAGCCGGCCACTGACTTCTTTCTCTGATAACAACACTTATCAACCAATGATCACCCGTTGATACTTCCATCATTCCAAATCACATAATCACTTGTCTCTTACCTAGGGGTGTTCAAAAAACTGCATAAAATGCACAAACCGCCCATACCGCACCGTATAATGCGGTTTAGAATTTCGCGGTGCGGTTTGCGGTTCGTAATTTTGTCAAACTGCACTATGCGGTGCGATTTGCGGTTTATAGTTACCAAATTGTGATTCAAACCGCACCGCGTCATATATATATATATATATATATATATATATATATATATATATATATATATATATATATATATATATATATCAAAGTTGCCAATCACCAAATATTTTATA
This sequence comes from Lactuca serriola, assembly GCF_051521515.1. Lineage (NCBI taxonomy): Eukaryota > Viridiplantae > Streptophyta > Magnoliopsida > Asterales > Asteraceae > Lactuca > Lactuca serriola. The sequence continues at coordinate 145,651,676 of NC_136416.1, forward strand.
CTGTCCAATAACTTTATTCAATATCACGATGGTTAAATATGGTAATTAAAGACTTAAAAGACTATGATATCAAATTTCAAAAGTCATAACAACTTAGCAAAACATTATGTGGTTTTTTTGTTTGCAATATCTATGCCTTTTAAATGGTATGCAATATAATTAATAAATTTTGAAAGTGTTTAAATGTAATTAATAACAACCAAAGTTATAAATTGAAACAACTTATCAAACCGCATAAACCGCACATAAACCGCCCAAACCGCCCGCATGAAACAGCACCACATAATGCGGTTTAGAGCTTTTGTGGTGCGGTTTGTGGTTTCCAAAAAACTCAAACCGCATGTGCGGTGTGGTTTGCGGTTTCAACTCTAAACTGCACCAAACCAAACCGCGAACATCCCTACTCTTACCAACTAGATATCACCCTGCACCACTGGGTCCTGGCCCGGTACCAACTGCTATCCCTTTCCTCGCTTGTCATAACTTATCGAACACTACTGGGACTTATCCTGCTTCCTTTCCGAATCCAACTTTTTTCTTTCCGTGCTGACAGGATGACACATCCTTCATCTGCTGAGCAACTCCCATGAGTTCTCCTCTGCAATCACATACACATGCTGAACCTGCTCTAACATCGTCGGGCTGGAAAAACCCGACACACTGACGATACCTCCAAACATCCCCAGGTTGAATTACCGCTACATACATAACCTCCTGATCACAACCATATCGCAAATTCAAGGCTCCATCCTTGCATCCCTTCCGAACTCCTCTCGTTCTATACACCGGAAATTCTTCCGCAACCTCAACAGACACCCAATCCGGATGTGCTTCCATACCACTGGCACAATCACAGTGCTCAACAACCATAATTGAAATACTCTCAATCATCCATTCTCACTACTGCTTTCACTTCCGTGAACTAACACTCCCTCCCGGAGTTACATACCTTTCCCTTTCCTTATACAAGGAAATCTACTTGCCAATCTTGCCACTTCAAACAAGTGCCACAGTGCTCACACCCCACTCTACACTATCCCTTGTAGAGTAACCGCTACTCTATGCATTGCACATGCTCTAAATCTGCTCACAAGGACTCTCGGGTCCATGCACTGCCTTCCACTAACATGATCAATACCCGGGGCCAGACCCACTGCTTGCTACTGCGTAGCAGCATACTCAAATCACTTTCCGCATATAGATCTATCAACACTTACAGAGTCTTCAACATGACTGGACCGCCTTGCCTGGCCTTCAGCCAATCTGGACCACACTCAGAACCTTCAGCATGTCTAGACCGCCCTCTAGGGCCTTCAACCTGTCTGGACCGTTCTTCGAGCCTTCGACCTGACTGGTACGCCCACCGGCCTTCAGTCTCCCCGGACCGCTCATACTATCATACATCATCCCGAACTATTCCTCCTAGGAATCTCTCCCATACATACTATTCTAGCCCTCTAGGGGTTCCGAACTCTAACTCCATTCCATATACTCAGATCCCGACCTAATCCTAGGCCTCACAACAACCAATCACCCTTTTCGAAATCCTTGGTCTGTACTCCGCCCCATCACTCTGTCACTTACTCCTACCAGCCCACACTCTTGGCTGACTGAAACACTGCTGGATCCCAAACAGCTAATCAAACTCTAACGCTTATCAATCATCTTGAGAATTTTCCAATCTCCTCCACTTAGAGCACTGACTTCCAACCACCAATGACTCATCCGGCATAAATCAGTCATCCCTACTCAACATACTCCTCTTATCCATGAACTGATTTCCTTTTCAACGAGCGACCTTCACAAAATCACCCTCCAGCATCGTACATCTCGACCTCTAAGGGAGTTCGACTCTCCGCTGAACACTTCTCAAATTGCAATTGCTATATCCGGCAACAAGACCATACAACCAAATTCTGACCATCAATCCCTTGGATGCTAACCACTTACAACTCCTGACTACTATCACTTTCAACCAAACCATGGAACACGCAGAACGGCGAATAAAATTCAACACCACAAAATAACAAGATAACCAAACAACAACGAAACGAAAACGTAGCCGCAACCGCATCCGGCTCTGCCCTGACCTCCTCTGCTGTGAGCTGAAAAGCGCGCCCTTGAGCCCTTGGAGGCTCCGCTCCACCCTGGCCCCCACCAGTAGTCCTCAAAGTGGTCGGTGCTGAAATCTGCACTGGCCTAGAAACAAGCTGTGGACAGTTGGCCCTCATGTGACCAACCTGATGGCATTGATAACAAATCCTCATATCCTGAACTAGGGCTAACTGACGGAAATCCCTCGCATAATGCCCCTCTCTCCCGCACTTGCGACACGTACCACTGGACCTACAAACTCTGGTATGACCCTTCCCGCACTTCTCACAAGTGCGGCCGCTCTGACTGTCCAACCTGGAATCAACAGTCTTGGATTGTTTCGGCGCCGGATGCGACTGCACCGGGGCCTGCCTCTGCTCTCTCAACTGTAACTCAATCTCCAACTCACGCCGCCGAGCGGTCTCCTGCAACTCCAGCAAGATCTCGCACCTCTGCGTAGACACGAACTGCCTGATATCCCTCTTGAGCATACTCAGATATTGGGACATCTGAGCCTGATCTGAAGCAAACTCAAGGTAAAACATCGCCCTCTCCGTGAACATTCTGGTGATCTCCGTCACCGACTCTGAATCCTGCATCAGTTCCAGGATCTCCTGAGCCAACCTCTATCTCTCAACCTGCGGAACATAATGTGTACTGAACATCTCCCAAAATTGATACCATGAAACCGCAACCCGCTGTGCATCAGAATAAGATCCCGTAGTCAACCTCCAACAATCCTTCGCCCCGAGCCTTAAAAGGTTCAGAGCACACCTCACTCTCTCATCCGCAGGGCATGAACACGTGAAGAAACACCCCTCCACGTCCGACAACCACCTCATAGCAATGATCAGATCCTAATCCCCATCAAAAGTAGGGAGCTTCGTATTATCGAAGTCCCGATACTGAAAACCTCGACCGGCTCCTCCACCTGCCGCTGCTACAGCCGTTGCAGCTGCCACGGCAGCCATCTCTGCAAGAGCTGCATAGCGCTCATCAAAATACTCAACCATGGCGGTCTTGATCGACCCAAACATCTTCGGCATCTCCGCCCTGAACATAGCAGCAATCTCATCATGCAGGATCTCACGAATCCTGGCATCCAACTCATCCGTACTCATCTGACCAATGACCTCGGGTGGCACTGATCCACACTGACCGCCCTCTCCTGATCCCGATCCTGACCCGGATCCACCCCTGGCATGCCTCGTAACTACCATACTGGAAATACACCGCCAGAAAATCAGATGCTTCTCCAATAACAAGGGAACCAACTCCCAACCCGACCCTAGGGGTTGTGACTTCCTTGATACGCGTATGGGTCCTGTGCTTTCAGTAGTAGGGGCCCATACTACCTTCCACACCTACCCATATTTATATCAAGTATCACCACAACACCCTAGCGATAAACATACACATGGCAACACTAAATCCTCACCTCAAGAGGAACTGCTAACTACCTCACATAACAGGGAACCCTAGGCTAGCAGGCATCATATAATCAGGAAATTCTATCATGCATTTCCTGAAGATCCATAGCCTAGTACTAGCATGTTGTTCTAACATATCACATAATCAAATAACTTGTATGGTATTTTGGGGTCTACTTACTGGCTCTGGCCGATCGTACCTCCGTATCCTCCTCTACTTATTTTTGAAAACCTTTTGAAAACTATTTTCTAAAATCTCTCCTTGATTTGAGACTGGATTCACACGAATGTTCCTCCAATTCACTCAAACCAAGGCTCTGATACCAACTTGTAACGACCATAAAATTTCAACCAATTTAAACTTTTCAAAAACAACCCATATTCATTAAGTTATTACAAAAAGGTTTTCAGTTCATTTATTATCAGAGTATCCCAGAAACATCTACATAAAACTGAGGAGCGGTACTATCACGCCTTCACCTTGCCACAGTCTCCTGAAGTACCTGAAATAATACACTGAAACTGTAAGCCCGAAAGCTTAGTGAGTTACCCCCAAAATACCAACCATAATACCACACACATATCATATCATATCATAAACAGAACAGCCATGCATATCGAGTCTACAGTGTGGCTGGTCCGCCTGCACCAGGCCTTTAGTCCACCCGGTCAACTCTCTCTCCGAGTCTACAGTGCGACTGGTCCGCCCGCACCGGGCCTTCAGTCCACCTGGTCCACTCTCCCTTTGAGTCTACAGTGTGACTGGTCCGCCCACACCGGGCCTTCAGTCTACCTGGTCCACTCTCCGAGTCTACAGTATGGCTTGTCCGCCCGCACCGGGCCTTCAGTCTATCTGGTCCACTCTCCGAGCCTTGGCACGTCTGGTCCGCCCTCTTGGGGCCTTCAGCCTATACGGACCGCTCGCCGGGCCTTCAATGTAACCGGTCCGCCCTGGGTAGGTTGGCCTACAGCACAATGCAGGACACGCCTCAACCCAACCCCATTCCAAACAACCATGTGCACATAAACATATAATCATATAACAATTCACATCTAATCAAACTGATCTAGAAGATCACATATCATAACAACATCCTAACTAGGATACCCACCTAACCGGTCACTAACATAACATCATCCTATATACCAGGATACCGACCTTAACCAGGTCTCTAACATACACCATCCTAATAACCAGGATACAAACATAGCAAGCAATAACATATCAAAAAGATACCTAGATTTCAATCCGATAAAGGGCAAACCTTGGTGCCTTAGACCCTGTTGATATAGTGAGGATAACTCACCTGCAACTGCCGACTGAAGAATAAGATCACGCGGCTCCGACCACCGACACGAACCCCACCACTGAACATTACTAAATAACCAAAACCAATAAATACCAATAACTACCAAAATACCCTTGGAAGTCAACTGGTCAACCCTTGGTCAAAGTCAAAGTCCTCAGTCGAAGTCAAGCTTCCTGGTTGACCCTACTCGTCGAGTCAACGCATTGACTCATCGGGTCCTTATACTCAGAAACTCCCAATCACGACCCAACTCGCCGAGTCACTCCAAGACTCGTCGAGTCCAACAATCTTCGAGTCCTATCCTGCTCAACTCATCGAGTTGTCCCTCAACTCACCGAGACACGGCTTAACTAGAAAAGGCTAGGGTTCGACGACCAGACTCACCGAGTCCAAAAACAAACTCGCCGAGTCTTAGGCAATCTTCAACAGACTTGCCTAGTTGCTCTTCCAACTTTCCGAGTCCATGCACATATTCATACAACTCGTCGAGTGCACCCATGTGACTCGCCGAATCTCTTCAGTTCTCATTCCAAAAAGAGGCTTTTCAAGCCATACAGGGACTCTAATCCATAGATCCATTCCTTTACAGCCTAACCCTCACATAAAGTTGCAAACTTTACGTGAAAACAAGGAGATATAAGCCCAAAACACTTCTAGGGCTATGGTTCAAGACAAAGGGCTTCACCTATGACTCTTAGATAGGAACTTTAGGACCTTTTGGGGCATCACAAGTCTAGATCTGAAGTAGCAACTTCAGATCTAAGCCTCAAACTCTAGATAGCTCCCAAAAAAGCTAATGAATCCCAAATCAACCACCATTAATGAATCAATAATGAAATAGCTTAAGGAGGAGGTTCCTTACCCCTGAAATGTGCCCAAACAAAAGTAGATTCCAGATCTACCCAAGCCCCTTGATGATGGTCTCCAAATCTCCAAGCTTCTTACACCAATTTTCTCTTCCAAGCTTTAATTCTTCATCAATGGAGTCACACACACAAGATAAGGGTTTCTGGATCTCAAATGGGTAGCCAAGAGGCTGAAGGTGGGTTATAATGTGCTTTATATAGGGTACAATCCCGGATTAGGGTTTTTCTCCCTTCAACACCAACTCGCCGAGTCCAACTGTTGACTCGCCGAGTCCGTCACTTAACACGTGACCAGAACCGCGACTCGACGCGCCGAGTTCATACATCGACTCGCCGAGTTGACCTTCCTTATTTACACTAAGAACCCTAAACTTGCACTTCTGAACTCGGGGTGTTACAAAACACCTTCTTCTTTGCAAAGCAACACCAAAAAGGATTAAAATAGCTTTCTCTATCACACAACTCGCTCCAGCTCTCTAGGGTTTCTCTCTTTGGACTGGTAGCCGCAAATGAGGGCTATAAGTGACTTTAAATAGGCCCCCAAACCCCGAGATCTAGGGTTTCCACTTACACCGCCTACTCGACAAGTCTACTCTTGGACTCGTAGAGTGGTTCATTAAACTCACGTGGCCACCCCGCTGCTACTAGACGAGTTATGGCACCAACTCGTCGAGTAGATCAATGATTCTCAAAATAAATCATTAAAATTATATACCTGGAAATCCGGATGTTACAGGATGTAATATTACCATTTGGAGAATTGTAAATTACAGTAACCTTGGTGGTTGAAATTGTTGGATTAAAGTGTCTAAGTCAATAACTAAATTGGTACATTATGGAATTAGAAGTAAAGTCCTTTTTAGGTTGCCCTCAAAACTAGTAACTAATTAGAATGACAGTTGGAGATAGAGGATAATTTGTTAGTTTATTATATGAATAATAAACTAATTGGAAATGGAAATATATGATTTATTAATATATTATATGATTAGTATATTAATTGGAAATAGTTATGATTAATTGATTAGTTAGAATTGATTTGGATTTAATTATAAGATTAATGAGAATTAATCATTCAAAGGACTCTTTGGTTTCCATGGGAGTTTCCTTAAGCAAGTATAAATAGGACACCATGGATGTCATATTTTCCACACACATTTACTTGCTTTCATAGAGCCGAATTCATGCTCTAGTCTCCTCTCTCCTCAAGTATTCTTGCTACTAAAGTTTTGGGTACAAGCCATTAGAGGCATCTATTCCTTTGGTTCTAGCTTTCCTAGATCTAGAAGGACTCTATTTTGATTTTTTACAATAATACTCAAAAGGTTTGTAACCCTAATTTTATGTATGAATTCCAATTTCATAGCCTATATCCCAGGCTTTTCTTGATATTCATAGTTAGTTGTTATGAACAGAGAAAACATAGATGCTTTCTAGGTTGCATGTGAACTTAAGGGTTTAAGTGTTTTTCTGCCACATATAATTTTTGTTTAGAACCTAGAAAACTTATCAGTGGTATAAGGGATTAGGATTAAATTTGAATTATTTAAATTAATTGTTTAATTAGTAAATAACTATTTAATCCATGAAATTAAATTATTTAATTAATTGTTTAATCGGTAAATAATATGATTTAAATTTGTTTAATCAATTATTTAATTAAGATAAAAGATTAAATCATTATTTAGTTTAAAATTAATTATTATTAATTGTTTAATTCGAAAGATTAATTTTAAACCCTAGTATTTTAAAAAGTTTAAAAATACACCTTACACGATATATATATATATATATATATATATATATATATATATATATATATGATTAAAAGTTTAATATATTATATGTATAAGATAAGTCGGTCAAATCGCTAGTACGTCTCATTCACGAAGCCATACTCTAATGGGCGTATAAGGAAGCAGCCTATAAAATTATTGTTGAATGGGTGTCCACTCTTACCAACCGTTCCCTTTTATGGTGGAGGGTCATTAGCAGAATAGATTTGATAGGACATAACCTCTTAATAGTATGATAATATAAAGTAACTAAACCTTTTATAAATCCTACTCTAGTTACTTTAGAAAAACTATGAAATTATATGTTATTCCATGAAAACACACATTGTTTCCTTATGAGTCGTTAGTAGAGCATGTGTGTTTAACCGGCACACTAATTTGGGACTATAAAGGTAACATAGTGAAACAAATCATGTTTATGATTGTTGATGGAGCATGTGTGGTTAACCGACACATCATTGCGAGATCATAAATCGATTGAGGGTGTTTGAGCGGGTTTGCATGGTTATTCACATCTTAATCGTGATCCTCGGCATCACAGTCACAATTGGTAAGAGCATAATTGATATTAAACATGTCGTTGATAGGATTCAATGAATCTCAAAAGATCTAGGAGTTTCATGTGATTGAAATTGGTCAGATGACTCTACCTACCTAAAATACATTCCGATTTGATTACGGCATCCCTCTTCAAAGGCCGAATCGAAATTATGGATCCTAGACTTAATTTTATTATGGTTTAACAATTAGAATCATTTTTTAATTTTATAAAACATAAGAAGAAAGTTTTACATAGACGCAGTGGGTAAACGAGCAACAAGCTATGCTGCAAATAACTTGAAATTATGGATCAACTAACTTGAATTCTCTCTTCTCCCAATATTAGATGCCAAATCATGATAATAATGGTCTTCCTCATTCTTCTGGAAATGGTTTTCCTCAATCTTCTGGATATGATCTTCCACATTCAAGCCAAGGTGAAAATGTATTCCTTTCCTTAGGAAATGGTGGAACTAGACATCATCTATCTTCAACTCTTCCACCTCCTCCTCTTGCTCCTGTGACTCTCCCAACGTTACGATTTGAAAGATATGAAACAACTCTTCCACTTCCTCCTCCTTCTAACCCAAATTTTGGTAGTTGTTGAGGCAGAAATGCTTAAGAACACATCCGAAGCAGAGATGCTTATAGGGTTTGATTCCAAGGTTTCTATGGACATTGGCAATGGTGACATGGGTGACCAGAAAAGATTTCTCTTCCCAATGGAAAAGGGTCGTGTAAGGTCTAACTGTTTGATCGTATAGTTAAGATAAAGGCTTGTTCTAGGATCATTCCATGTGTTAAACCCAAAGAGTCCATTTGTTTCTATTTCCAATTGAAGGGACACTGGTTGCGAAGCTACCCAAAGTACCTGAAGGATCTCATAGATGGTAAAGTCAATTCGTATGACTCTACTTCTGGTACATCCAATATATAACTCCATTGTTTTATAAGTTCCTATTCTTAGACTCTTAATACATAATGTGATGATCACATTTTAATGGTATTGCAAGATCTAAAAGGAAGAAGGAAGCTTAAGTGAAGTGAGCTAAATCTGATAGTCGGAAATGGACCTTGGTCACATGGTTTGATGGTCAGAATTTGGAGCTACTACTAGGGAGTTAGGATAATTTAATAGATTGTTATTACACTTCATAGATGTACTAAAATATAATTTTTTTCATTTTATGCATTGTAAGGACAAGTTCCAATTTTTTTACCAATAAAATGAAGTTTTGGTTTACATAGTTGCCTTATCTTATTTCCTTGCAATGGAATTAATGAAAGTGTTGGTTATGTTTCTAATAATAGCAATATTAATTGCGGATTTGATTCTTATGATATCGCTTGTGGTAATATCATAATTAACCAAGTGAAAGGAAATCTCATCACCAACTAGACTGCTAATTGGAATCGTACAATTCGAATTGTATTATATATATGATATTCTTGTTCATTGGAAATTATGACTCAAATCATTGTTCACGTGTTTATGTGAGACAAGTGAATGACTAATGGATCTAGTACATGTTGATATGCACTCTTCAGATCCACCACAAAGATCGATAACTCTATTCGTCATGATTTACTGATGTTTCAATAAATATGTTTTTGTTTATAAGATTAAATAGAATTCTAATACTTTTGAAAAGTTCAAAGAGTAGCCGAACGAATAGAAGAATCTGTCAGGCAGAAAGATAAAAAAATTCTCCAATCTGAAAAGAAAGGAGAATGATTTAGTGTCATGGTTTATGATCATCTTAGTAATTGTGGACTTTGTATCACAATAAATCCTCCAAGAACATCTTAGTGCAATTGTATGACTAAGAAGAGGAATAGAACATTGTTATAAATGGTTCGATCATAAGACGAGTTATACTTTGTTCCCAATGTTTTAGAGCCATGCTATAGTAACAATGAATCATATCTTGAAATTCATTTGAAAAACTAAGAAGGATAACAACACCTTGTAAAATGTGGAGTAATAATGTTTTCTTACTCTCGCACATTTGGAATTGGATTTGTGATGTTTTTGTTGATCGAAAAACAAGTTAATACCTGTTCTATGAAGTGTTTTCTTGTCGGAAATCCGCGCGAACTTTTGTATATTTGTTTTATCTCATCAAGGAATGTTTCTTGAGAGAAAAACTCATATGCCAAGAAGTCAGTGGGATTCTTATTGATCTTGAGAGTTTTCAAGAGTCAACCGATAAAAATCCTTTTAGTTATCACTAGCACGCGACCTGAGGTTGATAACCTGTTGGGTTTTATTCTAATTTATGTGCACTTCCAGTTGAGTTGGCAACCCCTATGAGTTCTTTGTTTTTCATTTAACTACAAAAGGCTAAGCACGTTGACTAATAAAAGTACATTGATCAATATGGGTGAGTTGCTAACTACATGGAAGCACTGGTGGGCTTTTGAGCAACCATAACACAATAAATTTAGATTAAACGAAGTTCAGTCAATGAAGGAGAACTAAATGTGATTTTTATTTGTCCTAAACCTTGTCTTATGACGGTAGGTTGAAAAATAAAGTTCTACATGGATGGGAACATATGTGCCTTCGAATCTAGGTAACAAAACATTTCACTCTAGTTCATGAAAATGATTATGAGGAAACACTTTCGTCGATAGATTTGAAGGATCTAATAAAGATCAACATGGATATTGGTTGTGTTAATTGCATTCTCAAATTGACAATATGATTACGACATCCCTCTTCATATTTTGAATTGTGAGGAATGGCAAGGAATTGTTTAAACTTTCAGGAGATATGTTTATCACATCTTGAAAGAGGTTGAACACATATTTTATCCAGATAAAGTGCAAAAGCTTAAGTAGCCTAATTAGAAGCTTGACAAAGCATCATGAAATATGAATTTGTATTTCCATGAGAAAGTCAAAAGGTATTGATTTCTAGAAGTCCAATTGAATTCTGAATACCTGTCAAAGCTACTGGGAGCATAATTGTTATGCCTGGTATTTCATATTGATATTACTATCGATAGGGAACAATGTATCTAATGTACAAGATGAAAAACTTGGGAACTGTTACGCTATAGTGGACATAAGGGAGATAGCACTCATACTTCTATCGTATCAAAAGGTTTAGATTGTATAGTTTAATAGAACTTAGTCAAAGGCACATATGAATAGCATGTTGAAATTCTTTAACACTAGAGATTCTATATATGGAAATATTATAGCAAGAAATTGAACATATATTGGACCCTTGTAATATTGAATCGAGTCCCATATGCTTTTGATATAGGATTGATTACATGTGCTATAATATTTGTTTATTCTAATTTTTCAAATGCTTTGAGCATTGTGAGAAAAAAAGTGTAACATTCATAAAATTCTCAAAAAATTTAAACTTTTAAATTTACTCAAAACCCATCTTTGTTTACTAATTGTTTTCAAAATAAGTTCAACATCAGAGAAATCCCAAAATCATGAAATAAAATATGAGGAGGTTCACGATCACACCTTCGCCTTCCTGCGATCCTCTAAAGTACCTGAAAGCCCTGAAACATAATCCAAAATTGTAATCCCAAAGCTTAGTGAGTTCCGCCAAAATGCAAAAACATAGAAAACAACACAAATATAATAACAACATGTAATGGATCCACAACTAACAGACTGGATTACCCCTGAGCACATAACATAATTCAAGCTTTCCCCATGGGCCCACAGCTTATGTTTGGCTTGCTCATTGGCCCTCAGTACGAGTCTGGCATGCCCTACCCAACCCTCAGCTCGTATCTTGAATTCTCATGAGCCTTAAGTATGAGTTTGGCATGCCCTACCTAGCCTTCATCTCATATTTGGTATGCTCCATGGTTTATTGGCTACAGCACGGAGCAGTACAACCTTAACCCACCTACACCTTATTTCAACATATAACAAATAAAATCATGTTCAGATAACATGCAGTATCACAGGTAGTCCTACAGATCCACCAAAATAGCTTATCGAAACTAGCATGCATGTTTACTCCATACTCAACATACAATATCATGTTATCAACCAAAAGGGGTCGGCCTTGGTGTCTTCGACCCAAAAGTATAGTGAGGACAACTCACCTCACAAGTAGTGCAGAACTGATAAGGTATGACTCTGAATCACATCTCCCGACTCAAATGCCTACAACCACCATGTGACCAACTTCATCAAAATCCTGAAATACCCAAAATGCCCTCAAAAGTCAAAATTCGTCAACCATGGTCAAAGTTAAAGTCAACGGTCAAGGTCAACAGTCCATGTTGACCCAACACGCCGAGTTTACTAATAAACACGTCGTGTTTCTTATAGCTATCAGATGATCGGCAAAATCCCAGCCAACACGTCGAGTTTGCTAATAAACTCGTCGTGTTTTCTCGAGCTTAATACATATAGTTGTTCCTACGATTAGAAGGCCTCCAAAACTCATATCTAAAATCAAATGCAATAAAAAAGGATAAAGTTTCCAACTTTATCCTTTGGGCTACCCCAAGTTCTCAAAAACTCATCCAAAAAGGCGTGAAAATTCAAGGGCTTAACTAATAAGCACAAAATCCTTCAGATATGAAACCCAACCTTTCCAAAAGAGATTCTAGCATCAAACTTTATAGACATGCATGTCCAATGCATGTCTTGAACCCAAAATTGATCAAAAAGGGGAAATATGGCCTAAACTCCATGCATGACATCAAAACTTGCTTAAAGACCAAATCCAAACCACTACAAGGTCACCTTGACCTAGGTATTCTTAAAGTTGCAAAGTTTATGAGATCCATCCATTGCAACATCCAAGAATAAGGAGAAAAAGAGACAAACTCAAGATCTAGCTACATAGAGGAATAAAAATTGAATCTTAGACACTTACAAAGGTCCAGAGGAGTGTCAAACTAAAGATGAGAGCATTGCTTGCTAGATCCTTGCTTCCTTCTTCCAACGTTCTTTTTCTTTTGCTCCAAAATACTATACTAACTCACAAATGAGAGGGAAGGCTGATTAGGGTTCACAAGGGCCGATATGGGGGGTTTTTGGAGGTTGATAAAATATCAGCCCTAGGGACTTAAGGGGATAATATAGGGTGAAAAATCCAAAAATTTAGGTTTTCTCACCCAGCCGCCAACACATCGAGTTTTCCCTCACAAACACGCTGTGTTGGTCCATAAAAATATGCGGCCCAAAAGTCCTTCAACACGCTGTGTTGAGGCTACCAACACTTTGAGTTCCAAAGGAAAACATGCTTAAAGAAATAAATCTTATACTTGGGAATCGGGATGTTACAACTTGTAACACCCGTAGATCCGGGCTAGTCAATTTAGAGATAATTGGGGTCGAAAATGAATTTTTGACAAAATATTATTTAGAATAAATAATCTTAACTACGTTGTAGAATATTTCTCAAGAGTTCCGTACATATAAAGAATGCCAAAATCCAAGTTATAACGAAGAAATTATGGCCCGTCGAAGTTTTACGGCAAAGCCGGCATGGCACCGGGAGACGTAAATAGTGAATTTACGATAGAGGACTTTTTAGCCTTTGTGATCTAAAAAAAAATTTAGTATACGTTAAACCGAGAGCATACAAACAAGAACGCCCAAATCTGACTTCGTATGAGGAAGTTATGAATTTTTCTAAGATTTGGCATAGCAGTGCACGACCCGAAACTTGAATTTTAGTTCGAGCGGTTTTTGGCCTGTGCAAACTAAATGAGAGTTGAAGAGCTCATTAATAGGAACTCAACGATAAAAAGACAGACGAAAACAGATTTCGTATGAAGTAGTTACGAATTATTTACGGTCATTTAACAATCTAATCTCCTCCTACTGTTAAATTTAAGATCGGTCAAGAATTAGCTGACGGGTTCTAAATGAAAGTTGTAGATCTTGTTTTTACCTACGCGTGAAAAAAAACAACGTCGAAAACGGAGCTCGTATGAGAGAGTTATGATTTTTTCTAAGTTGGGAGGGTGCTGTGCGAGTTTGGGTGACGTAGCGTGATCACAGTCGTTGCTTTCTCTCCAAAGAAAGCCATCAGATGATGACACATGGCACTAAATCGGCGAGTCAGTGGACCGACTCGGAGAGTCCATCAGGAATCCAGCCTATAAATATGTGACAACCCGGAATTTCCATTATGTACAAACAATATCACTTCAATAGAAGTTATAGCAGTCATAGTTAATTTTCAGACTTTTTCGTGAAAGTTTGAGTAATTCAGGGTTTACGCTTCAGGAGATATCAGGAGAGTGGATGCACTAGGGTTTAGTGCAACATTGTTATTCCAACCCTCTTTTACATGAGAAATCATTTCAGGAATAAAAATATTTGCTGTCAAAAATATCTCAAGACTATAAATAGAATTCTGAACCAAATTCATTCATTATTCGCATTTCCAACTAGAGAAAAGCCATTTTCTCTCTCACGGATCATCGGGTTTTATCCCAAATCATGCGTACCTCTCTCTAGTAGTGTTATATAGCTTAAAATGTGTTTATAACATGATTTAGATGGCTAAATCACTAGATTTAGGAGTTTACTCCCCAAGGTGTTCTTGGGCGGTAAACTCCTGAAACAATGGCTATACCTTCCCTTATGATATGCTACTACCTTGGACACATATAGAAGTGTATTTAGGACATGAAAACAACCAAGAATCACCAAGTTTTGGGTGTTCACGGCCCAAGAAGATCTTGGACCGTGAACTCCAAAATCATGGACCAAATGGTGTTTTTAAGACACCTAAAACCTTGGACATTTACATAGACTTGTTCCCATTAAATCAAGGGCCTTAAACACATCAAGAAAACCTCTCAAAGTGAGTTCACGGCCCTAATAAGGTTCTTGGGCCGTGAACATCAAACAAAGGCACCAAAGTGTGCCAAAGGCCTTCATATGCTTGGGATAAAAGTTTAAGACCTATACTACATGTGTATGAGACTTGAAAGCATCAAAAACACCCATCCTTAAGAGTTTACGGCCGCAAACTCTAAAGGAAATGGCCTTAAGGCCGTAAACTCCTCAAAGGGGTGTTTCTATGCCTTAAACCCTTTCAAGGATTTAACCACCAAGTTGGAATAGTTCTAGGAATCATTTAGAACTTCAAAACACAAAATACCACCAAGTTTGGGAGTTTACGGCCGTAAACTCAAGAGTTTACAACCGTAAACTCCATGTGTGAGGATATATGGAGAGTAAACTCATATATGGGGTCCTTTGGAACCCTAACCCAAGTACCTTGTCCCACAATAGCTTAGATGCAATCCTTAGGGATTAAAACACTTATATAAAGTGTTTATTATGTTCTAGGATGTCTTAACATTATCAATTAGTAATTTAAGACTAATTTAGTGCATATATGTGTGATTATATGTTCATTAGGATCGTAGTGTGTGTACAAGTCCTCACTTGACACCTAACAATCCTACACCGTCCAGTTCATCCCAAACCACCATCTTCAGGTGAGTTCATACCCCTAATCAATGTTTAAATGATTTTAAATGCTTTAATGGGGGGAATACAAGTAGAAAACGACATGTTATTAAATCATCTATATATATTTTATAACTGTGTTTTCATTCAACAGATTTCACATACTACAAAATGTGATGCATGAAATGGTTTTCTATCTTTAAAATACTTTGTTATCAAATGTATTACTTTTGAAATGTTTATCAAAATGACATCAAGTCACTTTTATATTTGTTCAAAACCCTTAGATGTCTTACAAAACCATTTTACATTCTTGAACTAAACTATGCATATACACTTATATTCTTATATATGTATTGATGTTATAGTTTACATCTTTCATTTAGTTTCCCACACCCTTGAGTAGTAAGAGTGTATAAACCTACTTGAACAACCAATTACCTTTCAATAAATTATCATAGGGATAATTTGAAGATATCAAACATCATTCCTATTACAAGGAATCACACAAGAGTTAGTTCATTCATGAGTCTACACCAGTACATTACCTGATACATGAGTACATATACATATGCTTACCTGATACATGAATATGTTTACATATACTTACCTGATACATGAACACACTTACATGAATACCATACATGAACACTGTTACATAGGTGCATTATCTTGTATTCACGTACCTAGATACTTGTACTTAGAACTACGAGGAGGATTTATTCATACCTTCTGTGTAAATTTTCCTGCCTATCCCTGTTCGACGGGATGTCTTGACGGGACTAACCATTCCGGAACCCAACTGTTAGCACCACTAGGTGATGAACATCTACGGATGTCTAAGGTTATCACTTATAATAGATAGATTGATATCGGAACTAATCATTCCTTCATCCTGCTGTTGCAACAAAGGATGAGATGAAAATCTTCGGATGATCATTAGGTTACCACTTGTATTAGGAGTCGGCTACGGGACTAACCCTTCCTCCAACCTGCTGCTGCTACAGAGGACAATTGGACCATCTTCGGAGGTTCATTAGGTCATACATATCGCTTACTGCGACGGCGTGTTAGTCCTGGTATCCAGGGATAACACTTGCATGTTTATATTTTTCCTATTTACTTTATTTTGTGATATATTCACATAAACGATGAGTTAGACTAATTACTGTTTGTAGTAGTCAAAAAGAAGGAAAAACTATCATTTTACTTACAAAACATTCGGGTCTTGGTAGAAGACTACATTATCATAACAAAACATTCGGGTCTTGGTAGAAGACTACATTATGATAACAAAACATTCGGGTCTTGGTAGAAGACCACATCGTCATAACAAAACATTCGGGTCTTGGTAGAAGACTACATTGTCCTAACAAAACATTCGGGTCTTGGTAGAAGACTACATCTCAAGCTAATAGAAAATAAGGGATTTTCAAGGGCTTTTTATACTTACATCAACATTTTCATTTAAAGGTTTACATGAATTTTAAAACAGCTTTTAGTAAGCAAGACAATGACACTTAAATACTTATGAATTCACCAGCTTTAAAGCTGATACTCTCTTTCAAAATAACTTGTATTCTCAGGTCATCAGTAGACAGGTACGGTGGCCAGGTTTTGAGAAGACGGAGCAGACAAGTCTCGTCTTTTATTTTGATTGTATATTTTTGGTGTCTTATTACAATGAAAGAACACACATGTATTAAAACTTTACTTATAATGCAATGGATGATGTTGTTGCTTGTTTACTATTTTACACTGTTGTGATATTGTACATGACGTCCTCCACCCTTGAACGTTTCCGTCATTCGTGGTTTTGGGGTGTGACAAAATAAGAGTGTCGGGTTCCCTAATTTCCTCACCCTCAATCCTTTTCTTTCTCTCTCTATACTCTCTCTCTCTAAGCTCCCTAACCCCCCCCCCCCTAAAGTCTAGGTAAACCCCCTAGCACCCGAAGGAAGCCCCGAGGCTCCCGAAGTCCCAAGAAAAGATCCTTTCGGCTCGAGAACGCTGCTCTAGCGAAGCCCGGTTTTTGAGAAAAACTCGATGTAAGTGAGTTATGCTTACCTTACTTTAAGTATAACTTATGTTTATGTTCATTATCGTTATTATGAACTTATAAACAAGATTTATCAATGATTCAAAGTCATTATACTGATTGATCTACTTACAGGAATGATGACTAGGTTGTGATTCAGTGAGGTGTTTAAAGTGGGATTCCCAAACAGTATACTTCGTATACCAAACGGACCCTACCTCCGATATGATCCTACCTGGTTGTTCCTTACTTGATAGATCATGAAGTAGACTCTGAGTTAATGATGATTCTAGACTATTAGTTAGTCTCGGTGAATATTATACTAAACTCTAGTGGTAATGATACTAGGTTTTGTCAAAGGAAAATTGTGTTAAGAGTAACGAAGTGCTGTCCGAGTGCCGAGTCACCACCTTCTTAGGTGAGTGCATAGTTACTTTCATCTTACACATAGATATGAAGTATTTTATATAAATTATTATCTGTATACTTGTTATCTATGTTGGATGAATGATTTTATACATGTTTTAAATGATTTAAAATGTATAAGTATTTTATATCTACAAAATATGTTAGGTAAAACATGGGTAGTTGAATGATGAGGGATGAAAGCTGATATAAAGGAACATTGACAGTATGGACATAGTGCCCTATAGATGAACATTGGCAGCAATGGACCTAGTACCCTATAGATTAGCATTGGCAGGGACGCCACAACCTGTACATGTTGTTGATCTACGGTAAACATCCTAGCAGATGCGCGCTCTAAGGATAGTATCGGCAGCTGCGCCTAATAGAGAACATTATAACCATGACAGTAGTGTTTAAAGGACAATACCGGCAGAAGCGCCTCATAGAGAATGTCACAATTCTGGCAGCTACGCCTAAGTGATAATATTAGCAGTTGTGCTTGACAACTGTGTCATTGCAACGATGGACTGCGTGCCGTTTCCTTAGGATGATCCTTAGGAATGAATGAACAAGGAGTAGCTGATTCTTAGGGTAAATCCTTAAGAAGATAATGGGGATGGGCAATTGGGTTGATCGTTTGATGTTTAAACATAATATTTATATTATTGTGGGTTGAAAACCCTATGTACTCACCAGGTTTCCCAACCTAACCCACTCAAGCTTATTTGTATCACAGGTGTCGATATGAAGTTACATTACACTGAGAGATTAAAGAGATGTAGATCACTAGTGTAAATAAATGAAAGTTCTGTTTGTGCTTATGCTTCTGTATTGACGATGACATCCCAAATGTTTTAAAATGAATAAAATACATTTCTTAGGAAATGCTTTGATAACGTATTTATCATGTTTTTCTAGGAACAAATTTCGCAACACTTTTATTAAAAGTACTCTGATTTTTATAAAGCATAAACAAAATCGGTCTTTTCTGGCCGTGAAAATGGGGATGTCACACATCTCTCCTCCACTTGGACTAGGCTTCGTCCTCGAAGCCTGCTGCGGTGAACAAATCCGGATAATACTCCCGCATCCCAGCCTCCGGCTCCCAAGTCCACTTAGAGCCTCTCCGGTGCTATCACCGTACCTTTACTAAAGGTACTTTCTTACTTTACAAAACCTTTACCTTCCTTTCTAGAATAGATACCAGCCTCTCGACATAGTTTAGGCGCTCATCAACCTGAATATCATCCAATGATACCACTTCATCCTCATCCAATATGCACTTTCGCAGGTGCGAAACATGAAAAGTGCTATGGATCTGACTTAGCTCCTCAGGAAGATCAATTCTATAAGCAACTTTTCCAACCCTGGAAATAACCCAGAATGGCCCAATATATCGGGGACCCAACTTCACCCTTTTCTTGAAGCGAATCACACTTTTCCAAGGTGAGACCTGAAACTCCAACTCAGATCGGCGTCGGTCGTCATAGCTCTTATGCCGACTCTGAGCAGTCTGCAATCTTTGTCTGATCTGTTGGATCATCTCTATAGTCTGAAGGACCACCTCGGTCTGCCCCATAACCCTGTGACCAACCTCGCCCCATCAAACCGGGGTACGACATCTCCGCCCATACACGAGCTCAAAAGGCGGAGCACCAATGCTAGAGTTGTTGGATTAGTGTCTAAGCCCGTAACTATATTTGGTATGTACTTGACCCGGTTGTGCATGGTCCTTTTGGGTTGCCTTCACCAAAACAACTTGATAGGATGATTTTTGAAGAAAGAGAACTAATTATGATTTATTAATATATTATATGAATAATATATTAAAGGATAAATCATTTTGTTTAATTAATATTAGTCAAGAATTAATTGATAGTTAGTTTTGTGACTAAAAGACATTAATTAAACTTAGGGGATTGGAATTGTAATTATAAGATAATTCCAATTGGGCTATGGATCACCTTGGAACATAGGTTGGACAAATTCTATCAGAAGCCCATAAGGAATTCGTCCAAGGGGTGTTCTAAAGGGAGTTTATGGGCTGCTTAGGGCCTAAGCAGTCAAATTAGGGTTTCCTAGTTGAAAACCCTAATAGCCTCGCAGCATGTCCTCAAGAGTACGTATCGTCCACTCACTCTGTCCGTCAGTCTACGGATGATAAGTTGTGTTGAAGTGTAGCCTTGTACCCAAATCCTCATGAAACTTCTGCCAAAATCGGGAGGTGAACCGAACATCACAGTCTAAAACAATGGAGACTGGAACCCCATAGCGTGCAATGATCTCACGAATATACACATCGGCCAACTTCTCGGCCGAATAACTCTCCCGAATTGCCAGGAAATGGACACTCTTAGTCAACTGATCCACGATGACCCAAATAGCATCAAAACCATTTGCTGTCTTCGAAAGCTTGGTGATAAAGTCCATCGAAATCTGCTCCTATTTCTACATGGGGACCTCCAGAGGCTGCAACTTGCCATCCGGCCTCTGATGCTCGGCCTTGACCATCATGCAGGTCAAGCACCTCTCCACATACCAGGCGATCTCCCTCTTCATACACAGCCACTAATAGCTCAATCTCAGATCCCAATATATCTTGGTGTCCCCCAGATGAATAGAAAAAAGAGACTTATGAGCCTCCTCTAGCGTAATTTTTCTGACCCCACCAGACATAGGAACCCATACCCGACCACAATGGGTCAACAAACCACAGCTATCCAAAACAAATCTGGTGATCTCACCCCTGATCCTCTCAATCTTCCAATTCTCGTTCCGAACACCCTCGGCCTGAGCCTCCCTAATCAATCCCACAAGTGGAGAATCCACTGATATCCTCATACATGACATCCCATCAGATGGTCCAGTCGACTTACGCCTCGAGGCATCCGCCACCAGATTTGCCTTTCTCAGATGGTAAAGGATCTCGTAGTCATAATCCTTGACTACGTCCAGCCACCTATGTTGCCTCATGTTCAGGTTTAGTTGGTCCATAATGTGTCTCAAACTCTTGTGATCCATGTAGATGGTACATCAGAACCCATACAAATAATGCCTCCAAATCTTGAGGGCGAAAACCACAGCCCCCAACTCAAGATCGTGCGTGGGATATCTCGTCTCGTGCGGCTTCAGCTGCCGAGAAAATATGTTATCACCCATCATCTCTGCATGAGGACCGCTCCCAAACCAGTGATGGATGGATCACAAAAAAACACAAAATCCTCAATTCCCTTTGGGAGGGTCAAAACTGGGGACTCGCATAATCTCTGACGAAGGGTCTCAAATGTTGACTGTTGCTCAGGGCCCCACCAGAAATCCACCCCTTCCTCGTCAAATGAGTGAGGGGTACTGCAATCTTGGAGAAATCTTCAATGAATCTCAGGTAGTACCTTGCCGACCCTAAGAAACTCCTAATATCTGAGGGAGATTTTGGAACCTCCCACTGCATCACAACCTCAATCTTGGCTGGATCGACCAATATCCCATCCTGGTTAACGAGGTGTCCAAGGATCTAAACCTCTAGTAACCAAAACTCTCACTTTGAGAACTTGGCATAAAGCCATTCTAGCCCCAAAGCCCCCAAAAGCTTGAGAAAATGCTCCTCATGCTGCTCTCTGGTCTTGGAATATACCAGGATATCATCAAATTTCACGATCACCGAACGGTCGAGCATCGGCCTGCATACCCGATTCATCATATCCATGAATATCGCAGGCGCATTGGTGAGTCCAAATGGTATCACTATGAACTCATAATGCCCATAACGAGTTTGGAACACGGTATTCTCCGCGTCATCCTCCCTCACCCTGACCTGATGGTATCCGGACCTCTAATCTATCTTAGAGAACCAAGATGTACCTTACAACTGATTGAAGAGATCATCAATCCACGGAAGAGGATAACGGTTCTTCACCGTTAGCTTGTTCAACTCTCAGTAATCGATACATATCCGGTGTGAACCATCCTTCTTCTTGACGAATAAAATCGGTGCTCTCCACGGAGAACTACTCGGTTTGATGAACTGCTTTCCTATCAGATCCTGCAATTGAGAAGACAATTCCTGCATCTCGATTGATGCCAAACGGTACGATGCCTTGGCAATCGGGGCCGCATCTGGCACGAGGTCGATCCTGAACTCCACCTGCCTCTCAGCAGGCACGCTAGGTCACTCCTCGGGAAATACATCGTCGAACTCCCTGAAGTTTCAACAACATAAGCCAAATAACCTGCACACCCGTGCTGAATAGACCGTCGAGCCCTAGTTGCAGAACAAAACCCTGAACCCATGATGGTTCCCTCTCCATAAATAAATAGTTCTCCTCCACTTGGGGTTCGAACTACCACGTGCTAGCCCTCGCAATCGATCATAACACCGAAACGGCTCAGCCAGTCCATACCCACAATCACGCAGACATCCCCCATGGGGATAGGGATCAAATCGATCAGAAAGGATACCCTGAAGATCTCCATAACACAACCCTGATATACCGAAGAAGCAGAAACTCCATGTTCGTTGGCGACTGAAACTCGAAACAGACACTCCAACTCCCCTAAGGGCATATAGCAAACTCCCTACTAAATGACCAAGAAACAAAGAACCGACTCGCACCCGAGTCAAACAACACTAAATCAATCAAAGAGTTCACTAGGATCGTACCTACCGAAGGTACAAATATATATAAGCATAATACAAACATAATACAAACATAATACATAATATAAGGGATAGAAACATACCAGTCACAACATTTGGTGCTGCTCTAGCCTCCTCTGCAGTAAGCTAGAAAGCGTGACCTCGAGCCCTCGGGGGCTACGCTCTGCCCTGACTTGCGTCAGTGGTCCTCAAAGTAGCCGACATTGGAGCCAGTGCCGGCCTAGCAGCAAGCGATGGACAGTGTTGGCGGCAATCCCTCTCCATGTGGCCCGGCTGGCCACAATTATGGCACCCAGACGATGATCGACAAGCACCCTCATGCGCCTTGCCGCACTTCCTACAAGTGTGGCCCTTTTGGCCCCCAAATCTGACATCAGCGGTCTTATACCGCTTTGGAGCAGGCTTCGAATGCGCAAGGGCCGACCTATGCTCCCTCATCTTCAAGTCGATCTCAATCTCACGCCGTCTGGAGGCCTCCTGCATCCTCAACAATGAACCATAACGTTGAGTAGAAACAAACTTCCTGATCTCTATCTTGAGCATGCTCAAGTAACAGGTCATCTGAGCCTGCTCGGATGTAGCAAACTCAAGACAGAACATAGCACTCTCTGTGAACATCTTGGTTATCTGCATCACCGACTCAGAACCCTGTCTCAAATCCAGATACGCCTGAGTCAATTTCTCTCGCTCCACCAGCAGAACATATCAGGAGTGGAACATCTCAGAAAACTGCTCCTAAGTTACAGCACCTCACTGCTCAACAAAATAGGAATTGGCAGCAAGCCACCACCGATCCTTCACTCCGAACCTCATAAGGTTCAGAGCGCACTTGACCTTCTGGTCAGCAGGGCATAAAAAAGTGAAGAAACATCCCTCCACATCAAATATCCACCTCATGGAAATGATTGGGTCCTGTACCCCATCGAAATCTGGGGCTTCGTATTGTCGAAGTCTCGATACTGAAAAACCCGACACAGTCCCACACCAGTAGTTGTTATGGTTGCGGAGGCTGCAGCAGCAGCATTCTCAACAATGGTTGCATATATGTCATCAAAGAACTCCATCATCACGGTCTTAATAGACCCAAAAAAACTCCGGTATCTAATCCCAGACAATGAATACAACCTCTCCATGAAGAATCTCCCTAATCCAGATATCCAACTCATTTGTCCCAATCTGCTTGCCGGCTCCTGATCCAGATCTGAATCCAATCTCAACTCGCCTCGTAGTCACCATACTGAAAATACACCAGGGAGATATCAGATAATATGCATAACATAACAAGGGAACCAACTCCCTACAAGCCCTAGCGGTGGTGACTTCTCAATTACGCGTACGAGTCCTGTGCTTTCAGTAGTACGGGCCCATACTACCTTCCACACCTACCCATAGTTGTTTCATATAGTCATCACAACACCCTAATAATACTGCTAGCATACTCATACGCTCAATCCACACACCTTATAGGAATGATATGTGTGTGTGTGTGTGTATATATATATATATATATATATATATATATATATATATATCAAAACTGGCCAGCTGACCCCACACGACTCATCCATGAAACTTCCACCAACCCTGCAACACTCTTCTATGCTAGACATGTTGGATTAGTTTCTAAGTCCATAACTATAATTGGTACGTACTTGACCCGATTTGGCATGGTCCATTTGGATTGCACTTCACCGGAACAATTTATATGGATAGTCTCTTGAGAATAATATGTTTATGATTTATATTATTATATTATAAGTCCAAATATATTAATATGGAATCATATTATAAAATTAGTATTGATCAAGAATTAATTTAGAATTAATTTAGTGATCAAAAGGAACTAATTAAATATGGGCTCTTATATATAGCTTGGACCAAGTTCATTTAGGTTGGGCTAAGCTTGCATGGATAGTCCATGGAGTTTTTAACCCATGGATCCTATGGACATGAAAGGTCATGGGTATTAGGGTTTACATGGATGAAACCCTAATCCTCCATACTATATAAAGACGTCTTTGGCACATGAAATGACACTAGTGTGTGTGTGTGTAAATAAGAGTGGGCCGATTTCTAGTGTGCATTCTATTCTCTCAAGTTTTCCAAGGTGTTTTTGGTGATTTGTCATTCCACTTCAGGATTCCACACTATTGGGGCTAAGCTCTTAAAGTTCAAGACTTCAAGCTCCATCAAAAGGTATGTCTTCCAACAAGGCTTTTGTAGTATAGTTGCTTCATATTATGCTAGTTAGGATTAAAACCTTTGAATATAAAATATTTGCATGTATAATAGAGAAAACATAGATCCAAGGTTTTTAGGGTTGCATGTACACCATAGAAGTGTTAGAATGCTTAAAACCCTTCAGTGGTATCAGAGCCTAGGCTTGTTTTCTTTAATACTTTATGCAAATTGCTGAAAATCGAAGTTTGTATGCTGTCTGGACAGCTGACTCATCGAGTCTCTTACGGGACTCGACAAGTCCATGCCTAAATTCATCCAACTCATCGAGTTGGTTCATGCACTTGACGAGTTGGATCCCCTGAC
Source organism: Lactuca serriola (assembly GCF_051521515.1). NCBI lineage: Eukaryota > Viridiplantae > Streptophyta > Magnoliopsida > Asterales > Asteraceae > Lactuca > Lactuca serriola. Next base: position 145,676,784 of record NC_136416.1, read on the forward strand.
AGCATATCTTCGAGTTTTAAGGCTGGAATTGGTCGAGAATCATTACCTTAAACTATTTTGGACTTATAAAACTTGTTTTTGATGTGGTAATGATTATGGTAAACCAATTTCAAAGTTGTTATCAAAATTTCAAGCTTTATGTGTGTTTATGTAATTCTTGAAATTGTTGATATGATTGTTCATACACTTATGAGTATTGGTAGATCATAGGAATTATTTGCAAAATTTTTTGTTAGTTAGTTCTTGATCTAAATGTATTTTAATGGAGTCCATAATTTATCCTGAAGTTATGGATTACCAAAAGTCATTTCTTTTAAAGATCCATTAAAATTCATAGGTTACACAATTGAAGAGTCTTTTTGTCTTATGAACTCCATAACTTGCCCTCAAGTTATGGATGTTCAAGAGTCTCTTCATTAAAGTTTTTAAAGCCTTAATTAAACTCATAAGTTATGAAAATACAAAAGTTTTTGAATAATTCAAAACTTGCCCTCAAGTTTTGGAATTTGTAAAGTCTCACACACACTTTAATTCCAAACCCTAGAGTTTTAAAAGTTAAAATTCAACTCTTATACTTTATAGTATTATAAGTTAATTATATATATATATATATATATATATATATATATATATATGTATAAGAACAAAGTCCGTCTTATCATTAGTAGGCCTCATTCACAAAGCCAGTCTATAAGTGGAGTATAAGGTTACTGCTTATAAAATGACAGTTTAATGGGTGTCCACTCTTACCCACCGCTTCCTTGACTGGTGGAGGGTCGTTAGCCGAATGGGTAGGACAAGGACTATAATTTTCATTATAAGTATAATGATAAATATAAAGTAACTAAACCTTTTATAAATTCTCAATCTTAGTTAATTTAGGAAAATGTGAATTTGGTGCTAACCCATGAAATTACACTTTGCACTTTGCTTAAGTCGTTAGTGGAGCGTGTGTGGTTAACCGGCACACTAACTTGGATTTAGCAAGGTAGGCAAAGGGTAACTTAATGTTTATCATAGGATCGGTGGAGCGCGTGTGGTTAACCGACACATCGATTAAGTGATAAATATTAAGGGTACCAAGTATATTTGCATGGTTATTCACACCTTGTTTTGTGATCCTCGACATCCCAGTCACAAAACTTAAGAGGGCACAATCGAGATTTAAACATGCCATTGAAAAGTTCAATGAATCTCAAAAGATCTAGGAGTTTCAAAACAAATTAAAACCTAATTCCCATTTCGTTTTTCATGGTGGAAATTGGTGAATCGTCATTCACCTACCTTCAAATATTTTATAGCTTGGATTACGGCATCCCTCTTCCAAGTTATAAAATATTGTGTTGGATCCTAGCCTTAATATTTCATATTGGGTGTTATATTAAGGACTTTAAATCAACTAACTTGAATTTCTCCCATTGTAAATGTCTGGTTTAGACAACTATGATCTTCCCAAATCTCATGGAACAAGCTTTCGTAATGAAGATGATGTCACGTGGTTGGCTCATGGAAATCACACTTCACTTCCTCCACCTCCTCCAATTATTCACCATAACCCACAAGTTCTTGAATACTTCAAGGTCACTCAAGCCCTATTGGCAACCAAGGTCTATATGTACTCACATCTTGTAGATGAAGTCCCATATTGACAAGCTAGGAGAGTTGGGTGTCAAAGTCTTGAGAAATTTGGTTGTTCAATCACTTTCTAAGACACATAGTGAGTTTCCTTTGGGACTACTATGAAACAGACTATGACATGACCCTTAATGATCTTATATATTTGCTTGGTGCTGCTGAATCAGCAATGATTTGGAGGACTGGTAAATCAAATTTGATTAGAAGATCAACTTCCCAAACCTCCATGGACATTGACAATGGTAACATTGGATATCTCGAAAAGCCTTCTCTTCCCAATGGAAAGGGATCGGCCATAGTCAACTCGGTTAACCAAATGTTAAAGAGAAAGGCTAAGTCTGAGATAGTCCCATGTACCATTACCAAAGAGTCCATATGGTTCTATTGCCAAAGAAAGGGGCATTGGTTGCGAAGCTGCCCTAACTACATGAAAGATCTGAGAGAAGGTCAAGTCAAAAAGTTTGACTCTGCTTCGGGTAAGTCCATTATCTAACTCCGTTAAGTTCCTTATTGATGATTCTAAATACAAAATGTGACTCGGTTACATTTTGATGTTTGGCAGGATCAAGCAAAGAGAAGGAAACTTAAAGAAAGTGTATGATGAATCTGATCACGAAGATAGATTGCAATCACTTGGTTCGAAGATCAGATTCTTGAGCTACTACATTAGGAGTTATGATAGATTGCTAGAAAATATGTAATAGCATAGTTTTCATTTAAAGTTGCATTGTAAGGGAAAAGTTTTTTCCTCTTTTTAATCAATAAATAAAATTTTGTTTTATTTTATATCTCCTTCCAATGGCATTTATGGAAATTGATGTTTGTATGTTTCTAACAATAATGGAATTGTGAATTTGATTCTTTCGTTTGTGGTAGTGTCATAATTTACCAAATAAGGAAAGATTCTCATCACCCAAGTTTTGGTTGGATAGAAACTTGGAATCATACAAGTTGTATTGTATGATGAATGATAATTTTCATCTTTGGAAAATTAACACTAATACCTTGTTCATATATATATATATATATATATATATATATATATATGAGTTAAGTGAATGACTAAGTGATCGAGTACACATTCTTGTGCATTGGTCAAGTCCACCAGAAAGATCGATAAGACTATTCGTCATGATTTACTAAAATTTAGTAAATATGGTTATACTTACAAGTTTAAGTATAATTCTGAAGCATTGGAAAATTTTCGATGTATGGCAGAACGAATGAGAAGAATTAAATTCGGCAGAAAGATAAAAGTTTCTCAAATCTGAAAAGATGGGAGAGTACTTTAGTATCATGTTTATGATCATCTTAATGATTGTGAGACCATATCACAATTCATTCTCTAAGGACATCTTAGTGCATTCTTATGGCTAAGAAGGGGAGTCATGAATTATTGAAATGGTTAAATCAAGAAGGTGATACATACTTCATTCCAAAATAAGTCTTAGATTCATACTCCAAGATTGTACTTTCAGTGACACATCTTAAAGAAGGGTTATTAACACTGGTAAAATGTAAGAGTAAAATGTGTCCAACTGTTGTACATTTGAAATTGGTAAGTTGTGATGTTTTGGATAAAACAGAGACCAACATAGGCCAATTGTGTGAAGTGTTTGTCTTGATAAGAATCCGTACTATCTCTTGAATATTTGGTTGTCAAGGAATGGGTATTGGGAAAAGAGTCTTGTATGTCAAGAGGACAGTTGGAGTCTAAAAGATCTTGAAAGAGTCTAATCAATAATAAAACATGTAGTTTATCACTAGCACACGACTTGAGGTTTATAACCTATCGTGTTGACATATTCCTATTTCTGTGCCCTTTCTAGTTAAAGTTGGCTTTGCATATGAGTTCTGAGAGTTCTCAATTGGTTGCATAACAACCTGGAAGCAATGGTAGGCCCTTGTGTTTGCAGGTGGCAAGAAATAAAGACTGCACAAGTTCAGTCCATATGAGTTTGGACTTGTCACTAACCTTATCTTGTGATTATGGTTTTCAAAAATTCACATGGATAGGAACACATACACCTTAAAATCTAAGTGTCATAAGGTTTCTCTCCGATTCGTGAAAATGATGATGAGGAAACGCTTTCACTAAGTAGATTTTAAGTAGATAGCAATTGTGATATTTGCATTCTCAAAGTCGGTAGTGGAGCGTGTGTGGTTAACCGGCACACTAACATGGACTTGTGAGAAATGGAAAAGGTCTGAACAATTGAGACTATGATTATGGCATCCCTTTTCATAGTTCTAAAATTGTTTACACATGTGAGATATCTAAGGAAAGGTGTATGATTTTGATAAAGTTTTATCAAAGCATCTCGTATCAGAAATCTAAACTTTGGTAAGAAAGTCAACAAAGTATTGATTTCTAGAAGTCTAGCTGATTTCTGAGTACATGTCAAAGCTAGTGGGAGCATAAGTGTTATGCTAATAATCATCATGTTAGTGGGAGCATGATAATTATGATAAGTTTTGCAAGTTAGCAATGTTAATTATAGAAAACTAAAGTTTCAATTGGGAAAAGTTGTTTTGCTATAATTAAGGGAGAGGAGATTATACTTCAGTTCAACTCTAAAAGCTTACATCGTGAGATTTTAATCAAATTTAGTCAAGTATATATATGAATGTTATGTTGGAATGGTTCAACATAAGGAAATTCTATATATATGGGAACACTATTTGTGTTCTAAAATTCAATTATGATTATGACATCCCTTTTCATAATCTGAATTATGAGAACACGACAAATAGAAATATAAATACTATAGCAAAAATATTGGTCTAGTATCATGACTTTATGTGAAACATCATGAATCGTATCCCATATGCTTCGGATATAGGATCGATTGCATGTGTTATAATATTCATTCTTTCTAAATTTTCCAAATGCTTAGGGCATTAAGAGGGAAAAGTCTAGAATTGGATATGACTAAAATGATTAAGCAATTGTTGAGAACAATCTAAGGTTTACCAAAGATTGGTTGCTCATGGCCAGTTGGAAGTATATTGTTAATTTCAGAAGGACCATATTGATATATTCTGAAAAGAGGCAACTCTTGTTCAGAAGTGATAGTCAAAATAGGAATATGGAAATGTTTTCCATAGGTGGAAGTTATTCAATCTGTGTAAGATTAGAAAATTTAATGCAAGAAGGATGTTCAAAGCAATGTACTTAGAATATGAGACTTCATTTCCATAGAGTTGGTCTCCATTGGAATACTCTGTAATGACTGTTGACAAGTCTTTGTGACTTTGTGCATAATCATTACAAGAGGATTAGTGCATATGAGTTTAAAATCTAACAGATTTCGGTAAATAGTAGGAATTTGGAATTCTTACATTTAGGATAAGGATTTGGGATTGTGAAATGAGAATCATTGGAATTATGTTCAATCGATCTATTTCACAAAGTAAAAGACTATAGACAAACTTAGTATGCATACTTGGTGTATGGCATAACTAATGTTTGGACAAACATAGTGTGCATACTTGGTTTATGGCATAACTATTGTTTGGATAAACATAGTGTGCATGCTTGTAGCATGGCATGCCTATTGTTTTGATTGAAGTATAAAGTTGATTAGTTGAAACATTATACAATGAATAATGTGTAATCAATATGGTGATAAATAAAAGGTGTTCTATTTATATTCATAAGTTCTGAGACCATATTGGATTCGATTATTCTTGTGTTTCACTTTGCATGTTTTGACTTCGAAAATAACTAGGTCATTCTTCCAGAATGACTAAGTTATTCAAACCATCCACAGTTGATAATACGTTGGAAGTAGGTATTAAGGCAAGACTGTCATGAAGCTGGTTTGTAGATGTCCAAGGTATTGGACATAGCAAGAGTTGCTACAACATTCATGAGTGCTCATAAGTTCTGAGTATTGGATAAAACCCACGCTCATTTGAATCACTTCATGGATTTTATCATAAGTGATCATGAGACGATAATATCTTATATTCTTCATACCTAGAGATATGAGTTGTTGCCTATGAGTTGGTTATACATTGATTGTACGAACACACATTGGTAACTCGATGTTATAAAACGTGCCTTTGTGTATGATTGAACAAGTAGTAGAACAAGCATATGAGTCGAAGTTTATCCATTCCTTTTACCCTTAAAGGGATAAAAGCGATATCTGTGGGCCCCTCGATGATTTAGTGATGACGCCCCTAAGTGCTTGGCCAAGCCTGGACTGATTTGATTTTATCAATTAGTCAGTCCTCATAAATCGGAAATCGGGATACAAAAAATGGACAAAGAGAATGATTATAATCCTTTTCTCAGTCAATATGATATCTGGAATGGAGGAATATATGATCCCTTATCTAATGGGCGTGCCATTGATTTGTTCAGAGTGTGGTAGCGGCTTTAAGAGCTATGATTGCTAGTCAGGTTTTGGAGTCATATGCAATAATAGTTTTAGACTTATACAAGTGGGAGACTATTGGATTAGTTTCTAAGTCCATAACTATAATTGGTATGTACTTGACCCAATTTGGCATGGTCCATTTAGGTTGCACTTTATTGGAACAATTTATATGGATAGTCTTTTGAGAATAGTATGTTTATGATTTATATTAATATATTATAAGTTCAAATATATTAATAAGGAATCATATTATTTAATTAGTATTGATTAAGAATTAATTTAGAATTAATTTAGTGATTAAAAGGAACTAATTAAATATGGGATCTTATATATAGTTTGGACCAAGTTCATTTAGGTTGGGCTAAGCTTGTATGGATAGTCCATGGAGTTTTTAACCCATGGATCCTATGGACATGAAAGGTCATGGGTATTAGGGTTTACATGGATGAAACCCTAATCCTCCATACTATATAAAGAGTTGTTTGGCACATGAAATGACACTAGTGTGTGTGTGTGTGTGTGTAAATAAGAGTGGGCCGATTTCTAGTGTGCATTCTATTCTCTCAAGTTTTCCAAGGTGTTTTTGGTGATTTGTGATTCCAGTTCAGGATTCCACACTATTGGGGCTAAGCTCTTAAAGTTCAAGACTTCAAGCTCCATCAAAAGGTATGTCTTCCAACAAGGCTTTTGTAGTATATTTGCTTCATATTATGCTAGTTAGGATTAAAACCTTTGAATATAAAATATTTGCATGTATAATAGAGAAAACATAGATCCAAGGTTTTTAGGGTTACATTTACACCATAGAAGTGTTAGAATGTTGAAAACCCTTCAAGCCATACATAACGTTGGACCTTATAGAGATTCGAATATCTGATCCTACCCTAAGCCCTTCATCAAACAAGAACATGAAATAAGGCCAATTCAAACATTATGAGGCAATAATATCTTAATTATGTATAACCATGATGCATACACTAAGCAACTATAGTAATGATGTCAATTCCATTAGAGAGGAGTCCTAGGATATCAGGCATCATATAATCAGGCAACATTATCATGCAAAACCTAAAGATCTCTACCCTACCACTAGCATCATGTTCTAACACATCACAATATTATATAACAATAAGGTATTTTGGGGTCTACTTACTGGCTCCTACTAATCATCCACATCGCATCCTCCTTGATTATTTTGAAAAACATTTTAAAAAGCTTTTTCCTTATTTTGAGACTTGGTTCACATGAGTGTTCTTCCAATGCACTCAAACCAATGCTCTGATACCAGCTTGTAACATTCATAAAATTCTCAAAAAATTTAAACTTTTAAATTTACTAAAAAACCATCATTCTTAAAAAATTGTTTTTAAAATAAGTTCAACATCAGAGAAATCCCAAAATCGTGAAATAAAATATGAGGAGGTGCACGATCACGCCTTCACCTTCCCGCGGTCCTCTGAAGTACCTGAAACATAATCCAAAACTGCAAGCCCAAAGCTTAGTGACTTTCCCCAAAATACCAAAACATAGCAAACAACACATATATAATAACAGCATGTAATGGGTCCACAACTAACAGACTGGATTACCCATGAGCTCACAACATAAGTCTGGCTTGCCCCATGGGCCCACAACTTATGTCTGGCTTGCTCACTGGCCCTAGTACGAGTCTGGCATGCCCTACCAGGCCCTTGGCTCATATCTGGAATGCTCATGAGCCCTCAGTATGAGTCTGGCATGCCCTACCTGGCCCTCAGCTTATATATGTTATGCTTCAGGGTTTGTTGGCTACAACACGGAGTAGTACAACCTCAACCCGCCCACACCATATGTCGACATATAACAGATAAAATGATGTTAGGATAACAAGCAGTTTCACAGGTAGTCCTACAGATCCACCAAGCTAGCATGCATATCTACTCCATACTCAACATATAATATCAGGTGATCAACAAAAGGGGTCGACCTTGGCGCCTTCGACCCAAAAGTATAGTGAGGACAACTCACCTCACAAGTAGTGCAGAATTGATAACGTCTGAATCTGAATCTCAGTTCCCGACTCAAATGCCTACAACCACCATGTGACAAATTTCATCAAAATCCCGAAATACCCAAAATGGGTCAAAATGACCTATACTCCTTGCATGACATCAAAACATGGTCAAAGACCAGATCCAAACCACTACAAGGTCACCTTGACCTGGGGATTCATAAAGTTGCAAACTTTATGAGATCCATCCATTGAAACATCCAAGAATAAGGAGAAAAAGGAACAAAACTCAAGATCTAGTTACATAAAGGAATAAAAATTAGATTTTGGGCACTTAAAAAGATCCATAGAAGTGCCAACCTGAAGATGAGAGCTTTGCTTGCAAGATCCTTGCTTCGTTCTTCCAACTTTCTTCTTCTTTTGCTCCAAAATACCACACTAACTCATAAATGAGAGGGAGGGATGATTAGGGTTCACAAGGGCCGGTATGGGGGTTTGGAGGCTTATAAAAGATCAGCCCTAAGGACTTAAGGGGATTATATAGGGTGTAAAACCCTAACTTTTAGGGTTTCTCACCCAGCCGCCAACACGTTGAGTTTGCCCTCACAAACACCTCGTGTTTGTTCATAAGAATACGCGGCCCAAAAGTCCTTCAACACGCCGTGTTGAGGCTACGAACACGTCGAGTCCCAAAGGAAAAACATGCTGAAAGAAATAAATCTCTGTAAGGTCCTGAAATGGATCTTACTAGTGATCAAACAACAAACACAATCAATAATAATAGAGAATAAGTAGAAACAAGAATGAAAACAAGCTTGCACACGCTTCTATTAAGAAAAACGTCTGGTACAACTTGTGGAATAGCAGCCATGAACTCTGTGGCATCAACAACAACAAAAGCCCTAGCCCACCTCTATATATACTGGACCTGGGTCGGCCTTGGGTTTACGGCTGTAAACAGGTACGACCGTAAACTCTGAGCTGGCCGTAAACTACACACAAACTACCAAAACCTGCATATTGACTCAAAAGAACCTATTACATTGAAAGCCTAGACCAAACCATTAATTAGACCCTTCAATCTCCCCCTTGGTTTGGTGCTAGCTTGAAGTCAATCTTTTTCCACGATCATCACATCGTCTAGCCCCATAGCTCCATTCCACATCCGCTTGTTTATAATCTCAGCAACCCTAATCTGATAATGGCTCAAATGATGAATGTCCCATTTTCTAAACTGGAACAAATCCCTTCTATCATACAAACGAATGCATCCCTCCTTTAGTTTGATGACAGCAGATGTTGTGGTTTCATCAAATACCCAGTACAACATAGAGCTTAAGGATCCATCCAGGTAATCTTGAAGCACGAGAATTTGTTTGACCTGATTTGTAGCAGGCCACATCACCACCTGGAGTGGATGGCCAGTTTTGGGATCAATGACATCAGGATACTGCTTTATCACAGATTCAGCAGTCTTCAAAGATGGAAAACCCTTCTTTACTTGATCTTCCAGAAAGTGTTTGAAGTTAGTTGCTTGTTGATTATCCGTCGGGTTTGAAAATGGAGATTGAGACAACTATGAAAGATCCACCCTGGTCCAAGAATTGAAATCATGACAATCTTTATGGAGCTCCGTATTGCCGCTCTTTCTGCGAACAATCCACATTTTCATGGGATCATGAAAACCCCAAGATACAATTCCTGACCAATCACCATACGTGTCTCTAAACCTTACGGCTTCGAGATTCGTAATACTGATAGTGGATTGATTTCCTTGTGCATTCTTGTCGGAACTCCTCTTGAACAAGAGTTGTCCCTTCTCGGCGGCTTTGTCTTGTTTATCTCGAATAATCTATGCAACATGTGGAGCATGAGCAGGCTCTTCTTCAAAACGATTCACCACGCAAGAAGTCTGAGCAGTTGGCACGGCAATAGGATGAGCCTGAGAGTGAAGATCCATTCTATACTCATCTGCGGATGTCTTGTACTTATCACCAAAGTCTTCTTCAAGCTTCTTATTGAGATTAAAATAGTTGGAGGTCAGAATATTGAAATGATCTTGGAGCTCAGAGATTTGCCGGGACTTTATTGACTTATCTTCTTGGAGATCAGAAACTTGAATCTTCAAATTTGTATTCTCACTCAAGATATCTTCAACTCAAATGTTGAGCTCAATATTTTTCTGATCCAGCACACTCACTCTCTTCTGAAGTTCATCGATCACGGAGTCATCTTCTCTTGATTGACCTTCTTTAAATGAAATTCCTTTGCCCTTAGAAGAAGGTGCAGCAGCTTGTTCCTGAGCAAGATGCAAGTCCAAACGCACGGAGGCTGCATCGAGATCTGTTCTTGGAGGGGAGAATCATGGTGGAGCAAGGGAGCCTTCATGTAAAGGTTATGTAGTTACAATAGCAGGAGTGGTAGTTGGAATGAATGGCAAGCCCTGAGACAAACTAGAATCCAGATGCCCGAACCTAGGATCTCGTCGTCTTCTTTTGGATGGAGGTTGCGAAGTCTGGTCTATTGAGAAATCACCCTGAAGTGGCTCAGATGTAGGTGAAGCAACGTCAAGGGGAGGAATCCTTGACACTGTCACCATTGGAATTGAGGAAACAACCACTTGTTCTGTAGTTATGGGTGTTGATTCGAGAGCGTCTTCCGTATCCCTACTCTTCGTTGCCGTGTGAGCAACATCACTAAGATTATCTAGCAGCGAGTTTAGGTTGACGTTTGACCAAAAATCATCATTAGTTCCAAAATTAGTTGGAATCTTATCTCTCTCGAAACCTGTGAGATCAAGGTCTTCATATTGATTAGGCTCAGCAGTATTCTTAGAAGACCCTTCATTGTAATCTCCTTCAACTTGGACTGTTTGTAGGTCATGCTCCTCGGCTACTGACACAGCAGGAGCAACAATCTCTTCTCCTTCTTGATCTGACACGGTGATCACATCTCCTTCTGATATCACCTTTTCCGACGAAGTGGGCTCCGATGATATCTTATCTGAAGATTCGTGTGACTCGGTGGCTTCATTCGGCTCAGCAAATCGTCCGAACTTAACCAATGGATACAACCTTTGAAAGACCACCTTCCCCTTGCAATTTTGTTTAAGGAGCCCAATGGTATGAGGGCCCAAAGACTTCATATCGAGTGTTTCTCCCTCCTTTACCAAGTTAGGAAATTGTTTATTGATGAAGAGTTGCACGAATCGCAGGTACATTAGGAAGGTATCCCAAGTAGTGGCATTAATGTTGACCACAAACTCGTCCAGGATAAACCTAGAAAATTTGAAGCCGATCCCCGCAGCGAGAGAAACAATAGTGCCAGTGTTTCTTAGGGATATCTCATCTGCACCGGACCTTCTGCCGGAGATGCAGCTCACGAACATGTGGGCTAGAAATCTCCAATAGGGCGGCAGAAGTTTCTTCATTGTTGGTGGAGAATCACCTTCGTACCCCGTCTTCCTTAATATCTTCTGAGCATCTTCAATACCAATCTTTGTGGGAAAGCTCGGAAGGTCGTTGATCAGCAGGGTCTCTCTCATAAATGGCTCATCAATAACAATCTTGCATCCTTGAACGATCGCGTCTACAATCACCTATCCATCATCGTCCCTTGTCATTTTGGCAGTCTGTCAGAATTCCCGAATGATTTTCTGATAGACAACCGTATTCATCGTGAGGGCAGAGGCCAGACAACATTCTCGTAATCCATGAATCATCGATTTGAAGTCCCCATGAGCCAACGGAGGATCAGCGAGAACCATCGCCAAGTTGTGCATATCTGCAAATTTTAATGCTGCCATCTTGTCTGCACTAAAACACACCAAGTAAGACAAGAGAAAAATTTGAGCAAATAATATTGTAGATAATTTAATTTCGAGCGCAAGAGTGAATTATTAATTTTAAAATTAAACTTGCAGGTCAATGGGGAGTTTACGGTCAATGGGAAGTTTACGGTAAACGGGAGTTTACGGCCGTAAACTCGTGACCGCAAGCCTGTGGCCGCAAATTGAGTTTACGGTCGTAAGCTTGGGCCGTAAACTCCGGCAAACCTTTTTCGTCGATTTTAAGCTCAAAAATCGTTTAATCTCTGAAATAATTACGTATTCACGGTCGAAAACATGATACCTTTGAAGCTATCCGAGCAATTTCACGAAAAAACACAAAAAAAATTCAGAGAGAGAGAGAGGAGAGTTTGCGGCCGGAATCAGAGAAATGAGGAGGATTACGGCTGTAAACTCCTTAAACACTTTGAATCCTTTTACCTGCTGACCACACAGTGTAAGGCACAGTCCAATACAGTCCAATATTTTCAAAATTTTCAAAAACAAAACTTTTGAGGATTAAAATTTAAAATTAAAATTAAAAATAAAATAAAATTAATTTGCAAAATTTAAAAATTAATAATTAACAGTTAAATTTTAACAATTAACAAAATAAAATGAAAAATTAAAAATAAAAATAAAAATAAAATTTAAATAAAATCAAATGAAATACACAACAAAACATAAGAATTTAATTACTGATAATAAATTTGTGACGTTGGGATCAAAGTTGTTGGACAACCCTATTCCACTTGTCGGTACCCTTATTTTCACGTCTTCGTCTGATCGATCGCCAGTATTGTGATCCACTTAAGCACGAAACATTTATGACAAAATTTGGACAATTTACCAATAACATGACATTTTTAGCCCTTATTCTTAAATGAATTTCCTTGTGGCCATTTAATTGACGACAACCAGGGATATTGTTGTCCACCTAAATTGAGCAGCGAGATCTACAGGCAATCTGTATGTGTTCAAATTTTAATTGTACTAGAACATGTTTCCCGCTTCTTGATATGCTCCAGCCATCAAGGACTTTCAGAATACTCCTTACACCGGGTGAGCAGACAATTATTAAGAGAGAAGATAGATTTAGAGTGCATATGCTATACATCCACGTCGGATCTCTTCCAATCACGCAGAGGATGAAACATATGACTAACTGAATTTTAGAGGGGTTGAGAAGAGAATGTTGCATATACTGTGTACCAGGTCGGATTATGAGTTACGCAACGGAGACAGTATATGGCTAACAGATAGAAAGAATTACATAGAGAGAAGATGCAGAGAGATAGAATTGCATATGTTATAGTCCAGGTCGGATCTCTTGATCACGCAAAGGAGGCAACGTATGACTAACAGACAGAAAGCAAGAAAATAACCTTCTACAGACCTAGTTTATTGGAATTCCCCACTCACCCCATCAAAACCGGAATTAAGGACAGAATCCACACATCAAGGAAAAGTTAATCCACAGTTCTAGATAAGGGTTCTTTTAATGTGACCAGTAGATTCTCATGTATATCTCCCTGCTCAACCTATACGAGCATCGTAATGTCAGGCTAAACGGATCTAACTAGGTCAATGTTTGTCAAGTCCTTGAATTCCTTAAGTTCAACTCTCCCTAGTCAAGTCCATTTGAAATCTTTCATGCCTACCAACGCATCGAGCACAAAGTGTAGACAATTCAATTTAGGTACGTTAGGCAGATTCGGATTGCCCGTTATCACTTGCTAATATCATTTCCCATCACAACACCTACAAACAAACCCATCAACAATATTTTTTAATTTTCTGGATTTTTATTGTTTTTGGATTTTTGAATTTTTTATTGTTTTTGGATTTTTGATTATTTCTCCCCCCCTAAATTTTTGCATGGGTGAGAATAAAAATAAAAGGAAATAAAATGCGCAAATTTAAACTAACCTAACTACAGAAACAAAAATAAATTTAAAAATTTATAAGAATTAAGAAAACAAAAAAATAAAACAAAAAAACTTAATCCTCAAAACGAATCATTTTCAGAAATCCCACAAGCACATTGAAACGACCTTTGTTAAAAGGCTTAGTGAACAGATCCGCCACATTATTAGCAGTGGGAACCTGTTCCAGCCGGATTAAAGAACTGTCACACCCCGAAAACCGAAGGCGGAAACATTTCCGGGGTTGACTCCACGTTGAGTATCAAATCCAATGTACATAGTCAGTAAAGTAAAACAAACATTACATTACATATATGAAAGTTTTACATTTGTTTCAAAATCATAAGTTATACAAGTGATACATAGTATATATGAACAACACGAAACGAGTCTTCTGAGTACTTCGTCTTCGCACAAAAGGATCTTCGGGTACCTGTCTAACACGGACCTGAGAATACAAGCGGTTTGAAAATCAGCATAAAGCTGGTGAGTTCATAAGCGGTTAGTTTTTCTGAAAATGTACGAGTTCCTTTGGTTTCCTGAAAAAGTAGTTATCCAAGAAAATCCCATATTTTCTTATGTAAAGTAATTTTCCAAATCCGAAAGTGAAGTAAGCGATGTACAATGAAAACATGATTGTTCTTGTGATTTGTAGTTCAGTTGTTTAACTTGTTACACTTTTCTAGATACGTACTACTGTTACTCAGGAAGAACCCCATGTTCTCCTAACTGTGTGTGTGGGAACTATTACCAAATCTATTTATGTTCGGTGTCCTCCCCAGGAAAACCCCATCTTTCCCTGACTGTATGTGTGTATCTTTACCGGATCTGGTTATGTTCAATGTTCTTCCCAGGAAAACCCCATGTTTCCCTGACTGTGTATGTATGTGTGCCTGCCATTCTTGAACGTACATTAGCTTTACTACGAACATAAAGCTAGCAAATGAGTCTAAAACGTAATAATCTAGATTGCGAGTCCTTGACCATACTCAGACTGGCTATGACTCATACCATGGCCAATATCCTTTTTATGACTTTCATCACCCTTGAACCATTTGGTTCGGCTGTAGCTAGCAGCCAGGTGTGGGATTGTCAGTCCCGTATCTATACACTCAAGCCACGCTCTCCTACGAACGGAGATTCTGGTTACAGGGTTAGTCCTCCACTATCTCGTGCCATGGAAGTGTTACAAGGACGTGTCTCCAATCTTTAAGATTACTCCTTACTTTTCGACTAGGAAAGTAGTATCTATGATTAGCTGGGTTCTAACGTACCTGTCCTTTACACTCGAGCCTAGGTGTTTTATTAAGGACATTACACTCGAGCCTAGGTGTTATTTAATGATTACTGTCCTTTACACTCGATCCTAGGTGTATTATTAAGGACATTACAATTGATTTGCGTGTCATAATGATGTTTATCTTTCACACACTCGAGCCTAGGTGTATTGTTAAGAATATACAGATGTTTTATGTTTTCTGATGGTGTCTGTCTTTTACACTCGAACCTTAGTGTTTTATTACAGACATTACAATGGTTTATGTATTTTATCAGTTTAAGTATGAACAATCAAATGCAAAGTACACAATATAATAGTGTATAATAAGGATTGAAGATCGGGTTAAAAACAAACAACTCTGCAAGTTAAAAACAGTTTGTTTAAAAGGTTTTCAATTCTTAAAAATGTACAATTATGAAACCATTTAACTGAAATCATGTGATTGAGTACAAGGTATTCTTGTACTTTTGCTTGTATTCCCCCCCCTGAAAACATTGAAAAACCATTGAAAAAGGGTAGGGGTATGAACTCACCGGACGCGGATATGTGTCGATTTCGGATGCTAAACGTCAAATCGAGGTCTGATAACTTGCGAGGTTCCTATGTAAAATGAAATGGCATATAAATATATCTAATTAGATTCACAAACTCTAATTAGATATGAAGTTACACTCCAATGAATGAAAACACCTCAAAACGGGTGTTTGGAGTAACCCGGGTGACATCTACGGACGGGAATTGAAACGAGGGACTTGGAATTTGAGTTTACTCCCCAAGAGTAAACTCCCTAATGATTTTTATGGCCTAAACACCCATTCCCCATGAGTTTACGGCCGTAAACTCGTGTGGGGTGGTTTATGGTGTTTAATGGGTCACAAATGGATATTAACACTTGGAAATGCTTGGAATAATTTTACCTAAGGCTTGGATTGAATTAAAATCACCAAATACAACACTTAAGGGAGTTTACGGCCTCAGCATGGGGTCTATGGCCGTAAACTCTCCTATCCTCTTGAATAAGTGTTTTTAAGGTCTCAAAATTAATCACATGTGATTCTAAAAAATCCTACAAGCCTAGAAATGAATTTTGGGCACCATTTGACATGTTTTTAGGAGTTTACAGCCATGGGGCATGTTCTATGGCCGTAAACTCTCAAATGTGAGGTTTTGTTGTGTTTAAGGTCCTTAAGCTATTTTTGGTTGGTTCTATGATTTATTCCAAGGCTTTTGGTGGTGTTGGATGGCTTTCTAACACCTTAGAAGTGAGTTTACACCCTTGTTTAAGGAGTTTATGGCCCAAGCACAAGCCTTGGCCATAAAATCACACAAACTCATCAAAATGTATGTTTAAGGTGTTCTAGGTCCATTTCCAATATTCTAAAAATCATATCTAAGTCTTGTTTGTGTCTTGGAAGGGTTAAATGGCATAAAACCCCTTTAAATATGTGTTTACGGCCTAGGCACCTTCCAGGGCCGTAAACTCATATACAAGGCTTTAAATCTTGTTTTGAGGCATTCTAATTCCATTTCATAAAGTCCTCTAGCCATATTCAAGGTCCAATTGAGGTTTGGAAGGGTTTTGTTGCTCCAAAAACCCCTTTTATATGAGTTTACGGCCTAGGATAGTTCTAGGGCCGTAAACTCATGATAATGGTTCTATTCCATGGTTTGAACTCGAATTTGAAGGCTCAATATGATGCAAAATGAGTATAGGAAGGTACCTTGAAGATTTGAGACCTTAAACTTGAGAATTGAACCCTAAATTCTAGCTTGAGGAGAGAGATTGGAGTGAAAGTTGTAAAATGGAGCAAAAGCTTCAAAATGGAGACTTGGATCACTTTAAATAGTGTCCAAGTTGGGGACACGGTAGAATTCTACCCGATACCAGCGTTAGACGGGGCTTTTGGTCGCACCCGGCCAATTTGCCGTAACCCGATATGGTTGATTCTAGAAATGTTCCGATCATTAATATGAGGCGTTAGAATGAGTTCTAAGGGTATTAAGACACTTATTAAGTCATAAAATAAAATTCACATTAACGACTTAATAAAAGGTCGGAAACGGAAACGAAATCGGAAACGGCGATTGGATGATCGGAACGAGTCGTGAAAAGGGTTTTCAATTACGGATATGAATTTCGGGTTGTTACAAGAACGTTCATAACAATCTATGATGAAATGAATTTTAATGTCGATGTGCTTGGTTTTAGAATGTTGGACTGGATTTTTGGCAATTTGAATTGCGGCCTCATTATCAAAGTAAATGGGAGTTTCTAAGTAATTCAAACCGTAGTCCAACAGCTGATGTTAGATCCAGATAACTTTAGAACAACAGGCAGATGCAGCAACATATTCCGCCTCTGTTGTTGAGGTTGAGACAGTGTGTTGCTTCTTGCACTGCCACGACACTAGTCTGTCACCAAGATATTGACACCCTCCTGAAGTAGATTTTCTGTCAAGCTCACAGCCTCCATAATTACTATAGCAAAAACATATAAATCAAATTCAGAATTCTTCGGATACCAAAGACCCAATTTTGGGCTACCTTTGATATACCGAAAAATTCTTTTGACAGCAATAAGATGTGGAAGTTTAGGATTAGCCTGATAACGTGCGCATTAACAAACTGCAAACATAATGTCTGGATGGATTGCAGTAAGATACATCATCGATCCGATCATCGATCTGTAGAGAGTCTGATCTACGGAGTCGCCATCAGTATCTGGAGTCAGAAGAGGTCTTTCGGCCATTGGCGTCGATGCAAATTTAGCGTCGTGAAATCCAAACTTCTCAAGAATATCCTCCACATACTTGGCTTGATGTAGCAGGATTCCGGTTGAATTTTGTTTGACCTAAATCCCCAAAAACATGGTCATTTCCCCCAATGAACTCATTTCGAGCCTCTTTTTCATAACACCTTCGAATTCCTTGCAAAGCTGCGGACTGGTTGACCCAAAGATAATGGCGTCAACATAGATTTGAACCAGAATTTGATCACTACCGACATGCTTGATAAACAAATTTTGATCGATAGTGCCACGAGAGTATCCATGCTCGAGCAAGTGCTTTGTTAGAGTCGCATACCACGCTCGAGGAGCTTGATGTATCCCATACAATGCCTTTTCCAACTTGTAGACATGATTAGGAAACTTCGAGTCAATGAACCCAGGGGGATGATCAACGTAGATTTCTTCCTTCACCTTGCCATACAAGAAGGTAGTCTTGACGTCTATTTGGTAAACGGTGAAGTTCATATAAGAGGCATATGCAAGGAAGATACGAATAGCCTCTAAGCAAGCCACTGGAGCATAAAATTCAGTGTAATCAAGACCCTCGACTTGTCGAAACCCGCAAACTACCAATCTAGCTTTATTTCGCACTATAACCCCTGAATCATCCTGCTTGTTTCGGTAGACCCATCGTGTGTCAAGAGACTTTTTGCCCTTTGGCAACTCAAACAAATTCCAAACCCCGAGTTTTTCAAATTGATGTAATTCTTCATGCATTGCATCTACCCAGCTGGGCTCATTCAGAGCCATTTCAACATTCTTGGGCTCTAGTTGAGAGATAAAGCAAGAGTAAAGACAGGTATTGACATCTCCACTTTGACTTCTGGTTTTAACGCCGTCGCCCAGCTGACCGATGATGTTTTCGATCGGATGATCACGTTGAATCCTTTAGGGTATTTCTTGTCTTATATCATTAAGCGAGACAGGAAGATTGTAAATATTGACACCTCCTTCATTTGCTGATTGAGCCGCGCCAGACGACTCTGCCACAAACTCATTTGAAATGTCTTCAGGGAAGAGTAGCTCCATAAAAGTTGAAGTAATAGCGAAATCATCTTTAGACATGAACTCTCTTTCTATAGGAGTGAGTGGTGTAGTTTCAGCATCAGGAGAATCATTCTGAACTAGAGATTTTGGACTATCAGGATGTATAGATGACTCCCCCTCAAGCGAAGCAGAGGACTCCCCCTCAGGTTGTGAAGAGGATACCGTTGGAGGTCTGTAGACAACTTCTTCGTCTTCGTCTTCAGAAACATTCTTCGAACCAGAGACAGATCCAGATGAGCAACCTGAAAACACATTTATGGATTTAAAAAGAGATGTATAATCAAACAACCAATCTGGACCAACTCGAGCATCTGTCTCATTTTATTCCAACCAGCGCACGTCATAAGATTCTACAACCTGCTTTGTCTTCTTAATGTAGACTCTATAAGTGGTGCGAGCAGTATACCCTATGAAGTAACAATCATTGACTTTGGCATTAAACTTTGGGTTAAGTGAAGAAGGGTGCAAGGGCATCCAAATACACGGAAATGACTGACTGAAGGCTTGTGACCGTATAGAATCTCATACGGGGTCTTCATCTGATCTTTGTTGATCAACACGCGATTCTGAACGTAGCAAGCAGTATTTATCGCCTCAGCCCAAAAGAAAACTGGTAGTTTGGAGTCACACATCATCGTCCTTGCAGCGTCTTTTAAAGTTATGTTTCTCCTTTCAGCAACACCATTTTGTTGAGGTGTGTGAGCGGAGCTATATTGACACATGATACCCTTTTCTGCGCAAAAATGATCGAGAACAGAATTCTTGAACTCTATTCCGTTGTTGGTACGAAGCGCCTTCACCCGGTTGTTAGTTTGGTTCTCAATCAACACAATGAATTTCTTAATTAGATCGGCAACTCCAACTTTGTTGGATAGAAAGAAAACCCACGTAAAACGAGAGAAATCATTAATCACAACTAGACAATATGAATTTCTATTAATGCTGAGAACGTTTACTGGTCCAAACAGATCCATATGAAGCAATTGAAGCACCTGACTAATCGAGTTGACCTGTTTTGGCAGGTGTGGTTTTCTGTGATGCTTACCTTGGGCACATGACACACACTTTTCAAACGTTATAAAGTCTTTGACAGGCAAACCACGGACCATCTCATTCTTTGCAAGACGATTCAAGTTCTTGGCGTTAGCATGACCGAGTCTTCGGTGCCATAACATTGCATTTTGTTCTGAGATCTTTGAAAAGAGGCACGTAACTTGTTCTAGAAGATCAATATTCATATCAATGATGTAAGCATTCCCATCCCTTTTAGATTTTACAAGAATTCACTCTTCTGGGATGACAAATCCTGGCTTGAGAATCATGCATTCCTTTTCAGTGAAATGTGTAGAATAGCATTTGTCGCATATCTGAGACACACTCAACAAACTATGCTTTAATTTGGGAGCAAAGTTGACATTCTTGAAACTTAACACCCCATTTGTGACGGTTCCTCTTTGAGTGATTTTTCCACCTTCTCCACCCGCAAAGGAAATATATCCCCCATTAAAAGAATGAATGTTATGAAGTTGGGCGATATCTCCTGTCATATGCCGAGAGCAACCGCTGTCGACGAACCAAGTTCTGATGACATTCCCCCGCAACTGTCCCTGCAAAATGTGCGGGTTTATTTAGATTTGGGAACCCAGGTCATTATTTTCCTGGGTTGTCCCAATGCCTTTTCAGATCTATCATCATTTAATAACTTTTCAGAGGACATAGATGATGGATTGGAGGCTAATTTGGGCAACCATTGATAATTAGGTTTTCTAACAGTCCCGGGTGATTTTGAAATAGGATTTTTATCAGTTTGCATGGAGCACTTGGGTTTTCTACCAGAAATGGTTAAAGACCCATTGCTGCTTCTTGACGAAACCGACTTTGGCTTGGCCATGTTCGGTTTTGGCAAACTGCTTGGGACTTTGTTATGAATAACCTTTTTATGCTTTTGAAAGACAGCCCGTTTTCTACTCCGATCATCCTTCCAATCATCATTCCGAGAATGATTTCTAGAGGACTTTCTAGTTAAAGACCTTCCTCTGAATTCGTTCTCTCCTCTTGGTGACTCAAATGTACAAACATTTGATTAGGACAATTCCTAGCTATATGACCACCTCCACAATTGAAACAAATATTTTTGTTATTGTTAAAACTTGTACTACATTGTTCAGATTTGTTTTCCATACCAACACCCTTGCTTTTCTCACATGAACAAGAACAAGAATTAGGTTGTGAGATAAGTGAGGGTGCGTCAGACGGAGAAACTTGTGAAACTGGTGGATTTTCATTATTATCATCACAAACATTAGAATTGCCAACCACATCATCAAAAACTTTAAAACCATTCAAAACAGTATCAGAAGGTGTAGAAACATCACAAAAAAACATTGTCACTTGCAACATCAGAAAAATTATTGTCTTTATTTAAAACTAAAACTTCAGGTTCAGACTCAGTTTTATTTTCAGAAATAGATCCTTCAATTTCGTGCTTTGACTAATTTAAGGATTGATCTGCAGGAGAAGTAGAATTGTTAGTACTTTCAACATTAATAAATCCTCCCGAAACAAAACTAGATGGCTTGCCATAAACCATGAATGGTTCATTGGCAATCTCTTCCTTCGACAAAGGTTGAAACTGATATGAATGATTGAAAGGAGGAGGCACTTGACTATATCCTAGACCCTTTGACTGATTTCTTTTAAATTGCATACATTGGTCTATCATATTGGCAACTACCTCACTTGATACATCATATTTTCAAAAATCAAAATCAGCAGTTTCAAATTTTCCCTTTAATGTTTCAATTTCATCCACTAACTCAGCGTTCTATTTCTTTATGTAGTCATAATTTTCACATTTATTACTATAGTCTTCCTGAAGTCTCCTAAAGTCCTTTATTTTAGATTGTAACTGGGCCTTAAGAGGATTTTTTCCTTTTCTAAGTTGGTAACCTTCATACCTAAGGTCCTCTACTTCCCTTTTAAGCAAGTCATTATGTTCACGAAGAATTGTAAGGTTCTTTACTTCTCTGCGAAGTGTCTCAATTTCCTCATGGAGAATTTTAACATAATCAATACAAGCTTGAGAGCATGAGGGTAGACTTACCTCTTTTTTATTTGGTTCATGAAAAGAGGATACCATCAACGCAGACTGTAGCTCCATCATTTGATCTTCAGCTACAACAATCTCCGCAGGAGCATCATCACCAACCTGTGCCAAATGAGCATTTTCAGGTCCTGATATGTTTAGGGCCTGCATCTGATCCTCCCAGTTGAACGATTGCGCAACCATGGCCTTCTCGTTGTTGACCTTAGCATCGCTTTGACTGTTCCCAACTGCAACCATTGTCCGGTCATTATTCAATCTTCTATCCGGCTGCGGACACTCACGAGCAAAGTGCCTTGGCTCGTGGCAGTTGAAACAACGCAGCTTTCCCTTGCTGAACCCTACCTTCTTATCAGCACTCATCCCCCAGTTTTTCTTTCTGGTCTTCTTTGCAAACTGTTTCACCCTGAAAACTGCCATGGCGATTTGCCATGTAATATCCATTTCCTCTACATCTTAAGGGTGAATTTGATCGAGATCAGCAAATGACGATTGGGGCGGAAGATCTCCAGCTACAAGTGCATTGTAGCAGTTAACAAGCCCTGTAGCAAGAGCAAGATTTCCATCACCCTCCTTTCCATTTGATGAGGAAGCCACATTGGAGGGAGAAGCAGCTTGATCATCCATGAATGATTGGTTATAAGAAAAAGGCATGGCTGATGCCAACAGTAAGAGAAGAAGTTGATGGAGTGGAGAAAGAATGAATCTGAGCTTGCTGAGCAGCAAAGGATTGACCTGCAGAGGAAAAAGTGAGAGATGAAAGAGCATTGTTAGAAGAGATCCCAAGGTTTGCAACTGAGTATGAATTCACATGATTTATCTTCCGTTGTTTGTCATCAATATCACAGGCCTTGATGACTGCCATCACTTCAGCAAGAGAAAGACAGCTTAGATCCTTAGTTTTCTTTATAACAGCTACATTCATGTCCCATGACTTTGAGAGAGCATTCAGTAGCTTCTTGTTTATCTCTGACTTGGTATAAAAGATCCCGGCTACAGTCATCTCAGTGGTAAGAGTAGTTAATCGTTGCAGCTGTGCTTCAAGAGTTTCTCCAGGAACATAGTTGAACATGTTAAACGTTGTCGCAACATATCTTGGCGACTCTCCTTCAAGTCTTCATTCCCTTCATAAACCTCGATTAGGGCTTCCCACAAAGCCTTAGCAGAAGTGTACTCCCTAAAACCTTGAGCTATGTCAGGAGACAGGACCATAGTCAGAGTGGTCAAAGCCCTTTCTTACTCTTCAACCTTCTCGAAGTCTTCATCTGTGTAATTCTCAATCTTTTTGTCAACCACTTGCCCTGCAATAGTGGTTGTTATTCTGACAGGATCTTTTATGATGCTTCTCAAAATTTTGAAGTCCTTCATCTTGATGTACTTCTCAATCCTATACTTCCATTTAGGGAAACCTTCAGCGGACAGCAGTCTTGGAATTCGAGTGGTTGTGCCCATTACAGAATCCAGCTCGTGATGGTGTGTTTGACTTTGTGAATCCATTAATATTAAATAAAAATTAAATTATTAAAAAAAAGTAAATTAAGTTTCCGATCAGACATAAGTTCACGGTCAAAAGCGAGTTTACGACCGTAAACTCTGTTCACGGTCCGGAGTTTACGGTCGTAAAGTGTTTGCGGTCTAAGTTTACGGTCCAAGAATCCAACTTTCCGGTTGATGAAAAATCCTTATTCACGGCCTGAGAACCAAGTTTACGATTCAAGAATTGAATTGAGATTGCGGCCATAATCTGTGTTTACGGTCGTAAGCTATGGCCGTAATTTCCCAGAAATTCGAGAAAAATGTAGCTTTTGAATTAAGCTTGAAACCCTTTCACAGTAAACCCCAACTTCAGTCGTCAACAATGAGGAATACAGTCAAAAATTCCATTGTAGAAATCTTTGACACTGGTCTTGCTCTGATACCAATTGTAAGGTCCTGAAACGGATCTTACCAGTGATCAAACAACAAACACAATCAATAATAATAGAGAATAAGTAGAAACAAGAATGAAAACAAGCTTGCACAAGCTTCTATTAAGAAAAACGTCTAGTACAACTTGTAGAATAGCAGCCGTGAACTCTATGGCATCAACAACAACAAAAGACCTAGCACACCTTTATATATACAGGACCTGGGCCGGCCTTGGGTTAACGGCCGTAAACAGGCTTACGGCCGTAAACTCTAATCTGGCCGTAAACTACACACAAAATACCAAAACCTGCATATTGACTCAAAAGAACCTATTACATTGAATTAAAGCCTAGACCAAACCATTAATTAGACGCTTCAATCTCATACCTGGGAATCGGGATGTTACGACTCTCCCCCACTTCGACTAGGCTTCATCCTCGAAGCATGTTGCGGTCAACAAATCTGGATAATACACCCGCATCTCAGCCTCCGGCACCCAGGTCCACTCAGAGCCCCTCTGGTTCTTCTACCGTACCTTTACCAACGGTACTTCCTTGCTACGCAAAACCGTTACCTTCCTTTACAAAATAGCTAATAGCCTCTTGACATAGTTCAAGCGCTCATCAACCTAAATATCATCCAATGATACCACTGCATCCTCATCCAATACACACTTTCACAGCTGCGAAACATGGAAAGTGCTATGAATCTGACTAAGCTCCTCAGGAAGATCCAATCTATAAGAAACTTTGCCAACCCTGTCAATAACCCAGAATGGACCAATATATCAGGGACCCAACTTCCCCCTCTTCTTGAAGCGAATCACAGACCTTCAGCAACACCATGTCGCCGACCTGAAACTCCAACTCATATCAGCATCGGTCCGCCCCCATAACCCAACTATAAGCAGTTTGCAATCTTTGTCTGATCTGTCTGATCATCTTTGTAGTCTGAAGGACCACCTCGATCCGCCCCATAAACCTGTGATCAACCTTGACCCAGCAAACCGGGGTGTTATAAAGGGTTATTGATGTGTTCAAACGCATCTCGTAACTAGGTGTTATAAAGGGTTATTCCATGAGTATACAGTCAAAGTAATTCGTTCCTTTTTCCCTAACAGGAAAAGAGATATCATTGGGCCCCTCGATGATTTGATGTTGACTATATAGTGATGGGCTCAGCCGGGACTAATTAATGTGTTCAATTTGAAGTCCAGTCAAGTCATTACAAATCGGGAAATCAGGAAACATAAGTTTGGACAATGAGATTGATTCTGATCCATGTCTCGTGTCCATATGATATCTTGAAGAACGAATGAATACTTGATCACTTATCTTAGGGCCAAAAGTTGATTTGAATCAAAGTTCGGAAGTGGCTTTGGAAAGCACTCTTTGTTGTTTATTTCAAGGTCTAAACTTTCAATTGTAGTTATAGACTTATCCAAGTGAGAGACTGTTGGATTAAGGTGTCTAAGCCATTAACTAAATTGGTACATTCTTGAATTAGAAGCAAAGTTCTTTTTGGGTTGACCTCAAAACTAGTAACTAATTAGAATGACAATTGGAGATACAGGATAATTTATTAGTTTATTATATGAATAATAAACTAATTGGAGATTGAAATATATTATTTATTAATATATTATATGATTAATATATTAATTGGAAATAGTCATGATTAATTGATTTGGATTTAATTCTAAGATTAATTAGAATTAATCATTTAAATGAGTCTTTTGTTTCCATGGGAGTTTCCTTAAGAAAGTATAAATAGGACACCATGGATGTCATATTTTCCACGCACCTTTACTTGCTTTCATAGAGCCGAATTCATCCTCTAGCCTCCTCTCTCCTCAAGTCTTCTTGCGACTAAAGTTTTAGGTACAAGCCATTAGAGTCATCCATTCCTTTGGTGCTAGATTTCCAAGATCTAAAAGAAGGATTATATTTTGATTATTTATAATAATAAGCAAAAGGTATGAAACCCTAATTTTATGTATGAATTTTGATTTCATAACTTTTCTCCTAGGGTTTTCTTGATATTCATAGTTAGGTGATATCAATAGAGAAAACATAGATCCTTTCTAGTTTGCATGTGAACTAAAGGGTTTAAGTGTTTTTCCGTCACATGTAATTTTTGTTTATAACTTAGAAAACCCATCAGAAATATATACTTGCGAAGGAATATTTTATTGTACAAGATTTAACATATTCAATGCCAGGAATATAAATGTTGGTTAGAGGAATTATAATATATGTAGTGTTGATTACTATTGAGGAAAGGTTGAGTGAATCTGATAGTGGCTTGCTTGATTGTAAGTCCAATATGAATGATAGATGGCAGACTTGGTGTCAGTAATGTCATACTATGTAATGAATAGTTGAAAGATGCTTAGGAATGTATGATTGAGAATGTGATGATATATTTTGTTGTATAACTAAATTATATTGTGTTATGCAGGTTGCTCACTAAGCTCTTTACAGCGTATCTGTTTTTTGTTTGTGTGTCTTTCTGATTCAAGTAGATGTGTAGAACAAAGTGGAGTTACTAGCATCCGACATGGATTCTTAAACTAGATTCTTGTAAGATCGTTTTGATAACTACTTGTACTGATTTTTGATACAAATGTACACCGAATTTACATTGATTCATGTTTTATAAAAGAAATTTTTTTTGGTGTACTTTGTGTTAAAACTTTGGGTGTTATAGCATACAATGTATAAATATAATACTAATGCTACTAATAAAGAGATATAATAATGTGTATAACATATATGACATTTATAAATGTAAACACCTAGATTTTTCATACTAGGGATACCCCAAAATTTTATTTATTTACAATCGTATAAAACATTTTCGTGTAATATGGCACACTGGAATACACGAAGTTATCATAAGGAATTGTATTGACATCGAGTACAAGATCCAATACGAGCGCTACAATCGTCCTAACCTGCAACACAACATCAATTAAACATTGTAAGTTTAAATATTAGTGAATAACTACTACAATAACATATCAATATATATCACCAGATATTATAACAACATATCACCAACAATAAACATCACATCAATTATATTAATCTATAATTATTATTCCGCCTAACTGATTATTGCCTTATAACACCATTAATTCGAACCAAATATTCATCACTACCATTAAACACTCTGTAGATATACTTCATCCCATATCAACTACATTATTTATCACATGCAAGATATCTCACCAAACTACCACAAATCATCCTCAGTTATATATTAATATCACAATATACCTAATCCACATATTTTTTAACAACACACATCAACAACAACATGCATTATAGTAAAGTTACTCACCTGGCTAGTTAGTAGACTAACTCATGCTTCAGTCTTTGGCATCCGCTGCCTCTTAGCTTTCTATGTACTAACAACTATTCGACAAATAACAAGTTCCTCAGAACCTGTGACAACTCACTACGAACTAAAATCCATGATTATTTGTCACCAGACTTATTAAACTCCAAAATACAACTGATAAACAACTTAACTCGGTAAGCTATTATCTAAATCTCACTTATCGGGTAACTCCTGTAAATAAGGATTTATAACCCTCGCCATCCATACTAAGTATTTCTCTGCAAGATTTATCTACTAATCTTATCACTGAGCCTGTGATAAAATCATATCTTGAATTCTCATAACACATTCGGGTCTAACAAGTAACAACCCGTCATAATTTACACTACAAAATACTATAACATAACAACAGAAAAAGAGGATACATCAACACCGCAAAGCTTGTACCCATGCGTTTTAGAAATGATTCTACGATGGACGATCTCGAGAACAATCTCTAAAGTTGTACCATCCCAAAATAATACCCTTTTTCATTTTTTAAGTTTATAAAACAGTAAACCATATCGTTGTCATAAAATCCAGGTAATCAAATTTTATCAATACATTATAATAATCAGAGTGAATAACGAAAGTACTTTTATAAGAAAACAGTTATTGGAGTACAATCCTAGAATCAACATAATGCGGAAACATGGGTGGATGCATTGCAATCATCCCGAGCTCTTACATTTGAAAATAGAAGTACCTGAAACATAAACTAAAAACTGTAAGCACAAAGCTTAGTGAGTTCCTCAAAATATCACATATCATACATACATTTTCCATGGGCTACCCCCACGGTCTTTTCCCTGAAGTTCCATGGGCTACCCCCATGGTCTGACATCCAAGTACCATGGGCTACCCCCATGGTCTTTCCTTGAAATTCCATGGGTTGCCCTCATGGTCTGACATCCAAGTGCCATGGGCTACCCCCATGATATTCCATACAGATGTCATGGGCTACCCTCGGGGTTTTCCAAGAAAGTATCAAAAAGACAACTAACATTCCACATAACAATTAATGGGCCGATATTGGTGCCTTCGACCCATGGATATGGTGAGAAGACTCACCTCAATCTGTTGATAATCAAATAACTGCTCGGACCCCTGAACTAGATAACCTCGCGCCAACTAACAATAAATATAATCTTACTCAATAATTAACCCGATAACCCAAGATCCAAGGCCTACTCCATAAACAACTTACCCTAAAGGGAAAAAGACCATTTTACCCTTTCTTACTTGTTCCATTATCAAGGCCCAACCCAAAATACACAAAAAGCCCAAGATGGCAACCCAAGCCCAGTATGGCCCAACTTCCTAATTGGGTCTAAAAATTCTCATGGGACCAATACCAAGAAATTCCTTAGTCTAACCATGGCCCAAAAACGGAAGCCCAATGGCCTAACAAGGCCCAAATCTTCAAAAAGGCCAAAATGCAAACTGGGGAGTACACCCCGTGTTCTCGCCCTCGAAGCATATTGTATAAGTCTATAATGCACAAACTCAACATTACGCTGAGTGTACTCTTATGTACGCCCCTTGTACTCCTCCAACCACCTTTTCATTTCAATAAGCCCTTAATCAGTTAAGACAAAGTACCAAACTTTTAGATCTGATTAAATAAGACTACTAATCATGTAAAGTTGGCAACTTTACATGCTTGCATGGAACAAAGGGACTTGAAAGCTTAATAAGGACTTAACAAAGGTCTTAATGCTTGCATGGACCAAAATACACCATAAATCTTGCATTTTTATGAACCTTGGGACTGAATTGTAACACCCATAAAATTCGAGCCAAATTAAAACATTTTAATTCATTCAAAAACCATTAAGTTCATACGTCTTGTTTTCAAAACAGTTTAAACATCAGAGTATCCCCCAGAACCATATCACATAAATCATAAAACATGAGGAGTGGTACGATCACGCCTTCGCCTTGCCACGATCTCCTGAAGTACCTGAAACAATACACTAAACTGTAAGCCCGAAAGCTTAGTGAGTTACCCCTAAAATACCAACCACACATAAACATACTCATAACATATCAAAAATAGAACAGCCATGCACATCGGGTCTACTGTGTGACTGGTCCGCCCGCACCGGGCCTTCAGTCCACCTGGTCCACCCTCCGAGTCTAGCCATGTACATCGAGTCTACAGTGTGATTGGTCCGCCCGCACCGGAACTTCAATCCACCTGGTCCACTCTCTGAGTCTACAGTATGACTGGTCCACCCACATCGGGCTTTCAATCGGCCTGGTCCACTCTTTGAGCCTCGGCACGTCTGGTCCGCCCTCTTGGGGCCTTCAGCCTATCCGGACCACTCGTTGGGCCTTCGGAATATCCGGTCCGCCCTGGGTATGTTGGCCTACAGCACAAAGCAGGACCCGCCTCAACCCAACCCCCGTCAAACAACCATGTGCACATAAAACAATTAATCACATAACAAATCCTTAACCAGACAAACAGTCTAAGATATCACATAGCATATCACCATCCTAACCAGGATTCCGACCTAACCGGTCACTAGCATAACATTACCCTATATACCGGGTACCGACCTTAACCAGGTCACTAACATAACATTACCTTAAATACCGGGTACCGACCTTAACCAGGTCACTAACATAATACCATCCTAAATATCAGGATGCAGATCTAGCAAAGCAATAACATAACAAACAATACCCGGATTTCCATCCGATAAAGGGCCCGCCTTGGTACCGTAGACCATGTCGATATAGTGAGGATAACTCACCTACAATTGCCGACTGAAGAGATAAGACCAAGCTGCTCCGACCACCGACACGAACTTCACCACATAACACTACCAAAGAACCAATTCCATAAATACCAAAATTACCAAAATACCCTTGGAAGTCAAACTGGTCAACTCTTGGTCAAAGTCAAAGTCCTCAGTCAAAGTCAACCTTCCTGGTTGATTCTACTCGCCGAGTCAACCCGTCGACTCGTCGAGTTCTTATACTCAGAAAACTCCCATAACACGACTCAACTCGCCGAGTCGCCCCAAGACTCGTCGAGTTCAACGATCTCGGAATTCCATCCTGTCCAACTCACTGAGTCACCAACCGACTCACTAATCCAAAGCTTTAACCAAAAGAGGTTGGGTTCTGCGACCAGACTCGCCGAGTCCAAGAACAGACTCGCTGAGTCCAAGGCAATCTTCAACAGACTCGTCGAGTTGTTCTTCCAACTCGCTGAGTCCATGCACATGTTCATACAACTCATCGAGTACACCCATGTGACTCGCCGAGTCTCTCCAGTTCTCAATCCATACAGTGGCTTTTCGAGCCATGCAGGGGCTCCAATTCATAGACCCACTCTTCTACAGTCTAACCCTCACATAAAGTTGCAAACTTTACATGAAACCAAGGAGATATAGGCCCAATACACACTAGGGCTAGGGTTAAGGACTAGGGGGCATCACCAACAACTCTTAAACAGAAGCTTTATAACATTTTGGACCATCACAAGCCTAGATATGCAGTAGCAATCTCAGATCTAAACTCCAAACCCGAAATAGATCTCAAACAAGCTAAGGAACTCCAAATCAACCACCAGGGATGAACCAAAAAGGAAATAGCTTAAGATAATGGCTCCTTACCTCTGAGATGTGCCCAAAATGATGTAGATCCCAGGTCTACACAAGCCCCTTGATTCTAGCCTCTAATCCTCAAGATCCTTACACCAAATTCCTCTTCCAAGCTCCAATTTCCTCAACAATGAAGTCTCACACGAAAATTAGGGTTTGTTGGAACTCTCGGGGGGAATAGGAGGCTGGGAGAAGGACATAAAGTCCTTTAAATAGGGTGCAACCCTTGGGATTAGGGTTTTCTCATTTCAACACCAACTCGTCGAGTACATCTTCCGACTCGGCGAGTTGGCCACATAACCTGCGATCAAATCCCGCTCCGACTCGACGAGTAGCATACCTGCTTGTCGAGTAGCTTCCTTAATTTACACTTAGAACCCTTCAACTTCTTGCTTCCGAACTTGGGATGTTACATTAATGGAGCTAAGATCTAGCACCCATTGCTTCTGGAGAAGATCAAGAACCCATCTTTATCACAAAAAAACTCCAAAATGCACAAAATACTCCATGAACTAGATCTAACATATAAGATCATCAAGATATAAACTTTATACCTCCAAAATGTAGATCAAGATACAACAACCCTAGATCCAAAAGCTTCCAGTAATCCCACACTTCTCCAAGAAGTTCCTTTTTCTTTTATGAACACCAAAAAGCATGAAATACCACCAAAACCTCAAAAACCAGTCAAATGGGGGCTAGGGTTTCGATTCTAAGGTTTAGAGGGATGGAGGCTAAAGATATTAGGGTTAGGTGATGAGATAAGGAGCTTAAATAGAGTCCAAGACCCTAAAATAAGGTTTGGGTTTGACTGGAGTACACCCAATGTACTCCATAAGGAATGCACGATCACACTACTCAGTACGCCCAACGTACACCATTGCATGCCCAGCATAATGGCCTCCTCACTAGTACGCCATGCATACACATGTGTACGCCCCACATACCGGCTTAAACCTTAAAACCATGAATCTTCCGACGGCCATAATTTCTTCGTTTTAGTCCGTTTCCGACGATCCTTATATCCACGAAGAGGAAACAAGAAGCCCTACACTTCTATCAACTCAAACTTGACTTAAAACTTCCCGAACAAAAATCCAATTCTCATAAAAGCCCGAACTAACACTTTACCGAAATACCCCTTGGTTCCAAAACTCAGTATGAACACCCAGATCATCCAAATTACATTACCCACACCCAAATAGGTCTAAAACTCTTTTCCTCAAAGGCCCTAAGCGTGATGATTCTCAGTCTTCGGGTCACTACCCCACATAGGAAACGATTTGGAACAGGGTGTTACAACTCTCCCCCACTTAAATTAGATTTTGTCCTCGAAATCACTCCTTACCACCGTCTTGGTAAACAACGCTCCAATCAAAACCTTCTAGTTTTGAACAAAACACTGATCCCAAAACTGCCGATCCAACACGATATTGCTAAAATTCTGAAATCCCATTACTTGCCTAACCTTCACATAGGTGGAACCAATCTGAACATAATCATAAGATTCTCGACCAAAAGCCAACTCGATACGTAACTCATAACATGATATCCAAGGATTAACACTTTCATTTCACCTGAAACCTTCTGATTCACTGCATCCAATCACTAAACTGGGATATAAAATCCCAAACCACCGCTGAGACTACCAGTCTCACACCTGGTCCAGCCACCAGGTTCCTGAGAGTCCAACCAATGAGCTACCCTAGCCTATGCACCACACTATACCACTCCTTGGCCACATAATCATCCTACTAAAGCCATAATCCAATTCCTTGCCCCAACCGGTGCCTGCCAGGTCTCACCTGTATTGCCATAATCATAAAGGCCTCGCCCATGGGTCTCACCCATCGAGAGATACACAAGCCCAACCTCGCCTTGGACCCCAATGGTCTTCTTCCCATAACATATAGATGCTCTCCGACCCCACTGTCCGCCATGCCCAAGGCACGAGTTGGTATTCCTTTATACTCATGACCACCCCAACGATGGTCTACCTTAAACCGGTGAATGCTACGATCCCATCGCATACTTACAACACTTCCATACTATTGGTCGATCCAATGAATGCTACGGCCACCCTGCAGTCTTACGACACGTTTATCCTGCCATGGCCACCGCACATGGTCTTAACACACCCCTACCATATCAACCACAATCATCCTGAGTCGAACCCACATTCGACTAAATCCCAATCAGTTGTTCATTTCATGCTTTGAACCCCAAAGTCTTAATAAAAAAGAAGAGGTAGAGAGGCTCTAACACCACCCTCGACCTAAGACCATCCACATACCCGTCGTTCGCCACTACTGATGTGCAACGAAACACGAATATCCTTTCTTTTGTAATCCCTTAGACCAAAATATTCTCCCTACTTGGATTCGACTGCGCTCTTCCAATCCTCAAGATTTTATGGCTTTCCAATCCATCTCACAACCTTACAACTCAAATTGTCGACAGCATGAGCTTACAATTGCCCGTGTTCCATTATTATCCAATCTCGATGATTGCATAACTCTTAAAATCCAGATGAATATTCCCTGAAATCTCTCAAGCCCAATAACCCCAATCGATTCCCATGGTACAGAACCAAATCCTTAAGTCCTTTATGCTGGTGACGAAGACGATAAACCTTACTCTAAACTGGCGAACCTTCACTCCAACTTCCTATCCTCAAAATAATCTTTGAATTCTAACCATCTTCAACCCTTACGATAATAGAATTCCCCTAGCACTTCCAGTGACCAAACAACTCATGCGACTAGCACCACCATTTTCTTGCTACCTCTCCTTCCCTAGCAACGGTAGTGATTGAACCCAAACATTCTCCCATGGGCAACTACCGATCATACAAGAACAAAATATAATACAATTATACTCTTACTTCATTGGAGAACTAACTAGCTAATCTGACCATAAACCTTCCAAACGATGCCCCTGAATTGACCCCACCAACGAATCGAAAAGACAACCGAACAAACTGAAACCCGCTCAGCATGATACGACTCACTAAAGACTCTTGGCATGAAAAATGGCATATAATAATTCTTGGTGATATAACCCATACAATAGTAGAGAACCAAACCAGACATAATGCTTACCGAAACCAATACAAAATTCCCAAGCAATAAAAATTATGATAATAATCAAGAAGAAAGCATAAGATAACATACCCGCAATGGCACTTGATGGAACCCTAGTCTCCCCTGACTGACATTGCAATACTCGGATGCTCCCATTTGGGGCTCCTGCCCCATCCTCACGAGCATCAGAGATCCTCAAGGTAACCGGAGCATGTACACTCACTGCTCCACCCCCCATCATCAGAGAGTCGGCCTTCTTATGGCCCACTTGATTGCAGCGAAACATAACGGGATTTCCCCTTGAGAACAATCCCGACTGACATGGCCAACCCTTCCATACTTGTAGTAGCCCATGCCCCTAGAACGACAAATCCCATCGTGCTACTTCCCGCACGTGCTGCACTGACCCCAACCTGGCTGGCCCCTCAATCGTTGATCTGAAATATTGGGTCTCTTCACAGGAACCTTCACTTCCTACACCTGATTTGACCCCCTCTTCCTAAGGTTCTCCAAATCGATCTCCCACTCTCGGGCTGTAGAAATCACATCATTCAGGGTCTTGCACCCTGAGATACTCACACACTCCTTGATGTTATCCCTCAACATATCATGATACCATACCTTTTTATTTTCCTTATCTGATGCATACAGTGGAACCAATAGAGCCCTCTCCCGGAACTTGGCAGTGATCTATGTCACAGTCTCAGTAGTCTGGCGAAGGTCCTGAAACTCCCTCGCCAACTATTGTTCCTCAATATCTGGCAAAAACTCACCCTAAACCAAGTCACAAACTCATCCCAAGTCATCGTCTCCAGGGCTTCACCTCCCAAAGCGAAGTCTACCTCCTCCCACCAATCTTGGGCTCTGTCCTTCAAAAGACATGAGGAAAATCTGACCTTCAACCCCTCGGGGCAGAAACTCATCATGAAAGCGTTAGCCATATCTGCTAACCATCTCCTACTGGCAATGTGGTCCTTCTCCCCAAAGAACTTGGGAGCTCCACAAGCACGGAACTCACGGAAAGAAAGAGTGTGGGCTCCAACAATAGCCATAACCTTAGCACGGAATGCGCCTAAACTCTCATCCAAAATCTCCCAAATCTCCTCCTTAACCGTAATAAAGATCACATGAGTCTGCTCCGAAATACCACGGGCAATCTCCAACAAGATTAACTCCCGCATCAGCTCATCAATCAACTCAGTACCTGTACATGTGTTGGAACCAGAACATGAACCCCCTTCCTGAGTGCTCATCACCATACTGAAACACAACATGCAAACGATCAGAACGTACCCAAGAATCCTAATCCCATAGGCTTCCTAGATTCTTCAAAACTCTCCCCGATTCGAGTATGGATCCTGTGCTTTCAGTAGTATGGGCTTAATACTACATTCCATACCTATCCATAATTTCCTTAGGAATTATCCTGAACCCTCTAAGTCACCTTATCAAACTGATATTCCAAATACTCGTTGAACAGTGCAACAAAAACCATTGAAGCATTTCCTAGGGTTTCCTACGTTTCCGACCTCACCCTGCCATCAGCTGTTAAAGAACTCCCCATAATGTTAGTTAGCTACCCCATGCATACAATCACATGCAACAAAGCTCAAACAATCCTTCGAGTAAAAGACTCATCCCTACAACGGTTAGACTCAAACGAGAGCTGCACAATAAGTTCAAATCCATCACTCTGAGATTATTCAACCTTTATTACATGTGACTTAACATATTCACTTAATAGCTAACTTATATCACTTAAGATTCCCATAAAGCACAAAGTAAGAAACATTCATGTAGTAGCACTCCAATCCATAGAATAACCAAAGAAAATTCAAGCTCACATACTACAACTCATGCTAGGAACTTCCACGCTCACTGTTGGTTGCCTTATGCATGCAAATTATACACAATACATGCTCAAATAGACGGTCGAATAAAAGACTTTGAACGGGAAATAAGGCCAAATCAATCATTTTAGGGCTATATGATCCTAAACGTATACAATTTTTAAAGCATACACTTAACAATTATTGATACCAATACATATTTCCAATCTAGCATAACATCCAATGCTTCTTAGGCTACAAGGCATCGCATATTAGACCAATCTATCATGCAATTCCTGAAAGTATCCCTAGCCTCATCCTAGCATGAAATTCTCATATCATAAAATGATAACAAACATGTATGGGTATTCTGGGAATCACTTACTTGAGCTCGGCCGATTGCACACATCACACCCTCTTTTTCATTACAAAAATCCTTTTATAATTTTCCTTCCTTTTACAAAAATCTTTTTAAAACTCATTTTACTTTTAAGAAAAAAATTACCAATTCCTCGGTTTGAGTTCAGTCACACCCGAGAGTGTGCCCGAATCCCTCCAACCAAGGATTTGATACCAACTTGTAACATCCAAAAATAATACCCGAAATTTTTTCATTTTTATGTTTATAAAACAGTAAACCATATCGTTGTCATAAAACCCAGGTAATCAAATTTTATCAATACATTATCATAATCAGATTGAATCACGAAAGTACATTTATAAGAAAACAGTTATCAAAGTACAATCCTAGAATCATCATAATGCGGAAACATGGGTGGATGTGCTGCAATCATCCCGAGCTCTTCCCTTTGAAAACAAAAGTAGCTGAAACATAAACTGAAAACCATAAGCACAAAGCTTAGTGAGTTCCCTAAAATACCACATACCATACATACATTTTCCATTGGCTACCCCCATGGTCTTTTCACTGAAATGCCATGGGCTACCCCCATGGTCTGACATCCAAGTGTCATGGGCAACCCCCATGGTCTTTCCTTGAAATGTCATGTGTTGCCCCCATGGTCTAGCACCCAAGTGCCATGGGCTACTCCCATGGTCTTCCATATAGATGCCATGAGCTACCTCCGGGGTCTTCCAAGCAAGTATCACAAAGACAAATAGCAATCCACATAATAGTTAATGGGTTGGCATTGGTGCCTTCAACCCATGGATATGGTGAGAAGACTCACCTCAATCTGCTGATAATCAAATAACTGCTCGGACCGTTGAACCGGATAACCTCGCGCCAACTAACAATAAATATAATCTTAATCAATAATTTACCCGATAACCCAAAATTCGAGGCCCACTCCATAAACCAACTCCCCTAAAGGGTAAAAGACTTTATTTTACCCTTTTTTACTTGTTCATGATAAAGGCCCAACCCAAAATGCAAAAAAAGCCCAAGATGGCAACCCAAGCCCAATATGGCGCAACTTCCTAATTGGGCCTAAAAATTCTCATGGGACCAATACCAAGAAAGTTCTCATCCTAACCATGGCCCAAAAACAGGAGCCCAATGGCCCAACAAGTCCCAAATCTTCAAAAATCGCAAAATACAAACTAAGGAGTATGCCCCGCGTTCTCACCCTCGAAGAATACTATACAAGTCCATAATGCACAAACTCAGCATTACACTGAGGGTACTCTTAAGTACACCCCACGTACTCCTCCAGTCACCTTTTCACTCCAATAATCCCTTAATCAGTTAAGATAAAGTGCCAAACTCTCATATCTGATTTTATAAGACTACTTATCACGTAAAGTTGGCAACTTTATGTGCTTACATGGCAAAAAGGGTCTCGAAAGCTCAATAAGGACTTAACAAAGGTCTTAATGCTTGCATGGACCAAAATAAAAACTAAGGAGTACACCTTGCATACCAGAATGGTACTCCCCGTGTTCTCACCCTCGAAGAATACTGTACAAGTCCATAATGCACAAACTCAGTATTACGCTAAGCGTACTCTTAAGTACACCCCACGTACTCCTCCAGTCACCTTTTCACTCCAATAAGCCCTTAATCGGTTAAGACAAAGTGCCAAACTTTCAGATCTGATTCTATAAGACTACTTATCATGTAAAGTTGGCAACTTTACGTGCTTACATGGCAAAAAGGGACTCGAAAGCTCAATAAGGACTTAACAAAGGTCTCAATGCTTGCATAGATCAAAACACACCATAAAGCTTGCATTTTTATGAACTTTGGGCCTTAATGGAGCTAAGATCTAGCACCTATTGCTTGTGGAGTAGATCAATAACCCATCTTTATCACAAAAGACTCCAAAATGCACAAAATACTCCATGAACTAGATCTAACATATAAGATCATCAAGATAGAAACTTTATACCTCCAGGGCTCTGATACCAACTTGTAACATCCCGATTTTCAATCCAATTTTTTTTCATTTTCATTTATTCAAATATATCAGAGTATAATTACATTAAGCGGAAACATATTGTGAATGCGTATGTGTGCAGTCGAACCTTGCCCTTCTCACAAATCAATGAAGCACCTGAAAAACATTTATAATCAACTGGGTAAGC
Organism: Lactuca serriola; assembly: GCF_051521515.1. Taxonomy (NCBI): domain Eukaryota; kingdom Viridiplantae; phylum Streptophyta; class Magnoliopsida; order Asterales; family Asteraceae; genus Lactuca; species Lactuca serriola. The sequence continues at coordinate 145,715,133 of NC_136416.1, forward strand.
ACGAAGCTTAGTGAGTTCCCCAAAATATCATATACCATAATTCATATACATGCATACAAACAATGGCTCACTATGTGCCAATAATATGTGTATTTTAGACTTATAACCCAACCATTTCGTCCTCAACACACATCTACGTGTACTTACGACCTACATGTCATTTCGTTAACACATGTTTATGTATACTTACGGCCTACATGTCATTTCATCAACATGCGGGCCTATAGGTTCCTGACCTCTTTGTCGTTCCACCACCATCCCATCTCTAAATCTAATACAACAATTAAGCACATAGAGACTGCACTTTAAACTCTACTAGTACAGACACATTTATACTTTCTACTCTTCCAGTTTCAAGCATATAGAGATTATATTATCAATTTATTCTACTAGCTCTCTATCTTAACATACATGGACATGTTTTGTATTACATAGTATAGTGATACAACTCACATGAACAATTACTTAGACAATTGATAGCTATTTAAGTGATTCCACTTGTGATCCAACTGGCGGGTAACACGCCTAACTAGTATTAACCTATAATAATATAACTTATTAATCTCTATGAAGATATGGTAATGAAAGCCAGATCTTTCACTAATCCCAATGAATATCGAGAATTCTATCAAATAAGGATCAACCAGGCAGGATAGTTGGGAGGCAGGACCATTTCGGTATTAAGCCTTTCTGAAATCCAACAACCAAGTCAACATGACCATTCTAGACACCTCTCCCATAAGTAGATCAATTAATATTATGACTGGAATTACCGATAAATCTTATTTATACATTCATAACAACGACTATGAAGATAAATATAAGTAACACTTAAAGCGTAGTAAGTATAGCCTTACTTACAACGAGTTTCTAGCGAAGATCGGGAAGATCGTAGGCAAGGCTTCGATACCAAGAATTTCTATTTTCGCAACCCTCTATCTCAAAGTTTCACTAAAGTGTAGTTCTTAGGACTCCTTAAGATACTCCAAAAGTCGGATCTTAGAGAGAGATATGAGATAGAGAGAGAGAGAGAGTTTAGTGTGGAAAGTGAAGGGAGCAAATGAACTATTTATAGGAAAAAATAAGGGGAGTCGCGTCGCGCTCTAGGGTAACGTTGATCTAGCCGTCACTTGCCATGTGTCAAGAACCTGTGGTCCATGCCTCGTGCTTCTAGAAGAGCGTGTCGTACATATGCACGCGTGAGATAAAACAAGAATTATGTAAATTCCATATCTTCTTCATATGTGCTATGTTTTCAACGTTCTTTATATTCATGCATAGCAATTGAAACTTTCATTTAGACTCCGTGGGCTAATTCTCAACCTATTTTTAATTTATTTTTTAGAAGACTTATATTGTTAAAGTCCGTATAAAAAACATAACTTGTCCATATGAATTTCGTTCTCAACTATATTTATATCGACGATTTTGTATCTACGAGATCTTCAACTCTCGTTTAGATTTTTTTGGCTAACAATCAGCCAATTTCCATTTCAATTTCAGTGTCTCGCACTACTGCACTGAAACTTCTAAAATCATAACTTCCTCGTACGAAGTCATATTTAGACGTTCTCTATATGCACGCTCTCTTTTTTATGACTACTACGAATTTCGTTTAGATTACTTAGGCTAATAATCAATCTATCTCCAATTCATATTTTATGACGCGCTTTGTCATATAAGGTTGAACGTAGAACTTTAAACAATCTTAACTTCTACATAAGAAGTCAGATTTAAGCGTTCTATATATCTGTGGAAACCGTATTAACTTTTTCTATGTGTATATAATGATTACTTTGGTTAAAAAGTAATATATTTCTATTTTATATTTACAAACAATGGTTTATATCAAATTCTATTGGAATATGAAAACGAGTTGTTACACCCTCTCTAATCTCCATGTATTCCAAACCCTCAAAATGGATACAAGAAATTGTTTATAAACTTAAGAGAATTCGAGAATTACGTTGTGACTAATAGGTTGTCACACCGTGATAAATTTCGCACCTCTCGACCATTTTTCATGTGTCGTCTCTTGTTGCCATGCATCTTACCCTCTTGACACATGTCTCACCCACTCAGCACGTGTCTAATATCGAACACCTCATCGTGTCATAATAATAACTACTTGCGTCGCGACCTGACCCTTGACTTCCATTTACCATGAATTTGTCCATCACGCCTTGGCATCTACACAGTCGCTTCGCGACTTTCCGGAAATATCAACATACTTTCGAATGACCATAACTTCTTCATATGAACTTTGTTTTTGACAAACTTTACATCCACAAAATCGTCTCCATGTGAACTAAAATTTTCTTCAACAATATTTTCTAGAAATCAATACACCACATAAATCAACTCTTTGCTTTATTTCACATGGTAGTCTTATAAATTTATACCCCTTCGAGTAATACATGTTACGAAAAAAAAAGTATTACAATAAAACTACAATCCATTACACTATTAAGAAGTTCAAACTCCATCAACGTGTCTCAAATATCTCAACTTTTTCAAATGATAATCTCAACTCTGGAAGTGGTTCAAAACATGCAAAAGGGAGCACAAAAATATACTAACATAAATTGTAGCTTCAACTTATTAAGTCAACACAAAATAATCACCAAATTAGTTAAAATACAAATTGTATTAGTTCCAAAATATCAAATAACAAAATAAGTAGTAAAACCAACTCACTAGCAAATTTAATGCCTATCGATCTAGTGGGACCATCATGCTTGATCTTTGACAATGGTTTGTTGAATGGATCAGCTGGATTTTCTTCAGATGATACATGACTCACTATGATGTTATTGTATTCCATGAAATTTCTAATGTAGTGGAACTTTATGAGTATATGTCTTGTATGCTTTTTTTGTCGAGGTTCTATAGCCAAAGAGAGTAGACCCTCGTTATCGCAGAAGATCTCAACAGGATCAACTATGCTCATAACACCTAGATTGATGATGAACTTCTTCAACCGCACAACCTCATTTACAACTTCATTAGCTGTTATATACTCCAACTATGTCGTCGAATCTGTTATGGTCTCTTGCTTGGAACTTCTCTAAGTCATTGCTCCTCTATTCATCAAGAACACAAATCTCGACTGTGATCGAGAATCATCTCTATCATTTGGGAAACTTGCATCTATATTGCCCTTTATATTTAGCTATTCCTTATCACCAAAGACCAAGAACGTGTCTTTAGTCCTCTTAAGATATTTCAAAATGTTCTTCGTTGCGATCTATGACTTTCGCTTGGGTTGGTGTGATAATGAATTTTCATGCTCAAAGCATACGATACATTATACCTAGTACATATCATGGCATACATGATCGATCCTATAGCAAAAGCATATGTGACTCGACTCATCCTACCAACTTCTCTACTAGTATATGGATATTGAGTCTTACTCAATCTTTTGTCATGTTGCATAGGAACAAGGACTTTCTTAGAATATTGTACCCTGAAATTATTCAAGATCTTATCTAAGTATGTATTGTGGCTCAATCCAATTACTCGTTTAAATTTATCCTTGTAGATCTTTATAACAATTATATATGCGACATCTCCCATGTCCTTCATAGCTTAACATTTCCCAAGCCAATATTTTAAACTTTTCAGTGTTGGGATATTGTTTCCTATGAGTAGTATGTCATCGACATACAATACACGAAAAAATACAGTCCCACAAGCTCTAACATATATGTATGGTTCATCTTCGTTTCTTAAGAAACCAAATTCTTTGACTTTCCAATTGAAACAAATGTTCTAGATGCGAGATGCTTGTTTGAGTCCAAAAATGGACCTCTTTAGCTTGCACACTTTATTTAGATGCTTGGACTGTACAAAACCTTCAAGTTGTACCATAAACACATCCTCAGTCAAAAAGCGGTTTTTACATCCATTTGTCGTAAACATGACTAGCTCAAGTTCATGAGGATATCTAGAACAAATGAATAACTAGTCACTTATCAAGGGGGTAAACATGATTAGGTCAAGTGTTTGGCAGTTACATTAGATGACTAACTCTTTGTTGATTATTTGAGGAGTATTAAGACCTTAAAAAATTAATGACTTGTTTAAGTGGGGGACTATTGAAAATGTTTCCCAAGGTTATTAACTACTTGGTAATAATTCTAAATAATAATAGGGTCCTTTTGGGTTGGCCTCATGACACAACTAGCAATAAGGAAATTGAGAAAAATAAGTTGTTAATTTATTAAGTAATTAATAAATTAATTGGAAATTATTTTGGTAATTATTTCAATAGTTTTAATTAATTAAAGAGCTTGAATAATTATTAATTCCTAGAGATTAGTTGGAATATTCCAAAAGCTCTTGGAAGATGACAGTGGACGATTTTGATATCCTTAGGATATGGATAAGACATGTTTTGAATAAGATAAAGATAAAAACTAAGAGTTTGAATCTCTTGAGGATTTGTTTGTTGCCTATAGATAGGGAGCTAGGGATTAAACCACGTATGATTTTTTTCTCTCTAATTTTGTTCCCTTCTCTTTCCTCTTTCACTCCATATTGACGAAAATGTAACCCCTCTCCAAGGGTTATTAATTTTCACAATATCCCTCATTAGGGTTTCCTTGGTGTTGCTTCTTGGACTCTTGGGTTTGACTACGTTAAAGGGATTCTCATTTGTGGTCCTTTATCCATTGTAAATGTTGTCAATCACAAGGTCTCAATCAAGAGATCGAGAGGTATATATCCTTCTTTCAGATTGATTTTAAAGTACGTTGTTGAAACTAGTAAAATCTATATCTTAGGATGCATGTACACTTAAGTAATTTTTTTTTTGTTTCCGATGCCATGACTTAGTGTATTGATGCTATAAAAAACCAACACAACGTGTTATGATTAAAGGCGAAATGAAGTTTGTGGTTAAAAGGTATTATGACTTTTTTAAATGATAATTTTTTATAACATTTAAAAATATGAATGTTTTTTTAAAGCTCTTAAAATATGAATAATTTTTCGATAAAAGATTTTAGAGATTGTTAAGATCGAGATCTTACGTAAGATCATTTTATGTTTTGCAAGATCGTAACCGTAAGATCGGATCGAGATCAAAAGATCCTATTAAAATCAACTAGTCTTCAAATTTGTTTGCAATGCCTTGTGTACAATACTCATTAAAATTGATATTCACTAAGACATGTGTACAATACTCATTAGAATTGATATTCACTAAGGCATCGATGATGTAAGTAACTTTAACTTTTTAAGTATGAAACATAATTCTTGTTGTTACAAACCACACAAATTAGGAAGAAAACATAAAAAAAAATAAGATAATTGTCATCATATACAACTAAATACATTAGATCATAATGATAGTATCATGAGTGCCATAATGCTCTGTGTATAATTCAAGATGAATAGACGAAATGATAATACTTAATGAGACTTTTTGCCTCACATGTGATGCTCGATTTTAAGTTGTATGGACGATCTTTTGAGGCTCAACTATATAATAAAGACTAAAGAGGTATTATCACATCGGGTTAAAATCTTAAGATCCTAGTCGGGATCCTAAGATCCCAATATAGATCTTGCTTTCAGATAGATGCTAATATGATCGAGATTGTTTTTCACAAGTAGGATCTTAAAATTATAAGATCTTAAAATCAAGATCGGGATCTTAACAACCATCATTGAAACATTAGAGGGATCATTTATGTAAAATTTTCAATTTACATAAATTTTCCTAATAATTTATAAACATAAATCTTGTAAAACAAGATAAAAAAAAGTGATTAAAAAAATGAAGATTGAAGTAGTATATAAAAAAAAATTAACATATGAATTTTGAAATATTTAATTTTTTCTAAAAGTCTTCAACAATAAATCTTGTGAAACAAGATAAAATGAAGTAATAATAATAAAAAAAGAATGAAGTCGTGGAGGGGCCATTTATGTAAGTTTGCTTATGCGTATCGGAGTATCGGCGCACCTCCCTACGCAATATTTGTATACTTTGTTGTGTTGTGATAGCAGCTCCCAAAAACTAGGTCTCCAGCTCCCAACGACTTCTCTTTCACACAAAGAGAGAGGAAGGGAGGGAGGGAGGGAGAAAGGGAAGAAGGAAGAATCAAGAATTATGCCGACGTTCACGACAATTGCTCTCGAAAATCTACTAGAACATAGAAATCCGAGCACGAATTCGTCGACTCTCAAGAGCCAACAACCCTCCGCCAACAAACCTAACTATCCTCAAAATCATGTAGAACAAAACGATGAAGCTAAAGAGGAGGAGAAATTGAAAGCAAGGAAGAGATTGAATCACATCTACATATCACCTGCTCTCTACACGACTCCAGAACCGACTCCGATTTTGGATTATTCTTCATCTGGCTCTGTCTCGTCCTCGCCGTACGTGTTTAATCGGAAGGGGCGTGGTGGGGGAAACTCCGCCAATCGGAGAGTCGATGGGTTTGAGGTTCAGGGAAGTGGGGCCCAGTCGGTTGGAAATGAAGCTGAGACGTTGCTTGATGGGGAAGACGAATTGGTTGAGAGTAGTTTGATTGGAGGAGGGGGTGAAAATGGAAATCGTGGTGAGGTTGAAGGTGAAAGTGCGGATGATGATGAAGACTTTGTAGATCCTCGATGTGATTCGTTCAGTGTTGCTAGCTCGAGCGACCTGAATGATTCTGGGAGACTAGGGCTTGAGAATATGAGCGTCATTTCTAATCAAATCGGCGAATTCTATGACGCCATTGAAGGTAAACAAAACGTTTCTTTAAATCTGGTTGACTTGTGTGCTCCTGCTCTAGATTTGATTATATGTTATTTATTGCCTACTTCATTTCTGAGTGTTTCTCGATGGTTTGTTCAAAGTAAAGACTAGAACATATAAACCCTAATCTCTTCTCCATCTTTCCAGAATTTTCTAGCAATTAATTTCAAGTATTGTTCCATTGGCATAAGTTCCAATCCCAATCAAACACAGTAGAATCTGCTCTTATTGAATCATACTTCTATTGATTCAACAGATAGTAATATCATCTAAACACAAACTGTAACTTTTGACACAGATTTCTCTTCGGATGGATCTATTATGAACTTAGCTTCATGTAGCCGCAACCTAGAATCAGAGTTGCACACCACACGAATCACTCTCATTGAGGAGATTGAGAAGCGGAAGATCGCCGAACAAGAACTTGCTAGAATGCACACTCAATGGCAGAAATTCAGCAAGATTCTACTATCTCAAACTGGCTTCAAGTTTCTTGAAACACCTTCAAGTGAAGGTGGTTGTATGCAGTTTGACATTAATGAAATGAAGCAGTTTTCTCAGGAAGTTGTTTATGCTCGATTTGTGGGGGAAGCCATGGCAAAAGCTGAAGCTCAGGCGGAAGCTGAGCTGGCGGCAGAGGTGGTGATAGGATCCAAAGATAAAGAGATCTCCAGGTTGAAAGACAGGCTGCAATACTATGAGGCTATGATCCATGAAATGTCCCAAAAGAACCTTGAATCTATGGGTATGATCTCTTATATCTTAATTACCTTTTTAACCCTATAACAGATATTTGATTTGTGGGAACTTTTGCAGAGGTGGCAAGAAGGCAGAGAGAGAAGAAAAAGGGGTATAGGAAATGGTTATGGAGTTGTATAGGAATGTCCATTGTTATTGGAGCTTCTGTGATTGCTTACTCATATGCTCCACCTACTACTACTACTACTAATACTGCAGAGTCTGAATCTGGACATGATTAGTGGTTCTATTCATCAATCTTACTTGTTTACATGTCAAATAATGCAACAAAACATTGAGGGGTGATTATGACCAAATGGTTGCCCAAAAAAAGTGAAGTTCACAATTTTGGTACTGATTACAAGTAGTTGGATTTGGTTGGATCTTGAAAAGGGTTTAATACTGACGTGATAAAATTTAGGTTGTAGATGAAATGGATTTAATGAAAGAAATGCTTTTGGCATGCTATTCATTTGTTTTTTTGTGTTACATGGTGTTTAGTTTATGTATGATTTGTCAAAATATTGCTTCTAATCAATCATGTTAATGCAAGAACCTCTTTTTATTTGGGAGATCCAATTTCAATGTGGATTGAGCTCTTTGTGGCGATAGGTGTTGTTGAACCATGCAATTTGGGTTTTAGCAGCCACAGCATGAATTTCAATTCCAACGTACGAACATAACTTGGGCTTTTTTGAAACCATTGTGTCCTTGTTTATATCTCACGTGACACTTTTGAACAGAATAAATTTGTCCTGTTTTTATCTTGTTTGTCATAAATGATGGTTTTAAACAATGTAAGATCCTATCCTCCTTTTGTCTTGGCAAAAACAAAGAATTTAAATCTTATTCAATTCTAATTTGGATTGGATTTCTTGTGGGTATTTTGCTATTGTTCTTGTGTAATCAACCTAGGAAATTGCTAGGGAGATGATAAAACGTGCCATTGGAATGGGATGGTATTTGCATGAGAATGACCTTTTTGCAAACACCATCTAATCTTTTTGTATAATACCAATACTTTCTTGGGTGGTTGTGACCATGGGGACACGGCTAGTTGCCAAAGTGTTATTGGTTTCATACGAAGGTCATTGTTTTTTTTTCACCATTAAATGTTATGTGGATAAATAACATTTCATTTTTTTTAAGATGATATTACACTAGAAAAAAAATGAATGAAAAAGTATATGGTAATTTGGGATGAGAAACAATCGTTGGAACTGAATCGGAACCAATTGCCGGCAATTGGAAACCGATTATACGTAACATTCTGGTTCTCGGTTCTTCAACTTCCCCTTTTTCGGTTTCGGTTTTTCTCTGAAAGTATTTAAAATCTTTAATCATATATATATATATATATATATATATATATATATATATATATATATATATATATATACACACACACACAGAGAGAGAACTTTTAAACATAGAGAAATAGCCAGAAAAATCCCTAAACTATATGACCTTATTAACGAAAAAGTTATTCCTCATTTTTTATTTAAAATTAAGCACAGGATACCCATAAACGTTTGCAAAATGAATCTTATACTCAGTTTGACCTTATTAACGAAAAAGTTATCCCTCATTTTTAATTGTATGTCAAATCCATGCATTATTAACATTCAAAATTAGACATCTATTCAATCCTTGTGTCATTTCTTTGAGGATGGGATCATGTCCGTTAGCTGGAAGGCTTAAATTTTTCCGTTGTAAACCAGTATTAAAAAAATTAAATTTTTTTAAAAAAAATGTCCCGTAAAGCTCTTTAGTTGGGTTGAAGACATAGCTTAAGGCTAATCAGAGTGAGAGGACTAACCCACGCGTCTTGCTGATGTATCCAACCTAAGGAAGCGCGAACACCGCCCCTAAGGTCGGTGGTTTAGGTGTGGCGTGGATGGAAGGACGGACGAAGACGACGAATAAAAAAGCAGCAGCAGCAGCAACGGTCACACATTTGATCTTTTTTCCCCATTTTCCTTTGTATCCATCGAAATAAAAAAAGAAAATGATAATGGACCCGTTTTCCAAGGTGAAGAAGACAGCCAAAAAGTAAACAGGAGGACATTCATATTTGGTTTAACATAAGTTACAAATTTGATCCTGAGGTTGCCTTTTAATTTTATTATACTCTCTCATTTTTATTTGAATTAAGTTAAACCTTCAACTATATATAACTATATATGTTTATTTAATTTTAAAATTTAATATGTTTATCTGATTTTTTAATTAGTAAAATGATTACTTAAATTTATAATTATGTTTTTTTATTTAATCTAATGTTAAAAAAAATTAAAAATATATAAATATAAATAATGCGGAGTGATAATCATTTCCAATATCTATAGAGTTAGTGATAGAGCTGACATCGCAGTGAGTTGGCAACTCAGCGCTTTTATGATGGCTTGGATGTGACCACTACCCGTAGCATAAAAGAAAGCAAACCTTTTTAGTCGTCTTGGGAACAAAAAGATTAATTACAATTATCAAACCAATGTCATTGTTTGATGTTTATCCTTATCCAGGTTTGCTTTATTTTATCCTTATTTTATCCTCCCACATTCTGAAGTTTATAATTATATAGGATTTCAACTATTGCTCAACGAAACATTAAATAGACTAACCAAACATATATCGCTGAATCTTGTGGCTCTAATTCAAAACAGTTATATAAAGAAAGCAATGTAATCTCAAAAAAAAAAAAAAAAAAAAAAAACACCACCTTAGGGTAAGATAACATAAGGCTAATAACATTTGTAATGAAATTTGAAAATATTAGAAGATGTGTAACAAAGATGCAGTTAGACAACATCTGTACTACTGAGTTGACCCAAGTGCAAGATCATGCCAAATATCTCCATCCCCTTGTGGTGCCTCATGATCTGATAAACAAAATGATTTTATCAAACTACATAAATACAAAGCAACAATTAATGAATACCATTTTAATATTCTTGTTTAAATAAATTTGAAATATGATTTAATAAAGACAGCTTATAAATGATACTGAATGTATTTGTACTCATTCAGAGGATCTACACAGGCAACTTATAAATGATAATGAAAATTTGTTGTTTGTTTGACATAATGGAATGCAATGGAGTATTCCATTATTCTGTTCATTCCATTCCATTCCATCATACCAAAGGCAAACAGACCCTAAGAACATCAATGGGGCAAAATATAGAGAAAGCTGATAATGAATTTTGGGAAGGTTTTCTGGTTTTTACAGCATCAATGGAGTTCAAAGAATGCTAAACCATGCAAGTTTTGTTCAATTGATAGATAAATACTAACAACACGATCAAAACAAGACATGCGATTCAGTTATTCAGTCGTAAATAAAGCAGACACCAAAAAAAACCCTAAGAAGATAAATAGATAGAAATATTTGTTTGTTAACAACAACAGAAAACATACTGGAATCTTCAGCATCATCATTCCGAGGGACGAGTGATGGGGGTAACGCGAGATCTGTTAAAACAGAGTATCAACCATTTAATTTAAGCATAAATTCTCCAATTTCATGAAGCTTTTAGTACTTCAAGAAAGAAAGTGAAAGAAGTAAAGTACCATCGTCAGGAAGAGTATCTCTCATCCATTCGTCGTCGACGACGTCAATTAAAATCCCTAGGGTTAACTCTTGTGCCATTCTTGGGCCCTAACTACATCATTTACAGAGGGAAAGAAGATGAAATTAGTTTCTAATGATGCATCGTTGTTATGCGAATACATTAGTCAAAGAATCGAACAAGTAGAGCGGGGCTTACAGTGAGGTTGTCGTGGATGAAGCTTCACACCGGAGAAAGGAGTTGGATAGAAAGGGATGAATGGATAATAAATTGTCTACTTGAATTTTGTTAGGGGGGAGGGGGGAGGGATTTGAAGAAAATGGAGAATAATTGCAAAAAGGGAAAATGATTAAGTCTTAATGAACTATCGTTTCTGCCTAATTTTTTTTACGTCATTTACTATTGAATTTATTGCAGATGTTTAACAAAATAGCTTTTTTATCGGTTATTGAAGGTTTCAGACGAGTTTATCATCTTCAACAACTCTTTGGTCATTTTTTTCCACGAGTCTCTAACAAACATTAGTTTTCCGGTGATATCAAACATTTTCGTGAAATCGTTTAAACCAAAATACAAGAACTTGCTAGAAAAAACAATAAATCATTTGGGGATGAAAACTAAGAACATGCACACATTAGGTTTGAGGGTTCTGAAAATAAATGAACATACTCTTAAAAGTCTAGAGTCACCCCTTATGTCGGATCACCACCTTCATGTCATTTGTTCGTCTCCACCTTCACTGCCGTTAAGTCACCTTTATTGGAGCTTCCTTCACTACTAAACCCTAAACCACCTGTGAGTTGCCTTCAACGCTAAAACCTAACGTCGTCGGAACCTATGTTGGCTTGGGTTTTATGGTATTAGGATTAGGATTTTTTGGCAGCGGCAACCACACGAGGTTAGCTAGGTTTTCAAGATCAAAGTCGTCGCTGGAAAAAGGTGTAAGGATTTTCCAAATTGGAGTCATCGATGAAATAATTTCTAGGTTTCTTTCTCTGACGAATTCGGCACCGGATACTACTAGGATTCCGTGACTGGATATTATTTCTTTCTTTATTAATGTTTGGTTCATCACCAACAAAGTCTAGTCCACCACCAATGAAGTGTGGTTCATCAATGTGTGTTGAATTTTGGTGAAGTCCTTAGCAAAGTAACCAGGCGCACTTGGAGAATGTGCTCCGCCGTTGGAGATACACTCCTACTAAAGCATGGAGAATGCGCTCCTGACATGGAGAATGCGCTTCTGATGTAGAGAATTCGATGTTGGGGCGGAGAATACATTGGGTAGATCATGGAGGTTTAAGAATATGTTGCTTGATGTTGAATGCACTCCATGCATAATGAGTACGTCTTATGCATGAAGAATGTGTTGCCTAGGTGCATGGCATGTGGCCATACACACCCCTCAAGGTTGAAGATTCTTCAAGCAACTACATGACGTCTTGTAATCGACTAACTCCTTTTATGGCCTAATTATGGATATGTATGGCTCATCATATTTAGCATATCTGTATGTTTGCCTATAAATAGACACACATCTCCATCAACATTTTTATGCTAGATATATGTATGTATGTTTGTATAGATTTCAAGAGAGCAATCATCATAAGGATAAGAGCATATCTACCAAACCATGTTAAATAGTGTGTTTAGGCTTACAATTTTTCGGTTTTTGTTTTGCAGAAGTTATTCTGCATGTTTTACCGAAATTGTTTATCATTTTTTTAAAGTTGCTTAACTTGTTTTGTTGTTTTCCAAATAGTATAGTTATGAAGCTCTTAACTTGTTTTGTTGTTTTCCAAATAGTATATAGTTATGAAGCTCTTGTCTTGAAGAAAAAAAAACATCAAATATTACATAAACTTATAACAAACATAAAGATTTACACATGTCCAAGGTTGACTAACAATCATATCTTTCTTCTAACGAAAAATAATGTTTAATTTAACACAAATGACATAATAGTTCTCATTGTATTTTTGTAAATTCTGATTTCTTTTATAAATACATATCTTCTCTAATAAATGAAGGTTTTTTTTGCCACTTGTCACTCTTACATTAATTTGGACACATGTCATTTTTTGGTATTTTTTGAATAATTTTTTTTTCCATTTGTCATTTTCTCATTTTTTTATCTTTTCTTAATTAATAATCAAATTTACACACCAATTACTAATTGCCTTAATTAAAAATAGTCAATAAATTACAATATTAGTACTTATATATTGTATTTAATATGTTTCCTTTTAAATTCAAATTTTAAATTTCAAATCTAAAATTTCAAAATTAAATAAATTTTTGTTTAAACATTTATATATATTTTTTGTTTTACTAAATCCGTATAACATACAAATCTCACAACTAGTTTGTAAATAAATTGTACATAACTATATACATAATTACAGAAATATTTATTATGTTTTTATTCAATTTTTGTTTAAAATGAGCTATTCACTTTTATTCCAAGATTTTAACTCTATACCTCATCCCGTACGCTTCGAATTTCCCTTAGGACCAAAATTTTCATAGTGTTAAATTGTCAATGGCTTCAGAATTTTCATTCCAGAAACTTCTACGTCTCTTCATGATTTCAAATCTCCAACTCTCTGCACTTTAAACCCAAAGATTCAAAATTCACATGGCGAGAATCACTTCCATCCTCTTCTTCAAGCTCAAACATCAAACTCTCTTCTCTTCAACCTCCTTATTCCGCCACCACCTCCCACCGTTAACTGTCCCCATTCCACCCACACCCCCAAACGAATACTTCTTTTCCCGACTCTTTAACAGCACCACCACTACTTCCTCTCAACAAACAACCACCCCAAAGCGCAACACCAAGGTAAACTTCTCACTCTCCGACTCCGAATCCGACGATGATTCCCAATCGCCACCAACGCCAGCCGTGAAAGAGATCGACAAGAGGAAGCTACCGCCACCGTACGACCCATTTAAGAAATCCCCAGTAATCCAAGAACCCGATGACCCCACAAATCTCCAGGAAGTGTTTCACAAAATACGCACAGAAGGGCTCAACGATAGTGCAGTCAAGATGTTCGACGGATTGTCTAAAGACGGACTCACCCACGAAGCGCTTGAATTGTTCTCCCAGATCAAAGATAAAGGCCAGATGCCGGACGTAGTGGCGCACACGGCTGTTATCGAAGCGTACGCCGCCGCTGGTAAAGCTAAAGAAGCCCTGAAGGTGTATACGCGCATGCTTGCTTCCGGCGTCCTGCCCAACGCCTACACTTACTCGGTGTTAATCAAGGCTCTGGCGGGGTCCGGTGACCAGAAATTGTTAGGGGAAGCGAAGAAGTATTTTGTGGAGATGATGGGGAAGGGGATTAGACCGAATCCGGCGACATGTGTGGTGGTTATGGAGGGGTTTGTGAAGGTAGGAAAGGAAGAAGAAGGTAGAGAAATGGTGGTGAAGATGAAGGCTCTTGGAATGGCTCCTGATGAAAAGGGTGTGAGAGAGATTTTGAAGAACAAAAGAGGTCAGGTTTTTCGATCAGTTATCAACATTTTATTTGAAAGCTGAAATGAGTTAAAACATAGAGAGATTACATGTTAAGAACTTCCTCCTTGTTGAAAGACAATGTCGAATGCAAAATCTTGATTTTTGTTGCTCATCTATTCAAATTTGCAGTTTGAATTTGTTTTGATCAAAGAATATGTTGTCTTCTTGATGACGATTGGTGAGAAGCAGATGATATATCTTCAGTTTTACGATTTCAAGAAAATCACTTTGATACATAAACATAATTGAAGGAAACACTCATTGATTAATAACGAATTCAAGAAAATCACTTTGATACATAAACGTAATTACTCAATAAGACAAAAATCAACAATCCGAAGGGGAACACATGGGAAAAAGCTGCTGCTACATAAAGATAATCTACTGATTTCGCCATTAGATTTCTGTAGCATCATGCATCGAAAGCACATGTTTATCCACTTTTTCCTATTTTGACCAAGATTCAAAGCACACCGACTGCCAGCATGGGCGGCAGTTGGTGGCCTCCTCCACCCCTTTTCACCGGAGCAATGATGGTTAACACTTGAAGAACAGAAGAGCATCAACTAATTAATAGTCTTGCTTCTTAGGGCATTCAGATGCCCTGTGCCCTGACCTCCCACAGTGGAAACATGGACCCGCAAGATTTCTGTTTTATTCACACATTCATTCAGTATAACCCTCGGATTTTACTTGTATAAAGTTGGCCAATGAATAAATATAATAAATAGCAACCTACTTCTGTTATTTCTTTATTATATTATTCTAATTTCATTTCTTCCCATTACAAGGCTTTTAAAAATCTACCCAATTATAACTGTGTCATCCAAATATAAAGCGGTTTTGAGTGGAGTTCTACAAGTAATGTCCCGAAAGCATATGATGTCATAATTGGGTAGAATTTTCAATATATATTTTTTTAAAGTACAATGTTGTACTAGAAAGAAATTAAGCTATGTTGTTATTTATTGCATTTAGCCCTTTGAGCATGCAATCACACACGACACGCTATGTTTTACTGTCTTTAGTTTGCATTGGACTGAAATCGGTACTGATGTCAATCGAACAAAAATTGCAAATTTTTTGTCCCGCCCAAAAGAGCCCTCTCTCTCTCTCGTATCTGTGAAAAAGACATAAATACCCTCCTCATCTTTATCATCGAAAATAGCCTTGAAAAACTTATTAAGCCGATGTAACAAATATACACGGCACAGGAAGCTTTTTGGAACGCTATCTTTAATGACGAGGATGAGGAGGGCATTTACGTCTTTTGCAAAGACTAGAGTTCGCAAACAAGTTTGTTTCCCACCTTTTTGTGTGAACCAAATAATTGCAATTTTTGTAAATCTATTCGACACCAAACACAGTACAACTGATTGTGTCATATCTCATGCATAACAAATGGGCCTAAACGACTTATGCAAACTTCTAAATAGTGCATTCTGCAATGTATACTACCTGTCCCTATTTCCAAATGACGGAGAGCGTGAAGATGAAGATCGTCTCTCGCCAATCAACCAATCACTTCCACCGGTGGTTGTCCTCGACCCTCCACCAATTCTAGAGCCTCCTCCGCTTGACCAACTACCACCACCACCACCACCACCACCTCTACCGCCACTCCTACCGCCTTGCCGGAAGTTATCCCCTCCACCACCGGATGAGAATCGACTATTATTACCCCAACCACGGGACCCACCGGAACCTTCCCTTCTTGAACCTCCACCACCTCGTGAACTTCTCTCCCTGTTTGAAAACCTTCCATAAAAATCACTAGCTGGACCATTGTCTTCCAACACAGGCAACTGCAATTCATATCCGTTGTATTATCTTCAATATGACAAATTAACAAAAACAAAAATAATTTTAAAATCGAAATTAACTTCACCTTGTTAATTTTTGTAATAGTGGTGCCAGGTGGCATCTCCTTAGTTAATAGATTTTTAGCAATCTCTTCGGGAAGATCAAAAACAGCACCTTGAACCTGATGACAAAATATATATATATATATATATATATATATATATATATATATATATATATATATATATATATATATATTACAAAAAGCAAAAATCTTGTATCTAGTGGACCCACCACCAACTGTTATTTTTTATACCTTTTTATCTGCAATCACATGAATTTTTCCAAGTGCGCCAGCAGCCGTAGCATACACACTAGACAAAAATCCAGTAACCGTTCTAGCAGACATGTACCCTTGCAACGACGACTCAGAATCCCGCGTCATTTGCAACGTCATCCATCCCTATCACGCAAAATTACAAAATTACCCTTATATAAAACATAACAAGAATCAAAATAAATATATTCGTTATTCATAATTTCATATAACATACCTTTTCATGTGTGATTAAAGAACGGGAAGATGGTGGTTGGGAGAAACCGCTCATGTGTGCAAGGGCTGCAGCGAGAGCCCGTGTACCCTTTTCATCAATTAACTTTTGGGCAGTTGGAGTGAAGAATTCTATGGAGTCGTTATGAACACATGAAAGGGTAGCGATTACTTGTTTGACTGAGGAATCCAATAGATCTTCGACAGCTGGCGGACTTATATATTCAAATTTGCATCCAACATCTTGCTCCAGAGATCTAACGGTCCTCCTTTGATTATTTGTGTACATCAAAATCGCCTTCCCTTCCTTTCCTGCGCGCCCCGTTCTACCTGATCGATGCACAAAAGTTTCCGGATCGTTCGGTAGTTCGTAGTGGATAACCTAAATGCAAGAAATAGCAACGTACTTTCGTCATTTTATTGATTTAGTCGATTTAACTATTTTTTTTTAAATAATAATTGGATTGATAGTTCGGTGGCTAAATCGATAAAATATAGGGAAAATGACACAAATGCCCTATGAACTTTCTAGGGTTTACCCTTTCAGTCCCTAAAGTTTTTGTCGGACTTTATGAGTCCCTAAACTAGGATATGACCTGCTCTTTTAGTCCCTGTCAACCTGTAATAGCCGGTTCAGTGACCTTTTAGACCAAAAAAACTCACATTGTGCCCTTATAAAGCCAAAAAAATAAGTTCGGAGATCAATACGAATTGAGTGTGAATCGGCATTAAAAGAAAAAAGAGATTTTTTTTGTACGAATTGACCCCCGAACTTATTTTTTTGGCTTTATAGGGGCACAATGTGAGTTTTTTTTGTCTAACAGGTCACTGAACCGGCTACTACAGGTTGACAGGGACTAAAAGAGCATGTCATATCCTAGTTTAAGGACCACCCGACAAAAACTTTAGGGACTCCACAGGTAAACCCTAGAAAGTTCGTAGGGCATTTGTGTCATTTTTCCTAAAATATAATAGTTCACTACAAGAGATTAAAAATGGTGAAAGTACATTATTACATTGTGACTTTCTGTATTTTGTTCGGATATAATAACTACAAGATATATATAAACAAAAAAAGCATACCAAATCAACATTAGGTATATCAAGTCCACGAGAAGCAACATCTGTAGCAACAAGCACTGTAAACTTTCCTTGTCTGAATCCATTCAGTGTTCTTTCCCTTTGATGTTGAGATATGTCACCATGTAATGCCTCTGAAACAATACTACTAGTCAACCCTAATGACACCTCATCTGCATCCCTTTTTGTTTGAGTGAAAATAATCGTCTTCCCACCCTTTGCATATACCTAAATCCATATCTCAACTTTATAAATATAAGATTTTTCATTAATCAAAATAATAATTAAAAAAAAAAAAAATTCAATGGTCATACAGTGACAAGATCACCAAGCATTGACCGTTTTGAAGTTGAGGTGGATTGTATAGCATAGAGCTTGATACCTTCTGCTAGCTTCTCATCTTGATCACCAACCTTTTTAATAAGCATCATGACATAGTTTAAGACAAATAAGAAGAAAATATTATGTAAATTGGAATGTTAACATGTCAAAAAAAAAAAAAAAAACTGACCAAATCAATAGTCAAGGGGGACTTCAAATATTTCCTAGAGAGTTTTTGAACCCAACCAGGCATAGTTGCTGAAAAAAGCATGCTTTGTCTTTGTGAAGGAAGTTTTTGTAAAATAACTTCAACATCTTCCTCAAAACCAACCGCAAGCATTTGATCAGCTTCATCAAGAACCAAAAACTGAACTTCCCCTAATTTCAAAATATTACTATTCACCAGGTCAATGAGTCGACCGGGTGTCCCAACCACTATATCAACCCCACGACTCAGTTGGTTTTTTTGTAATGTGTAAGACACACCACCATACACACACACTGTTTGTAAATAAGGTGCAGATTCTTTGATTTCGTTTTCTACTTGCTTTGCTAATTCTCTTGTAGGTGCTAGAACTAAAACTCTTGGCATTCGTCCCACAATCCTTTATATAAAATAAAAAAAGAATGAAAAAAATAGTTAGATCCTATAAATTATTGGGATAAATAAATACAAAGTGTATATTGAAAATTGTTTTGTATTTGAAGTGAAAATATGTTTTTATATAAAAGAACATTTTATTTATTATTTTTTTGCATATGTACCTATTTCGGTTTTGTTCATCCTCTTCGGTGAGTTTTTTGATAATAGGAATTGCAAAGGCTAAAGTCTTCCCTGTTCCTGTTTTTGCACGACCAATAATATCTCTGCCTTCTAATGCAGGAACCAAAACGGCTCTCTAAAAATCCAAAAATTAATATCACAATTAAATTTCGACAAAAACAACCTTAAAACAATTGTAATCGCAAAATACTAAGATTTTTGGATACACGTTTTGAAATTGAAAGGTGTAATAGCAATAGAAGCATTTAAGAAGTGCATAAATAAAAGGGAAGAAATGGTGAAATTACTTGAATTGGGAAAAGCTTAGTAATTCCTCTCTTAACAAGAGTTTCAACCAGTCTTTGAGGCAACCCCAGTCTACGAACTGAAAGTTCATCATCATCGTCATCATTACCATCATCAATGGAGGCTTCAAATTCAGACTCATCGTCATACTCTGTATCACCATCGTCTTCCAAAGAAGAACCTTCCTCGAACACACCAAGACCCTTAAACGCCTCCTCACTAAGAACTGAATTCCGCGCCGCAATTGCCGACGCCACGAAAGTAGAACCACCTCCGCCGACGCCGACGCCGACGCTGTTATGTCTGAGTCTGGATAGGGAAGTGAAGTGGGTTTTATCGGAAGACAACGGAAAAGCTAAAGGGGATGAGGGTGTAGTGGTTTTCTTCGAGATATGCTCTAGTGAAGAAGGCGTTTTCGGGAAAATGGAGGAGACGCCTATGATGGAGGAAGAACACGACATGACGGTGGTGCTGGTGGCGGGATTTCGGAAAAGGATAGGAAGATAAGGGTGAGAGGTTTATGGATGTATGGTAGTGCAGACCTCTACCTCTTGCCTGTGACTAAACCCACGAATTTATAGTACCCAATTTTTGTTTGTTTCTCTTGTGATTTTACTGGATATTTAGCCAAGAGTATACTATATAGAATTATGATTTTGTAAATTATTTCGTTTAATGTAGTTTCTGTTAATGTAAATTAAACATTTGGTTAATTATGTGTTGGAACTTTGTTTATGCATTCTGACCTACACTCACAAAATTCCTTCTCAAATTCAAGATCTAAGTTTGGGATTACTTTTAAAGCTTAAAGTCCTTTTTGTAAAACCACTTTTGTAAAAAGATTTTTTATAAAAATAGTTTTTAAAATGTGTTTGGTTTAACTTTTAAGCAACAAAAATTAAAAATTGTTTTTAAAAAGTGTTTGACTTAACTATGTAAAATGACTAAAAAAGACATTCTTACATATTTTCAATGATTTACTACTTTACACTATTTTATACATAACAATTTTTTACGCCCAATTTATAATTTTGTAATTTTCTGATTAGACCATGATAATATTTAAATTAGGTTCATACAAAAGCAAAATACAAATTGTAAATAATTCATAAAGAAGATCATAAATTAAGTTCATACAAAAGCAAAATACAAATTGTAAATAATTCATAAAGAATATCACAGACAGTGTCATATTACATTCATCTCCGCAATGTGATTATATTTTCTGCAATAATATCTCGTATCACTGTCATATACGAATCGTCATCACTCATGCGACGTGTACTTGGACCTCCTTCGTAAACTTCACTACTACTACCATCTCGTGTGGGAGTGTAGGATTCTTCTTATGCCCTATTGAATGCTTCCTCAAACCTACCAAACTTTCTAATATATGTTTGTATGCTTCCCAAGAAAATCCAATATTTTCTAACATGTATGTTTGTTACTGTGTTTTGTAGTAGTGTATAATTTACTAGTTCATGTGTCTGGTTACCACCAGCTGTATTGTATATCGTTGTTTTGAATGAAATACCCTTTGTATGAAAACCCTGGCTATTACTAGCAATGTATAGAATATTCTATTTGAAAACCCTGGTCACCACCAGTATGTATAGTAGGTTCATTACTTAAAATAAAACCATAATTTGTATCACCTGAAATCCTCCAGTGTAATGTAAAGTAGTTCTATTAATTAAAATAAAACTAATGAATAATGAAATCCCGTAAACAATGGTTAGTTTATACTGCTGTGAGTCGTATAACCATGTTTGATATGACCTAGTGACCCCTACAACGTTCTTCAGGCGTTGAAAGTTATGACATTTGTCACCCCAGGCATGTTTGCCTAACTGTAGCTAGCAGTTTAGGTGTGTGATAGTTAGTCCCGAATAGACCTATTCACAAATCTCACGCTCTCCCTCTAGGAGACTCTGGTTATACTATGATGGGATTTAGCCAGCACCCCGAAGGGTACAATTGAAGTAATGTCTCATAACCCTGTATTAACTAGTTTACGTGTGGTTCTGTATTATTCTCTTGTATTTGAATCCGCTTGTATACTTGTAGTGTAGCAATAATTATACTTAAATAATTATTTAATGTTGTATTCTTGAAATCCGAAAGTAGTAATGTATATCATAAACTAAGTATGTCATAGTTTATATGTCTGTTAATGTATAAGCTTTGAATTCGTAAAACTGTGTATTGAAATCTCAAACTATACCTATTATAGTTTGCATGTATGTTATGTACTTGGTTCGTGTATTGATCTGAAAACTATGCAATATTGATTGTAAGTAGAAAACGTCCCTTATGCTCAACATGTTACAAAAGGGATAAAATATCTAAATATTTTATAAAATGTGGAAATCGTTTGGTTGTATCAATTGCATAAGTTTTAAACATGTTGAAATTCTTTTGTATGAGTTCACAAAATCATTTGTGTTTGGCTTGTATTCCCCCTGAAAACATTAAAAATAGTAAAAGCATAAGGATATGAACTCACTGTTAGTTACGTGAAAGTGTCGGACTGTGAAACTGAATGAGGACCTTCAAGTTGTTGCACGCGGAATTAACAAAATCCTAATAATAATTAAACACATATACGCCTAATATTAGCGAAACCATTAATTATAGTGTTGGAAAACACTTGCTTTTAGTTTAGGAATGTTACCGAGACTCAATTGAATCTGAAAAAGTGGGTTTTCAGCCAAGTTCACGACGTGGGAAGGTTTGCGGTCGTGAGTTGTTCTCGGGCGTGAACTGTTCTCGGTCGTGAACAACCCTTTGAATGGTTTACGGCCGTGAACAGTTGTTCTTGAAGAAATTATGAAGGTTTAAAGGGTTCACGGCAGTGAACTGATTTCGGCCTTTAAAGATTTGAAGATTTGAAGGGTTTGCGGCTGTGAACTCAAGAACAACAATACTGGATTTGATGAAAAACGCATTTTAGAGGTTCCACAACAACACCTAAAGGTGATTTTTGATGATTTCGGAAGAAAATGGGGGTATTTTTGTGTTTGCGGTTGAGATGTTAGAGAGAGAATGGGTGAGTATTCGGCCAGAAAAATATAAATGAGTGTTAGGAGCACATATGTATAGACTGAGTTCATGGTTAGTGATGGGGTCCACCAACCGTGAACGGGTTTACGGTCGTGAACACCAATCAGGCCGGATTGATTATTGAAGAAACTCGGGGTTTCGCGCGATTTTGTTTCCGACTCTTATATAAAATTTAATTATATAACTTAAATGATTTTCCAAACCATAAGAATTTGAAGGAACTAAATAAAAATTCAAATTTTAATTAACGGAAACGGCTAACGTTAACAGAAAAAGGTTCGGGTTGTCACAGAAAACCACTTGTATTCTCAGGGAACCGGTAGACAGGTACACCCGCAGGTTTTGAGAAGATGGAGCTTTTAGAATCGCGTCTTTTATACTTTTGTTATACATTTTGTTTTCATACAAATTATGTATCGAACAGATGTAAATACTTTATTTAATCAATGTAATGGTTGTGTTTACTTTGATTACTATGATGCAATTATTGTGATACTGTACATGACGTCCTCCGCCCCCGAACATTTCCACCGTCTCGGTTTGGGGTGTGACAATTATGGTTGATTTAATGGAAGTACAATGGATTATTACTTCGTTGATTATCGATTCCTAAGATGACCAGATTAATATTCACTAACCTAATCCTTTAGCAAATAAGTTCATTGATACGACGATCAAGCAGATAAACTAACAAATTTACTAGTGTTTAGTTCGAGTTAAGTTAGAGGTCGTTTGATAGTTACTAACCGGGTTAGAAGTTGACTGGGTTAAAAGTTCTGACCGAGTTAACTTCTGACTGAAACTTTCTTTTGATTTTGCATCTAACTGACTGTATAAAATGACTATATTACCCTCCAAGTAGATAATTTAATAACACATCATTAGTTGCAAGAATAAATTCCAAAGAATAAGGTTCTAAAAGTAGATAATTAAATAACCAAAAACAATTTACTTTTATTTTCTTGTCAAACAAAACATGAGGTGTACGATTAACAATCGGATACTAGATTCATAAGAGATTAATATCTCTCAAACACCAAATTTAACCCTAATCAGTTGAGAAAATGCAAAACTCTGGTATAAATCTAGACAAAACCTTTATACACACATTTACACATTTGATCTACATTTGACAATTTAATCCATAACACATATCCTAATGACCAAAGCTAATCCAATAACATATAACCTTTATTCACGCATTACCAGAAACTAATTCAATAACACATAAAAAACTCTACCACCAATCCTTAAATGCAAGTGTGTTGAGCCCAAAATGCTATGTTGCAGCAATCAAAACAGACACAAACTCCACCCCCATTACATGAAGCCCTATTTGAGAAATCAAGAAATTAACAAAACTACACCACCAATCATTAAACACAAATCATTAGAGATAACAGTCATATAACTAGAATAGTTCAATTGATCACTAACAAGGGAAAATCGAAAAAGAAAAAAATCAGCTTACATGCGCTGCTCAGGAGGTCGTCGCCGGTAGAGGCCCCTGAGGTGTTGTTAGTGTTGGATTAATGTCTAAGTCCATAACTATTTTGGTATGTACTTGACCCGATGGTGCATGGTCCTTTTGGGTTGCCTTCACCAAAGCAACTTGATAGGATGAATTATGGAGAGAAAGGATTAATTATGATTTATTAATATATTGTGAGAATAATATATTAAAGGAGAAATCATGTTGTTTAATTAATATTAGTCAAGAATTAATAAGAATTAAGTTTGTGGCTAAAAGACATTAATTAAACTTGAGGGACTAGAACTGTCAATTGTGTGATAGTTGAATATTAGGCTAAGGGACTCCATAGAGGATGGAGTGGACGAATTCTATGGGGAAACCCATTAGAAATTGTCCAAGGCCTCTAAGGAGGGAGTCCATGGGTTACTTAGGGCCTGAGCATTCAAATTAGGGTTTCCTTGTTATATAACCCTAATAGCCTCACTATTTAAAGGACCCTTAAGCCCCAAAAACATGGTGAACTTGTTCTCTAAGGTTTCCACACGTTTTGGGCAGCCTCCTCTCTCCTTATTCTTCATCAAAGCATCAATACAATAGAAACCAATCAAGGCTTTGATACCACTGATGGGTTTTGGCCATAAGAACATCCTATGTGCTCATACAAACCCTAATGCTTGGATCTAGGTTTCTCTATTGTACATGCAATTCATCCAAGACTTTAAACCCTAGATCTAACATATGATAATCAATATTAACATAATATTGGGTTCAAGATATTACCTTGATTGTTATGTAGCAATAACAATCACAAATCCTCCGTGTAATGACTTTAGAAAGCTTAGAGTCACAAATGTCACTCCTCTTGCTCTTGGTGTTTGTAAACCATTAGAGGAGTGGCATTTGTGACTCTAAGCTTTCTAAAGTCATTACAAGGAGGATTTGTGATTGTTATTGCTACATAACAATCAAGGTAATATCTTGAACCCAATATTATGTTAATATTGATTATCATATGTTAGATCTAGGGTTTAAAGTCTTGAATGAATTGCATGTACAATAGAGAAACCTAGATCCAAGCATTAGGGTTTGTATGAGCACATATGATGTTCTTATGGCCAAAACCCATCAGTTAGTGGTGTGCTATGTGGGAGGAAGGGTTGTAGAAGGAAGGGTTGTAGAAGGAATCGACCATTCTATTGATTTAAGGGAAAGAAGAAGAAGAAGAAGAAGAAATCGATTTACCTGTTGCGCTGCTTGGAGGTTTCCGCTGGTAGAGGCTGATGAGGCGTCATCGGTGTTGTGCTCTATTGAAGAAAGCGACGATGCAAGGAATGAGAAGTGGATTGTTCCCGGTCCATCAATAGAAAACGGGGGACCGAATCTGATGAAAACCTTGGACTGAGTCCACATTTTGGACCGAGTCTTTAACTTTCAAATCCTTATCAAACATGCCAATTGGATTTTGTTGGACCCAATCCCTCTTTGGACCCGGTTAGAACCTATATCAAATGACCCCTTAGACTTATAATGATTGAACTATTTGGTTTAAATGAATCGGTTCAATATATGTTTGGTCCTCATATATTTATTCCTACATTTACTTACCCATTTTTCTATTTAACCCTATGTTTTGGTCAAAACTCTAGTCCTACGATTTTGTAATTCACAGGATTATAAGATTCAAGTTAATCAAGAATGATTGGTCAAACAAACTCAATTAAACTTAGTAATAAACAAAAAAGTAGTTATTTGTAACGCCCGTGTTTCTGGGCTAAGCACTAAATATAATATAATAGCTAGGTTAACCTTTGTAACTCATTTTTAAGTAATAAAGAGTAATTATGTGAATATTATGTGAATTATGTGTTTATTTGCTTAATTATTATAACTTAAATGAATTAAGAATAAAAAAATGAGCGTCGAAAATGAAATATTAGATAAGCCCGATAATGATACATGAAGACGTAGTAGTCGTGACGAGGTTTCCGAATATATAAAGAATGCCAAAATCCGAGTTATAACGAATAAGTTATGACCTGTCGAAGTTTCGCGACAGAACCGGTACGGCACAACGCAACGTAAATAGTGAATTTACGATAGAGCGATATTTATCCTTAGTAATCTAAACGAAAGTTGTAGAATACGTTCAACCGAGAGCATACATAAAAAGAACGTCTAAATCTGACTTCGTATGCATGATTTTTCTAAGTTTCAGCTTAGCAGTATGCAGCCCGAAGTTCGGATTTGAGATCGAGTGATTTCTAGCCGAAACAATCTAATCGAGAATCGAAGATCTCGTCGATAGTAGTGCAACGGTAAAAAGACAGACGAAAAAGGACGTCAGATGAAGAAGTTATGAATTTCTAACAGAGTTTTCCTGTCCCGGCCTACTAAAAATAATATAATAAAAATAAAGTCAAAATTAGCCGACGGAGTCTAAATGAAAGTTGTAGAGCATAATCTCACCTACGCGTGGATATAAAGAACATCGAAAACGGAGATCGTATGCAAAATTTATGAATTTATGAAGTTCGAGGCACGCATCCCAAAGAGGGAACGCCCCGCGTTCAATTGGGAAACGCTCCGCGTTTAATACTTGGCTCCGAAGAGGCCACGTCGATGATGACTCAGTGAATAAGGGATAGGATTGGAACCCCGCTCCTACGCACTGCGTTCGAAGGGAACGCCTTGCGTTTGCGGCAGACTTCACCATATAAATAGATCACAAAGGGTAGCCGTTTGCGGTTGCCAAACCTCTTCTCTCTCACCCTTATTTTATCGATCTACGCACAAATTATACCCCCGAAGCCCCGGTATCATCCTGAGACCCGATAGTCCTGAAGCCCTGAAGTTCCCGAGTCGAAGCTCTGCTCGCGAGAAGCCCGGTTTTTTTTAAGATCTCCCGATTTCACTAAAGAAATACTACTCTTAGAGTCGTAGTGCTACCCGATCATCTTCTTAACAAGTGAGTGTGTGGTCACTTTCACCTTACACATAGATATGAAGTATTTTATATAAAATACGTGCTATGTGTAATTATATTGTTTTTTTATTTGAGATGAGTGTTGAATGGATGTTTTATACATGTTTTAAAATGATTTAAACGGTATATGTATTTTTATCTACAAATATGTTAGGTATAACATGGGTAGATGAAATAGTTGGTGTGTGTTAAAATGATGAGAGGTCTCGATGTTGTTGATGTTTCATTCATCTAGCGGAGTATGGATGGCGACCACGGACTTTTCTAGACAGTCCACTAGAACGTTAGCAGGCTCGCAACCTGTAGGTGTTTGTGAACTTAGTGTTCAGTGGTATACTCCATCCCCCACATGGTTGTCTTATTTGACATAAATTGCTGAGGAATCCCCTAAAGCAGTGTTGTTATCCCGATGAAAATCCTTAGACTAGGTCCCTTGTGATAGGTGTTTAGGGACGTAAAGTAAGGATAACGGGAATGGGTAATCAGGGTTATTGTTGGTTGATAAAATTAATAAATTTATTTTGGATTGATAAATTTATTGTTAGGTGATGAAATTAATAAATTTATTTCTGGTTGATGAAAATTTAATAAATTTATTTCTGGTTGATGAAAATTTAATAAATTTATTATTTGTGGGTTGAAAACCCTATATGTTCACCATGCTCCCAAGCCTGACCCACTCAGTTTTCTGTATTACAGGTAGTGGACTCCGAGCGTAGTTTGGAGGTTGAAGAGGGATTTTTGAATTATAAGTCAGTAGTTGTAAATATTTGTTGTAAGGATTACAATTTACCGTTTATGCTTTCGGTCTGTTTTAGAACATGACATCCCAAGGTTTTTAATATATAATGAAAATATTTATTTCTTTAAGAAATGTTTGGTTAAATTTTTATTATATTCTGTTTTGGGAATAAATTCCGCAACATCTTTTGGAAAATTACTCTGATTTTATTTTAAAAGCATAAACTAAATCGGTCTTTTCTGGCCGATAAAATTGGGGATGTCACAGTTGGTATCAGAGCATTAGTTTAAGCGAACTAGGAATTTGTAGGATTTCTAGACTTAAACTTAGAATGCTAAGTGATGATCGTGAGATGAGTGTCTACCCTATTTTAGACACGAGCACTAATGTATTTTAGGAAAGATGCCTAAAATGCTTTTATGTGCTAAATGTTATATGTTTTCCATATATGCATTATTTGTTCGGATCTATGGTCTGTTGCCGACCGGATCTGGAAAACTTATGTGTTTAGGATTCTAAGCGTGCAACTACGATATTAGAACTAGCATATAATTTTTTAGAGTAATTAAGATCTAAATTCACCATATTTGGTATATAGATAATAATGGCGAAAACCCGGAGTGGAGCCGGAAATGCAAACAGAAATCAACAACCTTAACCCCAAGAAAAGGAGCAGGTACCTGTTGTAGCAGCTGCACCTGAGCCAATGACAATGGCTGGGGTACAAGCAATGATGCAGACGATGTTGGATCGTCAAATGGAGGAAACACGGCGTTTACTTCAACGGAACCAAGAGGAACTTTCAGTGCGTGTTGAACAGCCTGAGTTGAATGAAGGGCAATCAGAAGAAGGAAACTATAGTGGGGATATTGGTCAAGCCAACCCACCGATAGTTAGACGAAACCATCAGAATGAAGGAAATGACAAACGTGGATGCAAATACAAGGATTTTATGGCATCCAAACCACCTTGCCTATCTGGAATCCCGACACCGGTGGAAGTCATGAATTGGATCTCCGAAATGGAGACAATGTTTGAAAGTTGCGAGTGTAGTAACAAGCAAAAAACCACTCTCGCAATTCCTCTATTAAAATCTGGAGTACTGAACTGGTGGAAACTACTAGCTGATTCGATGCTCAGGGGAGAAGCTAGTAAGATGTCATGGGAAAATTTTATGGTACAACTAAAGATGCAATACTGCTCGGAGCAGGATCTTCTGGAAATCAACAAGGAGTTCCAGAATTTGAAGAAAGGAAAAATGAGCGTTACTGAATACGCTGTAAGTTTTACGGAGAAAATGAAGCTTGTTCTATATCTAGTTCCAACCGAAATCTCCAAGGTTAACAAGTTTGCCCACAGATTACCAGCGGACTTTGGTCCAATGGTCAAGCAAGCAACCAATCTGAAAGCCACCATTTGGGCTGCTAAGAATGTGGAGACCCCAATTCGAGAAAAGGGTCTGGAGAGAGAGAAGGTTGGTGAGAAAAGGAAATTTGATGGGTCGTCAAATTCCAACAAGAAGAGCAAGTTCTCAAAATCTGGTACAAAGAAGTTTGGAGGAGGTGAAGCCAAACGGTGTGACAAATATAAGAAAAAGTATTGTAACGCCCGTAGATCCGGGCTAGTCAATTTAGAGGCAATAAGTGTCGAAAACGACTTTTCGGCAAGATATTATTTATAATAAATAGTCTTAACCAAGTTGTAGAATATGTCTCAAGGTTTCCATACATATAAAGAACGCCGAAATCCGAGTTATAACGAAGGAGTTATGGCACGTTGAAGTTTTACGGCAAAACCGACACGACACCGGCAAGCGTAAATAGTGAATTTACGATAGAACAAGATTTAGCCTTAGTGATCTAAACTAAAGTCGTAGAATATGTTAAACCGAGAAAATCCATAAAAAGAACGCCCAAATCTGACTTCGTATGAAGAAGTTATGATTTTTCTAAGATTCGGCTTAGCAGTGCACGGCCCGAAACTCGAATTTTAGTTCGAGCGGTTTTTGGCTTACGCGACCTAAATGAGAGTTGAAGATCTCATTAGTAGAAACTCAACGGTAAAAATACATACGAAAACGGAGTCCGTATGAAGGAGTTACGAATTATTCGCGGTCATTTAGCAGTCTAATCTCCTCCTACTGTTAAATTTAAGATCGGTCGAGAATTAGCCGACGGAGTCTAAACGAAAGTTGTAGATCTTGATTTTACCTACGCGTGGATATAAAGAACGTCGAAAATGAAGCTCGTATGCGAAAGTTATGGGGTTTAGAAGTCGGTAGGGTGCTGCTGCAAAAGGGGTGACGTGGCTGAATATGGGCCAAGGCTTTCTCCCCAAGGAAAGCCATCAGATGATGACACGTGGCACCAACTCGGCGAGTTCGTCAGGATTTCACCCTATAAACAGAAGTGTCGGGTTTCTCTCATTTCTCACACCTTTCCCCACTTCTTTCTCTCTCTACACACTCTCTCTCTAGCCTACCTTAATCCCCCTAAAGCCTAGGTAAACCCCCTAGCACCCGAAGGAAACCCCGAGGCTCCCGGAGTCCCGAGAAAAGAGCCTTTCGGCTCGGAAACGCTGCTCCAGCGAAGCCCGGTTTTCGAGAAAACCCGCTGTAAGTGTGCCACGCCTAACCTATCTTTAGTATAGCTTATGTTTTAATATAGTAATGTTATTAGGACCTTATAATAAGTATTTGGGCTATTATTACGAGTTATATTGAGTGTTATTTAACTCTTATGTAATAATAATAATAATAGTTGGACTATTAATTAGCCGCAGTTATCGTTAGACTAAACCCTAGTGGTATTGATACTAGGTTTTATCGAAGGAATCGTTTTGAGAGTATCGAAGCGTTGTCCGAGTGCTGAGTCACCACCTTTCAAGTGAGTGCATGGTCCCTTTCAGCTTACACATAGATATGAAGTATTTTATAAAAATTACGTGCTATGTGTGCATATTATCTGAATACTTGCTATCTATGCTGGATGAACGTTTTATACATGTTTTCAATGATTTAAACTGTATAAGTATTTTATATCTACAAAATATGTTGGGTAAAACATGGGTAGATGAATGATGAGGAATAAAAGCTGAAATAGAGGAACACTAGTAGTGCGGACCTAGTGCCCTATAGGTATACATTGGCAGCAGTGGACCTAGTACCCTATAGATGAGCACTGGCAGCTGCGCCACAACCCGTAGATGTTTTAGATCTACGGTAAACGTCCTAGCAGCTGCGCTCTAAGGACAGTATCGGCAGCTGCGCCTAATAGGGAGTCTTATGACCATGACAGTAGCGTTTAAAGGTCAATACTGGCAGAAGCGCCTCATAGAAAATGTCCAAATTCTGGCAGTTGCGCCTAAGTGATAATATTAGCAGCTGCGCTTGACCAATGTGTCATTGACAACAATGGAATTCATGTTGTTTCTTTAGGATGCTCCTTAGGAATGAATGAATGAGAAATAGCGGATTCTTAGGGTAGATCCTTAAGAATAAGGAAGATAATGGGGATGGGTAATTGGGTTGATTGTTTAATTGTTTAAACATAATAATTATATTATTGTAGGTTGAAAACCCTATGTACTCACCAGGTTTCCCAACCTGACCCACTCAGTTTATTTATATCACAGGTGTTGTTATGAAGTCACATTACACTGAGAGGTTAAAGAGATGTAGATCACTAGTGTAAATAAATGTAAGTTCTGTTTATGCTTATGTTTTTGTATTGACGATGACATCCCAAACGTTTTAGAATGAATAAAATACGTTTCTTCGAAAATGTTTTGATAACGTATTTAACATGTTTTTCTGGGAAAAAATTCCGCAACATTTTTATGAAAAGAAGTACTCTGATTTTTACAAAGCATAAACAAAATCGGTCTTTTCTGGCCGTGAAAATGGGGATGTCACAGTTGGTATCAGAGCATTAGTTTAAGCGAATTAGGAATTTGTAGGAAATTTCTAGACTTAAACTTAGAATGCTAAGCGATGATTGTAAGGTGTGAGCACTAGCTTATTTTAGGAGTTATGCCTAAAATGCTTTTATGTGCTAAATGCTTTGTGCATGATATGTTGTTAATTATTCGGATCTATGGTCTGTTGCCGACCGGATCTGGAAACCTTATGTGTTTAGGATGCTAAACGTACGATACGATATTAGAACTAGCATGTAAACGTTTCGGAGTGATAAGGATGATTTAAATGTCAATCCTAAGTAAAGGTCTAGATTCACCTTATTCGGTGTATAGATCAAGATGGAAAGAACCCGTAGCGGAAACGTGAATGCAAATGGGAACCGAAACCAACCCCCAGTGATTGAGCAAATACCGGTTGTGGAAGCCGCTGCTGAGCCAATAACGATGGCCGAAGTGCAAGCGATGATCCAGGCGATGTTGGATCGTCAAATGGAGGAAACCAGACGTTTTCTCCAGCAAAATCGAGAGGAAGCGACCATTCAGATCGAACAGCCCGAGTTGAACGAAGGGCAGACTGAGGAAGGAAACTGCAGTGGGACTGTTGGTCAAGTCAACCTACCAATAGTTCGACAAAACAACCAAGATGAAGAAGTCGAGAGGAATGGATGCAAGTACAAGGATTTTTTGACTTGCAAGCCATCGACTTTCACTGGAAAGGAGGATCCGATCGGGGTCATGGATTGGATCTCGGAGATGGAATTAGCTTTCATAACGTGTGATTGCAAGGGAAAACAACAAACCACGTTTGCGGTACGCCAGTTCAGAGGAGGCGCGGTTCGTTGGTGGAATACCTTGGGGAAGACTCTGAGCCCCCAATGAGCCCCTGCAACTGACATGGGCGGAATTTCTGGTGCAATTCAAACGTAGGTACTGCTCAGCCCAAAATCTGCTCGAGCTAGAAAACCAATTCCTTACCTTGAAGAAAGGAAGCATGTCTGTTGATGAATACACCAACAACTTCACGGAAAAGATGGAGTTCGCCTTACGTCTTGTTCTGGATGAGCTGAAGAAAGTTGACAAGTATGCAAAAGGACTTCCATGGGAGTACGCGGTGCCAGTGCGTCAGGCACCTACTTTGGAGGCATCTATCTGGGCTGCCAAGTCGGTTGAGGAGATGATCAAGGGAAGAGCCGCCAACAAGACCGAGGTTGGCGAAAAGAGGAAGTTTGAGGGGTCTGCGAAGCCCGATGAGAGAAGCAAGTCCAGTACAAGGAAGTTTAGAGGAGGAGGGAGTGAAGAAAGATGGTGCGAGAAGTGCAAAAAGAAACACTCTAGAAAATGCGGTGAGGAGGTGACTTGTTTCAAGTGTGGGAAGCATGGGCATTATGCAAACGAGTGTAAATTCAACAAAAGGGTGTGTTACGAATGTAACGAGGAAGGGCACTTCAAGCAAGATTTCCCAAAGAGAGAAGGGGCTACAAAGCCAAATGTGCCGCCAAAGCCAAAGGCAAGAGCATTTCAAATGATCCTTGACGAAGCAGCTGACGATGCAAGGAATCAGGAGTAAGGATGGATATATAGAGATCAAGTTATGAAGAAGCCATATAGATAGTGTCATATGATGTAGCCTATTAGAGGCATAATCTAGGGTGAACTTGAACACCCATGTAATAGTTTCAAGGAATAATAAAAACCTTCGTTTTGATATTTGATGTGTTAAGCTGTTATGTGATTTTCTTGTTTGGTGACTTGGAAAGACTGCGGAAAAATACTTGGGACGAGTATGAGTAGATGTGAATAGTAGTAGAGGCCTATACTACCGGAAGCACAGGACTCACACTTGGATCTGGGAAAGTCACAAGGTTACCAAGAAGCTAGTAATTGATTTCGTTTTATTCAAGTATGTCGTTACCATTGTTTCGGTAATGACTAAGAAGATTGTTGTTATCCCGACCCTAGTGGTCATATCACATTGAGTCCGACAACGATGAGTAGGTTATGTGGTTCAGAGAACCAAGTTTGATGTAGCGTCCGACTTAAACAAAACTATTGAAATCAAAGCGATCAATAGAAGTATCGCGCTCGTTGTTAAAGAAGTTGGTAGCTAGAAATGCTACATGTTAAAATGTGATTGTATCACATTAGACCATGAAGGAAGGCATATTCCATTCCGGAATTTGACTCTAAGAGACCTGAGTCTAAGCGTTGCTACATACGATGATAGGTCATTAGAATATGACACATCGGTCAGTTGTAGTAATCAAATTAACTTATCCTAAGTTTGTTAAGAAGAAGAAGAAGGAGTCTCTGATAAAGAATGAGGTTGTGACACGAAGGTCGTGATTGGAAGTCTAACATTAGATAGAGAGGGGGCCCTAGATCGGGCACCGCCTGTGGTCAAGAAGTCTTAGAGTTAGATACTCATTCGAAGAAACATCAAAGTTACGGTTATTACTTAGGATGAAGAGATAACGTATGGGGTCATCATGTGCGCCCTGTTTCGTTGATGATTCCGGGACGTAATCATCCTAAGGGGGAGATAATTGTAATGCCCGTAGATCCGGGCTAGTCAATTTAGAGGCAATAAGTGTCGAAAACGACTTTTCGGCAAGAGATTATTTGTAATAAATAGTCTTAACCAAGTTGTAGAATATGTCTCAAGGTTTCCATACATATAAAGAACGCCGAAATCCGAGTTATAACGAAGGAGTTATGGCACGTTGAAGTTTTACGGCAAAACCGACACGGCACCGGCAAGCGTAAATAGTGAATTTACGATAGAACAATATTTAGCCTTATTGATCTAAACGAAAGTCGTAGAATATGTTAAACCAAGAAAATCCATAAAAAGAACGCCCAAATCTGACTTCGTATGAAGAAGTTATGATTTTTCTAAGATTCGGCTTAGCAGTGCACGGCCCGAAACTCGAATTTTAGTTCGAGCGGTTTTTGGCTTACGCGACCTAAATGAGAGTTGAAGATCTCATTAGTAGAAACTCAACGGTAAAAATACATACGAAAACGGAGTCCGTATGAAGGAGTTACGAATTATTCGCGGTCATTTAGCAGTCTAATCTCCTCCTACTGTTAAATTTAAGACCGGTCGAGAATTAGCCGACGGAGTCTAAACGAAAGTTGTAGATCTTGATTTTACCTACGCGTGGATATAAAGAACGTCGAAAATGAAGCTCGTATGCGAAAGTTATGGGGTTTAGAAGTCGGTAGGGTGCTGCTGCAAAAGGGGTGACGTGGCTGAATATGGGCCAAGGCTTTCTCCCCAAGGAAAGCCATCAGATGATGACACGTGGCACCAACTCGGCGAGTTCGTCAGGATTTCACCCTATAAACAGAAGTGTCGGGTTTCTCTCATTTCTCACACCTTTCCCCACTTCTTTCTCTCTCTACACACTCTCTCTCTAGCCTACCTTAATCCCCCTAAAGCCTAGGTAAACCCCCTAGCACCCGAAGGAAACCCCGAGGCTCCCGGAGTCCCGAGAAAAGAGCCTTTCGGCTCGGAAACGCTGCTCCAGCGAAGCCCGGTTTTCGAGAAAACCCGCTGTAAGTGAGCCACGCCTAACCTATCTTTAGTATAGCTTATGTTTTAATATAGTAATGTTATTAGGACCTTATAATAAGTATTTGGGCTATTATTACGAGTTATATTGAGTGTTATTTAACTCTTATGTAATAATAATAATAATAGTTGGACTATTAATTAGCCGCAGTTATCGTTAGACTAAACCCTAGTGGTATTGATACTAGGTTTTATCGAAGGAATCGTTTTGAGAGTATCGAAGCGTTGTCCGAGTGCTGAGTCACCACCTTTCAAGTGAGTGCATGGTCCCTTTCAGCTTACACATAGATATGAAGTATTTTATAAAAATTACGTGCTATGTGTGCATATTATCTGAATACTTGCTATCTATGCTGGATGAACGTTTTATACATGTTTTCAATGATTTAAACTGTATAAGTATTTTATATCTACAAAATATGTTGGGTAAAACATGGGTAGATGAATGATGAGGAATAAAAGCTGAAATAGAGGAACACTAGTAGTGCGGACCTAGTGCCCTATAGGTATACATTGGCAGCAGTGGACCTAGTACCCTATAGATGAGCACTGGCAGTTGCGCCACAACCCGTAGATGTTTTAGATCTACGGTAAACGTCCTAGCAGCTGCGCTCTAAGGACAGTATCGGCAGCTGCGCCTAATAGGGAGTCTTATGACCATGACAGTAGCGTTTAAAGGTCAATACTGGCAGAAGCGCCTCATAGAAAATGTCCAAATTCTGGCAGTTGCGCCTAAGTGATAATATTAGCAGCTGCGCTTGACCAATGTGTCATTGACAACAATGGAATTCATGTTGTTTCTTTAGGATGCTCCTTAGGAATGAATGAATGAGAAATAGCGGATTCTTAGGGTAGATCCTTAAGAATAAGGAAGATAATGGGGATGGGTAATTGGGTTGATTGTTTAATTGTTTAAACATAATAATTATATTATTGTAGGTTGAAAACCCTATGTACTCACCAGGTTTCCCAACCTGACCCACTCAGTTTATTTATATCACAGGTGTTGTTATGAAGTCACATTACACTGAGAGGTTAAAGAGATGTAGATCACTAGTGTAAATAAATGTAAGTTCTGTTTATGCTTATGTTTTTGTATTGACGATGACATCCCAAACGTTTTAGAATGAATAAAATACGTTTCTTCGAAAATGTTTTGATAACGTATTTAACATGTTTTTCTGGGAAAAAATTCCGCAACATTTTTATGAAAAGAAGTACTCTGATTTTTACAAAGCATAAACAAAATCGGTCTTTTCTGGCCGTGAAAATGGGGATGTCACAGTTGGTATCAGAGCATTAGTTTAAGCGAATTAGGAATTTGTAGGAAATTTCTAGACTTAAACTTAGAATGCTAAGCGATGATTGTAAGGTGTGAGCACTAGCTTATTTTAGGAGTTATGCCTAAAATGCTTTTATGTGCTAAATGCTTTGTGCATGATATGTTGTTAATTATTCGGATCTATGGTCTGTTGCCGACCGGATCTGGAAACCTTATGTGTTTAGGATGCTAAACGTACGATACGATATTAGAACTAGCATGTAAACGTTTCGGAGTGATAAGGATGATTTAAATGTCAATCCTAAGTAAAGGTCTAGATTCACCTTATTCGGTGTATAGATCAAGATGGAAAGAACCCGTAGCGGAAACGTGAATGCAAATGGGAACCGAAACCAACCCCCAGTGATTGAGCAAATACCGGTTGTGGAAGCCGCTGCTGAGCCAATAACGATGGCCGAAGTGCAAGCGATGATCCAGGCGATGTTGGATCGTCAAATGGAGGAAACCAGACGTTTTCTCCAGCAAAATCGAGAGGAAGCGACCATTCAGATCGAACAGCCCGAGTTGAACGAAGGGCAGACTGAGGAAGGAAACTGCAGTGGGACTGTTGGTCAAGTCAACCTACCAATAGTTCGACAAAACAACCAAGATGAAGAAGTCGAGAGGAATGGATGCAAGTACAAGGATTTTTTGACTTGCAAGCCATCGACTTTCACTGGAAAGGAGGATCCGATCGGGGTCATGGATTGGATCTCGGAGATGGAATTAGCTTTCATAACGTGTGATTGCAAGGGAAAACAACAAACCACGTTTGCGGTACGCCAGTTCAGAGGAGGCGCGGTTCGTTGGTGGAATACCTTGGGGAAGACTCTGAGCCCCCAATGAGCCCCTGCAACTGACATGGGCGGAATTTCTGGTGCAATTCAAACGTAGGTACTGCTCAGCCCAAAATCTGCTCGAGCTAGAAAACCAATTCCTTACCTTGAAGAAAGGAAGCATGTCTGTTGATGAATACACCAACAACTTCACGGAAAAGATGGAGTTCGCCTTACGTCTTGTTCTGGATGAGCTGAAGAAAGTTGACAAGTATGCAAAAGGACTTCCATGGGAGTACGCGGTGCCAGTGCGTCAGGCACCTACTTTGGAGGCATCTATCTGGGCTGCCAAGTCGGTTGAGGAGATGATCAAGGGAAGAGCCGCCAACAAGACCGAGGTTGGCGAAAAGAGGAAGTTTGAGGGGTCTGCGAAGCCCGATGAGAGAAGCAAGTCCAGTACAAGGAAGTTTAGAGGAGGAGGGAGTGAAGAAAGATGGTGCGAGAAGTGCAAAAAGAAACACTCTAGAAAATGCGGTGAGGAGGTGACTTGTTTCAAGTGTGGGAAGCATGGGCATTATGCAAACGAGTGTAAATTCAACAAAAGGGTGTGTTACGAATGTAACGAGGAAGGGCACTTCAAGCAAGATTTCCCAAAGAGAGAAGGGGCTACAAAGCCAAATGTGCCGCCAAAGCCAAAGGCAAGAGCATTTCAAATGATCCTTGACGAAGCAGCTGACGATGCAAGGAATCAGGAGTAAGGATGGATATATAGAGATCAAGTTATGAAGAAGCCATATAGATAGTGTCATATGATGTAGCCTATTAGAGGCATAATCTAGGGTGAACTTGAACACCCATGTAATAGTTTCAAGGAATAATAAAAACCTTCGTTTTGATATTTGATGTGTTAAGCTGTTATGTGATTTTCTTGTTTGGTGACTTGGAAAGACTGCGGAAAAATACTTGGGACGAGTATGAGTAGATGTGAATAGTAGTAGAGGCCTATACTACCGGAAGCACAGGACTCACACTTGGATCTGGGAAAGTCACAAGGTTACCAAGAAGCTAGTAATTGATTTCGTTTTATTCAAGTATGTCGTTACCATTGTTTCGGTAATGACTAAGAAGATTGTTGTTATCCCGACCCTAGTGGTCATATCACATTGAGTCCGACAACGATGAGTAGGTTATGTGGTTCAGAGAACCAAGTTTGATGTAGCGTCCGACTTAAACAAAACTATTGAAATCAAAGCGATCAATAGAAGTATCGCGCTCGTTGTTAAAGAAGTTGGTAGCTAGAAATGCTACATGTTAAAATGTGATTGTATCACATTAGACCATGAAGGAAGGCATATTCCATTCCGGAATTTGACTCTAAGAGACCTGAGTCTAAGCGTTGCTACATACGATGATAGGTCATTAGAATATGACACATCGGTCAGTTGTAGTAATCAAATTAACTTATCCTAAGTTTGTTAAGAAGAAGAAGAAGGAGTCTCTGATAAAGAATGAGGTTGTGACACGAAGGTCGTGATTGGAAGTCTAACATTAGATAGAGAGGGGGCCCTAGATCGGGCACCGCCTGTGGTCAAGAAGTCTTAGAGTTAGATACTCATTCGAAGAAACATCAAAGTTACGGTTATTACTTAGGATGAAGAGATAACGTATGGGGTCATCATGTGCGCCCTGTTTCGTTGATGATTCCGGGACGTAATCATCCTAAGGGGGAGATAATTGTAATGCCCGTAGATCCGGGCTAGTCAATTTAGAGGCAATAAGTGTCGAAAACGACTTTTCGGCAAGAGATTATTTGTAATAAATAGTCTTAACCAAGTTGTAGAATATGTCTCAAGGTTTCCATACATATAAAGAACGCCGAAATCCGAGTTATAACGAAGGAGTTATGGCACGTTGAAGTTTTACGGCAAAACCGACACGGCACCGGCAAGCGTAAATAGTGAATTTACGATAGAACAATATTTAGCCTTATTGATCTAAACGAAAGTCGTAGAATATGTTAAACCAAGAAAATCCATAAAAAGAACGCCCAAATCTGACTTCGTATGAAGAAGTTATGATTTTTCTAAGATTCGGCTTAGCAGTGCACGGCCCGAAACTCGAATTTTAGTTCGAGCGGTTTTTGGCTTACGCGACCTAAATGAGAGTTGAAGATCTCATTAGTAGAAACTCAACGGTAAAAATACATACGAAAACGGAGTCCGTATGAAGGAGTTACGAATTATTCGCGGTCATTTAGCAGTCTAATCTCCTCCTACTGTTAAATTTAAGATCGGTCGAGAATTAGCCGACGGAGTCTAAACGAAAGTTGTAGATCTTGATTTTACCTACGCGTGGATATAAAGAACGTCGAAAATGAAGCTCGTATGCGAAAGTTATGGGGTTTAGAAGTCGGTAGGGTGCTGCTGCAAAAGGGGTGACGTGGCTGAATATGGGCCAAGGCTTTCTCCCCAAGGAAAGCCATCAGATGATGACACGTGGCACCAACTCGGCGAGTTCGTCAGGATTTCACCCTATAAACAGAAGTGTCGGGTTTCTCTCATTTCTCACACCTTTCCCCACTTCTTTCTCTCTCTACACACTCTCTCTCTAGCCTACCTTAATCCCCCTAAAGCCTAGGTAAACCCCCTAGCACCCGAAGGAAACCCCGAGGCTCCCGGAGTCCCGAGAAAAGAGCCTTTCGGCTCGGAAACGCTGCTCCAACGAAGCCCGGTTTTCGAGAAAACCCGCTGTAACTGAGCCACGCCTAACCTATCTTTAGTATAGCTTATGTTTTAATATCGTAATGTTATTAGGACCTTATAATAAGTATTTGGGCTATTATTACGAGTTATATTGAGTGTTATTTAACTCTTATGTAATAATAATAATAATAGTTGGACTATTAATTAGCCGCAGTTATCGTTAGACTAAACCCTAGTGGTATTGATACTAGGTTTTATCGAAGGAATCGTTTTGAGAGTATCGAAGCGTTGTCCGAGTGCTGAGTCACCACCTTTCAAGT
The DNA here is from genome assembly GCF_051521515.1 of Lactuca serriola. Taxonomy (NCBI): domain Eukaryota; kingdom Viridiplantae; phylum Streptophyta; class Magnoliopsida; order Asterales; family Asteraceae; genus Lactuca; species Lactuca serriola. Next base: position 145,755,419 of record NC_136416.1, read on the forward strand.
GAGTGCATGGTCCCTTTCAGCTTACACATAGATATGAAGTATTTTATAAAAATTACGTGCTATGTGTGCATATTATCTGAATACTTGCTATCTATGCTGGATGAACGTTTTATACATGTTTTCAATGATTTAAACTGTATAAGTATTTTATATCTACAAAATATGTTGGGTAAAACATGGGTAGATGAATGATGAGGAATAAAAGCTGAAATAGAGGAACACTAGTAGTGCGGACCTAGTGCCCTATAGGTATACATTGGCAGCAGTGGACCTAGTACCCTATAGATGAGCACTGGCAGCTGCGCCACAACCCGTAGATGTTTTAGATCTACGGTAAACGTCCTAGCAGCTGCGCTCTAAGGACAGTATCGGCAGCTGCGCCTAATAGGGAGTCTTATGACCATGACAGTAGCGTTTAAAGGTCAATACTGGCAGAAGCGCCTCATAGAAAATGTCCAAATTCTGGCAGTTGCGCCTAAGTGATAATATTAGCAGCTGCGCTTGACCAATGTGTCATTGACAACAATGGAATTCATGTTGTTTCTTTAGGATGCTCCTTAGGAATGAATGAATGAGAAATAGCGGATTCTTAGGGTAGATCCTTAAGAATAAGGAAGATAATGGGGATGGGTAATTGGGTTGATTGTTTAATTGTTTAAACATAATAATTATATTATTGTAGGTTGAAAACCCTATGTACTCACCAGGTTTCCCAACCTGACCCACTCAGTTTATTTATATCACAGGTGTTGTTATGAAGTCACATTACACTGAGAGGTTAAAGAGATGTAGATCACTAGTGTAAATAAATGTAAGTTCTGTTTATGCTTATGTTTTTGTATTGACGATGACATCCCAAACGTTTTAGAATGAATAAAATACGTTTCTTCGAAAATGTTTTGATAACGTATTTAACATGTTTTTCTGGGAAAAAATTCCGCAACATTTTTATGAAAAGAAGTACTCTGATTTTTACAAAGCATAAACAAAATCGGTCTTTTCTGGCCGTGAAAATGGGGATGTCACAGTTGGTATCAGAGCATTAGTTTAAGCGAATTAGGAATTTGTAGGAAATTTCTAGACTTAAACTTAGAATGCTAAGCGATGATTGTAAGGTGTGAGCACTAGCTTATTTTAGGAGTTATGCCTAAAATGCTTTTATGTGCTAAATGCTTTGTGCATGATATGTTGTTAATTATTCGGATCTATGGTCTGTTGCCGACCGGATCTGGAAACCTTATGTGTTTAGGATGCTAAACGTACGATACGATATTAGAACTAGCATGTAAACGTTTCGGAGTGATAAGGATGATTTAAATGTCAATCCTAAGTAAAGGTCTAGATTCACCTTATTCGGTGTATAGATCAAGATGGAAAGAACCCGTAGCGGAAACGTGAATGCAAATGGGAACCGAAACCAACCCCCAGTGATTGAGCAAATACCGGTTGTGGAAGCCGCTGCTGAGCCAATAACGATGGCCGAAGTGCAAGCGATGATCCATGCGATGTTGGATCGTCAAATGGAGGAAACCAGACGTTTTCTCCAGCAAAATCGAGAGGAAGCGACCATTCAGATCGAACAGCCCAAGTTGAACGAAGGGCAGACTGAGGAAGGAAACTACAGTGGGACTGTTGGTCAAGTCAACCTACCAATAGTTCGACAAAACAACCAAGATGAAGAAGTCGAGAGGAATGGATGCAAGTACAAGGATTTTTTGACTTGCAAGCCATCGACTTTCACTGGAAAGGAGGATCCGATCGGGGTCATGGATTGGATCTCGGAGATGGAATTAGCTTTCATAACGTGTGATTGCAAGGGAAAACAACAAACCACGTTTGCGGTACGCCAGTTCAGAGGAGGCGCGGTTCTTTGGTGGAATACCTTGGGGAAGACTCTGAGCCCCCAATGAGCCCCTGCAACTGACATGGGCGGAATTTCTGGTGCAATTCAAACGTAGGTACTGCTCAGCCCAAAATCTGCTCGAGCTAGAAAACCAATTCCTTACCTTGAAGAAAGGAAGCATGTCTGTTGATGAATACACCAACAACTTCACGGAAAAGATGGAGTTCGCCTTACGTCTTGTTCCGGATGAGCTGAAGAAAGTTGACAAGTATGCAAAAGGACTTCCATGGGAGTACGCGGTGCCAGTGCGTCAGGCACCTACTTTGGAGGCATCTATCTGGGCTGCCAAGTCGGTTGAGGAGATGATCAAGGGAAGAGCCGCCAACAAGACCGAGGTTGGCGAAAAGAGGAAGTTTGAGGGGTCTGCGAAGCCCGATGAGAGAAGCAAGTCCAGTACAAGGAAGTTTAGAGGAGGAGGGAGTGAAGAAAGATGGTGCGAGAAGTGCAAAAAGAAACACTCTAGAAAATGCGGTGAGGAGGTGACTTGTTTCAAGTGTGGGAAGCATGGGCATTATGCAAACGAGTGTAAATTCAACAAAAGGGTGTGTTACGAATGTAACGAGGAAGGGCACTTCAAGCAAGATTTCCCAAAGAGAGAAGGGGCTACAAAGCCAAATGTGCCGCCAAAGCCAAAGGCAAGAGCATTTCAAATGATCCTTGACGAAGCAGCTGACGATGCAAGGAATCAGGAGTAAGGATGGATATATAGAGATCAAGTTATGAAGAAGCCATATAGATAGTGTCATATGATGTAGCCTATTAGAGGCATAATCTAGGGTGAACTTGAACACCCATGTAATAGTTTCAAGGAATAATAAAAACCTTCGTTTTGATATTTGATGTGTTAAGCTGTTATGTGATTTTCTTGTTTGGTGACTTGGAAAGACTGCGGAAAAATACTTGGGACGAGTATGAGTAGATGTGAATAGTAGTAGAGGCCTATACTACCGGAAGCACAGGACTCACACTTGGATCTGGGAAAGTCACAAGGTTACCAAGAAGCTAGTAATTGATTTCGTTTTATTCAAGTATGTCGTTACCATTGTTTCGGTAATGACTAAGAAGATTGTTGTTATCCCGACCCTAGTGGTCATATCACATTGAGTCCGACAACGATGAGTAGGTTATGTGGTTCAGAGAACCAAGTTTGATGTAGCGTCCGACTTAAACAAAACTATTGAAATCAAAGCGATCAATAGAAGTATCGCGCTCGTTGTTAAAGAAGTTGGTAGCTAGAAATGCTACATGTTAAAATGTGATTGTATCACATTAGACCATGAAGGAAGGCATATTCCATTCCGGAATTTGACTCTAAGAGACCTGAGTCTAAGCGTTGCTACATACGATGATAGGTCATTAGAATATGACACATCGGTCAGTTGTAGTAATCAAATTAACTTATCCTAAGTTTGTTAAGAAGAAGAAGAAGGAGTCTCTGATAAAGAATGAGGTTGTGACACGAAGGTCGTGATTGGAAGTCTAACATTAGATAGAGAGGGGGCCCTAGATCGGGCACCGCCTGTGGTCAAGAAGTCTTAGAGTTAGATACTCATTCGAAGAAACATCAAAGTTACGGTTATTACTTAGGATGAAGAGATAACGTATGGGGTCATCATGTGCGCCCTGTTTCGTTGATGATTCCGGGACGTAATCATCCTAAGGGGGAGATAATTGTAATGCCCGTAGATCCGGGCTAGTCAATTTAGAGGCAATAAGTGTCGAAAACGACTTTTCGGCAAGAGATTATTTGTAATAAATAGTCTTAACCAAGTTGTAGAATATGTCTCAAGGTTTCCATACATATAAAGAACGCCGAAATCCGAGTTATAACGAAGGAGTTATGGCACGTTGAAGTTTTACGGCAAAACCGACACGGCACCGGCAAGCGTAAATAGTGAATTTACGATAGAACAATATTTAGCCTTATTGATCTAAACGAAAGTCGTAGAATATGTTAAACCAAGAAAATCCATAAAAAGAACGCCCAAATCTGACTTCGTATGAAGAAGTTATGATTTTTCTAAGATTCGGCTTAGCAGTGCACGGCCCGAAACTCGAATTTTAGTTCGAGCGGTTTTTGGCTTACGCGACCTAAATGAGAGTTGAAGATCTCATTAGTAGAAACTCAACGGTAAAAATACATACGAAAACGGAGTCCGTATGAAGGAGTTACGAATTATTCGCGGTCATTTAGCAGTCTAATCTCCTCCTACTGTTAAATTTAAGACCGGTCGAGAATTAGCCGACGGAGTCTAAACGAAAGTTGTAGATCTTGATTTTACCTACGCGTGGATATAAAGAACGTCGAAAATGAAGCTCGTATGCGAAAGTTATGGGGTTTAGAAGTCGGTAGGGTGCTGCTGCAAAAGGGGTGACGTGGCTGAATATGGGCCAAGGCTTTCTCCCCAAGGAAAGCCATCAGATGATGACACGTGGCACCAACTCGGCGAGTTCGTCAGGATTTCACCCTATAAACAGAAGTGTCGGGTTTCTCTCATTTCTCACACCTTTCCCCACTTCTTTCTCTCTCTACACACTCTCTCTCTAGCCTACCTTAATCCCCCTAAAGCCTAGGTAAACCCCCTAGCACCCGAAGGAAACCCCGAGGCTCCCGGAGTCCCGAGAAAAGAGCCTTTCGGCTCGGAAACGCTGCTCCAGCGAAGCCCGGTTTTCGAGAAAACCCGCTGTAAGTGAGCCACGCCTAACCTATCTTTAGTATAGCTTATGTTTTAATATAGTAATGTTATTAGGACCTTATAATAAGTATTTGGGCTATTATTACGAGTTATATTGAGTGTTATTTAACTCTTATGTAATAATAATAATAATAGTTGGACTATTAATTAGCCGCAGTTATCGTTAGACTAAACCCTAGTGGTATTGATACTAGGTTTTATCGAAGGAATCGTTTTGAGAGTATCGAAGCGTTGTCCGAGTGCTGAGTCACCACCTTTCAAGTGAGTGCATGGTCCCTTTCAGCTTACACATAGATATGAAGTATTTTATAAAAATTACGTGCTATGTGTGCATATTATCTGAATACTTGCTATCTATGCTGGATGAACGTTTTATACATGTTTTCAATGATTTAAACTGTATAAGTATTTTATATCTACAAAATATGTTGGGTAAAACATGGGTAGATGAATGATGAGGAATAAAAGCTGAAATAGAGGAACACTAGTAGTGCGGACCTAGTGCCCTATAGGTATACATTGGCAGCAGTGGACCTAGTACCCTATAGATGAGCACTGGCAGCTGCGCCACAACCCGTAGATGTTTTAGATCTACGGTAAACGTCCTAGCAGCTGCGCTCTAAGGACAGTATCGGCAGCTGCGCCTAATAGGGAGTCTTATGACCATGACAGTAGCGTTTAAAGGTCAATACTGGCAGAAGCGCCTCATAGAAAATGTCCAAATTCTGGCAGTTGCGCCTAAGTGATAATATTAGCAGCTGCGCTTGACCAATGTGTCATTGACAACAATGGAATTCATGTTGTTTCTTTAGGATGCTCCTTAGGAATGAATGAATGAGAAATAGCGGATTCTTAGGGTAGATCCTTAAGAATAAGGAAGATAATGGGGATGGGTAATTGGGTTGATTGTTTAATTGTTTAAACATAATAATTATATTATTGTAGGTTGAAAACCCTATGTACTCACCAGGTTTCCCAACCTGACCCACTCAGTTTATTTATATCACAGGTGTTGTTATGAAGTCACATTTGTGGCAACCCGATATTTCAACTCCTTGTAAGGACCAGAATGGGTCAAGTATTGTAACCGCTTCTAAGTAATAAAATTTACTTTCATAATAAAACGTACAAATAGTTCTATTTAATTTCCTTCTATGATTAATTGTCTTTGAACCATGATCGTATGTGAAAAGAACGCCCAAATCCGACTTCATATAGCGAAGATGTGATTTTTCCAAGTTCGGCTTAGCAACAGACCGCTAAAAACTCGAATCGGAGATCGAGCGACTTTTGGCCGGAATGACCTAAACGAGAATCGAAGGTCTCGACAATGGTATTCCAGCGGTAAAAAGTCTGGCAAAAACCGACATCAGATAAAGAAGTTATGAATTTTCTAAGAAATTCCTTAAACACGATGGATTTTTAATAAATAATAAAAATATAATTTTGGAATTTGCCGACGGTGTCTAAACGAAAGTTGTAGAGCGTAGTCTCACCTACGCGAGGATATAAAGACCATCGAAAACGGAGTTCGTATGAAGAAGATATGGATTTTTGAAGTTTATTAAATAAATTATTTATTTATTTAATTCAAAATTCGGATATTATCCGAAGGGGAGTCAGCATCCTCCTCCGAAGTACGCGCTGCGTACTCCTGTACGCCCCGCGTAACCGAGAGGATTGGCCTCGGATCGTCCACGTCGCCATATCCGAGGAATCCGATCCATCCGACCCGTCCGACCCGTCCGACCCGACGTCCCATCCGACCCGGCGTCCCATCCGACCCACCTCCCCAGCAACCCGTCCCATCCGAACCGAGGCAGTCGAGGCTTCGGTCATGCATGACGTACGCGTACGCAGCGCGTACGAGCGTACGCCCCGCGTACCGAGGCAGACCAGCCTTCCTATAAATAGAATGCGAGGGTTTCCAAAGAAAGGGTTCATTTCTCTTCTCTCTCTCTCAACTTTGCCTCGTTTTCCGTGTCCGTTCAAACCCGAAGCTCTGGTCTTTTTGGCTCAAGTCCCGAAGGTCGATTTTACTCCCGAGATTCCCGAGAATCCCGAGGAAAATCCGTTTCCCGAGACGAAACTCTGCCCGGTTTTCCATCTCGCTATCTTCAAACTTTCAAGTGAGTTTCATACCCCTAAATCAACCTTTTTAATTAGTCTAAATACTTTATTATGCTTTCAAAGGGGGGGATTACAAGTAAAACACACGAGTATTATCGTGCGTTACATAAAGAAATTCTTTTATATACTGTTATATATTCAAATCACATGCGATTTATAAACATTTAAAGGAACTTATATATATATGTATATATGTATATATATATATAACATATGTCACAATAGCATTTTACCTTTTAAAATATAATGTTCTTGTAATGCATGTATAAACTAAACTATTCTTAGATTTTTCTTGTCTATCCTAGACTCTACACCCAAAAATCTATACTTTCATAAACAAGCGATTCCTTTCTCAATGTTTCTAAACAAACAAGACACGTTTTTTGGAAACTATAATAGGTATGGTTTTACGAAACAAATTTCTAACTCTTATGTAGTAGAATCACATATTTCAAGAAGTTCACTTTCGTGTACAAGAACAAACGTAACATTTTAACAAGTAGATCTGTTTTTATACCACGGATTTGTGAGACACTAACTTCATGTACGTTCGAGTACACATTTCAAGTCCTGTATTATATACCAGAATCCCTTGGAGGGGGAGCATGGTGTTTGTGTATAGATCTATACGGGCTTGACAAACCCGCGCCCTGACTGTTAGCTGCAGTCCACCGTTTGGGGTGACAAACGTCATAACATTTCAACGCCTGAAGAACGTTGTGTATAGGCATTCAGAGTCAATAGTATGGTTATAAAACTCACAAGGGGTATTAAAATGCATTGATTTACAAGGTTTTCAAATTCATTGGTTCTTTTACATTTACATACATTTTAGAAACAAACATTGGTCTTGAGTGAAGGCTACTTTTATACTAGTAGAAAATATTGGATTTTCTAACCATAAACAAACGAAGATAAAACATTTCAGTTCATTCAAACATTGTCACTTAAATACTTATGAAATTCACCAGCTTAAATGCTGATCTACTCTTTCAAAATTACTTGTATGTCCCAGGGAATCAGTAATTTCAGGTATTCATTTCGCTTTTGATGAAGGGATGCTGCGGCGCCAGTTTAATCTCGTATTTTGACATCATATTGTAATTGAGTTTTGAACATGTAACTTTTGACAAATGTAAACTTTCAATTATATATATGATGGTTGTATTGCTTTCTTTACTATGTATTCATTTGTTACGTTACCACATGAAGTCATCCGCCCCCGAACGTTTCCGCCGTTCAGGTTTGGGGGTGTGACAGATTGGTATCAGAGCAATGTTTATAGTGAACTAAGTATATCGAACCACATAAGATATACAAACTATAAATGCTTAGGGGACTAATAATCTCTGACAAAACAAATTTTCTTTTTACACTTAAGCAGCATTTCGTTCAATTTAAATTGGTAGTTCATTTAAGTACAAATACATGCCTACCACGAACTATTTTCATGTTATACAACTATACAAGTATTTAGACAAGTTGACACTACGATTGGGACTCGATATATGTAATCAGATTTTGGACAAATATAGCGTGATCAACTATATTTGCCCAAGATTGGACCAACGTATATCGAGGAATGATCGTAGTAAGCAACAAGTCAAAACTTACCAAACCATTACAAGAATCAAACACAAGCACTTAAATACTATAGGAGTATTTGCTATCTAAACTAGTTTAACTTACATGTTTTACATGTTCCGGCTTTACTCGATTCTTATAACCCTTTTTCTCGTACAGTCAAATGGCTGGATTTCACCACCCTGGCGACCCCTACTTTCCCAACCAAGGCAACGGAGGATGGATCGAAGATGATCCCGAAGAGGACGAGGAACCCATAGAAGTGGGTGATGACTCCGGTACTGACTCAGAGCCGGAAGTTATCGATCCACCACCCATTCAACCTCCCGTCTTCGTAAGGAACTTTCAAGGACCGACTCCCGTCTGGGGAAGTCACCTCCACCATTGGAGCCAACAGCAAAACCTACGCCCTCCCTACGGCATGTGCCGGGAATTCTATGATGTCCGCGGCGGAGGTTCGGCTGATCGAGCACTCCCGGTAATGGTGGGTAAGTTAGCCAATCAGTCCTATCAGTCTGGAGTACAAGCTAGTCGACTCCGGGATATCAACGTGGAAGTGCAGGTTCACACTTCTGACATCCGTAGGCTGGACAAGATGCAAGACAACGCCCAATTCCAAGCTGAATCGTTTCAAGCGCAAATGATTGCAGCCCTCGCCGAACTAAGGGAACAACAAGCCGCTTTCGATAGGCGTCTAATGGAGTCAAAGCAATCAGATACGGAATCAAGCTCCAAGCGCAACCTTCGACGCAAGTAGTGCTTGTCTAGGACTCAAATTTTGTTATAGCTTAGGACCTCGGCTAAAAGTCTTTAAATTTCTCGAACTTTGTAATCGGAGACCCTTATGGGGGTCAAATTTTCATGATCGTTGTAACAACTTTTATATTAATATAAGTGGCACTATTACTACTATGTTGAGTATTTCGTTCGAACATTGAATGGTCTTTGTGAACCCAAACACTCGTTTCATACCTTCAGTCTTACAAATAACTTTCATTTTTCTATTTTAAGACTTATACTTTCATCTGTTGTTGAACTATAGCGATTTAGTTCATGAGACACATACATTTTTCCATTCTATGAAATTCTTATCCTTGTCTTTTCAATCTATAGTTGAAGGATGCCTCCGCGTAGGAATCCAAGGCGAAACAACGGTGAGGAAGCACCTATACCACCACCACCTCCACCACCTCAATTTGATGCTGTTATGTTTCAAGCAGCAGTCACCGCGGCAGTGGCAGCTGCCATGTCACAGATCAATAACTCGAGTACTAATGGCTCGGGATCTGGCACACACCTATCCAACCATGGCGAGAGTCATGGACCACCTCGAGAATGCACCTATAAGGACTTCACTAATGCCAAGCCCCGGATGTTTTATGGTACTGGTGGTGTGATGGCCCTGAGGCAGTGGATCGAAAGGACGGAGGCAGTCTTTGAAATATGCTCCTGCCCCGAGCACAGCAAGGTCAAATTTGCAACTTTCACCCTTCTCGATAAAGCTTTAACTTGGTGGAATGGCCACGTTAAAGTACTCACCCTAATCGTGGCAAACTCCATAAGCTGGGAGAACTTGAAGGCCATGATGATGAGAGAATACTGCCCACGGGGAGAGATTCAAAAGCTTGAACACGAGCTATGGACTCTCGGAATGGTTGGTACCGACATCGCTCCTTATACCAACAGATTCTGCGAGCTGGCAATCCTTTGTCCAGATATGATTGCTCCCGAGAGCAAGAAGATAGAAAGGTACATCTGGGGACTGACGCCCCAAATGCGATCAAGCGTGTTAGCTTCTAAACCTGACACCTTTGAAAGTGCTAAGGAACTGGCACAATCTCTGATCGACTACGGAGGTCATCAGAACTCAACCACTTCTGCACCAGCCCCACAGAAAGCAAACAACAACTACAACAACTACAACAACAACAATGGCAGGAAGAGGGCATGGATTAAAGGGAAGGGTGGATCTTCCCAAGAATCCGCAAAGAAACAGCTGGTGTCAGTAAATGCGGCCACTGTACCTGCTACAGCCCCTACAAATACCTACCCAACAAAGCCTTATATAGGCAACCTCCCAAAATGCACCAAATGCAATTACCACCACCATGGACTTTGTCGAGCTATGCAGTGCGCCAACTGCAGCCAGAAAGGGCACACAGCCCGTTTCTGCAAGGAACCCGCAAAGCCGATCACTCAAATTCCCGGTGCGGGTGTAGGGCAGGCTTGCTACGGTTGTGGCGAGGTGGGCCACTACCAGAGAAACTGTCCTAAGGCAGCAGGCACCGGAGGTGTGAGACGAGTTTTGGCAATAGGCCACAACGAAGCTGTAGCTGACCCAACTATTGTTGCTGGTACGTTCCTTCTCGATAATTCATACGCATGCATATTATTCGATAGTGGAGCGGAGAGAAGTTTCGTGAGTCAAAACTTTATTCATTTACTTAAACCTAAACCTAGCAAGTTAGAAAAATCATTCACTATAGAGATGGCCAATGGAAAAACCGAAAACACAAATTGCATATACATGGGCTGTACGTTAACATTAGACGGCCATTCTTTCCCAATCAATCTCATGCCGGTTCAAATTAAAAGTTTCGACGTCATAGTCGGCATGGATTGGTTGAGCCTTCTTCGCGCCGACATCATGTGCTTTGAGAAAGCAGTCCGTCTTAACCTCCCAAACAACGAAACATTAGTTATCTACGGCGACAAATCTAGTGCAAACCTTCGCATCATTTCGTGCATCCAAGCTCGAAAGTGCTTGCGGAAGGATTGTCGAGCATTCCTAGCGCACATCGTCGATACAAGTCAAGAACTGAAGGACATCAAGAGCATCTCGGTAGTACGCGACTTTCCCGATATCTTTCCAGAAGAACTGCCAGGATTACCACCGCAACGCCAAGTCGAGTTTAGAATCGACTTAATTCCAGGAGCTACCCCAGTAGCGAAGTCGCCTTATCGTCTTGCACCAGCAGAGATGCAGGAACTTTCCAGTCAACTTAATGAACTCCTTCACAAAGGATTCATAAGACCAAGTTTCTCACCTTGGGGAGCACCGGTCTTGTTTGTAAAGAAGAAAGACGGATCGTTCCGTATGTGCATCGACTACAGAGAGCTGAACAAACTTACTGTCAAGAACCGCTATCCTCTACCCCGTATCGACGACCTATTCGATCAACTTCAAGGGGCGAACTACTTCTCCAAAATAGACCTGCGATCCGGATATCACCAATTACGAGTTCTAGAGAGGGACATTCCAAAGACAGCCTTCCGAACTCGTTATGGACACTACGAATTCGTGGTGATGCCGTTCGGATTAACCAATGCACCAGCAGTATTTATGGACCTAATGAATAGGGTATGCCGCCCTTACTTGGATCAGTTCGTCATCGTCTTTATCGATGATATACTTATCTACTCTCGAAGTGAGGAAGAGCATAGTCAACACCTACGAAAAGTCCTAGAAACACTGCGAACGGAGAAACTCTATGCGAAGTTCTCTAAATGCGAATTTTGGATTCGAAGAGTCGAATTTTTAGGTCACGTTGTTAGCGAGAAAGGTATACACGTGGACCCTTCCAAAATTAAGGCTATTGAGAACTGGTCGGCACCAAAGACACCTACAGAAATTCGTCAATTTCTAGGTCTAGCTGGCTACTATCGCAGATTCATAAAGAACTTTTCGAGCATTGCGAAACCTCTTACTTCATTAACCCAGAAAGGAGTGGCCTTTGACTGGGAAGCGAAACAAGAGAAGGCATTCCAGACACTAAAACAGGCCTTGTGCACCGCACCGATACTATCCCTCCCCGAAGGGATAGAAGACTTCGTAGTGTATTGCGATGCTTCAAATCAAGGACTTGGTTGTGTTCTTATGCAAAGAGGGAAGGTTATCTCTTATGCCTCCCGACAGCTTAAGACACACGAAGTGAACTATACGACACACGACCTCGAGTTAGGAGCAGTGGTATTTGCTCTGAAGATCTGGAGGCACTACTTATACGGAACAAAGAGTACTATATTCACCGATCACAAGAGCCTTCAACACATTTTCGATCAGAAGGAACTCAACATGCGACAACGACGATGGGTTGAGTTACTGAATGACTACGAATGCGAAATTCGTTATCATCCTGGCAAGGCCAACGTAGTAGCCGACGCCCTCAGTCGAAAGGAATACACTGGTCGGAGGGTCAAATCTCTGACCATGACTATCCATTCCCACCTATCCACACAAATTAAAGAAGCACAAATGGAAGCTTTGCAACCTGAAAATGTGGCGGGTGAATCCCTGCGAGGAATGGAGAAGAATTTAGAAGTCAAGGGTGGCGGAGCCTACTATCTCATGGACCGAATCTGGACCCCAAATCATGGTGGTTTCAGAAACGTAGTCATGACCGAGGCTCACAATTCAAGATATTCCGTTCACCCGGGTTCAGATAAAATGTATCTGGATCTTAAGAAACTGTACTGGTGGCCTAACATGAAAGCAGAAATTGCTACCTTCGTGAGTAAATGTCTTACTTGCGCTAAGGTTAAGGTCGAGTATCAGAAACCGTCAGGACTACTACAACAACCAGAGATACCGGAATGGAAATGGGAGCGGATTACTATGGACTTCATAACCAAGTTACCTAAGACGACAAGTGGACTCGATACCATATGGGTCATTGTCGACAGATTGACCAAATCCGCACATTTCCTACCCATCAAGGAGACTGACAAAATGGAGAAGCTTACAAGAACTTACTTAAGGGAAGTAGTGCGACTGCATGGTGTTCCGATATCCATTATCTCCGATCGAGATAGTAGATTCACTTCAAGGTTCTGGCAATCACTACAAAGTTCCCTGGGAACTAGGCTAGACATGAGTACAGCCTACCACCCACAGACAGACGGACAAAGTGAGAGAACAATACAAACTTTAGAAGACATGCTGAGAGCCTGCGTGATTGACTTTGGAAAGGCATGGGATATTCATTTACCCCTTGTCGAATTTTCATACAACAATAGTTATCATACAAGCATAAAGGCTGCTCCGTTTGAAGCCCTCTATGGTCGAAAGTGCAGATCCCCTCTGTGCTGGACTGAAGTTGGCGATACCCAGTTAGCTAGAGGAAGAGTTCCTGAAAGCACTCTCACAGGTCCGGAGATCATACGTGAAACAACAGAGAAGATCGTTCAGATTCGTGAACGATTGAAGGCCTCAAGAGACCGACAGAAAAGCTACGCTGACCAAAGGAGGAAACCTTTAGAATTCCAGGTAGGAGACCACGTCTTATTAAAGGTCTCACCGTGGAAGGGTTTAATACGATTTGGAAAGCGTGGGAAACTAAATCCAAGATACATAGGGCCTTTCGAGATTCTTGCCAGGATCGGCCCTGTGGCTTACAAGCTTAACCTACCGCGCGAACTTAGTAACATCCATCCAACCTTCCACGTCTCAAACTTGAAAAAGTGTCTGTCCGACGAGACTCTTGTTATTCCACTCGACGAGATCGAGATCAACGAGAGCCTCAACTTTGTGGAAGAACCAGTAGAAATCATGGATCGAGAGGTCAAACAAACAAAACAAAGTCGCATACCCATCGTGAAGGTTCGCTGGAACGCCAAGCGGGGACCCGAATTCACATGGGAACGCGAAGATCAGATGAAACAAAAGTACCCTCATCTCTTTCATGTTCACTAGTATCTTTGCTACTTTAAATTTCGGGACGAAATTCTCTCTAACGGGGGGATGATGTGGCAACCCGATATTTCAACTCCTTGTAAGGACCAGAATGGGTCAAGTATTGTAACTGCTTCTAAGTAATAAAATTTACTTTCATAATAAAACGTAAAAATAGTTCTATTTAATTTCCTTCTATGATTAAATGTCTTTGAACCATGATCGTATGTGAAAAGAACGCCCAAATCCGACTTCATATAGCGAAGATGTGATTTTTCCAAGTTCGGCTTAGCAACAGACCGCTAAAAACTCGAATCGGAGATCGAGCGACTTTTGGCCGGAATGACCTAAACGAGAATCGAAGGTCTCGACAATGGTATTCCAGCGGTAAAAAGTCTGGCAAAAACCGACATCAGATAAAGAAGTTATGAATTTTCTAAGAAATTCCTTAAACACGATGGATTTTTAATAAATAATAAAAATATAATTTTGGAATTTGCCGACGGTGTCTAAACGAAAGTTGTAGAGCGTAGTCTCACCTACGCGAGGATATAAAGACCATCGAAAACGGAGTTCGTATGAAGAAGATATGGATTTTTGAAGTTTATTAAATAAATTATTTATTTATTTAATTCAAAATTCGGATATTATCCGAAGGGGAGTCAGCATCCTCCTCCGAAGTACGCGCTGCGTACTCCTGTACGCCCCGCGTAACCGAGAGGATTGGCCTCGGATCGTCCACGTCGCCATATCCGAGGAATCCGATCCATCCGACCCGTCCGACCCGACGTCCCATCCGACCCGGCGTCCCATCCGACCCACCTCCCCAGCAACCCGTCCCATCCGAACCGAGGCAGTCGAGGCTTCGGTCATGCATGACGTACGCGTACGCAGCGCGTACGAGCGTACGCCCCGTGTACCGAGGCAGACCAGCCTTCCTATAAATAGAATGCGAGGGTTTCCAAAGAAAGGGTTCATTTCTCTTCTCTCTCTCTCAACTTTGCCTCGTTTTCCGTGTCCGTTCAAACCCGAAGCTCTGGTCTTTTTGGCTCAAGTCCCGAAGGTCGATTTTACTCCCGAGATTCCCGAGAATCCCGAGGAAAATCCGTTTCCCGAGACGAAACTCTGCCCGGTTTTCCATCTCGCTATCTTCAAACTTTCAAGTGAGTTTCATACCCCTAAATCAACCTTTTTAATTAGTCTAAATACTTTATTATGCTTTCAAAGGGGGGGATTACAAGTAAAACACACGAGTATTATCGTGCGTTACATAAAGAAATTCTTTTATATACTGTTATATATTCAAATCACATGCGATTTATAAACATTTAAAGGAACTTATATATATATGTATATATGTATATATATATAACATATGTCACAATAGCATTTTACCTTTTAAAATATAATGTTCTTGTAATGCATGTATAAACTAAACTATTCTTAGATTTTTCTTGTCTATCCTAGACTCTACACCCAAAAATCTATACTTTCATAAACAAGCGATTCCTTTCTCAATGTTTCTAAACAAACAAGACACGTTTTTTGGAAACTATAATAGGTATGGTTTTACGAAACAAATTTCTAACTCTTATGTAGTAGAATCACATATTTCAAGAAGTTCACTTTCGTGTACAAGAACAAACGTAACATTTTAACAAGTAGATCTGTTTTTATACCACGGATTTGTGAGACACTAACTTCATGTACGTTCGAGTACACATTTCAAGTCCTGTATTATATACCAGAATCCCTTGGAGGGGGAGCATGGTGTTTGTGTATAGATCTATACGGGCTTGACAAACCCGCGCCCTGACTGTTAGCTGCAGTCCACCGTTTGGGGTGACAAACGTCATAACATTTCAACGCCTGAAGAACGTTGTGTATAGGCATTCAGAGTCAATAGTATGGTTATAAAACTCACAAGGGGTATTAAAATGCATTGATTTACAAGGTTTTCAAATTCATTGGTTCTTTTACATTTACATACATTTTAGAAACAAACATTGGTCTTGAGTGAAGGCTACTTTTATACTAGTAGAAAATATTGGATTTTCTAACCATAAACAAACGAAGATAAAACATTTCAGTTCATTCAAACATTGTCACTTAAATACTTATGAAATTCACCAGCTTAAATGCTGATCTACTCTTTCAAAATTACTTGTATGTCCCAGGGAATCAGTAATTTCAGGTATTCATTTCGCTTTTGATGAAGGGATGCTGCGGCGCCAGTTTAATCTCGTATTTTGACATCATATTGTAATTGAGTTTTGAACATGTAACTTTTGACAAATGTAAACTTTCAATTATATATATGATGGTTGTATTGCTTTCTTTACTATGTATTCATTTGTTACGTTACCACATGAAGTCATCCGCCCCCGAACGTTTCCGCCGTTCAGGTTTGGGGGTGTGACAACATTACACTGAGAGGTTAAAGAGATGTAGATCACTAGTGTAAATAAATGTAAGTTCTGTTTATGCTTATGTTTTTGTATTGACGATGACATCCCAAACGTTTTAGAATGAATAAAATACGTTTCTTCGAAAATGTTTTGATAACGTATTTAACATGTTTTTCTGGGAAAAAATTCCGCAACATTTTTATGAAAAGAAGTACTCTGATTTTTACAAAGCATAAACAAAATCGGTCTTTTCTGGCCGTGAAAATGGGGATGTCACAGTTGGTATCAGAGCATTAGTTTAAGCGAATTAGGAATTTGTAGGAAATTTCTAGACTTAAACTTAGAATGCTAAGCGATGATTGTAAGGTGTGAGCACTAGCTTATTTTAGGAGTTATGCCTAAAATGCTTTTATGTGCTAAATGCTTTGTGCATGATATGTTGTTAATTATTCGGATCTATGGTCTGTTGCCGACCGGATCTGGAAACCTTATGTGTTTAGGATGCTAAACGTACGATACGATATTAGAACTAGCATGTAAACGTTTCGGAGTGATAAGGATGATTTAAATGTCAATCCTAAGTAAAGGTCTAGATTCACCTTATTCGGTGTATAGATCAAGATGGAAAGAACCCGTAGCGGAAACGTGAATGCAAATGGGAACCGAAACCAACCCCCAGTGATTGAGCAAATACCGGTTGTGGAAGCCGCTGCTGAGCCAATAACGATGGCCGAAGTGCAAGCGATGATCCAGGCGATGTTGGATCGTCAAATGGAGGAAACCAGACGTTTTCTCCAGCAAAATCGAGAGGAAGCGACCATTCAGATCGAACAGCCCGAGTTGAACGAAGGGCAGACTGAGGAAGGAAACTGCAGTGGGACTGTTGGTCAAGTCAACCTACCAATAGTTCGACAAAACAACCAAGATGAAGAAGTCGAGAGGAATGGATGCAAGTACAAGGATTTTTTGACTTGCAAGCCATCGACTTTCACTGGAAAGGAGGATCCGATCGGGGTCATGGATTGGATCTCGGAGATGGAATTAGCTTTCATAACGTGTGATTGCAAGGGAAAACAACAAACCACGTTTGCGGTACGCCAGTTCAGAGGAGGCGCGGTTCTTTGGTGGAATACCTTGGGGAAGACTCTGAGCCCCCAATGAGCCCCTGCAACTGACATGGGCGGAATTTCTGGTGCAATTCAAACGTAGGTACTGCTCAGCCCAAAATCTGCTCGAGCTAGAAAACCAATTCCTTACCTTGAAGAAAGGAAGCATGTCTGTTGATGAATACACCAACAACTTCACGGAAAAGATGGAGTTCGCCTTACGTCTTGTTCCGGATGAGCTGAAGAAAGTTGACAAGTATGCAAAAGGACTTCCATGGGAGTACGCGGTGCCAGTGCGTCAGGCACCTACTTTGGAGGCATCTATCTGGGCTGCCAAGTCGGTTGAGGAGATGATCAAGGGAAGAGCCGCCAACAAGACCGAGGTTGGCGAAAAGAGGAAGTTTGAGGGGTCTGCGAAGCCCGATGAGAGAAGCAAGTCCAGTACAAGGAAGTTTAGAGGAGGAGGGAGTGAAGAAAGATGGTGCGAGAAGTGCAAAAAGAAACACTCTAGAAAATGCGGTGAGGAGGTGACTTGTTTCAAGTGTGGGAAGCATGGGCATTATGCAAACGAGTGTAAATTCAACAAAAGGGTGTGTTACGAATGTAACGAGGAAGGGCACTTCAAGCAAGATTTCCCAAAGAGAGAAGGGGCTACAAAGCCAAATGTGCCGCCAAAGCCAAAGGCAAGAGCATTTCAAATGATCCTTGACGAAGCAGCTGACGATGCAAGGAATCAGGAGTAAGGATGGATATATAGAGATCAAGTTATGAAGAAGCCATATAGATAGTGTCATATGATGTAGCCTATTAGAGGCATAATCTAGGGTGAACTTGAACACCCATGTAATAGTTTCAAGGAATAATAAAAACCTTCGTTTTGATATTTGATGTGTTAAGCTGTTATGTGATTTTCTTGTTTGGTGACTTGGAAAGACTGCGGAAAAATACTTGGGACGAGTATGAGTAGATGTGAATAGTAGTAGAGGCCTATACTACCGGAAGCACAGGACTCACACTTGGATCTGGGAAAGTCACAAGGTTACCAAGAAGCTAGTAATTGATTTCGTTTTATTCAAGTATGTCGTTACCATTGTTTCGGTAATGACTAAGAAGATTGTTGTTATCCCGACCCTAGTGGTCATATCACATTGAGTCCGACAACGATGAGTAGGTTATGTGGTTCAGAGAACCAAGTTTGATGTAGCGTCCGACTTAAACAAAACTATTGAAATCAAAGCGATCAATAGAAGTATCGCGCTCGTTGTTAAAGAAGTTGGTAGCTAGAAATGCTACATGTTAAAATGTGATTGTATCACATTAGACCATGAAGGAAGGCATATTCCATTCCGGAATTTGACTCTAAGAGACCTGAGTCTAAGCGTTGCTACATACGATGATAGGTCATTAGAATATGACACATCGGTCAGTTGTAGTAATCAAATTAACTTATCCTAAGTTTGTTAAGAAGAAGAAGAAGGAGTCTCTGATAAAGAATGAGGTTGTGACACGAAGGTCGTGATTGGAAGTCTAACATTAGATAGAGAGGGGGCCCTAGATCGGGCACCGCCTGTGGTCAAGAAGTCTTAGAGTTAGATACTCATTCGAAGAAACATCAAAGTTACGGTTATTACTTAGGATGAAGAGATAACGTATGGGGTCATCATGTGCGCCCTGTTTCGTTGATGATTCCGGGACGTAATCATCCTAAGGGGGAGATAATTGTAATGCCCGTAGATCCGGGCTAGTCAATTTAGAGGCAATAAGTGTCGAAAACGACTTTTCGGCAAGAGATTATTTGTAATAAATAGTCTTAACCAAGTTGTAGAATATGTCTCAAGGTTTCCATACATATAAAGAACGCCGAAATCCGAGTTATAACGAAGGAGTTATGGCACGTTGAAGTTTTACGGCAAAACCGACACGGCACCGGCAAGCGTAAATAGTGAATTTACGATAGAACAATATTTAGCCTTATTGATCTAAACGAAAGTCGTAGAATATGTTAAACCAAGAAAATCCATAAAAAGAACGCCCAAATCTGACTTCGTATGAAGAAGTTATGATTTTTCTAAGATTCGGCTTAGCAGTGCACGGCCCGAAACTCGAATTTTAGTTCGAGCGGTTTTTGGCTTACGCGACCTAAATGAGAGTTGAAGATCTCATTAGTAGAAACTCAACGGTAAAAATACATACGAAAACGGAGTCCGTATGAAGGAGTTACGAATTATTCGCGGTCATTTAGCAGTCTAATCTCCTCCTACTGTTAAATTTAAGATCGGTCGAGAATTAGCCGACGGAGTCTAAACGAAAGTTGTAGATCTTGATTTTACCTACGCGTGGATATAAAGAACGTCGAAAATGAAGCTCGTATGCGAAAGTTATGGGGTTTAGAAGTCGGTAGGGTGCTGCTGCAAAAGGGGTGACGTGGCTGAATATGGGCCAAGGCTTTCTCCCCAAGGAAAGCCATCAGATGATGACACGTGGCACCAACTCGGCGAGTTCGTCAGGATTTCACCCTATAAACAGAAGTGTCGGGTTTCTCTCATTTCTCACACCTTTCCCCACTTCTTTCTCTCTCTACACACTCTCTCTCTAGCCTACCTTAATCCCCCTAAAGCCTAGGTAAACCCCCTAGCACCCGAAGGAAACCCCGAGGCTCCCGGAGTCCCGAGAAAAGAGCCTTTCGGCTCGGAAACGCTGCTCCAGCGAAGCCCGGTTTTCGAGAAAACCCGCTGTAAGTGAGCCACGCCTAACCTATCTTTAGTATAGCTTATGTTTTAATATAGTAATGTTATTAGGACCTTATAATAAGTATTTGGGCTATTATTACGAGTTATATTGAGTGTTATTTAACTCTTATGTAATAATAATAATAATAGTTGGACTATTAATTAGCCGCAGTTATCGTTAGACTAAACCCTAGTGGTATTGATACTAGGTTTTATCGAAGGAATCGTTTTGAGAGTATCGAAGCGTTGTCCGAGTGCTGAGTCACCACCTTTCAAGTGAGTGCATGGTCCCTTTCAGCTTACACATAGATATGAAGTATTTTATAAAAATTACGTGCTATGTGTGCATATTATCTGAATACTTGCTATCTATGCTGGATGAACGTTTTATACATGTTTTCAATGATTTAAACTGTATAAGTATTTTATATCTACAAAATATGTTGGGTAAAACATGGGTAGATGAATGATGAGGAATAAAAGCTGAAATAGAGGAACACTAGTAGTGCGGACCTAGTGCCCTATAGGTATACATTGGCAGCAGTGGACCTAGTACCCTATAGATGAGCACTGGCAGCTGCGCCACAACCCGTAGATGTTTTAGATCTACGGTAAACGTCCTAGCAGCTGCGCTCTAAGGACAGTATCGGCAGCTGCGCCTAATAGGGAGTCTTATGACCATGACAGTAGCGTTTAAAGGTCAATACTGGCAGAAGCGCCTCATAGAAAATGTCCAAATTCTGGCAGTTGCGCCTAAGTGATAATATTAGCAGCTGCGCTTGACCAATGTGTCATTGACAACAATGGAATTCATGTTGTTTCTTTAGGATGCTCCTTAGGAATGAATGAATGAGAAATAGCGGATTCTTAGGGTAGATCCTTAAGAATAAGGAAGATAATGGGGATGGGTAATTGGGTTGATTGTTTAATTGTTTAAACATAATAATTATATTATTGTAGGTTGAAAACCCTATGTACTCACCAGGTTTCCCAACCTGACCCACTCAGTTTATTTATATCACAGGTGTTGTTATGAAGTCACATTACACTGAGAGGTTAAAGAGATGTAGATCACTAGTGTAAATAAATGTAAGTTCTGTTTATGCTTATGTTTTTGTATTGACGATGACATCCCAAACGTTTTAGAATGAATAAAATACGTTTCTTCGAAAATGTTTTGATAACGTATTTAACATGTTTTTCTGGGAAAAAATTCCGCAACATTTTTATGAAAAGAAGTACTCTGATTTTTACAAAGCATAAACAAAATCGGTCTTTTCTGGCCGTGAAAATGGGGATGTCACAGTTGGTATCAGAGCATTAGTTTAAGCGAATTAGGAATTTGTAGGAAATTTCTAGACTTAAACTTAGAATGCTAAGCGATGATTGTAAGGTGTGAGCACTAGCTTATTTTAGGAGTTATGCCTAAAATGCTTTTATGTGCTAAATGCTTTGTGCATGATATGTTGTTAATTATTCGGATCTATGGTCTGTTGCCGACCGGATCTGGAAACCTTATGTGTTTAGGATGCTAAACGTACGATACGATATTAGAACTAGCATGTAAACGTTTCGGAGTGATAAGGATGATTTAAATGTCAATCCTAAGTAAAGGTCTAGATTCACCTTATTCGGTGTATAGATCAAGATGGAAAGAACCCGTAGCGGAAACGTGAATGCAAATGGGAACCGAAACCAACCCCCAGTGATTGAGCAAATACCGGTTGTGGAAGCCGCTGCTGAGCCAATAACGATGGCCGAAGTGCAAGCGATGATCCAGGCGATGTTGGATCGTCAAATGGAGGAAACCAGACGTTTTCTCCAGCAAAATCGAGAGGAAGCGACCATTCAGATCGAACAGCCCAAGTTGAACGAAGGGCAGACTGAGGAAGGAAACTACAGTGGGACTGTTGGTCAAGTCAACCTACCAATAGTTCGACAAAACAACCAAGATGAAGAAGTCGAGAGGAATGGATGCAAGTACAAGGATTTTTTGACTTGCAAGCCATCGACTTTCACTGGAAAGGAGGATCCGATCGGGGTCATGGATTGGATCTCGGAGATGGAATTAGCTTTCATAACGTGTGATTGCAAGGGAAAACAACAAACCACGTTTGCGGTACGCCAGTTCAGAGGAGGCGCGGTTCTTTGGTGGAATACCTTGGGGAAGACTCTGAGCCCCCAATGAGCCCCTGCAACTGACATGGGCGGAATTTCTGGTGCAATTCAAACGTAGGTACTGCTCAGCCCAAAATCTGCTCGAGCTAGAAAACCAATTCCTTACCTTGAAGAAAGGAAGCATGTCTGTTGATGAATACACCAACAACTTCACGGAAAAGATGGAGTTCGCCTTACGTCTTGTTCCGGATGAGCTGAAGAAAGTTGACAAGTATGCAAAAGGACTTCCATGGGAGTACGCGGTGCCAGTGCGTCAGGCACCTACTTTGGAGGCATCTATCTGGGCTGCCAAGTCGGTTGAGGAGATGATCAAGGGAAGAGCCGCCAACAAGACCGAGGTTGGCGAAAAGAGGAAGTTTGAGGGGTCTGCGAAGCCCGATGAGAGAAGCAAGTCCAGTACAAGGAAGTTTAGAGGAGGAGGGAGTGAAGAAAGATGGTGCGAGAAGTGCAAAAAGAAACACTCTAGAAAATGCGGTGAGGAGGTGACTTGTTTCAAGTGTGGGAAGCATGGGCATTATGCAAACGAGTGTAAATTCAACAAAAGGGTGTGTTACGAATGTAACGAGGAAGGGCACTTCAAGCAAGATTTCCCAAAGAGAGAAGGGGCTACAAAGCCAAATGTGCCGCCAAAGCCAAAGGCAAGAGCATTTCAAATGATCCTTGACGAAGCAGCTGACGATGCAAGGAATCAGGAGTAAGGATGGATATATAGAGATCAAGTTATGAAGAAGCCATATAGATAGTGTCATATGATGTAGCCTATTAGAGGCATAATCTAGGGTGAACTTGAACACCCATGTAATAGTTTCAAGGAATAATAAAAACCTTCGTTTTGATATTTGATGTGTTAAGCTGTTATGTGATTTTCTTGTTTGGTGACTTGGAAAGACTGCGGAAAAATACTTGGGACGAGTATGAGTAGATGTGAATAGTAGTAGAGGCCTATACTACCGGAAGCACAGGACTCACACTTGGATCTGGGAAAGTCACAAGGTTACCAAGAAGCTAGTAATTGATTTCGTTTTATTCAAGTATGTCGTTACCATTGTTTCGGTAATGACTAAGAAGATTGTTGTTATCCCGACCCTAGTGGTCATATCACATTGAGTCCGACAACGATGAGTAGGTTATGTGGTTCAGAGAACCAAGTTTGATGTAGCGTCCGACTTAAACAAAACTATTGAAATCAAAGCGATCAATAGAAGTATCGCGCTCGTTGTTAAAGAAGTTGGTAGCTAGAAATGCTACATGTTAAAATGTGATTGTATCACATTAGACCATGAAGGAAGGCATATTCCATTCCGGAATTTGACTCTAAGAGACCTGAGTCTAAGCGTTGCTACATACGATGATAGGTCATTAGAATATGACACATCGGTCAGTTGTAGTAATCAAATTAACTTATCCTAAGTTTGTTAAGAAGAAGAAGAAGGAGTCTCTGATAAAGAATGAGGTTGTGACACGAAGGTCGTGATTGGAAGTCTAACATTAGATAGAGAGGGGGCCCTAGATCGGGCACCGCCTGTGGTCAAGAAGTCTTAGAGTTAGATACTCATTCGAAGAAACATCAAAGTTACGGTTATTACTTAGGATGAAGAGATAACGTATGGGGTCATCATGTGCGCCCTGTTTCGTTGATGATTCCGGGACGTAATCATCCTAAGGGGGAGATAATTGTAATGCCCGTAGATCCGGGCTAGTCAATTTAGAGGCAATAAGTGTCGAAAACGACTTTTCGGCAAGAGATTATTTATAATAAATAGTCTTAACCAAGTTGTAGAATATGTCTCAAGGTTTCCATACATATAAAGAACGCCGAAATCCGAGTTATAACGAAGGAGTTATGGCACGTTGAAGTTTTACGGCAAAACCGACACGGCACCGGCAAGCGTAAATAGTGAATTTACGATAGAACAATATTTAGCCTTATTGATCTAAACGAAAGTCGTAGAATATGTTAAACCAAGAAAATCCATAAAAAGAACGCCCAAATCTGACTTCGTATGAAGAAGTTATGATTTTTCTAAGATTCGGCTTAGCAGTGCACGGCCCGAAACTCGAATTTTAGTTCGAGCGGTTTTTGGCTTACGCGACCTAAATGAGAGTTGAAGATCTCATTAGTAGAAACTCAACGGTAAAAATACATACGAAAACGGAGTCCGTATGAAGGAGTTACGAATTATTCGCGGTCATTTAGCAGTCTAATCTCCTCCTACTGTTAAATTTAAGATCGGTCGAGAATTAGCCGACGGAGTCTAAACGAAAGTTGTAGATCTTGATTTTACCTACGCGTGGATATAAAGAACGTCGAAAATGAAGCTCGTATGCGAAAGTTATGGGGTTTAGAAGTCGGTAGGGTGCTGCTGCAAAAGGGGTGACGTGGCTGAATATGGGCCAAGGCTTTCTCCCCAAGGAAAGCCATCAGATGATGACACGTGGCACCAACTCGGCGAGTTCGTCAGGATTTCACCCTATAAACAGAAGTGTCGGGTTTCTCTCATTTCTCACACCTTTCCCCACTTCTTTCTCTCTCTACACACTCTCTCTCTAGCCTACCTTAATCCCCCTAAAGCCTAGGTAAACCCCCTAGCACCCGAAGGAAACCCCGAGGCTCCCGGAGTCCCGAGAAAAGAGCCTTTCGGCTCGGAAACGCTGCTCCAACGAAGCCCGGTTTTCGAGAAAACCCGCTGTAAGTGAGCCACGCCTAACCTATCTTTAGTATAGCTTATGTTTTAATATAGTAATGTTATTAGGACCTTATAATAAGTATTTGGGCTATTATTACGAGTTATATTGAGTGTTATTTAACTCTTATGTAATAATAATAATAATAGTTGGACTATTAATTAGCCACAGTTATCGTTAGACTAAACCCTAGTGGTATTGATACTAGGTTTTATCGAAGGAATCGTTTTGAGAGTATCGAAGCGTTGTCCGAGTGCTGAGTCACCACCTTTCAAGTGAGTGCATGGTCCCTTTCAGCTTACACATAGATATGAAGTATTTTATAAAAATTACGTGCTGTGTGTGCATATTATCTGAATACTTGCTATCTATGCTGGATGAACGTTTTATACATGTTTTCAATGATTTAAACTGTATAAGTATTTTATATCTACAAAATATGTTGGGTAAAACATGGGTAGATGAATGATGAGGAATAAAAGCTGAAATAGAGGAACACTAGTAGTGCGGACCTAGTGCCCTATAGGTATACATTGGCAGCAGTGGACCTAGTACCCTATAGATGAGCACTGGCAGCTGCGCCACAACCCGTAGATGTTTTAGATCTACGGTAAACGTCCTAGCAGCTGCGCTCTAAGGACAGTATCGGCAGCTGCGCCTAATAGGGAGTCTTATGACCATGACAGTAGCGTTTAAAGGTCAATACTGGCAGAAGCGCCTCATAGAAAATGTCCAAATTCTGGCAGTTGCGCCTAAGTGATAATATTAGCAGCTGCGCTTGACCAATGTGTCATTGACAACAATGGAATTCATGTTGTTTCTTTAGGATGCTCCTTAGGAATGAATGAATGAGAAATAGCGGATTCTTAGGGTAGATCCTTAAGAATAAGGAAGATAATGGGGATGGGTAATTGGGTTGATTGTTTAATTGTTTAAACATAATAATTATATTATTGTAGGTTGAAAACCCTATGTACTCACCAGGTTTCCCAACCTGACCCACTCAGTTTATTTATATCACAGGTGTTGTTATGAAGTCACATTACACTGAGAGGTTAAAGAGATGTAGATCACTAGTGTAAATAAATGTAAGTTCTGTTTATGCTTATGTTTTTGTATTGACGATGACATCCCAAACGTTTTAGAATGAATAAAATACGTTTCTTCGAAAATGTTTTGATAACGTATTTAACATGTTTTTCTGGGAAAAAATTCCGCAACATTTTTATGAAAAGAAGTACTCTGATTTTTACAAAGCATAAACAAAATCGGTCTTTTCTGGCCGTGAAAATGGGGATGTCACAGTTGGTATCAGAGCATTAGTTTAAGCGAATTAGGAATTTGTAGGAAATTTCTAGACTTAAACTTAGAATGCTAAGCGATGATTGTAAGGTGTGAGCACTAGCTTATTTTAGGAGTTATGCCTAAAATGCTTTTATGTGCTAAATGCTTTGTGCATGATATGTTGTTAATTATTCGGATCTATGGTCTGTTGCCGACCGGATCTGGAAACCTTATGTGTTTAGGATGCTAAACGTACGATACGATATTAGAACTAGCATGTAAACGTTTCGGAGTGATAAGGATGATTTAAATGTCAATCCTAAGTAAAGGTCTAGATTCACCTTATTCGGTGTATAGATCAAGATGGAAAGAACCCGTAGCGGAAACGTGA
Source organism: Lactuca serriola (assembly GCF_051521515.1). Classification (NCBI taxonomy): domain Eukaryota; kingdom Viridiplantae; phylum Streptophyta; class Magnoliopsida; order Asterales; family Asteraceae; genus Lactuca; species Lactuca serriola. The sequence goes on from NC_136416.1 coordinate 145,782,184, forward strand.
ATGCAAATGGGAACCGAAACCAACCCCCAGTGATTGAGCAAATACCGGTTGTGGAAGCCGCTGCTGAGCCAATAACGATGGCCGAAGTGCAAGCGATGATCCAGGCGATGTTGGATCGTCAAATGGAGGAAACCAGACGTTTTCTCCAGCAAAATCGAGAGGAAGCGACCATTCAGATCGAACAGCCCAAGTTGAACGAAGGGCAGACTGAGGAAGGAAACTACAGTGGGACTGTTGGTCAAGTCAACCTACCAATAGTTCGACAAAACAACCAAGATGAAGAAGTCGAGAGGAATGGATGCAAGTACAAGGATTTTTTGACTTGCAAGCCATCGACTTTCACTGGAAAGGAGGATCCGATCGGGGTCATGGATTGGATCTCGGAGATGGAATTAGCTTTCATAACGTGTGATTGCAAGGGAAAACAACAAACCACGTTTGCGGTACGCCAGTTCAGAGGAGGCGCGGTTCTTTGGTGGAATACCTTGGGGAAGACTCTGAGCCCCCAATGAGCCCCTGCAACTGACATGGGCGGAATTTCTGGTGCAATTCAAACGTAGGTACTGCTCAGCCCAAAATCTGCTCGAGCTAGAAAACCAATTCCTTACCTTGAAGAAAGGAAGCATGTCTGTTGATGAATACACCAACAACTTCACGGAAAAGATGGATTTCGCCTTACGTCTTGTTCCGGATGAGCTGAAGAAAGTTGACAAGTATGCAAAAGGACTTCCATGGGAGTACGCGGTGCCAGTGCGTCAGGCACCTACTTTGGAGGCATCTATCTGGGCTGCCAAGTCGGTTGAGGAGATGATCAAGGGAAGAGCCGCCAACAAGACCGAGGTTGGCGAAAAGAGGAAGTTTGAGGGGTCTGCGAAGCCCGATGAGAGAAGCAAGTCCAGTACAAGGAAGTTTAGAGGAGGAGGGAGTGAAGAAAGATGGTGCGAGAAGTGCAAAAAGAAACACTCTAGAAAATGCGGTGAGGAGGTGACTTGTTTCAAGTGTGGGAAGCATGGGCATTATGCAAACGAGTGTAAATTCAACAAAAGGGTGTGTTACGAATGTAACGAGGAAGGGCACTTCAAGCAAGATTTCCCAAAGAGAGAAGGGGCTACAAAGCCAAATGTGCCGCCAAAGCCAAAGGCAAGAGCATTTCAAATGATCCTTGACGAAGCAGCTGACGATGCAAGGAATCAGGAGTAAGGATGGATATATAGAGATCAAGTTATGAAGAAGCCATATAGATAGTGTCATATGATGTAGCCTATTAGAGGCATAATCTAGGGTGAACTTGAACACCCATGTAATAGTTTCAAGGAATAATAAAAACCTTCGTTTTGATATTTGATGTGTTAAGCTGTTATGTGATTTTCTTGTTTGGTGACTTGGAAAGACTGCGGAAAAATACTTGGGACGAGTATGAGTAGATGTGAATAGTAGTAGAGGCCTATACTACCGGAAGCACAGGACTCACACTTGGATCTGGGAAAGTCACAAGGTTACCAAGAAGCTAGTAATTGATTTCGTTTTATTCAAGTATGTCGTTACCATTGTTTCGGTAATGACTAAGAAGATTGTTGTTATCCCGACCCTAGTGGTCATATCACATTGAGTCCGACAACGATGAGTAGGTTATGTGGTTCAGAGAACCAAGTTTGATGTAGCGTCCGACTTAAACAAAACTATTGAAATCAAAGCGATCAATAGAAGTATCGCGCTCGTTGTTAAAGAAGTTGGTAGCTAGAAATGCTACATGTTAAAATGTGATTGTATCACATTAGACCATGAAGGAAGGCATATTCCATTCCGGAATTTGACTCTAAGAGACCTGAGTCTAAGCGTTGCTACATACGATGATAGGTCATTAGAATATGACACATCGGTCAGTTGTAGTAATCAAATTAACTTATCCTAAGTTTGTTAAGAAGAAGAAGAAGGAGTCTCTGATAAAGAATGAGGTTGTGACACGAAGGTCGTGATTGGAAGTCTAACATTAGATAGAGAGGGGGCCCTAGATCGGGCACCGCCTGTGGTCAAGAAGTCTTAGAGTTAGATACTCATTCGAAGAAACATCAAAGTTACGGTTATTACTTAGGATGAAGAGATAACGTATGGGGTCATCATGTGCGCCCTGTTTCGTTGATGATTCCGGGACGTAATCATCCTAAGGGGGAGATAATTGTAATGCCCGTAGATCCGGGCTAGTCAATTTAGAGGCAATAAGTGTCGAAAACGACTTTTCGGCAAGAGATTATTTGTAATAAATAGTCTTAACCAAGTTGTAGAATATGTCTCAAGGTTTCCATACATATAAAGAACGCCGAAAGCCGAGTTATAACGAAGGAGTTATGGCACGTTGAAGTTTTACGGCAAAACCGACACGGCACCGGCAAGCGTAAATAGTGAATTTACGATAGAACAATATTTAGCCTTATTGATCTAAACGAAAGTCGTAGAATATGTTAAACCAAGAAAATCCATAAAAAGAACGCCCAAATCTGACTTCGTATGAAGAAGTTATGATTTTTCTAAGATTCGGCTTAGCAGTGCACGGCCCGAAACTCGAATTTTAGTTCGAGCGGTTTTTGGCTTACGCGACCTAAATGAGAGTTGAAGATCTCATTAGTAGAAACTCAACGGTAAAAATACATACGAAAACGGAGTCCGTATGAAGGAGTTACGAATTATTCGCGGTCATTTAGCAGTCTAATCTCCTCCTACTGTTAAATTTAAGACCGGTCGAGAATTAGCCGACGGAGTCTAAACGAAAGTTGTAGATCTTGATTTTACCTACGCGTGGATATAAAGAACGTCGAAAATGAAGCTCGTATGCGAAAGTTATGGGGTTTAGAAGTCGGTAGGGTGCTGCTGCAAAAGGGGTGACGTGGCTGAATATGGGCCAAGGCTTTCTCCCCAAGGAAAGCCATCAGATGATGACACGTGGCACCAACTCGGCGAGTTCGTCAGGATTTCACCCTATAAACAGAAGTGTCGGGTTTCTCTCATTTCTCACACCTTTCCCCACTTCTTTCTCTCTCTACACACTCTCTCTCTAGCCTACCTTAATCCCCCTAAAGCCTAGGTAAACCCCCTAGCACCCGAAGGAAACCCCGAGGCTCCCGGAGTCCCGAGAAAAGAGCCTTTCGGCTCGGAAACGCTGCTCCAGCGAAGCCCGGTTTTCGAGAAAACCCGCTGTAAGTGAGCCACGCCTAACCTATCTTTAGTATAGCTTATGTTTTAATATAGTAATGTTATTAGGACCTTATAATAAGTATTTGGGCTATTATTACGAGTTATATTGAGTGTTATTTAACTCTTATGTAATAATAATAATAATAGTTGGACTATTAATTAGCCGCAGTTATCGTTAGACTAAACCCTAGTGGTATTGATACTAGGTTTTATCGAAGGAATCGTTTTGAGAGTATCGAAGCGTTGTCCGAGTGCTGAGTCACCACCTTTCAAGTGAGTGCATGGTCCCTTTCAGCTTACACATAGATATGAAGTATTTTATAAAAATTACGTGCTATGTGTGCATATTATCTGAATACTTGCTATCTATGCTGGATGAACGTTTTATACATGTTTTCAATGATTTAAACTGTATAAGTATTTTATATCTACAAAATATGTTGGGTAAAACATGGGTAGATGAATGATGAGGAATAAAAGCTGAAATAGAGGAACACTAGTAGTGCGGACCTAGTGCCCTATAGGTATACATTGGCAGCAGTGGACCTAGTACCCTATAGATGAGCACTGGCAGCTGCGCCACAACCCGTAGATGTTTTAGATCTACGGTAAACGTCCTAGCAGCTGCGCTCTAAGGACAGTATCGGCAGCTGCGCCTAATAGGGAGTCTTATGACCATGACAGTAGCGTTTAAAGGTCAATACTGGCAGAAGCGCCTCATAGAAAATGTCCAAATTCTGGCAGTTGCGCCTAAGTGATAATATTAGCAGCTGCGCTTGACCAATGTGTCATTGACAACAATGGAATTCATGTTGTTTCTTTAGGATGCTCCTTAGGAATGAATGAATGAGAAATAGCGGATTCTTAGGGTAGATCCTTAAGAATAAGGAAGATAATGGGGATGGGTAATTGGGTTGATTGTTTAATTGTTTAAACATAATAATTATATTATTGTAGGTTGAAAACCCTATGTACTCACCAGGTTTCCCAACCTGACCCACTCAGTTTATTTATATCACAGGTGTTGTTATGAAGTCACATTACACTGAGAGGTTAAAGAGATGTAGATCACTAGTGTAAATAAATGTAAGTTCTGTTTATGCTTATGTTTTTGTATTGACGATGACATCCCAAACGTTTTAGAATGAATAAAATACGTTTCTTCGAAAATGTTTTGATAACGTATTTAACATGTTTTTCTGGGAAAAAATTCCGCAACATTTTTATGAAAAGAAGTACTCTGATTTTTACAAAGCATAAACAAAATCGGTCTTTTCTGGCCGTGAAAATGGGGATGTCACAGTTGGTATCAGAGCATTAGTTTAAGCGAATTAGGAATTTGTAGGAAATTTCTAGACTTAAACTTAGAATGCTAAGCGATGATTGTAAGGTGTGAGCACTAGCTTATTTTAGGAGTTATGCCTAAAATGCTTTTATGTGCTAAATGCTTTGTGCATGATATGTTGTTAATTATTCGGATCTATGGTCTGTTGCCGACCGGATCTGGAAACCTTATGTGTTTAGGATGCTAAACGTACGATACGATATTAGAACTAGCATGTAAACGTTTCGGAGTGATAAGGATGATTTAAATGTCAATCCTAAGTAAAGGTCTAGATTCACCTTATTCGGTGTATAGATCAAGATGGAAAGAACCCGTAGCGGAAACGTGAATGCAAATGGGAACCGAAACCAACCCCCAGTGATTGAGCAAATACCGGTTGTGGAAGCCGCTGCTGAGCCAATAACGATGGCCGAAGTGCAAGCGATGATCCAGGCGATGTTGGATCGTCAAATGGAGGAAACCAGACGTTTTCTCCAGCAAAATCGAGAGGAAGCGACCATTCAGATCGAACAGCCCAAGTTGAACGAAGGGCAGACTGAGGAAGGAAACTACAGTGGGACTGTTGGTCAAGTCAACCTACCAATAGTTCGACAAAACAACCAAGATGAAGAAGTCGAGAGGAATGGATGCAAGTACAAGGATTTTTTGACTTGCAAGCCATCGACTTTCACTGGAAAGGAGGATCCGATCGGGGTCATGGATTGGATCTCGGAGATGGAATTAGCTTTCATAACGTGTGATTGCAAGGGAAAACAACAAACCACGTTTGCGGTACGCCAGTTCAGAGGAGGCGCGGTTCTTTGGTGGAATACCTTGGGGAAGACTCTGAGCCCCCAATGAGCCCCTGCAACTGACATGGGCGGAATTTCTGGTGCAATTCAAACGTAGGTACTGCTCAGCCCAAAATCTGCTCGAGCTAGAAAACCAATTCCTTACCTTGAAGAAAGGAAGCATGTCTGTTGATGAATACACCAACAACTTCACGGAAAAGATGGATTTCGCCTTACGTCTTGTTCCGGATGAGCTGAAGAAAGTTGACAAGTATGCAAAAGGACTTCCATGGGAGTACGCGGTGCCAGTGCGTCAGGCACCTACTTTGGAGGCATCTATCTGGGCTGCCAAGTCGGTTGAGGAGATGATCAAGGGAAGAGCCGCCAACAAGACCGAGGTTGGCGAAAAGAGGAAGTTTGAGGGGTCTGCGAAGCCCGATGAGAGAAGCAAGTCCAGTACAAGGAAGTTTAGAGGAGGAGGGAGTGAAGAAAGATGGTGCGAGAAGTGCAAAAAGAAACACTCTAGAAAATGCGGTGAGGAGGTGACTTGTTTCAAGTGTGGGAAGCATGGGCATTATGCAAACGAGTGTAAATTCAACAAAAGGGTGTGTTACGAATGTAACGAGGAAGGGCACTTCAAGCAAGATTTCCCAAAGAGAGAAGGGGCTACAAAGCCAAATGTGCCGCCAAAGCCAAAGGCAAGAGCATTTCAAATGATCCTTGACGAAGCAGCTGACGATGCAAGGAATCAGGAGTAAGGATGGATATATAGAGATCAAGTTATGAAGAAGCCATATAGATAGTGTCATATGATGTAGCCTATTAGAGGCATAATCTAGGGTGAACTTGAACACCCATGTAATAGTTTCAAGGAATAATAAAAACCTTCGTTTTGATATTTGATGTGTTAAGCTGTTATGTGATTTTCTTGTTTGGTGACTTGGAAAGACTGCGGAAAAATACTTGGGACGAGTATGAGTAGATGTGAATAGTAGTAGAGGCCTATACTACCGGAAGCACAGGACTCACACTTGGATCTGGGAAAGTCACAAGGTTACCAAGAAGCTAGTAATTGATTTCGTTTTATTCAAGTATGTCGTTACCATTGTTTCGGTAATGACTAAGAAGATTGTTGTTATCCCGACCCTAGTGGTCATATCACATTGAGTCCGACAACGATGAGTAGGTTATGTGGTTCAGAGAACCAAGTTTGATGTAGCGTCCGACTTAAACAAAACTATTGAAATCAAAGCGATCAATAGAAGTATCGCGCTCGTTGTTAAAGAAGTTGGTAGCTAGAAATGCTACATGTTAAAATGTGATTGTATCACATTAGACCATGAAGGAAGGCATATTCCATTCCGGAATTTGACTCTAAGAGACCTGAGTCTAAGCGTTGCTACATACGATGATAGGTCATTAGAATATGACACATCGGTCAGTTGTAGTAATCAAATTAACTTATCCTAAGTTTGTTAAGAAGAAGAAGAAGGAGTCTCTGATAAAGAATGAGGTTGTGACACGAAGGTCGTGATTGGAAGTCTAACATTAGATAGAGAGGGGGCCCTAGATCGGGCACCGCCTGTGGTCAAGAAGTCTTAGAGTTAGATACTCATTCGAAGAAACATCAAAGTTACGGTTATTACTTAGGATGAAGAGATAACGTATGGGGTCATCATGTGCGCCCTGTTTCGTTGATGATTCCGGGACGTAATCATCCTAAGGGGGAGATAATTGTAATGCCCGTAGATCCGGGCTAGTCAATTTAGAGGCAATAAGTGTCGAAAACGACTTTTCGGCAAGAGATTATTTGTAATAAATAGTCTTAACCAAGTTGTAGAATATGTCTCAAGGTTTCCATACATATAAAGAACGCCGAAATCCGAGTTATAACGAAGGAGTTATGGCACGTTGAAGTTTTACGGCAAAACCGACACGGCACCGGCAAGCGTAAATAGTGAATTTACGATAGAACAATATTTAGCCTTATTGATCTAAACGAAAGTCGTAGAATATGTTAAACCAAGAAAATCCATAAAAAGAACGCCCAAATCTGACTTCGTATGAAGAAGTTATGATTTTTCTAAGATTCGGCTTAGCAGTGCACGGCCCGAAACTCGAATTTTAGTTCGAGCGGTTTTTGGCTTACGCGACCTAAATGAGAGTTGAAGATCTCATTAGTAGAAACTCAACGGTAAAAATACATACGAAAACGGAGTCCGTATGAAGGAGTTACGAATTATTCGCGGTCATTTAGCAGTCTAATCTCCTCCTACTGTTAAATTTAAGATCGGTCGAGAATTAGCCGACGGAGTCTAAACGAAAGTTGTAGATCTTGATTTTACCTACGCGTGGATATAAAGAACGTCGAAAATGAAGCTCGTATGCGAAAGTTATGGGGTTTAGAAGTCGGTAGGGTGCTGCTGCAAAAGGGGTGACGTGGCTGAATATGGGCCAAGGCTTTCTCCCCAAGGAAAGCCATCAGATGATGACACGTGGCACCAACTCGGCGAGTTCGTCAGGATTTCACCCTATAAACAGAAGTGTCGGGTTTCTCTCATTTCTCACACCTTTCCCCACTTCTTTCTCTCTCTACACACTCTCTCTCTAGCCTACCTTAATCCCCCTAAAGCCTAGGTAAACCCCCTAGCACCCGAAGGAAACCCCGAGGCTCCCGGAGTCCCGAGAAAAGAGCCTTTCGGCTCGGAAACGCTGCTCCAGCGAAGCCCGGTTTTCGAGAAAACCCGCTGTAAGTGAGCCACGCCTAACCTATCTTTAGTATAGCTTATGTTTTAATATAGTAATGTTATTAGGACCTTATAATAAGTATTTGGGCTATTATTACGAGTTATATTGAGTGTTATTTAACTCTTATGTAATAATAATAATAATAGTTGGACTATTAATTAGCCGCAGTTATCGTTAGACTAAACCCTAGTGGTATTGATACTAGGTTTTATCGAAGGAATCGTTTTGAGAGTATCGAAGCGTTGTCCGAGTGCTGAGTCACCACCTTTCAAGTGAGTGCATGGTCCCTTTCAGCTTACACATAGATATGAAGTATTTTATAAAAATTACGTGCTGTGTGTGCATATTATCTGAATACTTGCTATCTATGCTGGATGAACGTTTTATACATGTTTTCAATGATTTAAACTGTATAAGTATTTTATATCTACAAAATATGTTGGGTAAAACATGGGTAGATGAATGATGAGGAATAAAAGCTGAAATAGAGGAACACTAGTAGTGCGGACCTAGTGCCCTATAGGTATACATTGGCAGCAGTGGACCTAGTACCCTATAGATGAGCACTGGCAGCTGCGCCACAACCCGTAGATGTTTTAGATCTACGGTAAACGTCCTAGCAGCTGCGCTCTAAGGACAGTATCGGCAGCTGCGCCTAATAGGGAGTCTTATGACCATGACAGTAGCGTTTAAAGGTCAATACTGGCAGAAGCGCCTCATAGAAAATGTCCAAATTCTGGCAGTTGCGCCTAAGTGATAATATTAGCAGCTGCGCTTGACCAATGTGTCATTGACAACAATGGAATTCATGTTGTTTCTTTAGGATGCTCCTTAGGAATGAATGAATGAGAAATAGCGGATTCTTAGGGTAGATCCTTAAGAATAAGGAAGATAATGGGGATGGGTAATTGGGTTGATTGTTTAATTGTTTAAACATAATAATTATATTATTGTAGGTTGAAAACCCTATGTACTCACCAGGTTTCCCAACCTGACCCACTCAGTTTATTTATATCACAGGTGTTGTTATGAAGTCACATTACACTGAGAGGTTAAAGAGATGTAGATCACTAGTGTAAATAAATGTAAGTTCTGTTTATGCTTATGTTTTTGTATTGACGATGACATCCCAAACGTTTTAGAATGAATAAAATACGTTTCTTCGAAAATGTTTTGATAACGTATTTAACATGTTTTTCTGGGAAAAAATTCCGCAACATTTTTATGAAAAGAAGTACTCTGATTTTTACAAAGCATAAACAAAATCGGTCTTTTCTGGCCGTGAAAATGGGGATGTCACAGTTGGTATCAGAGCATTAGTTTAAGCGAATTAGGAATTTGTAGGAAATTTCTAGACTTAAACTTAGAATGCTAAGCGATGATTGTAAGGTGTGAGCACTAGCTTATTTTAGGAGTTATGCCTAAAATGCTTTTATGTGCTAAATGCTTTGTGCATGATATGTTGTTAATTATTCGGATCTATGGTCTGTTGCCGACCGGATCTGGAAACCTTATGTGTTTAGGATGCTAAACGTACGATACGATATTAGAACTAGCATGTAAACGTTTCGGAGTGATAAGGATGATTTAAATGTCAATCCTAAGTAAAGGTCTAGATTCACCTTATTCGGTGTATAGATCAAGATGGAAAGAACCCGTAGCGGAAACGTGAATGCAAATGGGAACCGAAACCAACCCCCAGTGATTGAGCAAATACCGGTTGTGGAAGCCGCTGCTGAGCCAATAACGATGGCCGAAGTGCAAGCGATGATCCAGGCGATGTTGGATCGTCAAATGGAGGAAACCAGACGTTTTCTCCAGCAAAATCGAGAGGAAGCGACCATTCAGATCGAACAGCCCAAGTTGAACGAAGGGCAGACTGAGGAAGGAAACTACAGTGGGACTGTTGGTCAAGTCAACCTACCAATAGTTCGACAAAACAACCAAGATGAAGAAGTCGAGAGGAATGGATGCAAGTACAAGGATTTTTTGACTTGCAAGCCATCGACTTTCACTGGAAAGGAGGATCCGATCGGGGTCATGGATTGGATCTCGGAGATGGAATTAGCTTTCATAACGTGTGATTGCAAGGGAAAACAACAAACCACGTTTGCGGTACGCCAGTTCAGAGGAGGCGCGGTTCTTTGGTGGAATACCTTGGGGAAGACTCTGAGCCCCCAATGAGCCCCTGCAACTGACATGGGCGGAATTTCTGGTGCAATTCAAACGTAGGTACTGCTCAGCCCAAAATCTGCTCGAGCTAGAAAACCAATTCCTTACCTTGAAGAAAGGAAGCATGTCTGTTGATGAATACACCAACAACTTCACGGAAAAGATGGATTTCGCCTTACGTCTTGTTCCGGATGAGCTGAAGAAAGTTGACAAGTATGCAAAAGGACTTCCATGGGAGTACGCGGTGCCAGTGCGTCAGGCACCTACTTTGGAGGCATCTATCTGGGCTGCCAAGTCGGTTGAGGAGATGATCAAGGGAAGAGCCGCCAACAAGACCGAGGTTGGCGAAAAGAGGAAGTTTGAGGGGTCTGCGAAGCCCGATGAGAGAAGCAAGTCCAGTACAAGGAAGTTTAGAGGAGGAGGGAGTGAAGAAAGATGGTGCGAGAAGTGCAAAAAGAAACACTCTAGAAAATGCGGTGAGGAGGTGACTTGTTTCAAGTGTGGGAAGCATGGGCATTATGCAAACGAGTGTAAATTCAACAAAAGGGTGTGTTACGAATGTAACGAGGAAGGGCACTTCAAGCAAGATTTCCCAAAGAGAGAAGGGGCTACAAAGCCAAATGTGCCGCCAAAGCCAAAGGCAAGAGCATTTCAAATGATCCTTGACGAAGCAGCTGACGATGCAAGGAATCAGGAGTAAGGATGGATATATAGAGATCAAGTTATGAAGAAGCCATATAGATAGTGTCATATGATGTAGCCTATTAGAGGCATAATCTAGGGTGAACTTGAACACCCATGTAATAGTTTCAAGGAATAATAAAAACCTTCGTTTTGATATTTGATGTGTTAAGCTGTTATGTGATTTTCTTGTTTGGTGACTTGGAAAGACTGCGGAAAAATACTTGGGACGAGTATGAGTAGATGTGAATAGTAGTAGAGGCCTATACTACCGGAAGCACAGGACTCACACTTGGATCTGGGAAAGTCACAAGGTTACCAAGAAGCTAGTAATTGATTTCGTTTTATTCAAGTATGTCGTTACCATTGTTTCGGTAATGACTAAGAAGATTGTTGTTATCCCGACCCTAGTGGTCATATCACATTGAGTCCGACAACGATGAGTAGGTTATGTGGTTCAGAGAACCAAGTTTGATGTAGCGTCCGACTTAAACAAAACTATTGAAATCAAAGCGATCAATAGAAGTATCGCGCTCGTTGTTAAAGAAGTTGGTAGCTAGAAATGCTACATGTTAAAATGTGATTGTATCACATTAGACCATGAAGGAAGGCATATTCCATTCCGGAATTTGACTCTAAGAGACCTGAGTCTAAGCGTTGCTACATACGATGATAGGTCATTAGAATATGACACATCGGTCAGTTGTAGTAATCAAATTAACTTATCCTAAGTTTGTTAAGAAGAAGAAGAAGGAGTCTCTGATAAAGAATGAGGTTGTGACACGAAGGTCGTGATTGGAAGTCTAACATTAGATAGAGAGGGGGCCCTAGATCGGGCACCGCCTGTGGTCAAGAAGTCTTAGAGTTAGATACTCATTCGAAGAAACATCAAAGTTACGGTTATTACTTAGGATGAAGAGATAACGTATGGGGTCATCATGTGCGCCCTGTTTCGTTGATGATTCCGGGACGTAATCATCCTAAGGGGGAGATAATTGTAATGCCCGTAGATCCGGGCTAGTCAATTTAGAGGCAATAAGTGTCGAAAACGACTTTTCGGCAAGAGATTATTTGTAATAAATAGTCTTAACCAAGTTGTAGAATATGTCTCAAGGTTTCCATACATATAAAGAACGCCGAAATCCGAGTTATAACGAAGGAGTTATGGCACGTTGAAGTTTTACGGCAAAACCGACACGGCACCGGCAAGCGTAAATAGTGAATTTACGATAGAACAATATTTAGCCTTATTGATCTAAACGAAAGTCGTAGAATATGTTAAACCAAGAAAATCCATAAAAAGAACGCCCAAATCTGACTTCGTATGAAGAAGTTATGATTTTTCTAAGATTCGGCTTAGCAGTGCACGGCCCGAAACTCGAATTTTAGTTCGAGCGGTTTTTGGCTTACGCGACCTAAATGAGAGTTGAAGATCTCATTAGTAGAAACTCAACGGTAAAAATACATACGAAAACGGAGTCCGTATGAAGGAGTTACGAATTATTCGCGGTCATTTAGCAGTCTAATCTCCTCCTACTGTTAAATTTAAGATCGGTCGAGAATTAGCCGACGGAGTCTAAACGAAAGTTGTAGATCTTGATTTTACCTACGCGTGGATATAAAGAACGTCGAAAATGAAGCTCGTATGCGAAAGTTATGGGGTTTAGAAGTCGGTAGGGTGCTGCTGCAAAAGGGGTGACGTGGCTGAATATGGGCCAAGGCTTTCTCCCCAAGGAAAGCCATCAGATGATGACACGTGGCACCAACTCGGCGAGTTCGTCAGGATTTCACCCTATAAACAGAAGTGTCGGGTTTCTCTCATTTCTCACACCTTTCCCCACTTCTTTCTCTCTCTACACACACTCTCTCTAGCCTACCTTAATCCCCCTAAAGCCTAGGTAAACCCCCTAGCACCCGAAGGAAACCCCGAGGCTCCCGGAGTCCCGAGAAAAGAGCCTTTCGGCTCGGAAACGCTGCTCCAGCGAAGCCCGGTTTTCGAGAAAACCCGCTGTAAGTGAGCCACGCCTAACCTATCTTTAGTATAGCTTATGTTTTAATATAGTAATGTTATTAGGACCTTATAATAAGTATTTGGGCTATTATTACGAGTTATATTGAGTGTTATTTAACTCTTATGTAATAATAATAATAATAGTTGGACTATTAATTAGCCGCAGTTATCGTTAGACTAAACCCTAGTGGTATTGATACTAGGTTTTATCGAAGGAATCGTTTTGAGAGTATCGAAGCGTTGTCCGAGTGCTGAGTCACCACCTTTCAAGTGAGTGCATGGTCCCTTTCAGCTTACACATAGATATGAAGTATTTTATAAAAATTACGTGCTGTGTGTGCATATTATCTGAATACTTGCTATCTATGCTGGATGAACGTTTTATACATGTTTTCAATGATTTAAACTGTATAAGTATTTTATATCTACAAAATATGTTGGGTAAAACATGGGTAGATGAATGATGAGGAATAAAAGCTGAAATAGAGGAACACTAGTAGTGCGGACCTAGTGCCCTATAGGTATACATTGGCAGCAGTGGACCTAGTACCCTATAGATGAGCACTGGCAGCTGCGCCACAACCCGTAGATGTTTTAGATCTACGGTAAACGTCCTAGCAGCTGCGCTCTAAGGACAGTATCGGCAGCTGCGCCTAATAGGGAGTCTTATGACCATGACAGTAGCGTTTAAAGGTCAATACTGGCAGAAGCGCCTCATAGAAAATGTCCAAATTCTGGCAGTTGCGCCTAAGTGATAATATTAGCAGCTGCGCTTGACCAATGTGTCATTGACAACAATGGAATTCATGTTGTTTCTTTAGGATGCTCCTTAGGAATGAATGAATGAGAAATAGCGGATTCTTAGGGTAGATCCTTAAGAATAAGGAAGATAATGGGGATGGGTAATTGGGTTGATTGTTTAATTGTTTAAACATAATAATTATATTATTGTAGGTTGAAAACCCTATGTACTCACCAGGTTTCCCAACCTGACCCACTCAGTTTATTTATATCACAGGTGTTGTTATGAAGTCACATTACACTGAGAGGTTAAAGAGATGTAGATCACTAGTGTAAATAAATGTAAGTTCTGTTTATGCTTATGTTTTTGTATTGACGATGACATCCCAAACGTTTTAGAATGAATAAAATACGTTTCTTCGAAAATGTTTTGATAACGTATTTAACATGTTTTTCTGGGAAAAAATTCCGCAACATTTTTATGAAAAGAAGTACTCTGATTTTTACAAAGCATAAACAAAATCGGTCTTTTCTGGCCGTGAAAATGGGGATGTCACAGTTGGTATCAGAGCATTAGTTTAAGCGAATTAGGAATTTGTAGGAAATTTCTAGACTTAAACTTAGAATGCTAAGCGATGATTGTAAGGTGTGAGCACTAGCTTATTTTAGGAGTTATGCCTAAAATGCTTTTATGTGCTAAATGCTTTGTGCATGATATGTTGTTAATTATTCGGATCTATGGTCTGTTGCCGACCGGATCTGGAAACCTTATGTGTTTAGGATGCTAAACGTACGATACGATATTAGAACTAGCATGTAAACGTTTCGGAGTGATAAGGATGATTTAAATGTCAATCCTAAGTAAAGGTCTAGATTCACCTTATTCGGTGTATAGATCAAGATGGAAAGAACCCGTAGCGGAAACGTGAATGCAAATGGGAACCGAAACCAACCCCCAGTGATTGAGCAAATACCGGTTGTGGAAGCCGCTGCTGAGCCAATAACGATGGCCGAAGTGCAAGCGATGATCCAGGCGATGTTGGATCGTCAAATGGAGGAAACCAGACGTTTTCTCCAGCAAAATCGAGAGGAAGCGACCATTCAGATCGAACAGCCCAAGTTGAACGAAGGGCAGACTGAGGAAGGAAATTACAGTGGGACTGTTGGTCAAGTCAACCTACCAATAGTTCGACAAAACAACCAAGATGAAGAAGTCGAGAGGAATGGATGCAAGTACAAGGATTTTTTGACTTGCAAGCCATCGACTTTCACTGGAAAGGAGGATCCGATCGGGGTCATGGATTGGATCTCGGAGATGGAATTAGCTTTCATAACGTGTGATTGCAAGGGAAAACAACAAACCACGTTTGCGGTACGCCAGTTCAGAGGAGGCGCGGTTCTTTGGTGGAATACCTTGGGGAAGACTCTGAGCCCCCAATGAGCCCCTGCAACTGACATGGGCGGAATTTCTGGTGCAATTCAAACGTAGGTACTGCTCAGCCCAAAATCTGCTCGAGCTAGAAAACCAATTCCTTACCTTGAAGAAAGGAAGCATGTCTGTTGATGAATACACCAACAACTTCACGGAAAAGATGGATTTCGCCTTACGTCTTGTTCCGGATGAGCTGAAGAAAGTTGACAAGTATGCAAAAGGACTTCCATGGGAGTACGCGGTGCCAGTGCGTCAGGCACCTACTTTGGAGGCATCTATCTGGGCTGCCAAGTCGGTTGAGGAGATGATCAAGGGAAGAGCCGCCAACAAGACCGAGGTTGGCGAAAAGAGGAAGTTTGAGGGGTCTGCGAAGCCCGATGAGAGAAGCAAGTCCAGTACAAGGAAGTTTAGAGGAGGAGGGAGTGAAGAAAGATGGTGCGAGAAGTGCAAAAAGAAACACTCTAGAAAATGCGGTGAGGAGGTGACTTGTTTCAAGTGTGGGAAGCATGGGCATTATGCAAACGAGTGTAAATTCAACAAAAGGGTGTGTTACGAATGTAACGAGGAAGGGCACTTCAAGCAAGATTTCCCAAAGAGAGAAGGGGCTACAAAGCCAAATGTGCCGCCAAAGCCAAAGGCAAGAGCATTTCAAATGATCCTTGACGAAGCAGCTGACGATGCAAGGAATCAGGAGTAAGGATGGATATATAGAGATCAAGTTATGAAGAAGCCATATAGATAGTGTCATATGATGTAGCCTATTAGAGGCATAATCTAGGGTGAACTTGAACACCCATGTAATAGTTTCAAGGAATAATAAAAACCTTCGTTTTGATATTTGATGTGTTAAGCTGTTATGTGATTTTCTTGTTTGGTGACTTGGAAAGACTGCGGAAAAATACTTGGGACGAGTATGAGTAGATGTGAATAGTAGTAGAGGCCTATACTACCGGAAGCACAGGACTCACACTTGGATCTGGGAAAGTCACAAGGTTACCAAGAAGCTAGTAATTGATTTCGTTTTATTCAAGTATGTCGTTACCATTGTTTCGGTAATGACTAAGAAGATTGTTGTTATCCCGACCCTAGTGGTCATATCACATTGAGTCCGACAACGATGAGTAGGTTATGTGGTTCAGAGAACCAAGTTTGATGTAGCGTCCGACTTAAACAAAACTATTGAAATCAAAGCGATCAATAGAAGTATCGCGCTCGTTGTTAAAGAAGTTGGTAGCTAGAAATGCTACATGTTAAAATGTGATTGTATCACATTAGACCATGAAGGAAGGCATATTCCATTCCGGAATTTGACTCTAAGAGACCTGAGTCTAAGCGTTGCTACATACGATGATAGGTCATTAGAATATGACACATCGGTCAGTTGTAGTAATCAAATTAACTTATCCTAAGTTTGTTAAGAAGAAGAAGAAGGAGTCTCTGATAAAGAATGAGGTTGTGACACGAAGGTCGTGATTGGAAGTCTAACATTAGATAGAGAGGGGGCCCTAGATCGGGCACCGCCTGTGGTCAAGAAGTCTTAGAGTTAGATACTCATTCGAAGAAACATCAAAGTTACGGTTATTACTTAGGATGAAGAGATAACGTATGGGGTCATCATGTGCGCCCTGTTTCGTTGATGATTCCGGGACGTAATCATCCTAAGGGGGAGATAATTGTAATGCCCGTAGATCCGGGCTAGTCAATTTAGAGGCAATAAGTGTCGAAAACGACTTTTCGGCAAGAGATTATTTGTAATAAATAGTCTTAACCAAGTTGTAGAATATGTCTCAAGGTTTCCATACATATAAAGAACGCCGAAATCCGAGTTATAACGAAGGAGTTATGGCACGTTGAAGTTTTACGGCAAAACCGACACGGCACCGGCAAGCGTAAATAGTGAATTTACGATAGAACAATATTTAGCCTTATTGATCTAAACGAAAGTCGTAGAATATGTTAAACCAAGAAAATCCATAAAAAGAACGCCCAAATCTGACTTCGTATGAAGAAGTTATGATTTTTCTAAGATTCGGCTTAGCAGTGCACGGCCCGAAACTCGAATTTTAGTTCGAGCGGTTTTTGGCTTACGCGACCTAAATGAGAGTTGAAGATCTCATTAGTAGAAACTCAACGGTAAAAATACATACGAAAACGGAGTCCGTATGAAGGAGTTACGAATTATTCGCGGTCATTTAGCAGTCTAATCTCCTCCTACTGTTAAATTTAAGATCGGTCGAGAATTAGCCGACGGAGTCTAAACGAAAGTTGTAGATCTTGATTTTACCTACGCGTGGATATAAAGAACGTCGAAAATGAAGCTCGTATGCGAAAGTTATGGGGTTTAGAAGTCGGTAGGGTGCTGCTGCAAAAGGGGTGACGTGGCTGAATATGGGCCAAGGCTTTCTCCCCAAGGAAAGCCATCAGATGATGACACGTGGCACCAACTCGGCGAGTTCGTCAGGATTTCACCCTATAAACAGAAGTGTCGGGTTTCTCTCATTTCTCACACCTTTCCCCACTTCTTTCTCTCTCTACACACTCTCTCTCTAGCCTACCTTAATCCCCCTAAAGCCTAGGTAAACCCCCTAGCACCCGAAGGAAACCCCGAGGCTCCCGGAGTCCCGAGAAAAGAGCCTTTCGGCTCGGAAACGCTGCTCCAGCGAAGCCCGGTTTTCGAGAAAACCCGCTGTAAGTGAGCCACGCCTAACCTATCTTTAGTATAGCTTATGTTTTAATATAGTAATGTTATTAGGACCTTATAATAAGTATTTGGGCTATTATTACGAGTTATATTGAGTGTTATTTAACTCTTATGTAATAATAATAATAATAGTTGGACTATTAATTAGCCGCAGTTATCGTTAGACTAAACCCTAGTGGTATTGATACTAGGTTTTATCGAAGGAATCGTTTTGAGAGTATCGAAGCGTTGTCCGAGTGCTGAGTCACCACCTTTCAAGTGAGTGCATGGTCCCTTTCAGCTTACACATAGATATGAAGTATTTTATAAAAATTACGTGTTGTGTGTGCATATTATCTGAATACTTGCTATCTATGCTGGATGAACGTTTTATACATGTTTTCAATGATTTAAACTGTATAAGTATTTTATATCTACAAAATATGTTGGGTAAAACATGGGTAGATGAATGATGAGGAATAAAAGCTGAAATAGAGGAACACTAGTAGTGCGGACCTAGTGCCCTATAGGTATACATTGGCAGCAGTGGACCTAGTACCCTATAGATGAGCACTGGCAGCTGCGCCACAACCCGTAGATGTTTTAGATCTACGGTAAACGTCCTAGCAGCTGCGCTCTAAGGACAGTATCGGCAGCTGCGCCTAATAGGGAGTCTTATGACCATGACAGTAGCGTTTAAAGGTCAATACTGGCAGAAGCGCCTCATAGAAAATGTCCAAATTCTGGCAGTTGCGCCTAAGTGATAATATTAGCAGCTGCGCTTGACCAATGTGTCATTGACAACAATGGAATTCATGTTGTTTCTTTAGGATGCTCCTTAGGAATGAATGAATGAGAAATAGCGGATTCTTAGGGTAGATCCTTAAGAATAAGGAAGATAATGGGGATGGGTAATTGGGTTGATTGTTTAATTGTTTAAACATAATAATTATATTATTGTAGGTTGAAAACCCTATGTACTCACCAGGTTTCCCAACCTGACCCACTCAGTTTATTTATATCACAGGTGTTGTTATGAAGTCACATTACACTGAGAGGTTAAAGAGATGTAGATCACTAGTGTAAATAAATGTAAGTTCTGTTTATGCTTATGTTTTTGTATTGACGATGACATCCCAAACGTTTTAGAATGAATAAAATACGTTTCTTCGAAAATGTTTTGATAACGTATTTAACATGTTTTTCTGGGAAAAAATTCCGCAACATTTTTATGAAAAGAAGTACTCTGATTTTTACAAAGCATAAACAAAATCGGTCTTTTCTGGCCGTGAAAATGGGGATGTCACAGTTGGTATCAGAGCATTAGTTTAAGCGAATTAGGAATTTGTAGGAAATTTCTAGACTTAAACTTAGAATGCTAAGCGATGATTGTAAGGTGTGAGCACTAGCTTATTTTAGGAGTTATGCCTAAAATGCTTTTATGTGCTAAATGCTTTGTGCATGATATGTTGTTAATTATTCGGATCTATGGTCTGTTGCCGACCGGATCTGGAAACCTTATGTGTTTAGGATGCTAAACGTATGATACGATATTAGAACTAGCATGTAAACGTTTCGGAGTGATAAGGATGATTTAAATGTCAATCCTAAGTAAAGGTCTAGATTCACCTTATTCGGTGTATAGATCAAGATGGAAAGAACCCGTAGCGGAAACGTGAATGCAAATGGGAACCGAAACCAACCCCCAGTGATTGAGCAAATACCGGTTGTGGAAGCCGCTGCTGAGCCAATAACGATGGCCGAAGTGCAAGCGATGATCCAGGCGATGTTGGATCGTCAAATGGAGGAAACCAGACGTTTTCTCCAGCAAAATCGAGAGGAAGCGACCATTCAGATCGAACAGCCCGAGTTGAACGAAGGGCAGACTGAGGAAGGAAACTGCAGTGGGACTGTTGGTCAAGTCAACCTACCAATAGTTCGACAAAACAACCAAGATGAAGAAGTCGAGAGGAATGGATGCAAGTACAAGGATTTTTTGACTTGCAAGCCATCGACTTTCACTGGAAAGGAGGATCCGATCGGGGTCATGGATTGGATCTCGGAGATGGAATTAGCTTTCATAACGTGTGATTGCAAGGGAAAACAACAAACCACGTTTGCGGTACGCCAGTTCAGAGGAGGCGCGGTTCGTTGGTGGAATACCTTGGGGAAGACTCTGAGCCCCCAATGAGCCCCTGCAACTGACATGGGCGGAATTTCTGGTGCAATTCAAACGTAGGTACTGCTCAGCCCAAAATCTGCTCGAGCTAGAAAACCAATTCCTTACCTTGAAGAAAGGAAGCATGTCTGTTGATGAATACACCAACAACTTCACGGAAAAGATGGAGTTCGCCTTACGTCTTGTTCCGGATGAGCTGAAGAAAGTTGACAAGTATGCAAAAGGACTTCCATGGGAGTACGCGGTGCCAGTGCGTCAGGCACCTACTTTGGAGGCATCTATCTGGGCTGCCAAGTCGGTTGAGGAGATGATCAAGGGAAGAGCCGCCAACAAGACCGAGGTTGGCGAAAAGAGGAAGTTTGAGGGGTCTGCGAAGCCCGATGAGAGAAGCAAGTCCAGTACAAGGAAGTTTAGAGGAGGAGGGAGTGAAGAAAGATGGTGCGAGAAGTGCAAAAAGAAACACTCTAGAAAATGCGGTGAGGAGGTGACTTGTTTCAAGTGTGGGAAGCATGGGCATTATGCAAACGAGTGTAAATTCAACAAAAGGGTGTGTTACGAATGTAACGAGGAAGGGCACTTCAAGCAAGATTTCCCAAAGAGAGAAGGGGCTACAAAGCCAAATGTGCCGCCAAAGCCAAAGGCAAGAGCATTTCAAATGATCCTTGACGAAGCAGCTGACGATGCAAGGAATCAGGAGTAAGGATGGATATATAGAGATCAAGTTATGAAGAAGCCATATAGATAGTGTCATATGATGTAGCCTATTAGAGGCATAATCTAGGGTGAACTTGAACACCCATGTAATAGTTTCAAGGAATAATAAAAACCTTCGTTTTGATATTTGATGTGTTAAGCTGTTATGTGATTTTCTTGTTTGGTGACTTGGAAAGACTGCGGAAAAATACTTGGGACGAGTATGAGTAGATGTGAATAGTAGTAGAGGCCTATACTACCGGAAGCACAGGACTCACACTTGGATCTGGGAAAGTCACAAGGTTACCAAGAAGCTAGTAATTGATTTCGTTTTATTCAAGTATGTCGTTACCATTGTTTCGGTAATGACTAAGAAGATTGTTGTTATCCCGACCCTAGTGGTCATATCACATTGAGTCCGACAACGATGAGTAGGTTATGTGGTTCAGAGAACCAAGTTTGATGTAGCGTCCGACTTAAACAAAACTATTGAAATCAAAGCGATCAATAGAAGTATCGCGCTCGTTGTTAAAGAAGTTGGTAGCTAGAAATGCTACATGTTAAAATGTGATTGTATCACATTAGACCATGAAGGAAGGCATATTCCATTCCGGAATTTGACTCTAAGAGACCTGAGTCTAAGCGTTGCTACATACGATGATAGGTCATTAGAATATGACACATCGGTCAGTTGTAGTAATCAAATTAACTTATCCTAAGTTTGTTAAGAAGAAGAAGAAGGAGTCTCTGATAAAGAATGAGGTTGTGACACGAAGGTCGTGATTGGAAGTCTAACATTAGATAGAGAGGGGGCCCTAGATCGGGCACCGCCTGTGGTCAAGAAGTCTTAGAGTTAGATACTCATTCGAAGAAACATCAAAGTTACGGTTATTACTTAGGATGAAGAGATAACGTATGGGGTCATCATGTGCGCCCTGTTTCGTTGATGATTCCGGGACGTAATCATCCTAAGGGGGAGATAATTGTAATGCCCGTAGATCCGGGCTAGTCAATTTAGAGGCAATAAGTGTCGAAAACGACTTTTCGGCAAGAGATTATTTGTAATAAATAGTCTTAACCAAGTTGTAGAATATGTCTCAAGGTTTCCATACATATAAAGAACGCCGAAATCCGAGTTATAACGAAGGAGTTATGGCACGTTGAAGTTTTACGGCAAAACCGACACGGCACCGGCAAGCGTAAATAGTGAATTTACGATAGAACAATATTTAGCCTTATTGATCTAAACGAAAGTCGTAGAATATGTTAAACCAAGAAAATCCATAAAAAGAACGCCCAAATCTGACTTCGTATGAAGAAGTTATGATTTTTCTAAGATTCGGCTTAGCAGTGCACGGCCCGAAACTCGAATTTTAGTTCGAGCGGTTTTTGGCTTACGCGACCTAAATGAGAGTTGAAGATCTCATTAGTAGAAACTCAACGGTAAAAATACATACGAAAACGGAGTCCGTATGAAGGAGTTACGAATTATTCGCGGTCATTTAGCAGTCTAATCTCCTCCTACTGTTAAATTTAAGATCGGTCGAGAATTAGCCGACGGAGTCTAAACGAAAGTTGTAGATCTTGATTTTACCTACGCGTGGATATAAAGAACGTCGAAAATGAAGCTCGTATGCGAAAGTTATGGGGTTTAGAAGTCGGTAGGGTGCTGCTGCAAAAGGGGTGACGTGGCTGAATATGGGCCAAGGCTTTCTCCCCAAGGAAAGCCATCAGATGATGACACGTGGCACCAACTCGGCGAGTTCGTCAGGATTTCACCCTATAAACAGAAGTGTCGGGTTTCTCTCATTTCTCACACCTTTCCCCACTTCTTTCTCTCTCTACACACTCTCTCTCTAGCCTACCTTAATCCCCCTAAAGCCTAGGTAAACCCCCTAGCACCCGAAGGAAACCCCGAGGCTCCCGGAGTCCCGAGAAAAGAGCCTTTCGGCTCGGAAACGCTGCTCCAGCGAAGCCCGGTTTTCGAGAAAACCCGCTGTAAGTGAGCCACGCCTAACCTATCTTTAGTATAGCTTATGTTTTAATATAGTAATGTTATTAGGACCTTATAATAAGTATTTGGGCTATTATTACGAGTTATATTGAGTGTTATTTAACTCTTATGTAATAATAATAATAATAGTTGGACTATTAATTAGCCGCAGTTATCGTTAGACTAAACCCTAGTGGTATTGATACTAGGTTTTATCGAAGGAATCGTTTTGAGAGTATCGAAGCGTTGTCCGAGTGCTGAGTCACCACCTTTCAAGTGAGTGCATGGTCCCTTTCAGCTTACACATAGATATGAAGTATTTTATAAAAATTACGTGCTATGTGTGCATATTATCTGAATACTTGCTATCTATGCTGGATGAACGTTTTATACATGTTTTCAATGATTTAAACTGTATAAGTATTTTATATCTACAAAATATGTTGGGTAAAACATGGGTAGATGAATGATGAGGAATAAAAGCTGAAATAGAGGAACACTAGTAGTGCGGACCTAGTGCCCTATAGGTATACATTGGCAGCAGTGGACCTAGTACCCTATAGATGAGCACTGGCAGCTGCGCCACAACCCGTAGATGTTTTAGATCTACGGTAAACGTCCTAGCAGCTGCGCTCTAAGGACAGTATCGGCAGCTGCGCCTAATAGGGAGTCTTATGACCATGACAGTAGCGTTTAAAGGTCAATACTGGCAGAAGCGCCTCATAGAAAATGTCCAAATTCTGGCAGTTGCGCCTAAGTGATAATATTAGCAGCTGCGCTTGACCAATGTGTCATTGACAACAATGGAATTCATGTTGTTTCTTTAGGATGCTCCTTAGGAATGAATGAATGAGAAATAGCGGATTCTTAGGGTAGATCCTTAAGAATAAGGAAGATAATGGGGATGGGTAATTGGGTTGATTGTTTAATTGTTTAAACATAATAATTATATTATTGTAGGTTGAAAACCCTATGTACTCACCAGGTTTCCCAACCTGACCCACTCAGTTTATTTATATCACAGGTGTTGTTATGAAGTCACATTACACTGAGAGGTTAAAGAGATGTAGATCACTAGTGTAAATAAATGTAAGTTCTGTTTATGCTTATGTTTTTGTATTGACGATGACATCCCAAACGTTTTAGAATGAATAAAATACGTTTCTTCGAAAATGTTTTGATAACGTATTTAACATGTTTTTCTGGGAAAAAATTCCGCAACATTTTTATGAAAAGAAGTACTCTGATTTTTACAAAGCATAAACAAAATCGGTCTTTTCTGGCCGTGAAAATGGGGATGTCACAGTTGGTATCAGAGCATTAGTTTAAGCGAATTAGGAATTTGTAGGAAATTTCTAGACTTAAACTTAGAATGCTAAGCGATGATTGTAAGGTGTGAGCACTAGCTTATTTTAGGAGTTATGCCTAAAATGCTTTTATGTGCTAAATGCTTTGTGCATGATATGTTGTTAATTATTCGGATCTATGGTCTGTTGCCGACCGGATCTGGAAACCTTATGTGTTTAGGATGCTAAACGTACGATACGATATTAGAACTAGCATGTAAACGTTTCGGAGTGATAAGGATGATTTAAATGTCAATCCTAAGTAAAGGTCTAGATTCACCTTATTCGGTGTATAGATCAAGATGGAAAGAACCCGTAGCGGAAACGTGAATGCAAATGGGAACCGAAACCAACCCCCAGTGATTGAGCAAATACCGGTTGTGGAAGCCGCTGCTGAGCCAATAACGATGGCCGAAGTGCAAGCGATGATCCAGGCGATGTTGGATCGTCAAATGGAGGAAACCAGACGTTTTCTCCAGCAAAATCGAGAGGAAGCGACCATTCAGATCGAACAGCCCAAGTTGAACGAAGGGCAGACTGAGGAAGGAAACTACAGTGGGACTGTTGGTCAAGTCAACCTACCAATAGTTCGACAAAACAACCAAGATGAAGAAGTCGAGAGGAATGGATGCAAGTACAAGGATTTTTTGACTTGCAAGCCATCGACTTTCACTGGAAAGGAGGATCCGATCGGGGTCATGGATTGGATCTCGGAGATGGAATTAGCTTTCATAACGTGTGATTGCAAGGGAAAACAACAAACCACGTTTGCGGTACGCCAGTTCAGAGGAGGCGCGGTTCTTTGGTGGAATACCTTGGGGAAGACTCTGAGCCCCCAATGAGCCCCTGCAACTGACATGGGCGGAATTTCTGGTGCAATTCAAACGTAGGTACTGCTCAGCCCAAAATCTGCTCGAGCTAGAAAACCAATTCCTTACCTTGAAGAAAGGAAGCATGTCTGTTGATGAATACACCAACAACTTCACGGAAAAGATGGATTTCGCCTTACGTCTTGTTCCGGATGAGCTGAAGAAAGTTGACAAGTATGCAAAAGGACTTCCATGGGAGTACGCGGTGCCAGTGCGTCAGGCACCTACTTTGGAGGCATCTATCTGGGCTGCCAAGTCGGTTGAGGAGATGATCAAGGGAAGAGCCGCCAACAAGACCGAGGTTGGCGAAAAGAGGAAGTTTGAGGGGTCTGCGAAGCCCGATGAGAGAAGCAAGTCCAGTACAAGGAAGTTTAGAGGAGGAGGGAGTGAAGAAAGATGGTGCGAGAAGTGCAAAAAGAAACACTCTAGAAAATGCGGTGAGGAGGTGACTTGTTTCAAGTGTGGGAAGCATGGGCATTATGCAAACGAGTGTAAATTCAACAAAAGGGTGTGTTACGAATGTAACGAGGAAGGGCACTTCAAGCAAGATTTCCCAAAGAGAGAAGGGGCTACAAAGCCAAATGTGCCGCCAAAGCCAAAGGCAAGAGCATTTCAAATGATCCTTGACGAAGCAGCTGACGATGCAAGGAATCAGGAGTAAGGATGGATATATAGAGATCAAGTTATGAAGAAGCCATATAGATAGTGTCATATGATGTAGCCTATTAGAGGCATAATCTAGGGTGAACTTGAACACCCATGTAATAGTTTCAAGGAATAATAAAAACCTTCGTTTTGATATTTGATGTGTTAAGCTGTTATGTGATTTTCTTGTTTGGTGACTTGGAAAGACTGCGGAAAAATACTTGGGACGAGTATGAGTAGATGTGAATAGTAGTAGAGGCCTATACTACCGGAAGCACAGGACTCACACTTGGATCTGGGAAAGTCACAAGGTTACCAAGAAGCTAGTAATTGATTTCGTTTTATTCAAGTATGTCGTTACCATTGTTTCGGTAATGACTAAGAAGATTGTTGTTATCCCGACCCTAGTGGTCATATCACATTGAGTCCGACAACGATGAGTAGGTTATGTGGTTCAGAGAACCAAGTTTGATGTAGCGTCCGACTTAAACAAAACTATTGAAATCAAAGCGATCAATAGAAGTATCGCGCTCGTTGTTAAAGAAGTTGGTAGCTAGAAATGCTACATGTTAAAATGTGATTGTATCACATTAGACCATGAAGGAAGGCATATTCCATTCCGGAATTTGACTCTAAGAGACCTGAGTCTAAGCGTTGCTACATACGATGATAGGTCATTAGAATATGACACATCGGTCAGTTGTAGTAATCAAATTAACTTATCCTAAGTTTGTTAAGAAGAAGAAGAAGGAGTCTCTGATAAAGAATGAGGTTGTGACACGAAGGTCGTGATTGGAAGTCTAACATTAGATAGAGAGGGGGCCCTAGATCGGGCACCGCCTGTGGTCAAGAAGTCTTAGAGTTAGATACTCATTCGAAGAAACATCAAAGTTACGGTTATTACTTAGGATGAAGAGATAACGTATGGGGTCATCATGTGCGCCCTGTTTCGTTGATGATTCCGGGACGTAATCATCCTAAGGGGGAGATAATTGTAATGCCCGTAGATCCGGGCTAGTCAATTTAGAGGCAATAAGTGTCGAAAACGACTTTTCGGCAAGAGATTATTTGTAATAAATAGTCTTAACCAAGTTGTAGAATATGTCTCAAGGTTTCCATACATATAAAGAACGCCGAAATCCGAGTTATAACGAAGGAGTTATGGCACGTTGAAGTTTTACGGCAAAACCGACACGGCACCGGCAAGCGTAAATAGTGAATTTACGATAGAACAATATTTAGCCTTATTGATCTAAACGAAAGTCGTAGAATATGTTAAACCAAGAAAATCCATAAAAAGAACGCCCAAATCTGACTTCGTATGAAGAAGTTATGATTTTTCTAAGATTCGGCTTAGCAGTGCACGGCCCGAAACTCGAATTTTAGTTCGAGCGGTTTTTGGCTTACGCGACCTAAATGAGAGTTGAAGATCTCATTAGTAGAAACTCAACGGTAAAAATACATACGAAAACGGAGTCCGTATGAAGGAGTTACGAATTATTCGCGGTCATTTAGCAGTCTAATCTCCTCCTACTGTTAAATTTAAGATCGGTCGAGAATTAGCCGACGGAGTCTAAACGAAAGTTGTAGATCTTGATTTTACCTACGCGTGGATATAAAGAACGTCGAAAATGAAGCTCGTATGCGAAAGTTATGGGGTTTAGAAGTCGGTAGGGTGCTGCTGCAAAAGGGGTGACGTGGCTGAATATGGGCCAAGGCTTTCTCCCCAAGGAAAGCCATCAGATGATGACACGTGGCACCAACTCGGCGAGTTCGTCAGGATTTCACCCTATAAACAGAAGTGTCGGGTTTCTCTCATTTCTCACACCTTTCCCCACTTCTTTCTCTCTCTACACACTCTCTCTCTAGCCTACCTTAATCCCCCTAAAGCCTAGGTAAACCCCCTAGCACCCGAAGGAAACCCCGAGGCTCCCGGAGTCCCGAGAAAAGAGCCTTTCGGCTCGGAAACGCTGCTCCAGCGAAGCCCGGTTTTCGAGAAAACCCGCTGTAAGTGAGCCACGCCTAACCTATCTTTAGTATAGCTTATGTTTTAATATAGTAATGTTATTAGGACCTTATAATAAGTATTTGGGCTATTATTACGAGTTATATTGAGTGTTATTTAACTCTTATGTAATAATAATAATAATAGTTGGACTATTAATTAGCCGCAGTTATCGTTAGACTAAACCCTAGTGGTATTGATACTAGGTTTTATCGAAGGAATCGTTTTGAGAGTATCGAAGCGTTGTCCGAGTGCTGAGTCACCACCTTTCAAGTGAGTGCATGGTCCCTTTCAGCTTACACATAGATATGAAGTATTTTATAAAAATTACGTGCTATGTGTGCATATTATCTGAATACTTGCTATCTATGCTGGATGAACGTTTTATACATGTTTTCAATGATTTAAACTGTATAAGTATTTTATATCTACAAAATATGTTGGGTAAAACATGGGTAGATGAATGATGAGGAATAAAAGCTGAAATAGAGGAACACTAGTAGTGCGGACCTAGTGCCCTATAGGTATACATTGGCAGCAGTGGACCTAGTACCCTATAGATGAGCACTGGCAGCTGCGCCACAACCCGTAGATGTTTTAGATCTACGGTAAACGTCCTAGCAGCTGCGCTCTAAGGACAGTATCGGCAGCTGCGCCTAATAGGGAGTCTTATGACCATGACAGTAGCGTTTAAAGGTCAATACTGGCAGAAGCGCCTCATAGAAAATGTCCAAATTCTGGCAGTTGCGCCTAAGTGATAATATTAGCAGCTGCGCTTGACCAATGTGTCATTGACAACAATGGAATTCATGTTGTTTCTTTAGGATGCTCCTTAGGAATGAATGAATGAGAAATAGCGGATTCTTAGGGTAGATCCTTAAGAATAAGGAAGATAATGGGGATGGGTAATTGGGTTGATTGTTTAATTGTTTAAACATAATAATTATATTATTGTAGGTTGAAAACCCTATGTACTCACCAGGTTTCCCAACCTGACCCACTCAGTTTATTTATATCACAGGTGTTGTTATGAAGTCACATTACACTGAGAGGTTAAAGAGATGTAGATCACTAGTGTAAATAAATGTAAGTTCTGTTTATGCTTATGTTTTTGTATTGACGATGACATCCCAAACGTTTTAGAATGAATAAAATACGTTTCTTCGAAAATGTTTTGATAACGTATTTAACATGTTTTTCTGGGAAAAAATTCCGCAACATTTTTATGAAAAGAAGTACTCTGATTTTTACAAAGCATAAACAAAATCGGTCTTTTCTGGCCGTGAAAATGGGGATGTCACAAGTACCACGGAAAATGTGACGTGGAAGTCACTTGTTTTAAGTGTGGAAAGCCAGGGCACTACGCCAACAACTGCACAATTAGTAAAAGGGTGTGCTATGGGTGCCACGAAGAAGGGCATATTTTGAAGGATTGCCCGAAGAAGAAGGATGAAACAAAGCCTAATCTTCCGCCAAAGCCAAAAGCCAGAGCTTTCCAAATGACTGTGGAAGCCGCAAAAGATGCAACAGATGTCACATCTGGTACCTTTCTAGTAAATGGATTGCCTGCCAATTTATTGTTTGATTCCGAAGCGAATTACTCCTTTATATCACATAAATTTGGTAAAAGACTAGCATTACCTATAGAAAAGCTAAATGATGCCCTAATTATAGAAGTTGCTAGTGGCAAATTCATACATGTTAGCGATTATATTAAGAACATTGTCATCGACCTGAATGGAAACGAATTCAAAGAGAACCTGTTACCCATCGAGTTAAATGGTTTCGACATTGTTCTGGTGATGGATTGGCTTAGCGTCAATGATGCCGAAATACTATGCAAGAAAAAGATAGTAAAGTAAACCCGCCAGGGAAAGAGTCATTTATGGTGTATGGAGATAAGCGCAGACTGAATTCTAGAATCATTTCCCTAATGAAAGCCAGAAAATGTTTGTCTAAAGGATGTCCATTATACTTGGCGTTCGTGATCGATGCCAAGAAGGAAAAGAAGGAAATGCACAGCATACCAATAGTGTGTGACTATGTAACATCCCCAAAATTCAAGGCCAAAAATTTCATTTTTAAATAAGTTATTACATAAACCATCAGTATAGACACATTCATAATAATATCTCGTGTCAAACCAAAGTGTCAGTAATCAAAACATATTATCATAAAACCATATCAGAGTGTAATTCCAAAGATCTCATGTGCGGAAAACATAGTGTGATGCGCTGCGATTGAGCCGACTCCTTTCCTTGAAAACAAAGTACCTGAAACCAAAACTGAAAATCGTAAGCACAAAGCTTAGTGAGTTCCCCAGATACCACATACCATACAAACCATTTGATCCATACATGCCATACATAGCCAAGAGCCATACATAACCAACATATCCATAATCAAGTAAGGTGCTATGTGCCAAACATAGTCTTGCGGTTATGCCACGTGTCGCACGTGGTCTTCCTAGTCAAGCCTAAGGCCACTCGCTGGGTCTTATAGACAAGTGCCAAAGGCCACCCTTGGTCTTTCATGCATGTATCACAAAGACAACTATACATACTACTCTACTAGGCTACTCCGCATATAATGTTTCAAGAGCCACCTCCTGGTCATTCATACACAATAGCATACAGTGCGCCACGAAACACCTCCTGGTCTTTCATACATATTGCCTAGGGCTAACCCCTGGGTCTTCCTATCATACATAATAACATACGGTGTGCCGGGCGCCGCCTCCTGGTCTTTCATGCGTAATGCCTAGGGCTAACCCCCGGGTCTTCCTGTCATACATAGACTAAATGGGCTGGCATTGTGGTCGTAGACCCATACAAACAGTGAGGAGACTCACCTCGTACTATTGAACGTTGTTGATAATCCTCTGTCTGCTGTCTGACAACTCTCTGAACCGCTGATCCACTAGCTCCCTGAGCTACTAATATCAACATAACACTTAGTTCCAAACTGAACTCTAGAAGTCAAACTAAGTCAAATCTGGTCAAAGTCAACCTTCCAGTGGGCTCGAGTCGCCGAGTCAACCCATAGACTCGCCGAGTTCTTAAACTCAGAAACTCTCAAAATACGACCCAACTCGCCGAGTCACCCCAGGACTCGTTGAGTTCAACAATCTCTGAGTCCCATCCTGTACAACTTACTGAGTCACCACTCAACTCACTGATTTGCGTCTTAACCAGAGGAGGTTGGGGGGGTTCTGCGACCTGACTCGTCAAGTCCAAGAACAGACTTGTCGAGTCCTTGACAATCTTCAACAAACTCACCGAGTTGTTCTTCCAACTCGTCGAGTCCATGCACATGTTCATACAACTCGTCGAGTACACCCATGTGACTCGCCGAGTCTCTCCATATCTCAATCCATAAAGTGGCTTTTTGAGCCATGCAGGGGCTCCAATCCATAGATCCACTCTTCTACAGTCTAACCCTCACATAAAGTTGCAAACTTTACGTGAAACCAATGAGATATATAGGCTAGGGTTTAAGACAAAGGGGCTTCAACAATGACTCATTGACGGCTGCTTTAAGACATTCTGGACCATCACAACCCCAGATTTGAAGTAGCCATCTCAGATCTAAGCCCCAAACCTGAAATAGACCTCGATCTTGCCAAAATAGCCCCAAATCTCATTCAAGAATAGATCTATATGCAAAAAGGGTAAAGGTAACATCTTACTACCTCTAAGATGACCTCCTACTGAAGAATAATCCAAATCTATGTAAACCCCCTTGATCCAAGCTTCTTGATATTCAAGATCTCTTCACAAAAACCACTTATCTAAGCTCCAAATTGCTTCTAAGGACTCTCACTCACGATTTAGGGTTTTTAGATCTCAAAAGGGTAGCAAAGAGGCTGGGGAAGGGATGTAATGCTCTTTAAGTAGGGCACAACCCCCAAGATTAGGGTTTTTCTCGTCCAGACCAGACTCACCGAGTCCACTAGCCGACTCGCCGAGTTGGTCACTTACTCTATGCCCCAGATCCCGCTCCTACTCGTCGAGTTCCTCCCTGGACTCAACGAGTTGACTCTTGACTTAGAGCTTTTCCTTTCTTTTCTTGGTCTTTCTGATTCTGGGTGTTACAACACTCCCCCACTTAAACTAGACTTCGTCCTCGAAGTCTGCTACGGCCAACTACCTTACCATCTAGTTGCCACTTTACCACTAGGTATACACTCCGCCCATCAGATCCAAACCTTGAAGATGTCATCTTCAGAATAACCCGTTCCTTACTACCTTCGATTACAACACTTTTATCCAATCGGTAATCATACTGATACTCCTATTACACTTACCCTTGATTCGCAAGGGGTTTACCCTTTTACCCTACACTGTCACTGGCCTTTCTAAGGTACTTTCCACAAGCAACAACCTTCCCAATTTCCTTCGAGGACTTATCCTCTGCTGAAACCGCAATCCCGACCACTCCCAGTGCCATCCATCATACCAATACTCACGGAATAACCCCCATACAATGCTCCAATACTAAAAGCTCCACCCAATCGTGAGAATTCAGACAATCCTTCGGGCAGCAGATCTCTCTCTGCTACGTTTAAGGTTCAGACGAGAACGGCGTCACCGAGCCAAATCCTTTACTTTGAGATAATTTGATCCTGCGATGAGCAGCTTAGCATCATTCGATCAGTTCATGACTTTTCGCACCGAATCCCTTACCATCATTCCATCCTGAAGTCCTATTGACTCCCATCCGCCTACCGGATGAACCGAGGCCGCCCTGGTCCCAACTGTTCTACCATTACCCGAAATACCGGTTCCCCCTACTACCTCGGAGATACGGTCCCCCCGCCCACACTTCATGAACTAAGCTACTAATGAATGCCATGACTTACCCGCAGTCTTATGCCACTCCTGGTCTCCAATGACCTACCGACTTCCGAATCCAATCATAATGTGGCCCACTCACATCCGGGCGGCTGCCCCGTCCTGAACTTAACTATCTAAAAAACCCTGCCAATGAATCACACACCTGATACATTCACACTAGCGAATAGAGACCAACGAATGCTACGGGCCACCCTATAGTCTTACTATACTCGGTCTGCCAACTAGTGAATGCTACGAGCCACCCACATAGTCTTACAACACTTCTGCGCTGCCAGCCAACTAAAGCTACGGGCCACCCCACAGTCTTGCCAAACCAGTGCTACGGGCCACACCGCAGCCTAACTATACTCACATACAATTGCTACGGGTCACACTACAGGCCTACTAAACTAATGCTACGGGTCATACCGCAATCTTACTAAACTAATGCTACGGGCCACACCGCAGTCGCACCACACTTCGACGCTATTTGCTAACCATTGCTACGGACCGCCCAACAATCTTACCACACTCCTATTACTATCTGACCACTGGTGAATGCTACGACCATCCGGTAGTTTGACAACACCCTTCCACACCGACTGGATGCTACGACTAACCCATAGTCGAGCATACAAGCACAATCTAGTACCCCCAAGCTGTACTCATGTCCTATCTGAAACTCCCAACCGATTCTTCTGCAATCTGCTATCGGGCAGCCCGAGAATGCGGTCTCACAATTGGCAAGTTTTCTGAACTTCCAATTCACACTTTCCTCAATTCACACAGCCACCTGGGCCGTCTTTCTTCCCGACAGGAGAGCAAAACTTATCCCAGTTCCGAAACCGATGTTGCTCCTATAACATGATTGTTTCTCCCCCACTTAGCTTTGGCTAAGTCTTTATTACACACAGAAACCCGAGGACTTACATTCCTTCCTCCCTTGCACAAAAGGCATGATAACTACCATCGCCTTGATGTCGCTAGCGATCCATTACTAGTCCGCTCCAAATACCGTACGATTATCGAATACTAGATGAACACCTCCTGCATCCTCGATACTAATAATCCCCTAAGCTCCAACTAATGCCCTTAAGGTCCGAATAACTAATGCTCAGAGCAACCTCATTAGTGATACACCACTTCCCCTAATGCTTCCAAAAGCTATCCCAAGCACCAAGTCTAGAACCACCAAACCTTAACGATAGTGGAGGGCTACTCCATGGACCATGTCCACCAACCTCCATGCAACGCTCCTGAACCGCTTTTGGTCATAATCGAGATAATATTGGACACTTCGAACCCGAAGTGAGGGACGACCCTACATTAGCTACTAATAGTTCCCGGTATGCAATTGGCATATGACAATTCTGAAAGTACAATCCGAATACAAGTAGAGAGACAACTCATACATACTATCACTAGAGTCCGGGGTAAGAACAACCCTAATACACATAGAATCGAAAATAGCCATAGATACATACCTGCAACATTCCCTGCTGTAATCCATATTTCCCTCATCTATCACTGCAAGGCCCTACCCTCTCACCCATCCGTAATCCTCGAAGTTGTCGGGGCAAACGTACTCCCTGCTCCTCCCCTCACCATCGGGCAGTCAACCTTCTTGTGACCCACCTGATTGCAGTGAAAACATAATGGGCTTGCCCCCTGTGGGCAGTCACTACTGACGTGACCATCACTGCCACATTTGTAGCAGCCTGAACCCCTGGAACGACAAACTCCCTCGTATGGTTTCCCGCACGTGTTGCACTGACTTCGGACCTGCCGACCTACTAATCGCTGATCTGAAGTCTTGGGTCTCTTCCCGGGACCCTCCAAAGTATACATCTAATCTGACCTACTCTTCACAATGTGCTCCAAATCAATCTCCCTTTCTCGCGCCCTGGCAATCATAGAGTCCAGGGTCGGGCATGCCGAGAAGCTGACATGCTCCCAAATATCAGCTCTCAACATGTCATGATAGCGGGTCCTCTGCATCTCATCATCCCCTACATATTGAGGCACCAATAAGGCCCTCTCCCGAAACTTGGCGGTAATCTCTGCCACCGACTCTGTCGTCTAGCTCATGTGTAGGAACTCTCTGGCCAGCTGCTGAAGCTTCACCACCGGCGCAAACTCCACCCTAAACCTGGTCCCAAAGTCGGTCTAGGTCATAGCCTCAATGGCTGAGGCTCCCAAGGAATCACTCACTGACTCCCACCAGTCTCTGGCTCTGTCTCTCAAACATCCCGTCGCAAAGTGGTCCTTTGACCCCTCCGGGCAGAAGCTCGTCAGCTGCGCAGACTCAATGCCTGCGATCCATCTCCTAGCAGCAATGGGGTCTTTCACCCCATGGAAATCCAGCGCACCACTCCCTTTGAAGTCCTTAAAGGACAGTGTGCATGATCCTAACTGGTTGGTCGCCAAGTCACTCCTGAACGCCTAGAGGCGATCCTCCATCAGCTCAATGATCCCTTCCTTGATCGACCTGAAGATAACCGGCGTCGCATCAAGGATACCTCTCATGATCTCGGACGCGATGAACTCGCATAACCCATCATCCACATGCTCGGATCCTGCACCAAAGACCGATCCTGACCCAGATCCTGAACCTCCCGCTCCATGTCGTGTGACCACTATTCTGAAAATAAACATACAATTGTCAGGGTCACATATAATTTCTAGAGGTCTCACACACTTTCCAAGATTCCTGGTTCCATCTCTGCCCTCCTTGACTCGAGTACGAATCCTCTGCTTCCAGTAGTATGGGCCCATACTACCATCCACATCTATCCGTACTTTCCTCAAGCGTTTCTTCAACTTCACCAAGTCCCTTTCACTACTACTAACACTGCTCCCAACACTACTCTCATCCTAGGCTTGCCCTAGGGTAACCTCCAACCCGCACCCTGTCCTCAGCTACTGAAGGCATCTTTATAATTCTAATTAGCCACTACCTGGATACCATCACATGTGACGAGGATCAGATAATCCTTCGGGTAAAGGACTCGTCCCTACCATGGTTAGACTCATACGAGAGCTGCGAAATAGGGCCAAATCCAACACTCTGTGATTATTCAACCCTAATCACATGTGACTTGGCGTATTCACCTAATGGCTAACTCTCATCACTCAGAGTCCCACAAAGCAAAAAACAAGTAGCATTCAGACAAAAGGGAAATCTAACCAGAACATAATCAAGCAATTCTATCCACACAACAAGAATTTGTACTAGCATGCGATGCCAAGCTCATATAATCAGGCATAACCTAAACAGGCTACCCTATTATTGTCTACTCAATACTAGCATGCAATCCTTATAAGTTGAAGCACATAAAGCAGGCACATAAGGCATCATTCCTAGATCCTTAGTCCTATTCTAGCATGTTGTTCTACTGAAACTGATAAACATAATATAAACTTGTATGGGTATCTTGGGGTAAACCTACTTGAGCTTGGTTGATTGCACGCATCACACACTTTGTTCTTCTCAAAGTTCTTTTCTCTTTTCGGATTCTTTTCAAACTCAATTTCATTTTTTTATATAAAAATGGTTTTACTTTTTAAAATTTTCATACCAAGCCCTTAGTTTGAGTTCAGACACACCTAAGAGTATGTCTGAATCCCCAAACCAAGGCTCTGATACCAACTTGTAACATCCCCAAAATTCAAGGCCAAAAATTTCATTTTTAAATAAGTTATTACATAAACCATCAATATAAAAACATTCATAATAATATCTTGTGTCAAACCAAAGTGTCAGTAATCAAAACATATTATCATAAAACCATATCAGAGTGTAATCCCAAAGATCTCATGTGCGGAAAACATAGTGTGATGCGCTACGATCGAGCCGACTCCTTTCCTTGAAAACAAATTACCTGAAACCAAAACTGAAAACCGTAAGCACGAAGCTTAGTGAGTTCCCCAGATACCACATACCATACAAACCAACTGATCCATACATTCCATACATAGCCAAGAGCCATACATAACCAACATATACATAATCAAGTAAGGTGCTATGTGCCAAACATAGTCTTGCGGTTATGCCACGGGCCGCACGTGGTCTTCCTAGTCAAGCCTGGGTCCACTCCCTGGGTCTTACAGACAAATGCCAAGGGCCACCCCCTGGTCTTTCATGCAAGTATCACAAAGACAACTATACATACTACTCTACTAGGCTACTTCGCATATAGTGTTTCAGGAGTCACCTCCTGGTCTTTCATACACCATAACATATAATGCGCCAGGAGCCACCTCCTGGTCTTTCATACATATTGCCTAAGGCTAACCCCGGGTCTTCCTATCATACATAATAACATATGCTGTGCTAGGAGCCGCCTCCTGGTCTTTCATGCGTAATGCCTAGGGCTAACCCCCGGGTCTTCCTGTCATACATAGACTAAATGGGCCAGCATTGTGGCCGTAGACCCATACAAATAGTGAGGAGACTTACCTTGTACTGTTGAACGTTGTTGATAATCCTCTGGTTGCTGTCCAATAACTCTCTGAACCGCTGCTCCACTAGCTCCCCGAGCTACTAATATCAACATAACACTTAGTTCCAAACTGAACTCTAGAAGTCAAACTAAATAAACTCTGGTCAAAGTCAGCCTTCCAGTTGACTCGACTCGCCGATTCAACCCATAGACTCGCCGAGTTCTTAAACTCAGAAACTCTCAAAATACGACCCAACTCGCCGAGTCACCCCAGGACTCGTCGAGTTCAACGATCTCTGAGTCCCATCCTATCCAACTCACTGAGTCACCATTCAACTCGCTGATCTGCGTCTTAAACAGAAGAGGTTGGGGGTTCTACGACCTGACTCGTCGAGTCCAAGAACAGACTCTCCGAGTCCTTGGCAATCTTCAACAGACTCGCCGAGTTGTTCTTCCAACTCGCCGAGTCCATGCTCATGTTCATACAACTCGTCAAGTACACCCATGTGACTCGCCAAGTCTCTCCAGTTCTCAATCCAAACATTGGCTTTTCGAGCCATGCAGGGGCTCCAATCCATAGATCCACTCTTCTACAGTCTAACCCTCACCTAAAGTTGCAAAGTTTACGTGAAACCAAGGAGATATAGGCCCAAAACACTTTAAGGCTAGGGTTTAAGACAAAGGGGTTTCACCAATGACTCATTGATGGCTGCTTTAAGATATTCTGGACCATCACAACCCTAGATCTGAAGTAGCAATCTCAGATCTAAGCCCCAAACCTGAAATAGACCTCAATCTTGCCAAAATAGCCCCAAATCTCATTCAAGAATAGATCTAGATGCAAAAAGGATAAAGGTAACAACTTACTACCTCTAAGATGACCTCCTACTGAAGAATAATCCAAATCTATGTAAACCCCCTTGATCCAAGCTTCTTGATCTTCAAGATCTCTTCACAAAAACCACTTATCTAAGCTCCAAATTGCTTCCAAGGACTCATACTCACCATTTAGGGTTTTTGGATCTCAAAAGGGTAGCAAAGAGGCTGGGGAAGGGATGTAATGTTCTTTAAATAGGGCACAACCACCGGGATTAGGGTTTTTCTCGTCCAGACCAGACTCGCCGAGTCCACTAGCCGAATCGCCGAGTCGGTCATTTACTCTAAGCCCCAGATCCCGCTCCGACTCGTCGAGTTCCTCCCTGGACTCGAAGAGTTGACTCTTGACTTAGAGACTTTCCTTTCTTTTCTTCGTCTTTCTGATTCTGGGTGTTGCAGACTATCCGGAAGTTTTTCCCAAAAACCTTCCTGGATTGCCCCCTGATAGACAAGTGGAGTTTAGAATAGACTTGTTACCAGGAACAACACCGATAGCAAATGCCTCATATCGATTAGCACCGACATAGATGAAGGAGCTTGTGACGCAACTTCATGAGTTGTTGGACAATGATTTCATTAGACCTAGTTCATCACCCTAGGGAGCTCCAGTGTTATTCGTGAAGAAGAAAGATGGGAGTATGAGAATGTGTATTGATTACAGAGAGCTGAATAAGGCAACAATAGTTTGATCAGTTGCAAGGTTCGAGTTATTTCTCGAAGATCGATCTTAGGTCAGGATATCATCAGCTAAAGGTGAGAGAGCAGGATATTGAGAAGACTGGATTCAAAGTTATGGACACTATGAGTTTTTGGTTATGTCGTTTGGACTAACCAATGCTCCAGTAGCGTTCATGGATTTGATGAACAAGGTTTGTAAACCATTCCTTGATAAATCGGTAATAGTGTTCATAGATGACATTCTGATTTACTCGAAAAGCTAGGAGGATCATGGCAAACACATGCGAGAAGTGTTAGAAGTATTCAAGAATGAGAAGCTGTATGCAAAGTTCTCAAAATGTGATTTTTGGATTCAAGAAGTCCAATTTTGGGGTCATGTGGTTAACCAAGAAGGGATTATAGTTGACCCAGCTAAGATTGAAGCTATAACAAAGTGGGAACAACCAAAGAGTCCTACAGAAATCCGATGCTTTTTTGGATTAGCTGGATATTATCGAAGATTTATCCAAGGCTTTTCTTCAATCGCTACTCCATTAACAACTTTGACCCATAAAGGAGCTATTTATACTTGGAGTGATAAGCACAAAGAAGCATTCGAGTTGCTAAAGAAGAACTTATGTGAAGCACCGATTCTTTCTCTACCCGACGGAGTTGAAGACTTCGCTATCTATAGCGATGCGTCTGATGTTGGGTTGGGATTGATGGGTTTTGACTATAAGAACATCCTATGTGCTCATACAAACCCTAATGCTTGGATCTAGGTTTCTCTATTGTACATGCAATTCATCCAAGACTATAAACCCTAGATCTAGCATATGATAATCAATATTAACATAATAATGGGTTTAAGATATTACCTTGATTGTTATGTAGCAATAACAATCCCAAATCCTTCTTGTATTGACTTTAGAAAGCTTAGAGTCACAAATGTCACTCCTCTAATGGTTTACAAACACCAAGAGCAAGAGGATGAAGAATAAGGAGAGTGGAGGCTGCCCAAAACGTGTGGAAACCCTAGAGAACAACGTCTACTCGTTTTTGGGGCTTAAGGGTTCCTTAAATAGTGAGGCTATTAGGGTTATCTAACAAGGAAACCCTAATTTGGATGCTTAGGCCCTAAGCGACCCATGAACCCCTTTCTTAAAGGCCTTTGGACGATTTCTAATGGGTTTCCCCATAGAATTCGTCCACCCCTTTAATATGGAGTCCATTAGCTCAATATTCATCTATCACACAATTGACAGTTCTAGTCCCTTAAGTTTAATTAATGTCTTTTAGCCACAAACATAATTCTTATTAATTCTTGACTAATATTAATTAAACAATATGATTTCTCCTTTAATATCTTATTCTCATAATATATTAATAAATCATAATTAATCTTTTCTCTCCATAATTCATCCTATCAAGTTGCTTTGGTGAATGCAACCCAAAAGGACCATGCACCATCGGGTCAAGTACATACCAAAATAGTTATGGACTTAGACACTAATCCAACAGGGATGTGTTCTAACTCAAAGAGAAAAGGTGATAGCATATGCATCTCGATAATTGAAAGAACATGAAAAGAACTACCCTACTCATGATCTGGAGTTGGCATCGGTAGTATTCACCCTAAAGATATGGAGGCATTATCTTTATGGCACAAAGTGCAAACTTTTCACTGATCATAAGAGTATTTAGTATCTCTTTAATCAGAAGGAATTGAATATGAGGCAATGACACTGGCTAGAGTTACTCAAGGACTATGATTGTGAGATAATTTACCATCATGGTAAAGCAAATGTTGTTGCTGATGCTCTCAGTTGAAAGGTAAACCTTGAAAAGAAAAGGCCAAGAGCATTGAGAATTGAAGTTGTCTCGACAATTGTGGAAAGTATAAATAAAGCTCTGGAGGAAGCTTCAGAGAAGAATGACCGAAAAGGAGAACGTTTGGGCAAAACATTAGTGTTCGGTACAAACAATCAAGGGTTGAAGGTATTCCAAGACAGGATTTGGGTACCTAAGATGGGAGGAATAAGAGAACTTCTGATGGAGGAATCTCACAAGACCATGTACTCAATTCATCCCGGTAGCACTAAAATGTATAGGGACCTAAAACCCTATTACTGGTGGCCAACGATGAAGCTTGATGTTGCAAAGTATGTGGCCGAGTGTGTGACATGTGCGAGAGTGAATGCACAACATCAGAAACCATATGGGAGTTTAGAACATTTACATGTACCTATGGGTAAATGGGAAGACATCACTATGGATTTTGTGACTAAACTGCCCAGAACGAAGATCGGTCACAACATGATTTGGGTGGTGGTTCATCGGTTTACGAAAAGTTCACACTTCATAGCAGCCAATGAGAAATGGTCTATGGATAAACTTGCTAATGCTTACGTGAATGAGATAGTAAGACTTCACGATGTGCCTTTAACTATTGTATCGGATCATGATAGCCGTTTCACGTCGACGTTTTGGAAAAGTCTACAAGAGGAATTGGGTACAGAATTGTGTCTGAGTACAGCTTACCATCCGCAAACCGATGGTCAGAGCGAACGAACGATTCAAACACTGGAGGATATGCTGAGAGCATGTACCCTGGAATTCCAAGGTAACTAGGATGAACATTTACCTTTGGTAGAATTTTCCTACAACAACAGTTTCCACTCAAGCATCAAGATGACACCTTATCAAGCCTTGTATGGAGAAAAGTGTCGAACGCCGTCGTGTTGGCTTGAAGCTGGGGAAAAGCAGTTTATGGGACCTGAAATAGTCCATCAGACTGCTGAAAAGTTGAAAGCGATTAGGGAAAGGATGTTAGCAGCTCAAGATCGTCAAAAGAGCTATGCTGACAAGAAAATAAAACTAATAACATTCGAAGCTGGGGTTTCGGTTTTGCTTAAAGTCTCACTGTGGAAAGGACTTATAAGATTTGGTAAAAGGGGAAAGTTGAGTCCAAGGTTTATTGGACCGTTTAAAGTTCTTCAGAGGATTGGGAATCAAGCTTACAAGCTAGAATTACCAGAAGAACTAGATGGTATTCATAATACTTTCCATGTGTGTTATTTGATGAAGTTCACGGGAGATGTTCCCGACATAATTCCAATGTCTGAATTAAGGATGGATGATAGCGAGAGGTTAATCAAAGAACCAGAGACAATCGTTGACCGTAAGACTAAGAAGTTGAGATGCAATATGGTCGAATTAGTGCTTGTGCGATGGAAACATGCGAATGGGCCAAATCTTACCTGGTAAACGGAGAGTGACATGATGAGTCGCTATCCATATTTGTTTGTTGATGTATGATTCCGAGGACGGAATCATCCTAAGGGGGAGAGAATTGTAATGCCCGTGTTTCTGGGCTAAGCACTAAAAATAATGTAATAGCTAGGTTAACCTTTGTAACTCATTTTGAAGTAATAAAGAGGAATTATGTGAATTATGTGTTTATTTGCTTAATTATTATAATTTAAATGAATTAAGAATAAAAAAATGAGCGTCGAAAATGAAATATTAGATAAGCTCGATAATGATACATGCAGACGTAGTGGTCGTGATGAGGTTTCCGAATATATAAAGAATGCCAAAATCCGAGTTATAACGAAAAAGTTATGACCTGTCGAAGTTTCGCGACAGAACCGGTATGGCACATGGTGACGTAAATAGTGAATTTATGATAGAACGATATTTAGCCTTAGTAATCTAAACGAAAGTCGTATTATACGTTAAACCGAGAGCATACATAAAAAGAACGTCTAAATCTGACTTCGTATGAGGAAGTTATGATTTTTCTAAGTTTCAGCTTAGCAGTATGCAGCCCGAAGTTCGGATTTGAGATCGAGTGATTTCTAGTCGAAACAATCTAAACGAGAATCGAAGATCTCGTCGATAGTAGTGCAACGGTAAAAAGACAGACGAAACGGATGTCGGATGAATAAGCTATGAATTTCTAACAGAGTTTTCCTGTCCCGACCTTATAAAAATAATATTATAAAAATAAAGTCAAAATTTGTAACGCCCGTAGATCCAGGCAAGTCGATTTAGAGATCATAGGGGTCAAAAACAACTTTTTGAGAAAAGATTATTTAGAATAAATAATCTTAACCAAGTTGTAGAACATGTCTCAAGGGTTTCGTACATATAAAGAACGCCGAAATTCGAGTTATAACGAAGAAGTTATGGTCCGTCGAAGTTTTTCGGCAAAACCGGCATGACACCAGGAGACGTAAATAGTGTATTTACGATAAAAGACTTTTTAGCCTTATTGATCTAAACAAAATTTGTAGTATATGTTAAACTGAGAACATACAAAAAAAAGAACGCCCAAATATGACTTCGTATGAGGAAGTTATGAATTTTCTAAGATTTGGCTTAACAGTGCACAACCCGAAACTCGAATTTTAGTTCGAGCGGTTTTTGGCTTACACGACCTAAATGAGAGTTGAAGATCTCGTTTATAGGAACTCAACGGTAAAAAGACAGACGAAAACGGAGTTCGTATGAAGGAGTTACAAATTTTTCGCGGTCATTTAATAGTCTAATATCCTCCTACTGTTAAATTTAAGATCAGTCGAGAATTAGCCAATGTAGTCAAAATGAAAGTTGTAGATCTTGTTTTTACCTATGCATGGATATAAAGAACGTCAAAAACGGAGCTCGTATGCGAAAGCTACGGGGTTTAGAAGTCGGCAGGGTGCTGCTGCAAAAGGGGTGACGTGGCACAATGTAGGTCACACACGTTTTGCCACCAGAAAGCTGACAAGTGACACCGTCTCGGCGAGTCAGTGAACCGACTCGACGAATCCGTCAGGATTTCACCCTATAAATAGAAGTGTCGGGTCATGCCATTTCCTCACACCTTCAAACCCTTCTTTCTCTCTCTAAACTCTCTCTAAACCTCCCTAACCCCCCAAAGCCTAGGGTAACTCCCTAGCACGAGGCGGAAGCCCCGGAGCGCCTGGCAGCTCTGAAAAGAAGAGCCCTCAGCTCAGAAACGCTGCTCCAAACGAAGCCCAATTTTCTATAAAACCCGCTGTAAGTGAGTTATGTCTACGCTATTTTTAATATAGCTTTTATTTAACTATAGTAACGTTATTAGGAACTTATAATAAGTACTTGGGATATTATTATGGGTTATATAAGTATTGTTTAACACTTATATAATAGTAATAATAACTAGACTATTAATTAGTCTCGGTGAATGATAGACTAAACCCTAGTGGTAATGATACTAGGTTTTGACGAAGGAAATTGTTTCAAGAGTAACGAAGCGTTGTCTAAGTTCGGAATCACCACCTTAACATGTGAGTGCATAGTTACTTTCGTCTTACACATAGATATGAAGTATTTTATATAAATTATGTGCTATGTGTGCATATTGTCTGAATACTTGCTGTCTATGTTAGATGAACGATTTTATACATGTTTTAAATGATTTGAACTGTATATGTATTTTATATCTACAAAATATGTTGGGTAAAACATGGGTAGATGAATGATGAGGGATGAAGGCTGAAATAGAGGAACATTAGTAGTATTGACCTAGTGCCTTATAGGTGAACATTGGAAGCAATGGACCTAGTACCCTATAGATGATCACTGGCAGCTACGCCAAAATCTGTAGATGTTTTAGATCTACGATAAACATCCTAGCAGCTGCGCTCTAAGGATAGTATCGGCAGCTGTGCCTAATAGAGAACATTATAACCATCACAGTAGCATTTAAAGGAAAATACCG
Source organism: Lactuca serriola (assembly GCF_051521515.1). Classification (NCBI taxonomy): domain Eukaryota; kingdom Viridiplantae; phylum Streptophyta; class Magnoliopsida; order Asterales; family Asteraceae; genus Lactuca; species Lactuca serriola. The sequence continues at coordinate 145,826,242 of NC_136416.1, forward strand.
ACAGAAGCGCCTCATAGAGAATGTCACAATTCTGGCAGTTGCGCCTAAGTGATAATATTAGCAGCTGTGCTTGACAACTGTGTCATTGGCAACGATGGACTTCGTGTCGTATTCTTAGGATAATCATTAGGAATGAATGAACGAGGAGTAGCTGATTCTTAGGGTAAATCCTTAAGAAGATAATGGGATGGGTAACTGGGTTGATTGTTTGATGTTTAAACATAATAATTATATTATTGTGGGTTGAAAACCCTATGTACTCACCAGGTTTCCCAACCTGACCCACTCAGTTTATTTATATCATAGGTGTTGATATGAAGTCACATTACACTGAGAGATTAAGGAGATATAAATCACCAGTGATAATGAATGTAAGTTTTGTTTATGCTTATGTTACTGTATTGACGATGACATCCTAAATGTTTTAAAATGAATAAAAATATTTTTCTTTGGAAATGCCTTGATAACGTATTTATCATGTTTACTGGGAACGAATTCCGCAACATTTTCATTAAAAGAGGTACTCTGATTTTTATAAAGCATAAACAAAATCAGTCTTTTCTGGCTGTGAAAATGAGGATGTCACAAAATTAGACGACGGAGTCTAAACGAAAGTTGTAGAGCATAATCTCACCCACGTGTGGATATAAAGAACGTCGAAAACAAAGATCGTATGCAAAAGTTATGAATTTCTGAAGTTCGAGGCACGCATCCCAAAGAGGGAACGCCTCGCGTTCAATACTTGGATTGGAACCCCTCTCCTACGCACCGCGTTCAAAGGGAACGCCATGCGTTTGCGGCAGACTTCACCCTATAAATAGATCACAAAGGGCAGCCGTTAATGGTTGCCAAACCTCTTCTCTCTCACCCTTATTTCATCGATCTACGTGCAAATTATACCCCCGAAGCCCCGGTATTATCCCGAGACCCGAAGCGAGTCCCGAAGCCCTGAAGATCCCGAGAAGTAAAGTTCCCGAGCCGAAACTCTGCCTGCGAGAAGCCCGATTTTTGTGAAGATATCCCGGTTTCACTGAAGAAATACTACTCTTAGAGCCGTAGTGCTGCCCGATCATCTTCTTAACAAGTGAGTGTGTGGTCACTTTCACCTTACACATAGATATGAAGTATTTTATATAAAACACGTGTTATGTGTAATTATATTGTTTGTTTATTTGAGATGGGTCTTGAATGGATGTTTTATACAGGTTTTAAAATGATTTAAACGATATATGTATTTTTATCTACAAATATGTTGGGTATAACATGGGTAGATGAAATAGTTGGTGTGTGTTAAAATGATGAGAGATCTCGATGTTGTTGATGTTTCAGTCATCTAGCGGAGTATGGATGACGACCACAGACTTTTCTAGACAGTCCAGTGGAATGCCAGCAGGCTCCCAACCTGTAGGTGTTTGTGAACTTAGTGTTCAGTGGTATACTCCATCCCCCACATGGTTGTCTTATTTGACATAAATTGCTGAGGAAACCCTAAAGCAATGTTGTCACCCTGATGAAAATCCTTAGACTAGGTCCCTCGTGATAGGTGTTTAGGGACGTAAAGTGAGGATAACGGGAATTATTGTTGGTTGATAAAATTAATAAATTTATTTTGGATTGATAAATTTATTGTTGGGTGATGAAATTAATAAATTTATTTATGGTTGATGAAAATTTAATAAATTTATTATTTGTGGGTTGAAAACACTATATGCTCACCATGCTCCCAAGCCTGACCCACTCAGTTTTCTGTATTACAGGTAGTGGACTCCAAGCGTAGTTTGGAGGTTGAAGATGGATTTTTGAATTATAAGTCAGTAGTTGTAAATATTTGTTGTAAGTCTTATAATTTATTGTTTATGCTTTTGGTCTGTTTCAGAACATGACATCCCAAGGTTTTTAATATATAATGAAAATATTTATTTCTTTAAGAAATGTTTGGTTAAATTTTTATTATAATCTGTTTTGGGAATAAATTCTGCAACATCTTTTGGAAAATTACTCTGATTTTATTTTAAAGCATAAATTAAATCGGTCTTTTTTGTCCGATAAAATTGGGGATGTCACATTATCATAAACATAAAGAGGTTTTTATAATAAGCTAACATAACAAATAATCAACTTAGCATATTCCAATCCATAAATCAACTCATAGATAAGCAAGTAATCTAGTCTAAATGAAAGTTAGGGTATTTATCCCATAACTTCAGCAGACAAATAAGTAAAAGCGAATTTTAACTTGCAATCCATGATCAAACACAAGAAGAATATGTAATTAAAAGAAGTTTTGCCTCAATTCTCTCAAAATCAAACTTCTAATCGATCTTCTTCAACTCTAAGCTTCCAATTAATGATCTTGGTCTTCAAAAGTCGACAAGAGATCCAGCCAAAATTCAATTATCGGAGGAATATGTCTTCTATATCTACTTTTCCCGAACCTGGTTCACCACGTCGTGGTAGATCCCCCACGACATGGTCTTTGGATTTAGCACGTAATCAACAAGTCTACGAGGTTCAACAAGAAATTTCAAAAATCCACATCGTGGTAATACCACAACGACGTGGTAAAGAGACTTTTCTTTATTTAGCCTTGATCCAAGTTCCTAGCTTCCAGATTCATTTTTGCTCCCGAGCATGTCTTTTGCCTTTACGTCACAACATATAATAGATTAAATTTTGTCATATATTGAACATAAAAATGGCTAAAAATATTAAGATATGATGTAATATATATATATATATATATATATATATATATATATATATATATATATATATATATGACATCCCCAATTTCGCGGCCAGAAAAGACCGATTTGTTTATGCTTTGTTTTTAAAATCAGAGTAATCTTTTACAGAAAACAGTTGCGGAATTTGTTCCCAAAATAAAATATGATAAAATAAAATTTATCAAAGCATTTCTTAAAGAGACTGTACTTTTTCATTAATTATAAAACCTCGGGATGTCATGTTCCTATACAGACCAAAAGCATAAACAATATAAAATAGACCTTAACAATTATTTATAACTACTGATCTATAATCATAAATCTCTCGTCAAGTCCACCAACTTATACCCTTGTGCCATTACCTGTAATGCAAAGAAAACTGAGTGGGTCAGGCTTGGGAGCCTGGTGAGCATATAGGGTTTTCAACCCACAATAATATAATTATTATATTCAATCATCAAACAATCAACCCAATTACCCATCTCTATTATCTTCGTTTATTCTTAAGTACCTTCCCTAAGGAATTATCCTAAGGGTCATCTCCTACATCGTATTTACCTCTCATCTTCTTACATCGCATTTCCTTTATATATATTCGTTCCTAAAGCATGAATACGCAGTCACAACATCGCCTGGACTCGTAACTCATAGTAAGGGTTAGGCTATCATCGCATAAATACGTAGTCACAACATCGCCTGGACTCGTAATTCATTGTAAGGGTTAGAGTATCATCGCATGAATACGTAGTTACAACATCGCCTGAACTCGTAATTCATCACCTACAGGTTATGAGCCTGCTGGTGTTTCCACGGGGTCATCTAGAATAGTCCGTGGTCACCATCTGTACTCTGGTAGATGACTACATCGCCAAATTGCCACATCGCCGGTCAAGGTTATGGTATCTCCTCTCATCTCACATCACCTATTTATCATCACCTATCTATCATCACCTAATTATCATCACCTTTCTATCATCACCTATCTCTCATCACCTAATTATCATTACCTAATTATCATCACCTATTTCTCATCACCTAATTATCATCACACATCATCTAATTCATCTACCCATGTTCTACCCAACATATTTGTAGATATAAAATACATGTATAAATTAACTCATTTAACACCTATATAAAACATCCATTCCACACTTATCTCAAATAAACAACAATATATAAACACATAGCACGTATTTGATAGCAAATACTTAATATATATATATATATATATATGTGTGTGTGTGTGTGTGTGTGTTAGAAGAAAGTGATCACATACTCACCCAAAACATATACTTAATACATTCACACAATACTTGTATTAAAATCGTGTTATGAAATGGACTATACACTCACACATATAAACAACAATATATATATATATATATATATACACATAGCACGTATTTTATAAAATACTTCATATCTATGTGTAAGATGAAAGTGACTATACACTCACTTGATCAAAAGATGATCGGACAACACTACGGCTCTAAGAGTAGTATTCTTCGGTGAAACCGGGATCACTTCACACACCGGGTTTCTCGCGAACAGAGCTTCGGCTTTGAAACTGTTTTCTTCTCGGGATCTTCGGGCTTCGGGATTTGCTTCGGGTCTCGGGATGTTATTGGGGCTTCGGGGGGTTAAAATAGGGCTTAGAGGGTGTATCGGGAGTGGGAGAGAGGAGATGGATCAACCCTAAACGCCTGGCCCTTCAAATCTATTTATAGGGCAAAATTTTCATTTTCCACGTCGTGGGCACTGTTTCCACGTCGTGGGCTTGATCGTCACTGCATGGGTCATCGCAAGTTGCGTCTGGGGGACCCCAAGATGTCAGAAGACTTGCCACGTCGTGGTATCTAAGAGTTTTGGGGTTTCGCGCCCCGAACTTCAGAAATTCATAACTTTCGCATACGAACTCCGTTTTTGACGTTCTTTATATCGACGCGTAGCTGAGATTATGATCTACAACTCTCGTTTAGACTCCGTTGGCTAATTTTGAATTTATTTATTATTATTATTTTTATATTATTTTTAGTAGGCCGGGACAGGAAAACTCCGTTATAAACTCATAACTCCTTCGTCTGACGTCCGTTTTCGTCTGTCTTTCTGTCGTTTCACTATTATCGATGAGATATTCAATTCTCATTTAGATTGTTTTGGCTAAATATCGTTCTAACGTAAATTCACTATTTACGTCGCGCTGTGTCGTGCCGGTTCTTTCGCGAAACTTCGATAGGTCATAACTTCTTCGTTATAACTCGGATTTCGGCGTTCTTTATATGTACGAAATCCTTGTAACATATACTATAACTTAGTTAAGATTAATCCTTCTAAATAATATTCCATCAAAAAGTCATTTTTGATGCTTATCGTCTCTAAACTTACTAGTCCGGATATACAGGCGTCACAATATATATATATATATATATATATATATATATATATATATATATAGAGAGAGAGAGAGAGAGAGAGAAAGAGAAAGAAAGAGAGATGCACATGTCAGTTACTGAAGTCTATCAAACAGTCTTTGAAACATTCACACTGGATCTCAACAATGCAAGAGGAATTGGTAGAATTTGATCGAAACTAAGTTTGGAACTTGGTTCCTCTTCCCTCAAATTACCATGTAGTTGGAACTGGACGAATATTCCGAAAGAAACTTGATGATATTGGCAGGGGCGGAACACAAACAATAATGCTAGAGGAGCCGAGAGTTAAACTTTCATACAAATTATATAAATAAAATTAACTTACAATTACTTTATTTTCATTTTAATATAAACTACAAGAAAAAGTTAACAAAAAATAAATAAAAATAATAGTACATAATACATTGATCATAAAAAAAACTAGTATTAGGTTCGCCTGCAGTGACTCCAGGGCATGAGGCAAAACTTTATGTTTGCAGCGGGGGATTAGTCGGTACGCGAAAGTTGGCCCGGAAGAAGTTCCCTTTCAAAAAAATAAAACTAGTATTTTGATAAAAATAGAAAATAAAATAAAAGCTAATGATCTATAATTTCTTTACAACTCCAAAGTTAATGTGTCTCTTTTATATTAAAATTTTGGTTTATAAAATCCTTAAAATTAATTTAAGATCCGATCTATTTTTTTAAATCTTGAAAATTAATGCCACCCTATGAAATTTCGTATTTATTTTGAAGTCAAAAATTATTTGTGAATCACGTATTATTATTATTAGCTTGTACTACCATAATTCTATAACTCTAAAAATTTTAATATATCTAGATGTGTAGATAACATTAAATTTTATTATTAATAATTTGTGCTTCTATAACTCTCATAGAGGCTACAACCTTACTGATACACAACTAGATTACTTGTTCCAAAGTTTTTTCTATATTAATAAGTCTTGTAATATTAGAGCGATTGAAAGAGAGATATAGAGGTAGTGCATATCTCATTCCGAAGGTGAGAAGAGCAGGGACAACAAAAGCAGTACTTCTGTCGGCATTTCGCTTCAGCAACACGACGAGGATAGAGGGCAAGAAGCAGGCGGAGAGGAGACAACGAAAATGGCTAGGAGATAGAAAAAGGCCTGATAAGTTGCATTACGGTGGTCCGGTGGAAGAGTTATGTTTTCAAACGTGGGAAGATCTAGCCTGAATATTTTGGTTTCAGTCAAATTAAAAGCTCCGATGAGTTAACTGCATGGCGGCAATAATAACATTTAGGGTTTTCTTTTGTTTTGAAGATTGGAGTCGGTAATTGTGTGTGTGCTTTTTTTTTTTTTTTTTTTTTTTTTTTTTTTTTTTTGTATTTGTATTTGTATAGAGTTATTACTTAGTTTTGAATGTTAATTTTGTGGTCGATATTGTTTTTATTAGTTTTTGATTTGCTTAACTTTCTTAACAAGAGAACGATTGTTATGATTTTTTTTAATAATTAGAGAACATAATTACTTGTTTTTTGTAGATAAAAACTTGGAGGGGCCGATTAGTTTTTTATTTTCAAATAATTAGTATATCATTATTATTTTCATAAATTCTAATATTAACCGCTTAAAAAAGCTGGGGGGCTATGGCCTCCCCCAGCCCCTTTTGTGTTCCGCCACTGAATATTGGTGTTATTATCCACAATAAGGCAAAAATGGTAGCCAAAGGTTTTACACAGGTTGAAGGTTTGTACTATGATGAAACCTTCGACCCAGTTGCACGTCTTAATGCTATTTGTATTTTCCTAACTTATGCTGAATGGATGTTGAGAGTTCATTTCTCAATGATGAACATAAAGAAGAAGTTTATGTCCAACAACCTCTTGAATTTGTAAATCCTTCATTTCCAAATTATTGTCACAAATTGCAAAAGGATATATATGGGTTGAAACAAGCTCTAGGAGTCTGATATGATACACTAACAAGATTTCTTAAGCGTTCAGGTTTTAATTGAGAAATTTTGGATCCTACTCTCTTCCGAAGATCGAATGGCAAACACCTCATTCTTGTTCAAATTATGCGTTAAACCTATAATTTGTACACAAAAATTGACAACAAAAAAATCAAACTTATAGCTAGATATAATTTCAATTTCCGATTTTGTTCTTCAATATCGATCCTAATGTTAAAAAACCACAAATCTGCTCATCTACCCAATCAATGAACTTGCAATTTGAACCCTAAAAGTTTCATATTTTTTGTTAGTTTTAGGTATGGTTATAATTGAAGATTACGTTAGAATTTTCATGAAATCGAAGTTACCTTATTTGTACTACTATATAAAAGTATTATTAGGTTCTTCTTGGTCTATCATGTCCGAATCATAAATTATTAAATTCTACTCCATAATTGCATCGCATTGCCATTTTTTGGTTGAAATCGTAAACGAAGAGGAAAAGAGGGGGGGGGGGGAGAAGGTTGCGATAGGTGAGAGCGTAAGACGGAGAAGGAAAGTCAGGACAATGACTCTAAAAGGGCAAAACATAAATTGACGTAAATACCTTTGTGTGCTAGGCATGTGGGGTACTTAAGCTACTAAAATAAATGACTAACATGATAAAGACTAAACGTGTAACATTTAAACATATAACCTGCAGTCTTAGTTAGTTTTTAACAATAAAAAACCAAACGTGTAGATTGACACTTAAACCAAGGACACATTATGTAATTTACTCTAAAAAGGAGGATTCAATTTGATTATTATGAAATAAGTTGGATTATTTTGGTTGCTAATTGTTATTGTTGTTTTAAATATATGAAAGCTCTTTATTGATAAAATTTAATTATCATTTTAGTATTCAAAATAATATTTTCATTGTATCGCCTAAAACAAGGTTCTAAAAAGCTGACGCATCAAAACTTGAAGGCTTATATTTACCCTCAAACTTTAATAAAATACCGTTTTAAGTCACACCTTAAAACTAATAACTCATAAGCAGAACCTAGCTAAAAAGTTATAAAATATTTGGTAAAAGAAATAATCAAATAACGAAGAATACCGTAAAAGAAAATTAGCACCGATGAATAAAATAATTTAATAGTGTATCCCAAAAGGAAGACAGATGTTGGCAAGAAATTTGATTGTGAAAGGAAGATCGACGCAATTCCGATAGTAGCTGTTGTGGATCCAGCGCAACACCACTGGACGCCGCCATTAACACCTAATCTTTAACACCCTACGCGATTTCTTGCATTTCACATAATCACCCAATCTATCATTGTATGCCATCATCGTCTTCATCGACCCCAATACCCCCGATTTAATCGGCAAACGGTCAGTCATTTTTTCTCATTTCATCTCCTTTTTCCTTTACTTTTCCTTCACCAAATCACGATGTTGGTATTGATCTCTGTATACGACGTAGGTTTCCGTTTTTGGGAGTTAGGGTTTATTTACGTGCACTCTGAAAAATTGAGCAACTAATTCAAATGCGTTACTCGAACAATACTCTAACGAATACAAAACCCTACAATTCTTATACACGCGTCTAATTTTAGGTTTGTTTTTTATCCAAATTGTCTGTCATTAAGTTAGTGACGCGGTGTTGGTTTCCATTACAACATAACCCTTGTTCTTCAATTCATTTCCTCCTTTATATTTCAGGGGAAAAAGGGGTTGTTCTCTGGAAGCGTAGCAAAATGGGGCCGATATACTATATATTAGTGGCATTGCCTTGCACAATTGGGGCGATTGCTTTGGCGCTTCTTCACATATACAGGCATCTTTTGAATTACACTGAACCAACATATCAGCGATTCATTGTCAGAATAATTTTCATGGTTCCTGTAAGTATGTTCTCTTCATCTTTTTTTTTTCCACATCTAGGTGAATACTATGTACAGAATTGTGTTTCTACCTGAAATCTAGTGCCCATATACGAACTGTTTTCTAATCTATCAATGGCTTAATGAACATGTATGATGGACTATTTTTGTTAGTTATGCCAAGTTTCTTCAACATTCTGGAGATAATGACGTTAATTCCTTGTTAATGGTGGTTTGTACAAATCAGATGATCCACTTTGACATACCAAACACTTCTGGGAGTGTGTCTTCTGGGTTCCCAATATTGTTGTCTCAATTAGTATGTACTTTTAGTTTTACCTATCGATCATAGAAATATCCATTGTTAAATAGCAATCTAACTAAAAAGGCAAAGGAAATGCAACGTGTATTTAGTTTGCAAGTTAACTTGGATAATCTTCTGTTAGGGAACAACCTGCATCAATGTTATAATAACTATGTATGTAATGTATTATCTATATGTTTGTATGTAACTATGTATCCACAATTAGTATGTGATATTATTGTTAATATAATGTTTTTGTTCTTGTTGACAGGTGTATGCATTGATGTCTTTCCTCTCACTTATTTTCAACTCGAAAACAATCTACTTCAATTCCATTCGAGAAGTGTGAGTATGTGATACTTGCAAAAACAGATCAACAAGAGCAATTTTACTTTTGATAAAATGTTAAGCAAATTAACGTTTATATCCTTTGTATATCTTATTTTTTTTCAGATATGAAGCTTGGGTTATATACAATTTCTTGTCACTATGTCTGGAATGGGTAGGTGGGCCAGGTGCTGTAGTTTTAAGTCTCTCTGGACGTCTTCTTAAGCCTAACTGGTGTTTAATGACATGTTGCTTTCCTCCAATCCCACTAGATGGGTGAGTTCTATACTTCTATTTATAAACTGATCATTTCTTAAATTTTTTTTTTATTGAAGCTTTGTATGATTTGGTTTATGGTAAGGCGATTCATAAGGAGATGTAAGCAAGGGTGTTTACAGTTTGTGATTCTGAAGCCAATCTTAGTGGGAGTTACATTTGTATTCTACGCAAAGGGAAAATACCAAGATGGAAATTTCAGTGCAAAACAATCCTACTTATACATCACAATTATATACACAGTTTCCTACTCAATGGCATTGTATGCCCTAGCCTTGTTTTATGTAGCATGCAGGGATCTCCTCCAGCCATTCAATCCTGTTCCTAAATTCATCATCATCAAAAGTGTCGTCTTTCTCACATATTGGCAGGGTGTTTTGGTATTTCTTGCTGCGAAATCTGGATACATAAAAGACGCAGAGGAAGCTGCTGAGTTTCAAAATTTTATAATATGTGTGGAGATGCTTATTGCTGCTTTGGGTCATCTTTATGCGTTTCCATACAAAGAGTATGCGGGTGCTAATATTGGTGGGGCTTCTCGTGGCTTTGGAGCTAGCCTTGCTCATGCTTTGAGTTTGAATGATTTCTATCATGACACTGTTCATCAGGTTTGGAATTTTTGCTTTTGCTTTGTTATATCATCCGACTTTTTTTTTTTTTTTTAAGTTGGGTAGATATTGATATTTTAGATCAGTGTGTTTTGATTACAAGAATAATTCAATGAACAAGGCTTGATTTTTAATAGATGGGAATGAAGTTGTGTTGATAGTTTATGATTAGGGATAAATACAAGAAATATCAACGTACTTCCCTTCATTTCTTTCTAGGGTTGATCTCAAAAAAATCTTATACTTTGTACTTTTTTTTTTTGCTGAAAAAAACCCTTAACCTTTTAAGTTTTTGGGTTAATTTAAAAAAAAGGTTATATTTTTGTGTGTGTTTTATTTTTTGGATTAAACCTCACAGTTATTTTTTTTGCCTGAAAAAGGCCTTGTATTTTTTCATTTTTTCCGATTTGGTTCTTTTAGTCATTTTTTGCCTAAAAAAACTGTAAAATGTGAGGGTTTTTTCGTGAAAAACTAAAAAACTGAGGGTTTATTTTGGAAGCATTTAGAAAGTTAAGTGTGTGTGTGTGTGTTTGTTTTAGAAAAAAATTGAGAAAAAAATACAAGGTCTGTTTTAGGCAAAAAATAAATTTGAGGTTTAATCCGGAAAAAAACACAAAACATAATGTCTTTTTTGAGATTAATCCTAACTTTTTTCTTATTAAAACATTCCATTTTGAAAATCTACCTAGTTATAGCATTGTACTTTCATGTTTTTTATTTTTTTTTTTATTTTTTTTATTTTTATCATGACTTATTAAGTCATTATTATACTATAGCATTTTGCATTGAATGACATTTGCTATAATTGGGTACAAGTCTTCCTATTCTAATAAAATATTGCGATGTGTTATATTTTCCACTCATCTTTTCAACATGTCAAATTACTAATCTACCCTTTTTTCATTGATTTTGTAAATCATTAATACATTTGAATACCATTAAACGAGGAATAAATTTATTGATTGTTTTGCTAAAAAGCATATACCCAATATCACTTTTAGTTGTTGCCTTCATTTTTTGATTTTTTTTTGATATTTTAAAAATTTCATTCACAATTTAGAAAACTAAGTTTGTTTTTCCTTTTATGTTTAACATTTCGGTTGTCTATCACTTGATATTTTCATTTTAAATCGTTTATTATTTTAAAATATCACTTTCACCCCTCCACCTTCAACTTTGTAAAATGTCAACTTTTAATGCACAATGTAGAAGTATGTCAATGCATAAAGTGCAACTTTAATCCCTTAACTTTGTATAATCCATCACTTGCAACCTCTCTATTTTGTAAAATAATATTTTTCACCCTTTACTTTTTTAAAATATCACTTTCACCCCTTCCAGCTTCAACTTTGTAAGAGATCACTTTTACCCCTTTTTTCTAGACTTTCGTGCTTCTCCCATCACCTGTAGTAATAGTATGTAATAAAATATGATTTTTACTCCTCTACTTTGAAAAATGCATTTTCCACCCCTCTATTTTTTAAGATGTTACTTTAACCCTCTGAAGTTTGAACTTTGTAAAATGTCACCGGTGTAATCATTTCCTAATACGCAACAAAAACACGTAATTTACTAGTCTGTAAACAAAATACATTTCTATTTCTTGCAGTTTGCTCCGGCTTACCACGATTACGTACTCTACAACCACAGCAACGATACGGGCGATGAAGGCGCAAGAAAATATCGCGCCCGAACTTTTGTCCCAATCGGGTCCGAAATGGAAAACGTTAGAAAAAACAAACAAATATACGCGAATAAAGGCGATGACATGTCACCATCTGCAACCACCCCCACAACCACTCCACCCTCCAATCGCGCAAAATCAGAAGCAATGAATTCTTCGTTGCTATCAGACGCATCAAATTCAGCCACTGCACAATACGACTTCACACTAATTGACATGGACAGCCCGGTAAAGAAAACGGGAAATGGTAATTAAAGAAATGAGTTGACCGCGTTGACCACACGTAAAAACCGACATTTTGGTGATGTTGGCTTCTTAAATTTAGGGTTTTTTTTGGGAGTTGTACATGTAGTGAATAGTGGTGTGTCGATTTGTTTGTGTTTGGATTGTGTTTGATCCGAAATCGATATATACATGTGGATTTTTATTGTTTTGTGGGTTTTTGTTAATAGGGGATAGAAGTGGACTATGTCTTTCTTGATATTAAAACAAAATGAATAGTTTTCATATATAAATCTATAACTTTTACTTTTATATACAATATGCGAGCTCTTATATTATGTGTTAATGGTGATCGAGTTTGGCTTCATGTTTTTAGGTGGGTTTTTTGAAGGAGATGAAAGCATTGAAACGGTGTCTAGTTTTCTATTTATTAGAAAATCTGGATCAAGTTGCGTTTTTATATTGATTTTTTTTTTTTTTCAATTTGGTCCAGGAATAAACCTCTTTCACTCTTTGCGTTTTTTGTTTGAAACCGGTTTGGTGTAAAGTCAAAACATCAGTTTGGGACCCGTTTCAGTATTAGAATAGTGAATTCGGGTTGTGTTGGGGTGAAACCGGTTTGTAATCCAGTTTTCAAACATCGTCGTTGAAATTTGTTTTCATTTTGGATTTTTTGGTCTAATGAGTTTAGCTATTAGCCTATTAGTGGCTGTTTTAATGGTCAGATTGACCATTATGTACGTTACTTGTTAGCATAAATAGGTATTATATGAATTAGTTACAACACGTCATTCAGAAAGTTCTCCAATATCTCAAAACGCATTCTTGCTCATGGCGACTTTCTTTACTTCTCTTTGCAATCTTCTGTTGGCGTTAGAGCTTTGTCAACCTACTTAATGGTTGTCAAAGTTTGTGCTAGAAAACAAAAAACTTGTGGATTAAACAACATTAACTAGATGCAAGAAATGCGATATCTTCTTTAAGGAAGACGAAAATACCACATTGAGAAACCACTCAAAGTTATACGCCAAGGCAATGAAATTTTGTCTAGATCGGGGTCAAACAACATTGTCCAATCAAGGCACCATTTGGACCAATGTTCAAAGTTTGGTTGAAGAAATGATAACAAAGTTCATGATTTAAAAAAAGTTTGCCTTTTGACTCCGACAATCCACGATTGGCGAAGCTCATATAAGAGACTATGACCATGCAGTTGTTCGACCCTAAGACGAGATGCAAATAATATGCGAAATTTTGCTAAAATAGAAATGACTCAAGGTTTTGAGAAATTATAATTTTGAATAAATTTAACATGTGATGTTTGGGTGATGACTCCACAAGGTTCACTGGATTCGTATATTTACGTTACGACTTTTTGGCTAAAAATGACGAATGATGAAACGTACTTGAACTGTTTAGATCCACATTCCATACGAAATTTATATAGAATTTCAGTTTACGTAATACCCAGTTTTAAATTACAAAACATAGTTTGTTTAATATATATATATATATATATATATATATATATATATATATATATATATATATATATATATATATATATATTTGATAATATGTCATTAATACCGTTATAGTTGGACAGTTAAAATTAAAATATAAACTGGTTTGTGGTGACATATTCTCTATACCTAATGTAGTTCGCACAAAAAATCACTATATTATTCATCATTTTTTGTTTTGAGAATATATTCTTTTTTGTTTTACAATGAACATCATATTTTTCTGATAATATGTCGAATAATACGGTTATCTGGTTGACTTTTTGACTCAAGGTGTTGGTGTAACACCAAAACTCAATACATTTTTTGGCACTCCATTATATATATATATATATATATATATATATATATATATATATATATATATATATATGGTTAGGATCAAATATGAATCACAAATATTGTGTGAATGTACGACCAAATTCTGGCCATCAGATTAAAAGAATTAACCGTCATAATCTTAAGGTATATGTTGTTAACATGCGATGACATGTACTAAATAATTATATTTTAATTAATCATAAATGCAAATATGATATTTTATTAAGAGAGAGAAATCAAAATTACCTACATTTTAGCAATTAATTCAATTTTAGTAATAAAAATAGTTCAAATTTCGGATTTTATGAATTACATTCAAACTAAATTTGATTTTCTCAGAATACGAATTCACTCAACACGTTCCAGTTCATTCTCATATATTTTGTTTTCATTTTTAATTCTTAAAAAATACGACTTCACTTAAGAGATATTTTTATTTTAAAATTTTTAAAGAATACGAATTCATATAAGTTAATCATCAAGTTCGTTCTCATATATTTTGTTTTCATTCTTAAAGAATATGACTCCATTTAAGAGATCTTTTATAGTTAACATTTTTAAAGAATACAAAGTCATATAAGTTAATCATATTAGAACTGTATTGTATTATTTTAAGAATCGACAATCAGTTAATCATAAATTCAAACCACAAGTTATTATAAGCATTCTTAAAGAATTTTGGTACATGTGTAAATGATAATGAAACTATTGAAAGAATCAAGTTTTACTTTTTAAAATTTATCCATTTTTGACACAATGATTGAAATATTTATATAAAAAAATAGAATACAATAAATGTATTTATTGTTATAAAAATAACATTCTTGTCATAGGCATTCTCGATCTTCTACAATCTATTCTTTTGTATTATGTTCTTTAAGAATCAGTTTCAATTTTATGTTCCATTCTCCAATAATCAGTTTCATTTGTTTCTTCAATTCTTCAAGAATAAGTAATTGTTCTACCTTCTATTCTTCAAAAAATTGTTTCAGTTCTGCATTCAATTATATCATATTACATTCAAGAATCAATTTCTATTCCACGTGACATTCTTATGTGTTCCATAAAAGGAATGAATAAACAGATTGCATAAAAAATTGAAATTTCAATAATAAAGGAACCCGGCGTGATACACATTCAGGATATTCACTTCATACATTTTAAGGGTATTCACTGTAAGATTAATAAAATAAGAATGAATGTTGGATACCCAAGACAAAAACTTAGACTTTGTTGTATTTTTCTCACCAACATATTACATACAACAAGAATGGAGCTTTAAATTGTGTTAATGTTAAACGAAAGTACACTGTGTATGAATTCATTCAAGTTTCTTTTTTGAAAAAAGGATTAATAAAAAATTATTTAATTCATAATTTACATCTTTTACCGATTACCACTAATTGGTTAATTCAATTATAATAAAGTGATTATGTAATCCTGTCAATGAGGCTTTCAACTTTGAAGAGATTTCAACTATTATGATAGAGAAAAGGCAGCCCCATCCATTTTAAAAATAAATAATCGATCAATAATTTTTTTATGTAGCGTTAACAAAATGTTTAAATCCATATGGTGCTCAATTTTGATCCACCATAAACTGAAAATATGATTTAAATCATTAAAAATTTGTAAATACAATAATAATGTATCAATATCTTGCTCTTACTTGATGGATGTTGGATTTCTCAATTTACACTATACAATTGTTTTTCTTCTTTCTATGACTTGATCGATTCTGGATTCAGGAAAGATATCCATTGAAGAAGTTGATGAAATCTTCCATAAAAAGTGAATGAACTATATTAGATAACTTTCCATAATTATAGACTTTTAATTAGGGTTATTTAATTAATTGATTAATATAAATTATGATTATATTATTCATTTTAATTAATTCATCCATTTCAAATGATTGGTCCAAAATTGGTCACACACTCACACAATACTTAGAGGTTATATATAAACCTAACACACACACACACTCTCTCTCTCTCTCTCTCTCTATATATATATATATATATATATATATATATATATATATATATATAGGTTCAGGTTCATTTGAGACCATTCTAATTTTGTGAGACCGTGAGACCAAATCTAAAAATAATTTTAAAATCCAAAATAAATGGAAAAATCCAAAAATTCTTTTTTTAAATGTTATTTTCGGAACTTGAATTAACTAAAAAAAATATAAAAAAAATAAAAAAAAATCCGTTTTTTTTTTTGAAAAATACGTGAAATATTCTAAATAGAATATTTCACTGACATATTCTAAAAAATAATTTTAAAATGCAAAATAAATGGAAAAATCTAAAAATTCTTTTTTTAAATATTATTTTTGGAATTTGAATTAACTAAAAAAAATAAAAAAAAAGTTAAAAAAAAAAAAAATTCTATTTTTTTTGAAAAATACGTGAAATATTCTAAATAGAATATTACACTGTATATATTCTAAAAATAATTTTAAAATGCAAAATAAATGGAAAAATCAAAAAATTCTTTTTTTAAATATTATTTTCGGAACATGAATTAACTAAAAAAAATAAAAAAAAAATAAAAAAAAATAAACAAATGCGTCTCACGGTCTCACAAAATATAAGTGGTCTCAAATGAACCTAACCCTATATATATATATATATATATATATATATATATATATATATATATATATATATATATATATATATATATATATATATATATATGTATATATTATGAGATGGGGAGACGCAATCATAACCACTCATTTTGTAGATAAAAAAAACATTTTTAAAATGCAAAATAATTGAAAATTTTAGGTTTTTTTAAGATATTATTTTCGTCATTTATATTTTCCGAAAAAAATAAAAGATAAAAAAAATTACCGTTTTTTTGGAAATATCCGTGAAATATTCTAGTATAATATTAGAATATTTTACATATTTGACAAATCTAGTAGAATATTAGAATATTATAACATTCTAAAACTCACATTAGAATATTTACAGTGTAATATTCTATTAGAATATTTCACGTATTAAATTATTTATTTATTTATTTGTTTATTTATTTAGTTTTAGGTAAATAAAATGGCGAATATAATAATTAAAAAAAGACTTTTTGAATTTTTCCTTTTATTTTGCATTTTAAAATTATTTTTAGATTGCGTCTCACGGCCTCATAAAATTAACACGGTCTTAAATGAAACCTAAACCTATATATATATATATATATATATATATATATATATATATATATATATACCAAAAGGTACGCCTCACGTTAGGATCATTTTTGCAAATAATTTTATTCTATAAGGTAAAAAATGAAAAAAAATACCAGGTACATGGGTGTTACATCGTGGCAGAAATCAAAACACACGCTCTTATAATGGACATGCCACGTCACCGTCCTCCTTACTCCACGTCGTGGCACAAAGTTTTTCCTAAAAACCTTACCTTGATCCATCTAAGTCCTCAACTGATCTATTCTAGAAATGAGTGTTTTCTCGCCAACTTAAATTAGATTTTGCCTTTGGAATCTAGTCGTACTTCAGTTGCACTGGCCAACACAACTCCCTTACCATTGTCTGCAATTACCACCCCTAGGCCTTCACAATTAGATGCAACGTCTATTCTTGGACGAGGCATCTAACAATCAATCTCTTAACTGTTGGAACACTGGATCGATGCCATACCCAAATAACCACTTATGAAACCAATGTCGATTTAGTATTTTAGCAAAAACATGAACCCTGTTGGAGAAACAACAATTAACCACATTATAAGAAATTAAATCCTTAACCATAATTCAAATACTCCAAGGTCATGCCCCAAAATATAGTGAACAAATTTATCCTATAAATCAACCATGCTGATGGAAAATTCACTAATTCGATCTGTCCGAGATCTCCCCGGCCTTGCCCTGTCTTACTAATAATCCAAATTATGGAATCCACGGCCGACTGCTATCGCTAATAACCTCGCATACAATTGCAATAACGAAATCCTGAATGAAAATTAATCAAACATATGCTAAACTAGACTATATACCTACTTGGCTCTAACAAACTTGATCCGATAACCACTAACAACTCTCTAGCTTACCCACAATCCGCCAACCGCTAATGACTCTTGGACTTACCCCCGATCATTTAGCCACTAACGGCTCTCGGGATTACCCCCGATTCGTCAACCACTAACAAAACCCCTCACCCTTACATATGCACACACCAAACTTGTGAAACTTAACTATCCCAATTAGGCCTTTGGGTCAAGACTCGGACCCCTAAGTCCCAATCAAACAAGAACATATAAGGGGATCCTCATCACAACCCTCGACCTGAGCTCCTAACACCCTAGGGATCTTAAGCACAACGACACCCTATAGAATACTAGCACAAATTGCAATTAAGACAACTCGAAAGGAATTTCGTTAACTAGAAACGACCATAACGCGAAACCTTGAAGATTAAGAAATTATGCGTAAGTCTTTAACTTAAGTAATTATGGCTAGAGACTGCACCCTAGTAGAAAATTCTCCCACTACAAAATCTCCACTCTCCTCCACTAGGAATATACAAATTATTCGGACACAACCAATACGAAACTAAAGCTTTAAATCGAACTAACTGGAGTACTGCCCATTTCTGGCCCTAAGAACTAATCAAAAGTGGAGTAAGATAGTCATTCAACTCAACCCCAAAACCTTCATCAAACAAGAACAGGTAGAGAGGTCAATTCGAAACTTTAGGGTCTATGTCACCCCAACACTATAGTCTAACAAGCACCTAATACCTCCTCGAATGAAAACACTTAGAAAAGACAATAATCAACCTAAAAGAATTCTTTCAGTAGCAAAATTAACGCATAAATGTAGAAATAGATAATTTGAAACATACTCGCAGTCTACATAGCTGCCACACCTAGACCCTCTGCAACAAGCTGGTAGGCTCTTTCTGTAGTACTAGACCGTCCCCTGGCATCCATCTGGCATCTGCAAATCTAAAGGTGTAGGGTTATGCACTTCACCAAAAATGAGAAGGGGACAATGGACTTTGATGTGGTCCTCTTGGTCATAATGAAAACAAACTCGTGCACTCTACCTGCAATCCCTACTGAAATTCACCTCCTTTACACATTTGCAACATGAAAAAAATATACAAACTCCATCATGAATCTTACCACACTTATAAATCCTCTACTCTACTACTCCTAGAGTCGATTCAGCGGGCTTAAACCGTCTGGCCGCCAATTGCGACTGCACTAAAACTGGCAACTCCTATTTCCCCCGAGTCTCTATCTCGATCTCTCTCCTCTTAGCATTTGTCTGCAGTTCAACCAACGTTTGGTACTGCAGACTCGACACGAACTCCTGAATCTTAGTCTTGAGCATGCTCACGTGTCACGACATCTGCACTTGCTCTGAAGCAGCATACTCCGAGCAGAAGAGGGATCTCTCTGTAAACATCTTGGTGATCTTTGTCACTGATTCTGTTGCCTGCTTGAGCAACATATACTCTTGTGTTAGTCTCTCTCTCTCTCTCTCTCTCTCTCTTTCTCTCTCTCTTTCTCTCTTTCTTTCTCTTTCTCTTTCTCTCTCTCTCACTCACACACACAAACATACACACACACACACACACACACACACACACACACTCTCTCTCTCTCTCTCTCTCTCTCTCCATAAGCAGGACATACTCCTCCCGTAACTTCTTCAAAACTGCTCCCACGTTACTATGGCTCACTCTGCATGCCCAAAGGTCTAAGTCGCAAACTTCCACCAATCCTTTGCTCCATAGCAGAGAAGGTTATGTGCAAACTTCACTTTCTGGTAATCGAGACATGAACACATGTAGAAATATCCCTCCACGTCTGATATCCATCTCAAACCGAGAATTGGGTCCTTATCCCTCTGAACTCTGGAGGTTTCATACTATTGAATTCTCGGTACTACATCGTCCCACCTTTATAAAGTCCTGCAGTAGCAACAGTTGCAGTGGCCGTGACAGCAACAACCTGCATGAAGACGACATAACGCCTGTCGAACTTCTTAATAACTGCGGTCTTGACAACCCCAAAGATATCCGAAATCTCTTCCTTGATTGCCATGACCACTTAGGCAACAATGATACCGCGAATCTCCTCAACACTCAGACCTATCCTTTCTGGGTTCCTAATGCCTGATCCTGAACCTCTAATAGCCACTATACTGAAACGCACAACAAAAGGGTCGAACATCAAGACGTAGTGCTCAAACACACTATGCCTTCACCTATTTGTTCCTTATTAGCCTTGAGACTCTTTCACAAACAAAATTTTCATTTTTAATTAAGTTAAAACACAATTTCCATAAAACCCAAGTTAAGAAAACTCATTTGTTCGAAATACAATTGTTTGAAAATCAGAGTACTACAATAAATGCGGAATCTCCAATGCTGTTGATGAGTGTAACATCCGGATTTCCAGGGATAATATTTTAGTCCTTTATTTTTGGAAGTTGTGAGGAGACTCGGCGAGTTGGTGTTTAAACTCGCCGAGTATGGTCGCGGATTCGTATCCGGGTTCACAGCCGGACTCGGCGAGTCTATGAGTGGACTCGACGAGTCCACGCTGTTTAATTAAACCCTAATTTCTTGGGTTTGGGACCTATTTAAAGGCCCTTAGGGCCGTCATTTGCGGCTACCAAACCCTAGAGAGAAGCCCTAAGAGATCTAGAGCATTTGTGAGGAAGGAAAAGTCATTCTTGACCCTTTTTTTGGTGTATTTGCAAAAAGGAGGTGACCAAGGCAAGAGGAGGCTGAAAGAGGTGCGATTTTGGTGATTTTTGAGTTCTTAGAGATCATATTGAGGTATTCATTCGGACCTTCTTCAGTTTTGGTGTTGATTCTTAGAGTTAGGGTTTCTAACCCTTTTAGAGGTTGGATAAGTGAAGCATTTGGTCCCTTCTCGAGTCTATGTTTTGGATCTGGACCCAAAGAGGTCCAAAGACCTTAACCCTTGGAGCTTTATGAGTCATTTTGGGAGCCATGAACCTGGGATGTCATTTTTGGTGATAAATCACTAAGTTAGACCATTTAGATGATAAATGAGTGCCAAGGTCTGAACTTTACATGATTATCATGCTTGGGAAGGCCAGATCTATGAATTAAAGGAACAGATCTGACCTCTAGAGGTCTATGGAGTTTGTGCATGGCATGAACTCGCCGAGTCCGAAGAACGACTCGGCGAGTAGGATGAGGGTGTCCCGTAAATCACTCAGTGAGAAGATTTGCCGAGTTGAGGAAATAACTCGGTGATTCAGGGAGAGTTAGGGGACTGGAGTTCAAAGCGGAACTCGCCGAGTTGTTCTTGAGACTCGGCGAGTTGAGTCGGAGTGGCCCCGCGATTCATGCCAGGTGTGACTCGTCGAGTAAAGAAAAGGACTCGACGTGCCAAGAGAGGGACTAAGAGAGTCAGTGGACACGTGTAGACTCGCCGAGTCGCCCAAGTGCACTCGACAAGTCGGGTCAAAGTTTGACCGTTGACTTTTGTTGACTTTTAGGGTTTGGTCAACAGTGAGGCCTTTGAGCCAGGAGAGGGGTAAAATGGTCTTTTACCTTTATGAGGATGTTAAGAAAGGTTGGAGTATAGTTATATTTATGGGAGTATTTGCTTTATGTGATTAGGCGGAGGCTAGATCACATTTCTACCGAGACACTTGAGGTGAATCTTCTCACTATACGTTACCTAGAGTGGTGTCATGTAATGACCAGAGGGTCTTATGTGTTATGTATGAGATTATGTGCTATGTGATATATGTATGTCGTATGATGATATAGACCGGACCGGAGGGTCCAACGAGCTACGACCGGACCAGAGGGTCCAACGAACTACGAGACTGGAGGGTCCCGCTGAGACACATCGACCAGAGGGTCGTATATTAGCCTCGAGTGGCGTATGCATTGAATGCGGTATTTTGGGGAACTCACTAAGCATTTATGCTTACAGTTGTTGTGTTATGTGTTTCAGGTACCAGTGATAAACGCGGGAAGGCGCCGACATGATTCGTACACACTAACATTGGAGTTTATATATTCTGATCTTGGGGTTTTATACTGATACAATGTTGATACAATGTTTTTAAAATGAATGTGAATGATATTTTCTGGTTTTTCAAAAGTGAAAAATTGTTCAAATTTTATGGTGTTACAAGTTGGTATTAGAGCCTTGGTTTGAGGGATTCAGATGCATCTTCGGGCGTATCTGAACTCAAACTGAGGATTTGAGGAAAATTTTGATAATGAAGTAAAAGTTTTGAAAAGAGTAAAAAGTGTTTTGAGACAAACAGAGTAGAGCCGTGTGTACGATCAGCCAGCGCCCGAACGGTGAATCCCCAAATGTACCCTTACATTATGTGTTATGAGATATGCTATGTTATATTATGCATGCTAGAGTAGGCTAGGTATTCATATTAGGACTAGAGTGGCATGATTTTTGATGCCTTAGCCTAGGAGATTTCTGCTGCTGAGATGCCTTGAGAGCGAGTATATAGCAGTTAGGAGTTCTTGAGAGGTCTATCGGAGGGTAGCCAATGCATAATGAGGGTAGAGTACTCGTAATCCAGGATCCAAGGAGGAGGACTTGGGGTGAATGCTGATGCAGTGTTGTCAGTAGTATTGGGCCCGTACTATTGAAGACACCGGATCAGTGGGCATTCCAAGTAAGAATCTTTTGGACAACGGAGGACGAGTAGGGTTGCGTCATCGAGTATGAGTATGCTCGATCGAGTCTCTGATATTTATTGTTGTATTTCAGAGGCATTATGGTTGGGACTCAACACACACCTGAGAGCAGTGGTGACAGCGACGAGGAGATCCGTCGATTGATTCACGAGGAGGTGGCTGCTGCCATCCGGGCTGAGATTCCTGAGATGTTTGGGGACATCAAGACCACATTGATCGAGACCTTTGATGAGCAGTATGCAGCGTTGACTGAGGCTGTGGCTACGGCTGCTGTTGCTGCTGCCAGACCTCAGGGAGGTGACTCGTTGTTTCGGGAGTTTAGCAACACGAAGCCACCAGAGTTCGATGGGACGCAGGACCCGATTGCTGCGATGAGATGGATCTCTGACATCGAGGGATGTTTCTATATGTGTTCTTGTCCAGAGCACTTGAGGGTACGGTTCGCCCTGAACCAGATCCGCTTGGGAGCGAAGGATTGGTGGAAGTTCGTTACGGCGAACTTCACTTTGGCTGAGATTTCCGAGGTGACCTGGGAGAGGTTCACCGCTATGTTCAGAGATGAGTATGTTCCCCCGGTGGAGAGGGAACGGTTGATTTAGGAGTTCTTGACCCTCAAGCAGGGTACTGATTCTGTGGCAGTGATCACCAGGAAGTTTCATGAGAGGGCGATGTTTTGCCTTGAGCAGGTGTCTTCTGAGCAGGCTCGTATGAGCCGTTATCTGGGTGTTCTGAGGAGAGATATTCGGGAGTTCGTGGCGAAGTCGACTTACCGGACATTTGCTGAGCTCCAGGAAAATGCCCGGAAGAGGGAGATTGATTTGGAGACTCAGGCCAGGGAGGAGGCCGAGTTACAGAGGGTGGATCGGCGACCGGATCAGTCTCAGCCGGCTGCCAAGCGGGCTAGACCCACTGATTCGAGATCTGGGGGCGTGAAGGGCCGCACTTGTGGGAAGTGCGGTAAGAGTCATGAGGGGTCGTGCTGGGCTGGACTATGCTACAAGTGCGGGAAGGAGGGGCATATCGCGAGGGATTGCCCCAAGGGATTTTCGGTTTGCTTCCATTGCAACCAGACCGGCCATCGGAAGGCCGAGTGCCCTCAGCTGCTTCAGGGATCAACACAGGGATCTGCGCCTGCTGCTAGGGATATCGAGGTTCGACTAGTGAAGGCCGAGGCACCGAAGGCTCATGGGAAAGCATTCCAGTT
Organism: Lactuca serriola; assembly: GCF_051521515.1. Lineage (NCBI taxonomy): Eukaryota > Viridiplantae > Streptophyta > Magnoliopsida > Asterales > Asteraceae > Lactuca > Lactuca serriola. The sequence goes on from NC_136416.1 coordinate 145,850,370, forward strand.
GACTGCGGAAGAGGTCCGCGCGACGCCCGATGTTGTGGCTGGTATGTATTCTATATTCATATTTTATTTAAGTTGAGTTATTGTGCTTATATGATGGTATGCGTAGGTACTTTTCTTGTGAGTTCTGTTCCTGCTTTGGTATTATTTGACTCGGGTGTGAGTCGGTCGTTTGTTTCCATAACATTTAGTCAGCACATTAGTATCCGTCGAGAGGCATTAGATCGACCTCTACGAGTTTCCATAGCTGATGAGTGAGCAATGTATGCTACAGATGTGATTCGAGGATGTGTCCTTGAGATCTTCGGTGTGGAGTTTCCGATAGATCTGGTTCCGATTGCGATGGGGGATGTGTGTGTTATAGTGGGTATGGATTGGTTGAGCCGATATGGAGTTGTGATAGATTGCGAGCATCAATTAGTGACGATTCGAGACCCTAGTGGGGGAGTTCTTACGGTGTACGGCGAGGGTACACGTGCTGGGTCAACATTTTGTTCGACCGCCAGAGCGAGACAGAGTCTACAACAGGGGTGTAGGGGAATTATGGCATATGTGATGGATGCGAGGGTTGACTCAGAGAGACCGAGGTCAGTTGATGAGGTCCTGATAGTGCGTGAGTTTCCGGATGTGTTTCCAGAGGAGTTGCCAGGTGTGCCTCCGGAGAGGCAGATATAGTTCGGTATTGATTTGGTTCCGGGAGCTGTGCCTATCGCCAAGGCGCCGTATTGCCTTGCGCCTCCAGAGATGTAGGAGTTATCCTCGCAGCTCTAGGAGCTGCTGGGGAAGGGGTTTATTTGGCTGAGTAGTTCGCCATCGGGGGCGCCTATCCTCTTTGTCAAGAAGAAGGATGGTTCACACTGGTTGTGTATCGATTACCGGGAGTTGAACAAGCTAACGGTCAAGAACCATTACCCGTTTCCAAGGATCGACGATTTGTTCGATCAGTTTCAGGGGGCATCTTGTTTCTCCAAGATCGATTTGAGGTCTGGTTATCATCAGGTGAGGGTGCGAGATGAGGACGTCTAGAAGACAACATTCCGGACTCGTTATGGGCATTACGAGTTCATGGTGATGCATTTCGAACTCACCAGCGCAATGACAATGTTCATGGATCTCATGAACAGCGTGTGCAGGCCGATGCTGGATCGGCCGGTGATCGTATTCATTGATGATATTTTGGTGTATTTGAGGTCTAGAGAACAACACGAGGAGCATTTGAGGGAGATCCTTGGAGTTCTGAGATCGGAGAGGCTTTATGCCAAGTTCTCAAAGTGTGAGTTCTGGTTCGAGAGGTTCAGTTTTTGGGGCATCTTGTCAACCAGAATGGGATATTGGTTGATCCGGCCAAGATTGAGGTGGTCATGAGGTGGGAGGTGCCGAGATCACCCACCAAGATCAGGAACTTTCTGGGTTTGGCCGGCTATTATCGGAGATTTATTAAGGATTTCTCCAAGATCGCCGTGCCACTCACCAAGTTGACCCGAAAGGGTGCTGCGTTTTCTTGGGGTCCGGAGCAGCAGACCTCATTCGAGACACTTCACCAGAAATTATGCGAAGCCCCAATATTAGCCCTTTAGGAGGGGATGGAGGATTTTATGTTATACTGTGATGCATCGATATCTGGATTAGGAGCGGTGCTTATGCAGAGGGGGCATGTGATAACATATGCATCGAGGCAGCTTAAGCCTCATGAGTCGAGGTATCCCACTCAAGATTTGGAATTGGGAGCGGTGGTGTTTGCCCTCAAGATCTGGCGACATTATCTGTATGGGGTTCGGTGTATAATATATACGGACCACAAGAGCTTGAAGTATTTGATGGATCAGCCCAACCTGAATATGCGCCAGAGGAAGTGGTTAGATGTGGTCAAGGATTATGATTGTGAGATCCTGTACCACCCGGACAAGGCTAATGTTGTAGCCGATGCACTGAGCCGTAGGGCGGAGGGCGCCCCAATGCGAGATGTTTGTTTGAGATTGACAGTGATGACCCCGGTGTTGGATGCTATTCGTGGGGCCCAGGCTGAGGTTGTGAGGCCAGAAAGCCAGAAGAGAGAGCGAGTTGTCGAGCTGGTATCGGAATTCGTTACCGATAGCTGGGGGCATATGACATTTCAGGGTCGGATATGGGTGTCGTCCGTGGGAGGAACGCGTACCATTTTGATGGAAGAGGCTCATCGATCTAAATTCTCGATCCATCTCGGGGCCACTAAGATGTATTTGGACCTGAAAAAAGAATATTGGTGGCCCTGTATGAAGAGGGACGTCGCATGGTTTGTAGAGAGATGCTTGACCTGTCGCAGGGTTAAGGCCGAGCATTAGCGTCCACATGGTAAGCTGCAGCCGTTAGAGATCCCCGAGTGGAAGTGGGAACATATTACCATGGATTTTATCACCAAATTGCCAAGGACTATGTGAGGTGTCGATGCAATTTGGGTGATTGTGAACAGGTTGACGAAGAGCGCTCATTTTCTTGCTATCAGTGAGAGCTCTTCTGCGGAAAAGTTGGCAGAAATGTACATGAGAGAGGTGGTATCGCGGCATGGGGTGCCGATCTCAATTGTTTCAGATCGAGATGTGCGTTTCACTTCTAGGTTCTGGAAGAAATTTCATGAGGAATTGGGTACGAGACTGCATTTTAGTATCGCATACCACCCACAGACTGACGGGCAGAGTGAGCGGATGATTCAGACGCTCGAAGGCATGCTCCGAGCATGTGTGTTGGATTTCGGCGGGAGTTGGGACACGTACTTGCCCTTGGTAGAGTTTTCCTACAACAACAGCCATCATTCGAGCATTGGTATGCCACCCTTTGAGCTGTTTTATGGGAGAAGGTGTCGGAACCCCATTTGCTGGGGAGAAGTAGGGCAGCGTGTGATGGGTAGTACCGTGCTTCAGACGATAGAGCAGATTCAGCAGGTCAGACAGAGGTTGTTGACTGCTCAGAGTCGTCAGAAGATTTATGCGGACAAACGCCGGTCCGAGCTCGAGTTCCAGGTCGGCGACTTCGTGCTCCTGAAGGTCTCTCGTTGGAAAAGGGTGATTCGATTCAGGAAGAGGGGCAAGTTAGGGCCTCGATATATTGGTCCTTTCAGGGTGATCGCGAGGGTAGGCATGGTAGCCTACCGGTTGGAGTTACCTGCAGAGTTGGGTCAGATTCATGACACTTTCCACGTGTCGCAGCTGCGAAAGTTTATAGCTGACGAGAAGGCAGTGGTGCCATTAGAAGATATTCAGGTGGATGCGAGCCTGAATTATGTTGAGAGACCGGTGGCGATTAGGGATCAGAAGATCAAGGTTTTGAGGAACAAGGAGGTGCCCCTAGTTCAGGTCCAGTGGCAACATCGGAAAGGGTCAGAGTTGACTTGGGAGTCGGAGTGTGAGATGCGGGAGCAACATCCAGAGTTGTTTGCAGAGTAAGACTTTGATGGAACATCGAACTCCGGCGGCTCCTCTGGTCTTCAGCTGTGGCGGAGATCTGAACATCACAATGCAAACACGTTAGAGCCACCCCAGGGACTGTGCCCCGGGAGCGGACTCTGACGGTCAAGTTAGATCAGCTAGAAGATCTGAGATGGTCCTCCATAGCTGGAGAGAACCATCTTGGTGCTGGCGGCTGACGGTGGCGGGTGGCAGCTGAGCCACCTGGCCGGAGTGTATTGGCGGCTAAGCCATGGAGGAGAGTCTAGGGAAGAGTCCCTCTCCATGGATGAGGTATTGTTCATTATATAGGGGACAATTATATAGGGGACAATTAGACAATTAGGCAAGGCTGGCGGGCACGCACCAGGAAAGAATGGCAAGGGAGTGCCAGGCGAGGGAGCGCCTAGCCGAGCCGGCAGGAGAGTCCTTAGCAGGGCTGGCAAGGGATTCCCTAGCAAGGGCTAGCAAGGGAGCGCCAGGCAGGGCTGGCAAGGGAACGCCAGGCAGGGCTGGCAGGAGCGCGCCAGGCCAGGCTGGCGTGCTAGAGCAGTCCAGGCCACGCCAGTGGACCATATCCCATCAAGTCCCCCCAGTCTGATGGTATTGGTACGCGGCCAATGACATCGGACTGGACTAAGCCGTATAAACTTACAGGAGAGTCCCCAACGAGGCTAGCAAGGGAGTCCCCGGCAGGACTTGGCAAGGGAATGCCAGGCAGGGCTGGCAGGAGCGCGCCAGGATAGGCTAGCGCACTAGATCAGTCTAGGCCATGCCAGTGGACCATGTGTCATCAAGTCCCCCCAGTCTGATGGTATTGGTATGTGACCAATGACATCGAACTGGACTTAGTCATATAAACTGTGCGTCGTCAAGTCCCCCTAGTCTGATGCGATTGGGTTGCTGACAATCGGATCTGACTAGATAAAGCACCAAAACAATAAATAATAAAGAGAATGACTGAACCTTGCCCACGAGAGCCGTGGGGTTGTGCGATGAGCCAAACACTGCTTGAGTTGACTTGATACTCCTTCATTGAGAGGAGTGCGAGCCGGTCGGTGAGATGCAACGTAACTGTTGCTGCGATCATGTAGACCGAGGCTGATAAAGAGTGTTACATGACACTGACGTTAGTGGAATGTCGGACCGGGGTAGCTAAGAAGCGTAAGCTTGCCATTCAGTCCATGAGACTGTTATCCGACGTGATTGTTGTGGTAGCCACGTGATATGGAATGTCACTAGTAACCATCTGCATTAATAACCATCTTGCTTGGTTTACACCTAGCTGGATTCCGACGTACCAACCCTATTCCCCTCCCCCTTTCTCAGAGGAGGCGAGGAATAGATTCCGAGAGTTGGGCGACTAGGTTGCTAGTGAGGGTCACGTATTAAGACTATTGTCGATAGCCAGACAACAAAATTCTTGAGGAATAGGTAGTGAGGCTATAGGTAGGAAACATGCAGTGAGAATGTTGCCAAGAGCCAGGCAATAGAGATGCTGCGGGGTACGCGATGAGGCTACAGGTGGGGTTACACAGCGAGACTGTTTCCAAGAGCCAGGAAACAGAGATGCTGTGGGGTACGCGACGAGGCTACAGGTGGGGTTACACAGCGGGACTGTTTCCAAGAGCCAGTAAACAGAGATGCTGTGGGGTACGCGACGAGGCTACAGGTAGGGTTACACAGCGGGACTATTTCCGAGAGCTAGGAGACAGAGGTGCTGGGGGTCGTAGGTAGTAGGGCCACTGTCGGGATGACCTTCTTGCTGGAGAGTATCCTCACTATAGAAGGTTGTAATGTGGGTAACACTTCATCGATTGTCCGAGCACAGGAGAATCATGATGGTTGTGAGAGAGGAAGCACCAAGATCATGGTGTGGGAGAAGCTTGTGATGCGCGACTTATGGTGCGCGACGATGGAGAGTGGCTTGGGCTTAGCAGCCAACGATCATGGAGATGTTACGCGGGAGAGCATCGCGTGGAATGGATCAGGCTTAGATGCCATCCGATCATAGATACATCACGCGGGAGGGCATCGCGTGGAATGGTCGGGGCGTGTTGCTATACTGGAGTCGGGCTGAGAAGCTAGGCGACTCGAGGCAAGGGTACTGAACCTCGCATACGGAGCTAGCTGCTATAATGGAGTCGGGCTGGGAAGCCATACGACTCGAGGCGAGGGTACTGAACCTCGCATGCAGAGCTTGCTGCTATGGAGTCGAGCTGAGAAGCCAGGCGACTCGAGGCGAGGGTACTGAACCTCGCATGCGGAGCGTGCCGCTATAATGGAGTCGGGATGAGAAGCCAGGTGACTCGAGGCGAGGGTACTGAACCTCACATGCAGAGCGTGCCGCTAGTGTGGAGTCGGGCTGAGAAGATAGGCGACTCGAGGCGAGGGTACTGAACCTCGTATGCGGAGGGTGCCGCTAGTGTTGAGTTGGGCTGAGAAGCCAGGCGACTCGAGGCGAGGGTACCGAACCTCGCATGCAGAGCTTTCCGCTATGGAGTCGGGCTGAGAAGCCAGGCGACTCGAGGCGAGGGTACTGAACCTCGCATGCGGAGCGTGCCACTATAATGGAGTCGGGCTGAGAAGCCAGGCGACTCGAGGCGAGGACACTGAACCTCGCATGCGGAGCGTGCCGCTAGTGGAGTTGGGCTGAGAAGCCAGGCGACTCGAGGCGAGGGTACTGAACCTCGCATGCGGAGCTTGCCGCTATGGAGTCGGGCTGAGAAGCCAGACGACTCGAGGAGAGGGTACTGAACCTCGCATGCGGAGCGTGCCGCTATAATGGAGTCGGGCTGAGAAGCCAGGCGACTCGAGGCGAGGGCACTAAACCTCGCATGCGGAGCGTGCTGCTTTAATGGACCCAGGCTGGGAAGCCAATCAAGTCAAGGCGAGGGTGCTGAACCTCGCATGCGGAACTTGCCGCTATAATGGAGTCGGGCTGAGAAATCAGGCGACTCGAGGCGAGGGTACTGCACCTCGCATGTGGAGCTTGCCGCTATAATGGAGTCGGGCTGAGAAGCCAGGTGACTCGAGGCGAGGGTACTAAACCTCGCACGATTGGGCGTAACACCCTACAATATATGTGTCTAGCTCATGTGACCAGTCTAGGTTAAAGCAGAATGGTATCTGATGCTTTGCTGCATCGCTAGTCGTACTAATAATTGACGCCTCAGTGCCTTGATTGTTTGCGGAGAGCTATGTGGCAGTTCTACCTAGAGCTCGATAGTGTAGCTACTGTTAAGAGGTGCATAGTGAGACTGCTGTCAAGAACTGGTCCACAGGGCGCTAAGGTCCGGGGAGCGAGCTGCTAGCAATAGGTGGGCAGCACAACCACTGAAAGCTGGGCAACGAGACTACCGAGCGTTGAACCACGAGGCCGATCTTTCGATCCGGAATACCAACGTTACCTCGGGGATGCACCATCATGCATAGTGTCAGCTCTTCATGCACTTTAACTCTGCCCATTCAGAATAGAAATCACTTTTGCATAGTGTCATACCAATTGTTGAGGGCTATTTCGAAATGCTTCACGAGTAGCAGTAGTAGTGTACTACTCTTCTCCCCCTCCCCCCCTTTTTTTTGAATGTCGAGTTGGATCGCATCTTCTAGAATCGGATTTAGGTTAACTGGATTGGAACGTACGAGTTTTGATTTTTTTTGGAAATGTCGAGTGGATTAGGCGTCCACGCATTTTCTAAATTTGGATTTTGTTGGACTGAATTAAAGCACATGACCATAGAGTTTTTGATTTTCTCTTGGAAATATGGCCTGTATTTTATTACTGTTAATATGGCCCGGTAAGATGTCTCAAAGAAGAAACCATAATAGATTTGTGACAGCCCATTAACAATAGTTTAGGTCCAAGATGCTGAAGTACCCTCATATGTGAGCCCACTTAAAAAAAATCCAGATTGTAATCCTTTCTTCTTCTTTCTTATGCGAACTGTGAAGGATTTTAGGGTATCATGCGGGCTACAACGCTTTCTCATTAGCTTCTTGTATGGTCTGCCACATCAAAAGCGAAAAACGGTGATTGGTGATTGGGGATAGCACCGATGACTCCTCTCCCCTTGATAATGACGATGGTGACCGACCTCTAGTCGTCGGAATCCAACGTGCGTTGTGGAGCAGCGGTCCGGCAGAGGGAGTAGCTTTAAGCGACTGGAGTTCCTCGACCAGCAGAGGGATGCGGTGGCTAATTGGGCACAGGGGCCTTCGATCGATTGTTCTTGGATTCTGGATGTTGGGCAGCGACCACGGCTTGCTGGGTCGTCGCTTGAAAGGGATAGTCGATAGGTGGCCGACGGGTCAAGGTATAGGAGGTGAGCGATGGTTGGTGGTCTGCATCGGGCTGGGCTGTGTTCGCTGGATGAAGTGGCTGACTAGCGACTGAGCTGGTGACCGATGGAGTAACAGTCGATACCAGCAGGGTTTGGAGCCAACTAGAGGTAACTGGTGGTTGACTGGAAGAGATGAGTCAGATGACTCCAAGGAGAGTTGACCAAATGGGTCCCGACTCTTTTGTTTTTTTCTGTACATAGAGGACTGGACCAAGTGGGTCCCATGTGGGTTTTTAACTTTTGGCTTATAGTGTACAGCCTGTACACCCTTCCCCCTTTTTTTGTCGGCTTCAAAGAAACAGACTGTAAAAGTCTTGTAATTTCTTTTCGTTTGCTTGAAATGAGCATTACTGTAATTCTCACTCTAACTGGATTTAGGGTAAATGTATTTTTGAGGATAGATAATTTTGTTGAGAGGAATAAACGGGTTTTGTTGTTATGAGTTTTATGAAATGGACAATATGCATAGCTGTATGTACAAGAAATATAGTTGGGTGTACAAACAACTGTAGATGGAATGGATATTAACATAGAAAACCTTGACTAAAAAAGATTTTCTGATGAAATATGAACAAAGAAGAAGGTAAAAAACTCATGAAAACTTATTTCTTTCTCAAGCTTCTTAAACAATCAGAAGTGAAAGATTTTCTGAAAATATGTGATCTGAAGGTGATGTAAAACCCATAAAAACTTCTCCTCTCCTCTCTCTCTTTTTTTTGAAGGTTTTGTACAAGCCATACAGAAAGTAAAAACACACACAAAAATGCACAACTTGGAAAAGGATTTTCTGATAATATGTGAACAAATGATGAGAAAAAACTCATAAGATGCCTCTTTCCTTCTCATCTTTCTGAAAAAACCTCAAAATAAAAAGCAAAAACGGATTTAGTAAATTATTTTTCTTAGAAAACTTTTTTGCTTCTTTTCACTCTTTAGTTTGCTTAACAAGCTATCAAAGTATGATCAAAGAAACAGACCTGAATAGATTTTTGTTTTCCTTTTCTAAACTTCTGGAGAGAAAACATCATAAATATAAACAAAGGTGGGTAAGAACTCGATTTTTTGAAATGTACTAGCATCCCAACTTTGTTTACAAACAAATGTTGCTGGGAGTAAGGTTATACACAAAAAATCTTAACTGAGAAACGATTTTCTAATAATATGAACTTGATAAAAGGATAAACTTGTAAAAATTTCCTTTCTCCCCAACTTAGTGAATGGATCACTGAAAGGAAAAACGAAACTGATCTGAAATGCCTTTGTGAACACGAAAAATCTTTAAATGAACCAAAACTTGAACAGATCCAAAGATCTGGTCTAAGAAACAAAGCAAATCCATAGATCTGAACAAAAACACTAAGTAGATCAGGAGATCTGAGCTAAAAACGAAGTAGATCTATGGATCTGAATGAAAACACATCAGATCAAGAGTTCTAAAAGATAGCTAATCAGACCTGAACGGATCTGATCAAATGAGGGATAAGAATGGACAGATCTGAGAAAACCTAATGTGGAACTCAACAGATCTGAACAGATCTAGGAAGAATGAGCTTGAGACCGAGCCTTTTGCTACTTGCTCGGGTCCGAGATGGCGCCAAATGATGGAACATCGACCTCCGACGGATCCTCTGGTCTTTAGCTGCGGCGGAGATCTGAACATCATAGTGCAAACCCGTTAGAGCCACCCCAAGGACTGTGCCCCGGGAGCGGACTCCGACGGTCAAGTTAGATCAGCTAAAAGATCTGAGATGGTCCTCCATAGCTGGAGAGAACCATCTTGGTACTGGTGGCTGATGGCGGCGGGTGTCGGCTGAGCCACCCGGCCGGAGTGTAGTGGCAGCTGAGCCATGGGGGAGAGTCTAGGGAAGAGTCCTTCTCCATGGAGGAGGTACTGTTCATTATATAGGGGACAATTAGGTCAGTCCCTGGTCTTGCCCAAATTAGGCCCAACTATCAAGGAGCTGGGCAAGGCCGCCTGGGGCGCCGGGCAGGGATGGCGGGCGCGCCCCAGGCAAGGCTGGCGGGCACGCACCAGGAAAGAATGGCAAGGAAGTGCCAGGTGAGGGAGTGCCTGGCCGAGCCAGCAGGAGAGTCCCTAGCAGGGCTGGTAAGGGATTCCCCAGCAAGGGCTAGCAAGGGAGCGCCAGGCAAGGCTGGCAAGGGAACGCCAGGCAGGGCTGGGAGGGGAACGCCAGGCAGGGTTGGCAGGAGCGCGCCAGACTAGGCTGGCACGGTAGAGCAGTCCAGGCCATGCCAGTGGACCATATCCCATCAGACTTCGAGGGCGAAGTCTGATTCTAGTGGGGGAGAATTGTAACATCCGGATTTCGAGGTATAATATTTTAGTCCTTTATTTTTGGAAGTTGTGAGGAGACTCGGCGAGTTGGTGTTTAAACTCGCCGAGTATGGTCGCGGATTCGTATCTGGGTTCACAGCCGGACTCGGCAAGTCCATGCTGTTTAATGAAAACCTAATTTCTTGGGTTTGGGACCTATTTAAAGGCCCTTAGGGCCGTCATTTGCGGCTACCAAACCCCAGAGAGAAGCCCTAAGAGATCTAGAGTGTTTGTGAGGAAGGAGAAGCCATTCTTGACCCTTTTGTTGGTGTATTTGTAAGAAGGAGGTGACCAAGGCAAGAGGAGGCTGAAGGAGGTGCGATTTTGGTGATTTCTGAGTTCTTAGAGATCATATTGAGGTATTCATTCGGACCTTCTTCAGTTTTGATGTCGATTCTTAGAGTTAGGGTTTTCTAACCCTTTTAGAGGTTGGATAAGTGGAGCATTTGATCCCTTCTCGAGTCTATGTTTTGGATCTGGACCCAAAGAGGTCCAGAGACCTTAACCCTTGGAGCTTTATGAGTCATTTTGGGAGCCATGAGCTTGGGATGTCATTTTTGGGGATAAATCACTAAGTTAGACCATTTAGATGATAAATGAGTGTCAAGGTCTGAACTTTACGTGATTATCATGCTTGGGAAGGCCATATCTATGAATTAAAGGAACAGATCTGACCTCAGGAGGTCTATGGAGTTTGTGCATGGCATGAACTTGCTGAGTACGAAGAACGACTCGGCGAGTAGGATGAGGGTTTCCCGTAAATCACTCAGTGAGTAGATTTGCCGAGTTGAGGAAATAACTTGGTGAGTCAGGGAGAGTTAGGGGACTGGAGTTCAAATCGGAACTCGCCGAGTTGTTCTTGAGACTCGGCGAGTTGAGTCGGGGTGGCCCCGCGATTCATGCCAGGATTGACTTGTCGAGTAAAGAGAAGGACTCGACGTGCCAAGAGAGGGACTAAGAGAGTCAGTGGACACGTGTAGACTTGCCGAGTCGCCCAAGTGCACTCGACGAGTCGGGTCAAAGTTTGACCGTTGACTTTTGTTGACTTTTAGGGTTTGGTCAACAGTCAGGCCTTTGAGCGAGGAAAGGGGTAAAATGGTCTTTTACCCTTCTGAGGATGTTAAGAAAGGTTAGAGTATAGTTATATTTATGGGAGTATTTGCTTTATGTGATTAGGCGGAGGCTAGATTACATTTCTACCGAGATAGAGACTTATCGAGTCACCTGAGGTGAGTCTTCTCACTATACGTTACCTAGAGTGGTATTATGTGATGAACAGAGGGTCTTATGTGTTATGTATGAGATTATGTGCTATGTGATATATGTATGTCGTATGATGATATAGACCGGACCGGAGGGTCCAACGAGCTACGACCGGACCAGAGGGTCCAACGAACTACGAGACTGGAGGGTCCCACTGAGACACATCGACCAGAGGGTCGTATATTTGCCTCGAGTGGCGTATGCATTGAATGCGGTATTTTGGGGAACTCACTAAGCATTTATGCTTACAGTTGTTGTGTTATGTGTTTCAAGTACCAGTGATGAACGCGGGAAGGCGCCGACATGATTCGTACACACGCACATTGGAGTTTATATATTCTGATCTTGGGGTTTTGTACTGATACAATGTTGATACAATGTTTTTAAAATGAATGTGAATGATATTTTATGGTTTTTCAAAAGTGAAACATTGTTCAAATTTTACGGTGTTACAATGAGTGTGTACAATCACACCTTTTTCTCCCCACGTTCACCAATGGTACTTGAAATTTTTTTTATTCCACAACTGTTAGCCAAAGATTAGTGAGTTCCCCCAAAATACCACACACTAAAATACACATACAATCCATGCACACATGAGCCTTTAGTCTTACTAGATTGCCTGACAAGGCCTACAATACACATGGACCGCTCTATTGGGCCTCCAGTCAACGACTGGCCCCCCTCCCATGCCTACACCATACAACTGGTCTGCACCGGGCCTACATCATACCGTTGGCCCGCCCATCGGGGTGTTATTCAGTCGGTTTTTTCGGTATTCGATTTAATCGGTTCAGTTTTTTTTAGTTTTTTTACATCTTACACGTAACAATAACCAAACAAAACAAGGTTTTGTTTAATCGATTTTAGTTAATTCGATTACAGTTAATTCGGTTCGGTTTACCGGTTAAAATGAATAAAATTTTGCATGTAAAAATAAACTAAAAGAAAAAAACTTACTAAACTTTTACCAAATGAAAAAAATACATTAATAAATAACACACTATATTAAGTATTTCACGAAACTAAATTAAACAAAAAAATCATTAGGTTCGGTTCGGTTATTAGTTTTTGGTTTCTTATCACACCCCTACCTGTTCAGGTATCTTGTCCTACCGCACAAAGCAGGACCGCCTCAACCCACCACCTAATATGTCGCCATATAAATCTAAAAATCAATCAAACAAGAGCATAAACACAACCAACATTCTACACTAGTCTACCTGTCTAACAACTCACTATCGTAAACCGAGCCTCATGCAATACTCTACGTCACCACTGGCAGATCATTAGACAGTCAAACAAGTGATCACACTCTAGAGCCACAACCAAACAAAGAACATGTAAAAAAGCCTAGATCAAGGGTCCTCAAGCTACCCTACATGACTGCATACAACCCCTAGGACACTCAACTAGATGATCACCGACCTCTTATTACTCTAACCAGCATACCAATACTCATATATCCCAATATAAAAGGCTATATACTGTAACACATAGTACAGAGAGTAAACTAAACTCAACCGAAGAACCAAGTAAACAGAGCAACACCCTCACTCCCTACACCGATTACTCCTGCAAACTGGCTAGAACCAAACAAAGATAGATCCTTAATCTATAATCCAAGTCCTTCATGTTTAACTCAAAGTCAAACTGGTCAAAAGTCAACAGTCAACAGTCAACCAAGTCAATAGCCACCACGATGTGGAGACCTCTTCGCCATGTCGTGGGAATGACAGGAAAAAATAGATGGCATGCATAACATCGCTATGTCATAGGCCCTCCTTGGCCATGTTGTGGGAATGTTAGGACAACACAATCACAAATTAGCATTCCACCACGTCGTGGTTGCTGGCAACACTCTCATTTCTTCATTAAGAGCTTAAACCTTAAAGATATAAGCCTAAAACTTCAGATCTAGTCCTTCTCAATGACTTAATGGATAAAGTTTCCAACTTTATCTATTAGGGCCTCACCCAAAGCAAAATATACAACCCTAAGTCCAAAATGACATAAATCCCTCACAAAACATGCATGGCTCTAAGGACAAGATCAAGCTACCAACTTTCCAACAAGAAAAGATCCAAAAGACAATCCTTAGTGCTTAGAATGATATAAAATCATCTCAAGTCCAAGCATACCACCAAAAAGGGATCAAAAGCATAAAATGGGCCATAAGGTAGATTTAACAAACTAGAAGTAAAGGTTAAAACTTGGTTGGTCATTCAAGGGTTTAGACAAAAACTCGACATTTTAAAACTTGGAGTTGAGATGTTATGCTTTGAGTTGAGATGATTTTATGCTTTTGATCCCTTTTTGGTGGCATGAAGATATATGGAACTATTGATAAGTTTAAAACTCGGTTGGTCATTCAAGGGTTTAGACAAAAACTCGACATTATGCACCGGTGACAGGAATATATACCATTAGATTATTTGTTGCTTTGATGGCTATTCACAGTATGATTATCCATAAAATGGATGTGAAAACAAACTTAAAGAATGAAGATCTTGATTAACAATTTTACATGAAACCACCAGAATATTTTGTTATGCGTTGTAATAAGCATAAGGTGTGTAAACTTGTTAAATCATTGTATGCACTGAAACAAACAACCAAACAATGGTAATAAAAGTTTGGCGAGGTTATTTTGTCAAGTGGTTTCAGTTAGAACTAGTCAGGTAGATATGTTTATAGTCGGTTTGATTCTTCCGATTTCGTCGTGATAATTTGCCTTTATGTTAATGACATGCTGGTTTTTGGCACTAATCAACTTCAAGTTGTTGAAACTAAAACTTTGTTTTCATGAAGGACACGGGGGAGGCTGATGTGATCCTTGGTATTAGGATTAAACGGGCTAAGGGTATTGCTTTGACGTAAACACACTATCTTGAGAAAATTCTCAAAAAGTTTAAGTATAGTGATTGTTCTCCGGTGAGTACTCCCATGGATCCCATTATGAAGTTAATGCAAAATAATAACAAGGAAATATCATAATTGGTAACTCTTAAGCAATAGGTTGCTTGATGTATGTTATGACAAGCACCCGCCATGACATCGCTTATAAGATAAGAAGGTTAAGTAGATATACTAGCAATTCTCGTACTCAACATTGGTAAAACATTTTGAGAGTGTTCAATGTTAAAGAGAACCATGGATTATGGACTACGTTATATATGTTATCCTTCAGTTTTGGAAGGATATTCATATCCAAGTTGGATAAACCATCTTGAAGATCATTCTTCTACAAGTGGTTGTGCATTCTTGCTTGAGGGAGGTGTTATTTCATGGACATATAAAAAGAAAACTTGCATAAAAAAATCAAAATTGAAATATGAATTTGTTGAATTATCCGTAACATGTAAATAATTGAAATAGCTAAGGGATTTGGTTTATGAGATGGCATTATGGTCCAGTTGCACATATATCTACTTGTTATGATAGTGATGCCACTTTGGCCAAGTCTTATATGTAACTGTACAATAGGAAGTATAAACACTTGGGTGTTAGAAATAACATGATTAGGAATTTAATCGTAAATGGTGTAATTTCGGTGGAGCTTGTGAGGTCGCAACAACATTTGGCAGACCATTTAACTAAAGGTCTGGCTTGAGACTTAGTGTACAAGTCTAATGAGTTTAAAGTCCATTTAATTTGTTAATGTTGAGACACCTGATTCCTCTCTAGTATGTTGTTAGATATTGAGTTCAGTGAACAAATCTCACACTTAATAATTGGAAAACACACGATATATCATCCCAAGTTAGTGTGTTTGGACTGGTAATCAGAAGCTTAATGTATACTCTTAGTAACTCCTTTGATAAAATATAAGAAGGTACATTAGGAAATGAATTACTTATATGATCATGAAGTGTGGTCGCGCTTCAGGAAGCTGAGAGTTAGCTTTTAGACGACCGGAAATGGATTGGAACGCTCAACTTAATATTAGTATCATGTTTTTTGTAACTAGAGTTTTATTTGAACTTTTGTGTATGTTATCTTTAGGTATTCAAATGGGTTGAAAGGTTCAATTCTTATAATACTCCGATTCTTGAGTATATGGAATCAATAATATACTAATATGAAAATTAAAACATTTTGATATCTTCATGTATGCGTAAGTTGGTCAATTCAAATTTTGTTTGTGGAGATTCACGATTATGCTAAAATAGGGGAGAATTTTTTAGTGATTTTAGTGTCACTTGGTCATTCTAGTGTAATAAAATTTATAGATTACTAATGGAGTTTAAGTTTGGATTTTAGACAAGTTAGGTGGTGTAAGTGGATGCTTGTATAAAACAAGTTTGATCTTGGTTAACCAAATTGCGGGGGTTAAAGGGGTTGCGCCCCTAACAAAGTTTAAAGGGAAGTATCCCCAAGAGGTATAAGATTAGCATTTAATGCTGATTGATCTTCTTTTTGGTAGTTTTAAGTATCCGATGTCTATATGACCTTAATTAGTAGACTGTTCCTTGAAGGATTTCTCAATAATCTGGATTTCGTATAACCCATGCATAAGGCCAAAGTATCAGATTTGGGAACCAATCACAAGATTCTTCAAGCAGATCCAAGATTCATATCAATTTCTGAAAATTCCATGTCCTCCAAACCCCAACATAGACACCATTTAATGCCATTTTGCACGCTAAGTTGAAGAATGACGTCTTTGAAAAGGCTAACACATGTGTAGTATAAGAGAAAATTTAATATTAAATTAAGATCATGGTTTTAGGATAGAAAGGGGCACATATTGATATAAATGGTGAACCCACACATGGAATGACCATTTTTGCCGAATAAGACCCCTCATAATCGATGCCATAACTTGGAGAAAGTGTGTGGTATATGGTCAACATTAATAAGACGCATCAGACCGTTTGAATGATGCTTGATGGTGAATCATTTGTGAATTTTTATAATTATGTGCATTGAATGTTGGTGATTTTAGTGTCACCATGTCATTTTATGTAACTGAAATTAACATGTGAGCTAGGGGGCTTTATAATTTGTACTCTAATATATGTACGAGTTTGTGCGGAGTGCATGCATGTATAAGATCGAATTAGAAGCCGGTTCGACGACAAGTCGGGGGTCTGGGGTTTCTAAAGGGGTAGTGCCCCTTTCGCGGGGTCTAGGAGCAGCACCCCTAACGGGGTCCAAGGGGCAGAGCCCCTGGCTGGGAAATTCAGTGGAAAATTCAGATTTTTGAGGGTGATTATGCTAAAACTAACAAAACTCGTTAGTTTTGATAACCCTAAATCCTCATTAAAATCCGGATTACCATGACTTGCTTCTAAAACAACTCATGACGGCCCAACCCTAATGAAACCCTAATCTTGTTTATTATATAAAGGGATCTTCCTTTTCAGAAGAGACGCACGAAAATTAGCTCTCGTTTTTCTTCAAATACTCAGAGAATCTTTCTAGTAATTTGGCTTATGATTTCTATGCCTAAAAACGTAAGTGTCTACTTGGATTATCCTAGGCTGAAGTTTTTGCAACTCAGACGTAGGGTAGAAATGGTAGAAATATCAGTTCGAAAAATGTTCTCACGATCCAAGTTGGTATCCAGATCTCCATTACAAACCCTATTTTTCTTACATTGAATAGAACACAAATACAAAAATAAATTTAGGAAGTAATGATCACTATCCTCAAAGAATTATAGCCATTCTACACAACTTTGAATTTTCCCAAGGACTAACCTCACTTAGGGTGGTGAAAATCCGTTTGCAACGTTTGTGAAATCCTCCACGAACATCATCATTGATTAGTTGGTGTTTTTGAAGGTAAATTAAGAACCATGTGTGCTTTGTTCTAGAGAAATAAGGAAAGAAAATACAATAAATATAACCTATATTCCGTCCCCAAAACGGTCTTCCAAAGCGAAAAGAGTCCAAGTGATCAATGGTGCCCTGCCACTATGCCAGCACATTTTTACGTGACAACATGGTAACTAGAAGAGTCCATGTGATCAATGGTAAAGATTGAAAATAAAAACGCAATGCCTTGATTTGGAACAAAAGTAATAGTGTTAAAATAAAAAAAATGATAATACAGTAACTTTTGTACAATTTGTCCATAAAATAATTCATTTGTTTCATTATCTAATTTCATCCTATCAAACACTATCTTAGATTATGACTAACTATTTATAAATTAAATCCAATAATGAATTAATGAAGATCAAGGATTAAGATCAACACAAAGAACGATGCCAAGGTCAAATATAGTTGTTAAAAATATTATTATGTAGCCAGTAGTTGTGTATCATAAGTTTAATCAAGATGGTATAAATTTAAAATAGTTGAACAAAAACGGGAAGAAATTAATGCGTAACTGATGTAGTTGTGTATTATTTCCTTAACAAGCAACGTATCTTTTTTCTCATTCACCAACTCCATGTGATACTGTTGTTATTTTTCACAACTCACGTCAATCCATCTCATCTGTCTCTATTTTTGTGATCATGTTTTTATCATATCTGACTTTATAGTTTCGTATACTTAAAGTAGCATAATTTTCAACGAAGGATTGGCAATCGTTTACGATAAGAATTGGATAGCATCGTATAGAACTTTATTCATAGAATATTTCCTTTTATGAGAATAGATAATTTAGTGATTTTTGTTGGATGTCACGTGTAGCATCTAATGCTGCATTAGATCATTATTTTATTAGGTATTCTCAAGGAAAATTTTCGTATAAATAAATAATGTTTGTTTGAAAAGAAATATTGTATGAGAACATGGTATTTTTCTTTTTAGGCTAAATTATCATACTCTCGTATCCTTTCTAATAAATAAAAGTTATTTTTGCTATTTGTCACACTTTCATTCAATTTTTCAAATGTTATTTTGTGGTTATTTTGATTTAATTTTTTTCTACATATCATTTTATGAGTTTTTTTTTTTTTTTTTTTTTTTTTTCTATTTTATTAAATTCAACATAATATTTTAATGTAATAATTGCAATAAATGCATATCAATTTTATTAATAAACTCATATTTTAATTTCAAAATTCATAAAATTAAAGCTCATTAGTTTTCTTTTTATTTATTTAAATTATTTGTTTAAATTTAAAAGATAAAAAATATTTCCATCATAATAATTTATTATTTTTTTTTTATTCTTTTTTATAAATTCAAAGTTCTCAAATATTTTGACCTTTATATTGAACTTTTTTTTTTTAAATTAACCCATATAATACATGAGTTTCACAACTAATATAGAATATTGTTGAACTAAATGAACAATTTGAATATAATAGCGAATCTGTAAATGCCGTTAGAAACAAAGTAAATTAATTTCTTACCCTTGTCTCTAGATTAATGTTGAATAAAATATTTTATATATATATATATATATATATATATATATATATATATATATATATATATATATATATATATATATATATATATATATATGAGCATTCAATCAAGAACATTTCTTATTGCGAGAATATATTTGAGAACAAATTTTTACCACATAATTTTTTAAAATTAAAATCATTATATAATATTAATATAAACTAAGAAATAAGTAAATAAGTTACAAAAACCCACTAACCAACACCACTCACCACCCAAACAATACCATCCACTACCACCACCATCATCGCCACCTACCATTACCACTAATCACCACCACCTCCACCCATCACCTACAAAAACCACCATCCAACATCATCACCACCATCCGTCACCGCCAACCACGACCATCATCCTCCACCACCACCACCACCATTCATCGCCACCACCCGCCGCCACCAACCCCACCCACCACCATGACCACCACCAACCCCACTAATCACCATGACCACCACCACCCACCACCAACTAGCACAACCACCACCACCACCACTATCTACCTCCACCACCCATCACTGCCACCCACCCACCACTATGACCACCAACTGTCACTACTATCATCCACCACCATCACCACCACCTGCCACCCACCCATCACCACCACCCACCACCATCACCCGCACCCACCACCCACTAAAACCACCATCCATCACCATCACCACCACCGACCACAACTACCACGCACCAACCTTCACCACCCATCACTACCACCCACCCATTACCCACTATTATGACCACCACCTGTCACTACCACCAACCACCACCCATCACTAATCACCACTACTCGCCATCACCACCCATCACTCCCACCCGTCTCCACCACCCACCTCCACCACCACCATCCCTCCCCCATCTCCACCACCCATCACCACCACCCACCACCCCTCGACTCCACCGCCCATCACTACCACCCGACTCCACCACCCACCTCCACCACCCACCACCTATCCCCCACCACCACCACCATGCATCACCACCGACCACAACCACCCATCACCACCATACGCCTCCACCACTCAATACTACCACCCACCTCCACCACCTACCACCACCCGCCACTATCATCTCCACCCACCACCCACCAAAACCACCGACCACCAATAACCAACGACCACCACCCACCTTCACCACCCATCATAACCACCCGCCACCACCACCCCACCCATCACCTACCAAAACCACCATACGCCATCACCACCCTCACAACCAACCACCACCCACCCACCACCACCACCACCACCTATCACCATCATCCATCTCCACCACCTATCACCAGCGCCCGCCATCGCCACCTACCACCCACTCTAATCACCACCCCACATGTCAGCCCCACCACCACCACTTACCGCCTACCACCACCAAACATCACTACACACCACCACCATCATCACCACCCGTGATTATATGTATATAGTTACATGTGATTATGTGTATTAAATCACATATGATTTATATGGACAATATTCTTTTTTGTCTATATAAATCATGTGATTAGATACATATAATCACACGTGATTAAATATATTTAAGCAAATGTGATTAGATATATTTAATCACATATGTCATTATCGTATTCTCGATTCAATAATTATTTTTTGTCAACTTTAATCATATGTGATTAGATACATATAATCATGATTATATGTATCCAATCACATATGTTTATATAAACGCTATTCAATTTTGAGTTTCCGTTTCAATATTTTTTCTTGTATATTTAATCACATATGATTAATGTTGACATAAATTTGTTTTAATGTTCTTGATTCAATAGTTGTTCTCATGTATATAATTACATGTGATTATATATATATATATATATATATATATATATATATATATATATATATATATATATATATTATCACATGATTTATTGAATCAAGAACGTGAAAACAAATCTTTTTCACATAAACCATATGCGATTAAATACACGAGACCAACTGTTGAATTAAAAACGCAAAAATGAATATTGTCCACATAAATCATATGTGATTAAATACATATAATAACATGTGATTATATGTACCTAATCACATATGATTTATGTGGACAAGGTTCATTATTTCTTTCTGAATTCAATAATTGTACTCATGTACTTAATCGCATGTGATTACATGTATCAAATCACATATGATTTATATTGATAATATTCATTTTCACATTTTTGATTCAATATTTTTTCTTATGTATTAAGTCATCTGTGATTTTATGTATTTAATCATATATGATTAATGTGGAAAAAGAAAAAACTATTGAATTGAAAACGTGAAAATGAATCTTGTGTACATAAATCATATGTAACTAAATGTACAAGAACAACTAATGAACGAGAATGCGAAAACGACTACTGTCCATATAAATCATATCTGACTAGATACATATAATTTCATGTAATTAAATACTCTAGAACAACAACTAAACCGAGAACGCTAAAATGAATATTTTCTGCATAAATTCTATATGAGTTGATACATATAATAATATGTGATTATATGCATTTAATCACATATGATATATGTGGACAATATTTATCTTTGTGTTCTCGATTGAATAGTTGTTCTTGTATATATAATCATATGTGATTATATCTATCTAATCACATATGATTTATATGGACAATTATTTTTTGTCCATATAAATCATATGTGATTAGATACATATAATGACATGTGATTATATGTATTTAATCACATATGATTAC
The DNA here is from genome assembly GCF_051521515.1 of Lactuca serriola. Classification (NCBI taxonomy): domain Eukaryota; kingdom Viridiplantae; phylum Streptophyta; class Magnoliopsida; order Asterales; family Asteraceae; genus Lactuca; species Lactuca serriola. The sequence goes on from NC_136416.1 coordinate 145,871,804, forward strand.
ATTTGACAAAGAATAATTACTGAATCGAGAATATAACAATGAATCTTATCCATAAAAATCATATATGACTAGATACATATAATCACATGTGATTATATGTATTTAATCATATATGATTTATGTATATATGATTTATTTTTGTGGCTTCGATTGAATAATCGGTTTTGTGTATTTAATCACATATGATTATATGTATATAATCACATATGATTTGAGGTGGACAAGATTCATCTTTGCCTTCTCGATTTAATAGTTGTGCTTATGTACTTAATCACATACGATTATACATATAATCACATGTGATAAAAAAATGAGAACAACTATTGAATCAACAAAGCGAAAATGAATTGTGTCCACATATCATATGTGATTAGATTCATATAATCACATGTGACTAGATGTATTTAATCACATATGATTAATTTGGATAAAGATTTTTTTGTCTTCTTGGTTCAATATTTCTTATCGTGTATATAATCACATGTGATTATATGTATCTAATCACATATGATTTATATAAAAAAGATTCGTTTTTTCCAAATAAATCACATGTGATTAGAATCATATAATCACATCTGATTAAATGTATTTAATCACATATGATTGAAGTGAAAAAAACAATTATTCAATCGAGAACGTGAAAATGAATCTTAGCAACATAAATCATATGTCATTAGATACACATAACCACATGTTATTATATGTATCTAATCGCATATGATTTATGTAGACAATATTCATTTGCGTGTTCTCGATTTAATAGTTGCTATCGTGTATTTGATTACATGTGATTACACGTATCTAATGTAGCTCACCTCCTTAATAGGAGAGTTAATGTTACTCACCTCCTTGAACTTGAAAATTAGCTAGCATGAGAAAGATGGATCATTTCCTTTCCGAGAACCTACACAACAATTATAACATTATTTAGCTTGTGCTTTGGTGTACTACTATTATAAAACTTATGTATATATTTTCTTATTTTCTCTTTGATTGTAGTGCTCTTTTGGGGATCTGTTTTGTTACCTTTCAACTCATTATTAAATTTCGATAAAATAATATTGGTAAAGTTCCCCCTTTTATCTTTTCATAAATATAAAGATCTCATTCTAATGATTTTCGGTTGATTTTATATTAAATTTACAAGTTAGTAACTTTAGGCTGTCACTTTCTGGACAACTTAACACTCTTGGCATAAATTGTACCAATCTACTATGAATTACATCAGTCCCTTTATATGTGAGAAACTGTACATCCATATCTAACTATAGGATTTGAAATTTTGGAATTTGGAGTTTTAATGAAATTATTATTATTTTTTGAAGACAAGCATGAAATCTGTGACAACATGGATCAGCCTGAGAAGATTTGCCAATTTTATCCCTCAAGGAGTTGGAGTTTCGAAATGTGATTCAAAGTTTGAAGAAACTAGACAAAGGAAGATTTCCAGAAAACCGAGTCTCATGATTTTTAGATGTTCTTATTGACCTGCACGAATTTCAGAAGTTGGAGGATAGATTTGCGAAAATTGATCATGATAGCTTTTAAATCACTTTTGGTGTTCTATTAAGGACTTAATGGTTAAGCCTTAAGTTTATAAAATTTTATATGATTGTTTTTTACTTATTAGGCTATTAATATGTGCAATTCAATTTAAACTAAGGGTCTTAATGCTTGGCTTAATGAGGGTTCAAAGTTAAGAATTTTCACATAAAATGATACTTTTTCATTGAGGCATTTCATTGAACACTTGGTGTTCATAAAAAATCTATAAGCTGTCACAATGTCTATGAGATTTGATGAAACAAGTTACAAGTTAATTACCCCAAATGAAGGAGTAATGAAGCAACAATAACAACAATAATCAGTTAAGAAAAATCAAAAAAGACTGGCATTAATTTCCGCAATCTGAATAAATCAAACCAGTTCATTATAATTTTATCCTTAATTCAAACAAAATCGAACCATTTCATCAAGTAATAGACATACCTGGTTCAATCGATCTTTGTACGATAGCGATCGCTACGAGTTAGTAAGAGACCTTGGCTCTAGTAATTTTGGGACGGCGAGGTTGATGAGGGAAAAACAAATTAATGAGCTTGTTGCTGTCAAATAGATCGAGAGAGGTGAGAAGGTCAGTGTTAAAAATCGAGTATCAATCTTCCATAGATTTATGTTCCTCTGTTCTTCCTTTTTCCTCTTTTGATTTAGTAAATAGTTTGAAATCACATCTTGTGATTTGAAGCTGAAACGAGGGTAAAACGTAATTGATAAACAAAGCTTATTGAAGTTCTAACTCTTGTGTTCAACAGATTGACGGAAATGTACAAAGGGAAATCGTTAACTACAAATAACTATGGCATCCTAATATCATTATATTCAAAGAGGTTTGTAATTGTTCATATTCTTCTATAATAACATCTTAAACTATGTTCTTAATTATGAGGTTGATTTCGCTTAATCTACAGGTGATTTTAACACCAACATATCTTGCGATTGTAATGAAATATGCATTTGGAGGAGAACTGTTTGAATGTATCTGCAATGCTGGAAGGTCTCTGACTAACTTGCACCACCAGGGGTGTTGTGTCAATGAATAGAAAGAAAAAAGAAAGCAGCTCATGTTTAATAGTCTAAATTTGTTCTCAAATGTTCTCAAATTTAGAATTGTTCTCATATATATATATATATATATATATATATATATATATATATATGATGTGATTGAAACTTAATCTTGAAGATCGATTAGATCTTAAACAGGTAAATAATGATTAAACAGTAAGAACACGAAAATAAAGAACAAGTCAAGAATGAATCAAACGTGTCGAATGATTATAAAATAACCCTCAGAAGAGCTCGATTAAGAACATCAACTGTAGAGGGTTGGAGGTTTACAAGAACGATGAAAGAAATCTGTAATACTATCGTAATTATCGTTATTCTCTAAATCGTTAACGTAATATGCATGCAAGCATATTCTTATATAGTAACCTCACAAGCTCACGGTTGGACAGGCCCAAACCGGAGCACAAAATAAATGGACTAACAGCCGAGCCCAATGACGCAACACATAGACGAATCTTCAACCCAACAATCTCCCCCTTTGCGTCAATTGGAGCGAGATTTTTACTTGTTACTTGGGCCAGCAGCGGCAGCAGGTACTTTCTTCTTCACGGTCTGGAACAGACGAGAGATAAGAGCCAGTATCGTCTGTCTAAACCTGATGTACCATTGGATCATATCGTTGAAGTACTTGACATCGTCCGCTGCATTGTCTTTACACCTTCGGATGATCGACAGCACGTGCTCTAGACAAGCAGTGGTGTAAAAATGTTTGTCTGCTAAAGCAAAGAGACATTTCTGTCCTTCTGCTCTAGTAAACATGACCGAATTGCGCTTCGGGTCGATCTTGCCCATCTGCATTTGATTGAGATCACTGGCCGATCCCACAGGAGATATCTTTGGTTTCTTCTTGAAGACTGTGGCTACCTCCTGATCCATTAGGGCTACCTCCATGATGTAACAGACTAACATCCTTTTGAGATGGTCTATAATTGGACCATATTCGGCTTCATTCGTCAAACGGATGTTATGCAAAACAATCCAATCATGAGGATTTAGGTTCGGTAGATCTGCCAAGGATATAAGATGTTCAGTTCTTGCAGACCCTCGAATCACCCTGAACCGAACATTGATGAATCTTCCTTCGGTATAAGGCTTCAAAACCCGAACATTCACTATCTTCTGAGCGCTCCATGTTTGATACTGAGGTCGAGCAGCCTTCAGATAGAATTCGATCAACTCCCTATCAACCTCAGGATTAGGATGAGGGACTTCAAAAATATTGGAGAAGGCGTGGAAGATAAACGCCTTTCGAGTCAACGACATGTCGAACTGCGAATCGACAGAATTATAGCAGTCGAATGAGATCACCGGCTCAAGCCATAGGATGCTAGGAGTATCTATGGCCTCCTTTATCATTCTCTCCCGAGTCCAGGCAGGGAAGAGAGTCTTCCTGCTCTCAAGGAGATCGTGAGCTTCTTTCTTCTTGCGTTCGGCTTCTTCAGCCTCTCGCGCCACACGAATGTAGTCATCATCAACATTGCGACTGTTTTTACGCTTCAACATGTCCGCAATGGTTTCTTTATCTTCATCTTCATCTTCTTCCTCAGCTATGTTCTTTCCTTTATCCTTCACACCCGAACCCGAAGTTTGACCAGTCGGAGGTGGTTCGGTTGTGTGAGTAGCTTTGGAGGAAGGAGGTGGTTTCGATCCGGACTTCACTTCTCCCCCTTGTTTCGGATCGGACACGAAACTAGGTAAGCCTTCAATTTTGCTGAGAAGATCCAGGGCAGGAGCAAGTTTTTCAGCAAGGGTTCGCCTCACCGAATGATTGAGAATCGGATCGTGTGCTTCCAGGATGCTGGATAGGGCAGCGTGTACATCCGAAACACAAGATTTTATAACCTCCCGTTCGGATCGAAGAGCTTCAATCTGTTGCTGAGAGTTTGAAAGTTGAGAGCTCTTGACCTTTAGGGCGGTGGTTTTACTTGCCAGAACGTCCATTAACGAATTCTCGGCAGCAAGATCCGCTTGAAGTTTAGCGAGACGCTCGTCAATGGAGGCACGAAGGGCCGAGTTGTCGTCGCTGATAGATTGGCGAAGGGTAGTATATGGGAGGTAGCATGGACTGAGGATGATTCCGCCATTGTTGAAGGTAGGAAGATGAAGAGGAACAGTAAAGCTTTTGGGAGTTTTTGCTCTCTTGGAAATTCGGATGCAGTAAAGAGGTAAATGGGAGTGGAGACTGCCTTTTATAGTGGGTGAAAGGAGAGAGAAAAATCGTTTCAAATCTTTTATGGAAATACGAAAAGGTTTCCGGAATGACAGATGCGTGACAGTTAAGGCATGCGATGATCACGTAGGAGAGAGAGTGTCAGATTCCTAGGAACACGCCGCCCAACAAGCGCCGTTTCAGAACAAACCGTTTCATATCCACACGCGCCTTGAAGTGCCAAAGAGGAGCCGCTTGAAATTCGCACACGCGTCCATGATGTCAGTAAAAGAATGGGCGTTTCAAATTCACACGCGTCCCCTTTGTAACCGTCGTTTGAAATTTCAATCCTTTGATCTCCCGCCTGAGTCAGCAACCCTTAGTCTTATCTCGAAAATGGCATCTTTTGAATTAATTTCCCACGTGGATGATTTTTGACCACAGCTTGATAATTAACCACCAAAGTAATAATTAAGCCTGTAATTATTAGTACCAGAATTTTGGAAAATCAAAGATTTTCGTGCTAAGAGTGTAAAACAAAAAAAGAAATAACGCAACTCTTTTTAGGAATAAATGTGATGTCAATAATGACACGAAACAAATGATCCCGGGCACGAATCTCTTCCTTCAAGATCAAGAGAGACCTTAAAGTGTTTATGTGGATTCCCGTTGAATGACGATCAAACACTTATTAATAAATGTTGAAAGGTTTCTTTTAATTAAGCTATGTAAGGGTGGCTTTCGCTTTGATGCAACAATTCTAATCTTGATATAAGAAAGAAAGTGATCAAAGTATTTGTGAGACCGGTGTAGTCTGTTGAACAAGTAGGTAGGAATAAATTTTAAATAGCTTGGAAAATATAAAATCTCAACAAAAAAATGAAAACTGGATCCCAAGGGAAGAAATGTTATGGTGTTTAACAATTTCATAGGAATCACACAAAATAAGATTTGAGATTTCAGCTAGGTACATCCGTCAATTCTTTTGGTGAAAACTTGAGCAAATTAATTGTTCACCGTCAATTCAGATTAGGTGTTGAATTTTGGGTTTCACTCAGCTCGTAGTGGCACGAAACTAAGATCATAAACACAGATGTTGTGTAACCATAAACCTCAGTGGTAATTTCTGAGAGTCTCAAGGGGTACATTGATGAAACGAATGTAATGGAGAAATGTGATGGAGATGGTGTAAGAAATTAAAGTACCTCTGCTGCGAAAATAAGGACCAAGCAGAAAACTCTTATCTCATGTAAGAGGAGAGTGAGGTAGCTCTTGATTAGAATAAATGTGACAACCTAATTGGGAAGACAAGGTTTGTTTATACCAAGTCATGAAGGCTTTTATTCAGAATCTTATGAGGCTTGAGACACATACAGAAACATGCTTCTAGGGACACTTAAGTAATCCAACAATTATATCCCCATAAACGAACGAACACTTAAATAAAAGAAGAAAATATTTTTGGAGTTTTTGAGATATAAAATAAAAAAGAAAATAAAAAAAAATTAAGCAAGAAAGAAAAGAATAACACTTAGAAAGAGAAAAAAAAAACTTTGGAAAAATTTGGTAACCGAACCCGAACGTTCGGTTGGTTTCGGTTGGGAAAAAGTTGAAAAACCAAACCCGAACCTTCGGTAGGTTTCGGTTAAAGAAAATTTTGAAAAACCGAACCCGAACCTTCGGTAGGTTTCGGTTTTGGAAAATTTTTAAAAAACCGAACCCGAGCGTTCGGTTGGTTTCGGTTTAAGAAAATTTTGAAAAACCGAACCCGAACCTTCGGTAGGTTTCGGTTTTGGAAAATTTTGAGAAACCAAGGAATTTAAGCTTGCAATAAGAAAATACTTTGACAATAAGAGAAATAACTTTGTACATGAAATATACAACCAAGAAATCTACCTATGTGGTTATGAGCGAGTCAGATGATTTAACCGAACTTGAACGTTCGGTCAATTTCGCTTCTTACGTTTGAGGTTGAGAGGTAGTTTGAGGTACTGAATCTGATTCCATCATACCTAGCCCTTGTAAAATTCTGTTGAATGATGCTTCAGGAAGAGCTTTGGTAAAGACATCAGCCAGTTGATCAATGGTTCTTACAAAGTGTACTTCAATGTTTCCATCTTCCACATGATCTTTGATGAAGTGATACCTCAGTGCTATGTGTTTGGTTTTAGAGTGTTGCACTGGGTTATGATAGATCCTAATTGCACTTTCAGTGTCACAATATAGTGGGATTTTCTTCATATTGAGTCCATAGTCTCGAAGTTGATTCTGGATCCAAATCACATGCATCGGCTATGTATTCAGCTTCGGCAGTGGACAACGACACGCACGTTTGTTTCTTTGATTGCCAGCTGACTAACTTTCCGTCAAGGAATTGACAGCCGCCAGTGGTGCTTTTTCTGTCGAGTCCACATCCTCCAAGATCTGCATCTGAGTAGGCTTGAACGAAGAAGCCTGAGTTGGAAGGATACCATAGACCTAAGGAGGTGGTTCGCTTCAGATAGCGTAGAATGTTCTTTACTGCAAGCATGTGAGGTTCGCGTGGGTTTGCCTGAAATTGAGCATAATAACACACAGAAAACATGATGTCAGGCCTGCTAGCAGTAAGATACATTAGTGAGCCTATCATTTGACGATAGAGCGTGATATCAACAGCCGGTTTGTCTAGGGATGGAGTTAGCTTGGTGCCGAATGCCATTGGGACTTTGACTTTGGAGTCTCCCATCATCCCAAACTTTGCTAGGAGAGTCTTCGTGTAAGCTTCCTGATTGATAAAGATGCCTTCGGGTCCCTGTCTAATATTTAAACCAAGGAAAAAGTTAATAGGACCCATTGCGCTCATTTCAAATTTAGTCTCCATCAGCTTTCTGAATTCAGCTGTTAGGCTGGGATTCGTTGAGCCAAAGATGATATCATCGACGTAAATTTGAACGATCATAAGGTGGTTACCTTCCTTTTTGCGAAAGAAGGTTGGGTCAACCGAACCTTGTTTGAATTTGGACATCTTTAAGAATTTAGTTAGCGTTTCATACCAGGCTCTCGGAGCTTGTTTGAGTCCATACACAGCTTTATCCAGAATGTAGCAATGATTTGGATATTTTTCGTTTACGAACCCAGGAGGTTGCTCCACATACACTGTTTCTTCGAGTTCTCCATTAAGAAATGCACACTTGACGTCCATTTGGAAGACTTCAAAGTTTTTGTGGGCAGCATAAGCAAGAAATATTCTTACAGATTCCAGCCTAGCTACAGGAGCGAAAGTCTCTTCATAATCAATCCCTTCCTCCTGACAATATCCTTTTACGACCAGACGAGCTTTGTTCCTTATAACGTTCCCTTCCTTGTCCATTTTGTTCCTAAAGACCCATTTGAGACCAACAACTGATGCATCTGGAGGAGTTGGAATGAGGCGCCAGACTTTGTTCCTTTCAAATTCGTTCAGTTCGTCTTGCATCGCTTGAACCCAATCGGAGTGATCGAGAGCAGTGTTAACTGTCTTCGGTTCAACTTTTGATACGAATGAGTTAAACATGCAAAATTCAACTTTGGAAAATAAGGATGTCTGTTTTGCCTTGAGTTGTGATCGGGTTAGAACCTTTTCAGAAACATTGCCAACAACTTGAGAGATAGGATGATCTATGGTCCATTTGGTAAGAGGAGGGTAGTTTGGATCAAAGGTTGGGTCCAGTTCAACATTGATCATTTCTTTTGGCTCGGATTGGCTTTCGTAGTCGAGTGACATATCAGCTTGCTCCCCCTCGATAGATGGGCTTTCTGGAATGCTTTGAGAAACTTGAGGTTCAGAGGATTCTTGTGGTGCTGGGCTTTCAGGCGTTGATGCACCTTCGGATGGTGAACCACTTTCGGTTGAAGAAGTTCGTTCGGTTGGAGAAGAACTTTCAGTTGCAGTTGGAGAGCTTGGCTCCCCCTCAACATGTGAGGTCGGCTGAGTTGATGACGGTTGATCCTCCCCCTCGACTGAAGCATCGTTTGATGGAGGTTTGTCAGAATTCGATCCTCCTTCGTTCGTTCTCCTGGCAGCTTCCTCAACAATTTGCTTCATATGGTCTACCTTGTTATCTGCTGCTCCTGCTTCTGAGAAAGTAGCTTTCTATGGTTCGTCAAATAGCTCCATAAACTTCTCGAATAGATTAGCGATCGAGACTGTGACTTGGCCAGTTTGAGGAAAGATTTCCCCAGCTGTGTCTTCTTTGGCCTGTAGCTTTTTGACATAGCTATCGTCGAAAGTCACGTAGTAAGTCTCTTCGATTTTTCTCGAACGCTTGTTTAGAACTCTGTATGCTTTGGAAGTGAGAGAGTAGCCCAGAAAGATTCCCTCGTCGGCTTTGACATCAAACTTGTTGCGGTGTTCTTTAGAGTTAAAGATGAAACACCGTGAGCCGAACACGTGGAAAAATTTCACATTGGGCTTTCTGTTATTGAGAATCTCATAAGGTGTGAGCGTGAATCGCTTGTTGAGATAGGACCTGTTCTGTGTAAAACAAGCAGCAGAAATAACATCAGCCCAAAAATAAAGAGGTAAGGAAGCGAAACTTAGCATTGTTCGGGCAGCTTCACACAAAGACCGGTTTCGTCTTTCGACAATTCCGTTCTGTTGAGGTGTGTAGGGAGCAGAGAAGTTGTGACTTATTCCCTTTTCTGCCAGAAATTCTTCAAATTCTTTGTTTTTGAATTCCAGACCGTTGTCGCTCCTGATGTTGCGAACGACCTTCTTGAGCTGTACTTCAATCTGCTTGATGAACACTTTCAGCTTATGAGTCGCTTCAGGTTTGAGCTTTAGAAAGAACACCCATGTAAATCGCGAAAAGTCATCAACAATAACAAGAATATACTTGCTACCACCGATGCTTTCGATAAATGATGGACCACACAAATCAATATGAAGTAATTCGAGTGGTTCAACAACTTTCGTGTTGATTATAGATGAATGACTTTGACGACTCTGCTTCCCCATTTCGTATGCAGCACACAAATGATCTCTGTCGAACTTGAGCAATGGAAGACCTCGAACATGACCTCCAGTGACAAGTTTGTTGATATCTTTAAAGTTGAGATGAGAGAGTCTTCGGTGCCATAACCAGCTTTCGTCAGATTGTGCTTTTGATAATAGGCATATAGCTGGGTTTCCTTTGATGGGTTTAAGGTTTAGAGGAAACATTTCACCCTTACGCTCCGACTTGAGAATTACTTTCTTTGTCTTCTTCTCAATAATTTCAGAACCTTCATCGTCGAATGAGACTTTGAGACCTGTACCTCCAACAAGCTGAGATACACTGATGAGGTTGTGTTGTAGCCCTTCTACATATGCCACTTTCCTTATAGTGAAATCACCATTGGTAATCATTCCGTATCCCTTTATGGTGCCGAAAGAGTTATTCCCAAACTTGACGTTGCCACCATTTGAAAGAGACATGTATTCCCTGAGCTCTTCTTTCCTCCCTGTCATGTGACGCGAGCAGCCACTATCGATGTACCATTCTTCGTCAAACTGCTCGTCACTTATAACCTGCAAAAATTAAGCAGATTTAGGAACCCAAAGTTTCTTGGGTCCTCGTGAGCCTTTCACAGGTACAGGAATAGTAAGAGAGATGTCAACAAGATATGTTCGTTTTATTAGTGTTGTTTCATCTTTCCTTTTAATGGTAAAAACTTTGATTTTATTAGGATTAGGTGCATTCGGTTTAGAGTCTGATTTGGATGCTGAATCCTTCTGTTTGCCTTTTTGTTCAGCTGACAAATGAGATTTTTGAGAACGAACAGAATGAACTTTTGAGTGAGATGGAGATGAATTGGAAGAATTAGAAGAATTAGATGAGTGAGAATGAGAGGGCTTAGATTGAGATAACTTCTTGGCTGGAGACTCTAGGTGACCCTTTTGCTTTTGATCATTGGTGGGACTGACCTTAGAGTTTTGATCTCTTTTGACTTCTGAACCGAACCTTTGCTTTTGGTTGGTGTCATCTTCTGAACCGAACCTTGGTTTTCGGTTGGATTCGTTCTCTGAACCGAACCTTAGCTTTCGGTTGGATTCGTTCTCTGAACCGAACCTTGGCTTTCGGTTGTTGTGGCTCTCGTGTTTTTTTAACAGGATTATTCTCAAACTTTAGATTCTTGTCTTGATGTGAGAAATATGCATTCTGGGATTGCCAGAATTGTTTCCTTTCAGAGAGATTCTTCCTGTATCTCTGGTTCCTTTCACGTTTCTGATTCCTCATCTGCTTCGGTTGATGATGGATATTGGCTTTCATTTTCGGTTTCTCTTTGGCTGGTTCACTTTGAACTGTGGGAGTTTCATTTTGAACTGAGGAACTAGAAGGAATGTCTTCTTTTGCCGAACTTCCATTTTCTTGAGGAATGTCTTTCGTACCACTGGTGCTTGGCTCATCGAAATTATCTGGCTTGTTCAAGGGTTCTGGTATGTATCTACCTTTACTCATCCATGAGGTTCTTTCTGATAAGCCTACCGTTTCATTTGCATTATCGATTGGAGCTGACCAGAAGTACTCATCGCAGCCATCAGCATTGTCTTCGTTTACAATAGCTGTGAGTTTAGCAGTCTGATGTTCGGTTACTCCAGTGACCTTGTACACTTGATTTGGAGTGGTCCTGACCTTTTGATATACAACCGCTTTTTCTGCTAAGATCGGGGACTTTTGTTGGGACAATCGAGCGAACTCCACTGAATTTTCTGAAATTAGATTCTTGTGGTTTTCAGGTTCGCTTTTCACAAATTCTGAGCAGTCAACCGTGTCCTCTACAGAAATTTCACTCATATTTTAATCCTCATTAAGCTCAGATGCATTTTCAACATCAATTTTGTTTTCTGAGCTCAAGTTGGCGTTTAAAGAGTCAAATTTTTGTATGGTTTTGGTTCGCAGTTTAAGTCTATCATTTTCATCCAAAAGGTTTTTAAGCATGTCCTTATGGTGCTTGGATTTAATGAAAGATTCTATTTTGTCCAGTCCATACATATAGGTCGGATTGACGTCATCAGATGATATCACACTCTCACAATTATAAGCTTCGGCATCAGTTTCATCCTCCTTAAACTCAAGGAAGGGCAAAATCATGCGATGAATCTTTTGGCCTATTTCACAGTCCAAGTGAAGCTGAGTAATATTAGTGTAAAGACGTTTTGCAATCAAACAAAAAACATTACGTTGTTTTAACAACTTTAAATTGTCTCTTTGTAAGTAAATGTTTTCATCTTTTATTTTAACTAATTCAGACTCCTTCAACTCGATCCACATGCGCCGCTCCTCACTCTTCGAAGACGCCCTGCTTAATTGATCAGTTAGGTTAGAATTGGTGACTCGAGTTTGAGTTAAACTACTATCTAGATAAGAAATTCGTGAATTAACACTTTTTAGTTCTTTTTCATATGAGGATTGTGGTACTTTAAACGAAACAAAAACCGATTGTACCTTCTTGATCAGTTCATCAAGTTCGTTGAACTGCACGCTGAGCGGTTTGGCTGTAAAGCACATATCCTGTTGCTCCTTTGGTTCATTGCTTCCACCATCAGTGTTGTATCCCCTCATCTGAGATACATCGGACACCATGAAGCACCGTCCTCCACTGCTCTCCTCTTTTGCCACACAAGCCTTTCCATGGGAAGGCTTCCTCACTTCATCGTCTTCTGAGTCGGTTGACCAAACTTCTACTCCACCGAACTCGTCATCAGCAACCGAACCCTGCACAATTAGAGCATTCATGGAAGGGTTAGCGGTAGATTTCTTCTTCCTCATCTCATCAAGCTTTTTCTGCAGCAAAGCTTCCTCATCCTTTTCCTCATCCTTTTTAGCCATCTTTTTGAGGACACTATCCTTAGCATAGTGGTTTTTCCCTCCACAGTAGTAACAACTTACTCCAGAATCACCATCTGCCTTCGTTTCCTTCTTGGACTCTTCAACCTTCGGTTCATTGTTAAACTTTTCTGAACTATAACTCCCCTGCCAATTTTGGTTTTTATTGCTGGGGAATCTCTTCTTAATGAACCTCTTGGGGTTAGACACCATCATAGCATAATCCTCAGACGTGAGGTCATACTCCTCCAAGTTGAGGTCTTCGTCCTCCATCACAACTTTACTTTTTGACAGGAGGGCCAGCGAACCAAGACTTGAGACAACATTCTTTTCCTGTAGCACAATCTTCTCCTGAGACTTGAGAATACCCACCAGTTTCGCCAAAGAATATGATTTAAACTGCTCATGGGCTTTAACTTTAGATACCACTGCTCTCCACTCTGACCTTAGTCCATTTAGAAACGTAACCTTCTGCTCGATAAGCTTCCTTTCGATGTCATGTTTGATCATCTTGCTGAGAAGATGATTGAAGCGATCGAACGTTTGGGTCACAGTTTCTTCGGCTCCTTGCTTGAATTCTCCAAACTCAGATAAGAGCAAGGTTTGGATGGAGTGTTCAAGATCCTCGTCTGTAGAGTACAGTTCACGAAGCCTATCCCAGACTTCCTTTGCCGTCGTGCATGAGCTTACCAACCTGAAAGTGTCGGACTGAAGGGCGAATCTGATCAATCTTAACGCCTTGATATTGCACTGGAATTTATCCTTTTCATCTTGCGCAATATCTTTAACATCCTTCAGCAGATCATTGTACTCCTTTTGAGTTTTGATAATCCTCGACGTTGCAGAGTGACAAAACGGTCCATTGATAATTGCTTCCCATATGAGGTATCCATTATCCTCAGATCCTATAACATAGTCTTCGAAGTGATGCGCCTAGACTTCATAATCATGGGTATATAGAATGGGAATCTTCGTGGTTGAACCAATGCTGTTGGAAATATTGATGGGATTCGATTGCGTCTCGTCCATAATGATCGAATAACCTGTTTAAAGATCAGACTTGTAATAAATCAGATTAGGGCAAAGCAATAAATATCAAGATACGTCAATAATGAGATGACATCTCAATAAATATCAGTAATTGCGGAAAAACCCTAATTGAAACCTTTTCACAGAAAAGAAGTGTATCGATTACACAGCCTCCTGCTCTGATACCAATTGATGTGGTTGAAACTTAATCTTGAAGATCAATTAGATCTTAAACAGGTAAATAATGATTAAACAGTAAGAACACGAAAATAAAGAACAAGTCAAGAATGAATCAAATGTGTCGAATG